>NC_041825.1:12172022-13372022 GCF_900964775.1 Scleropages formosus | reverse complement strand
ATAAGGCTACGAAAAGATTGCACAAAGCCATTACTGAATTATCTACAAAAACCAAGGCTTTCTTCTGGGTGTACTATGAAACTTTTTATTCCTTGTTAAATGTACAGGAGGTTATAAAATAGATAACCCCTATACAAAGAAAGCATATTAAAATCCTAAAACCCTTGGAAACTAAGCTGCAATAGCACCAGCTGGTATTTGGAAATATCCCCTAAAACATCAGTAAAATATGTCTTTTAAAATATATCACAATATGCTCGAAAGAATGTGGAAATAAAGAGAAATTGCAATTTAGAACTCAGTTACAACCATGCATTCTGCATTGCTGCTTAATTTTAAAATTATTTTTTGATCATTCCCCTTTTGGGTTTATCAGACAGCTCAGAATACAAGGACACTGATGATGCTCAGATGCTAATGCATGCAGGTTTTTTGATTTGTGAGTTTTAGCCGTTCCAAGGATGCTTCTCGGTTTTTTTTTTTTAAACTCAAACAGCAAAGGTTAATTTCCCAAGAGGAAGCTAAAAGGCTCCCACCTCCTAGCTAGCAAGGAACCCATCATCGATCATCCTGTCGGAGGTCTGGATGTTCCTTTGGCTGCAGGCCGGCCATGGTGCACGGCCAACCGTGTGCCATGACCGGTTGCATCCGGTGTAGCGTGGTGCGGTGAGGTGCGGTGTGGTGCGGTGCCGGGGAAGGGCGTGTCGGCAGCACCCGCCGCACTGGCATCATCAGCACAGTGTGACCAGATGGACCTGGCAGAAAGGGCACCGTCAACAACACTAATAAACAAGGCTTCAGCCAAAAAAAAAAAAAAAAAAAAAAAAATTACCAAAAATGCATCCAAAAAATCTCTTCTAGGAATTGCTTTCAATCTTAAGCATTTTCTCCTAGACCTCAAAAACTTAAAATAGCAAGTTTTACCGGAGAATGTTGAATGAATGAAAGCAGAATGACATATGAAGGGAGGCAATTCAAAATACAAGTGAAATGTAGACGCTTTAAAAAGCAGAACAGCTCTGAATGGGACTTTATAACATCTGACATAAATGTGTGTGACGAATATGAGCAGCAAACACAGCTATAATAACACAGCAAGCACAGCTCCTGCTGGCGACTCGTCACTGCCAGGTGAACATGGAACAAGGTTAATCTCCTCAGCATCAGAGTGTACGACGCCGTCCTTGTTTATGTGAAATCTCCACATTTTTTCTGCGGGGGGCGGCCAGCGACGGTTTCTTCCCATCCGCCAGCAGACACTCCGGGCGCTGAAAAAGCCTTGCTTTATTTGAGCGAGCCAAGAGCACGTCTCCTTGAAACCCCTGCTTTCCGGAAAAAGGTCAAATAATGTTTGATAAGCTTTTTAAAAGTCTGTGACACGAATTACTGAGTGGAAATGGAAAAGCGGCTCCAAGAAATCTACTTATCTTTTGATAATCTTTGTGCCTTTAGGCACCAGGGGTGGAATTGCTCAAAATAGACTGAAGTAGCCTTGTCTGTTAATGGCAAAGAAAAGCTGTAAGCAGTTGGTGTAATAGCAACAAATCACGAAGTAAAAAGCAAGGAGGATTGTGCTTCTGGGATGGGACTTTTTAATTACCACAGGCTGGAATGTAGTAATAGGAGATTAGCCTGTACCTTTGGGCCCCTGAGTTTTTCTGACTCAAGCAAACAGAAATGTTCCCCTCCCGCTTTCGTACTTCTCACGCGCATGAAAAAACGGATGGGTAAACCTGCGGCGTACGGTTTACGTGCTACAAGCATCAGTGACTTCCCAGCAAACACTTGTTTGAACTTCCCTTTGTCACATTATACATAATTCATAGGGAAGTTTTGCAGTGCGCTTACATGTCGGTGCTCCTCGCGAAGACGAGCAAGTTTTGATGTTGGTCGCTGCGCTTCAGCCGCAGATTTTAATTGCAAAGGAAGAGTAAAAAAATCCTGAGGACATGAACGAGTGTCGATCGTGACTGATTAAAATGCACTTTTGTTTTTGACCTCACTCCCTCCCCTCAATCTGCAGTCAACAGCAGTCACCAAGGAAACCGGCAGACGCGTTGAGAGAAGGACACGGCACATAAAGGAAATAATTATAATAATCTGTAAATAGAAGTCTCTACAAAGGCAGTTGGTAGGCGGGAAATGAAGGTGGGAGATGGCCATCTCTGCACGCTAGTTTGGAAGAATCCACAATAATGGTATAGTGTGGCCTTTACTTGTGACTCCATGCAGAACAGAGCAGTTCGTACCGCTGCTACAAACAGGGCATTTTCCCAGTCCTCGCTTGAAGCCGTCTGTCCGCAGCCTTTTACCACGTCCTACTACAGGGCTCAGCAGTGAAGCCGGAACTTGGGCAAGCGGGAGTGGTCTTTGACCCGTGGTAATTCAGGGTACATCTGCTATCCGCCATAAGACTGAAAATAAACTGTAACAATGACTGCAGTTTGTAGAAATGCAACGGCATCCAAATATCTCCATTTTTTTTACTTTAAGGTACATCTTGCATGCGTTATTTTGCACATTCGAAGTGTCTTCTCTTGTGCTGCAGAATACACATGCCAGCTTTTCTTTAATGGCTGCTTTCCTTCGTTGAAATATGGTGAAGCTGACAGTCACCACCCATCTAGGAATCCCTTCTGTCCAAGATCAAGTGACCATCCAACATTTGACTCAAATGCATTTGTATATTAAATTGCATCTTTCAAAGCTACTATTTCACCTTATGTTTGTACTTTTAAACTGTGAAAAGAGCTTTTATATATGAAGCTTAGGTTGCCTTCATTGACACATAGCTAATTCACAATATATTCCTAAGAACTTTTTGATTAATTGCATAGACCACAACTTCAGACTATATTAAAAACTACTATGAATACTAAATACTAAGAATAATAAACAGCAATTACCCATCAGTAAGGAAAGCTCCAGTAAAATATATATCAATTTTAAACCAAAAACATCACAATGGCCTCATTGCTTTAGGGTTGTGGGTTTGAATGTGTGCTTTGCTCTAACTGGAGTTACACTGACTTGCAATGTTTTTCAAAGTGTTCCTGAGGGTGCTTTTGGTTCCTTCTACTTTCCAAAGAGTCAATATACACATGGATGAATTATGGGTTTGTCCATTTCTCAAAATCCATTTTATAATTTACGCTATGTTAACTTACCCAGCAAGTCCTGGGATATTTTTTTAATGAGCTAAGTGAACCAGATTTGTGGGAAAAGAAAAGCATGAAAGTAATGGCTCTAGGTAAAATTGGCCTGGGACACAAAACTGAGATGTACCCATTTTAAACCATAGAAATTATTCTTATTAAAAATGGCTCTCCTCCCTTGGACAAACTATAATTAGAAACCTAAATTCTGGCCTCTCCATTATGACGAGAAAATATATATTGGGCAACTTCTTACATCAAAAAGGTCAGTTAAATTTGGAAGCCAATACATCTGAATAGTCAGTGCTAAACCTCCAGCTTATTGGTCAAATGAAATCAACAAACATCAACCTAGGACTGGTAACAACACTTAAACAGGCATTGTGACCAAAAGGTTCAACACGTAAAAATATTTCTATATATCAAAAAAATATAAATACATGACATTATAAAGCTAAATTTAGGAAAAATGTACAAAGAGTGACAGTAGCCATGGACACAGCTGAAACTGTTAGGATTGCCAAATTGGGGGCACAGTCTTATTACAGCCTATAATGTGTAGTAACATACCTACAATGTTCTCTGTTGAGAAAATCCATGTTTTACGTTTTCCATTTAAGAGAACGAGTTCTCAAATATCACTTGAGGCATTTCTCAGAAAACAGGAGTAAAAAGGTTCCAAAGTACAATAATAAGAACTCACACATTTGTAGGAACTACAACCTCAAACTACAATATTTATTGCACCTTTCAGTCTGGGGGAAAAAAGTGTCTTTAGGGTACCAACGGCAGATTTGCAACATTGCTGTTCACCCCCCCCCCCCCCCCCCCCCCCTCTGAAAAGCCAAAGTATAACAGCGTGTCTTATTTCTCACCATTTAAAAGGAAGAAGAATCGCTCGGTGTGTGTGAAACATCATCCATTCTTAATGAGGTCAGTTTTGTTACTGGAGGAGTACTCTTCCAGACTGTGGATCACAGGGCTGAAAACATGATGTCTTGCTCCAAATGGTGATGCACGCTGGACATGATGGCAACCTTACATGTTTAAAAACACCAGAAGCCATTCTTCAGCAATATAGTTTTATTCCCCTACTTCCTATCAGAATGCTTTCTTAAATTGTTAACCCAAGTGCTCAAGAGAGACTGTGAATGCACAAGACTGACTACCGTGAAAGGCAGTCCACCCCTGGACAGCCACCGTTGGAAATGTCAGAGATGCGCACCGAATGTAGTCAGAAATCTTTGTGGCAAGAACAATCATTTAAGTCCTTCAGTGAAAATGTTGTAAAGCAAAAATCTTTTCACATGCACCAAAAGATGATTTAGTTCTACAGGCGTCACAAGATGAACTTTGCATTCTGCAGCAAGAAAGTAAGCTATCAGGGAGCTTCCATAATACATGTTCCATTTCTTGCAGAGTAGCATTATTGGTCTTAAAATGTTAAATGTTTCTCAATTTCTTAAAAGGAAACTGTGTTCTAATATACTGCCAAAGCTTTGTACCTTATTTTATATTATTGGTACAGCACAAAAGGAGGATGCGGTCCTTGGGCACAAATTAATAAAAAGCAAAATCCAAACAAAATATTTTTATTATAAAACAAGAACACTTGAACACATTTCTTTTTCGTCGAGACTTTTGTTCTGCTATTAGTTGCTTCTTATGATAGGGCTTCCTAAAGCACACTCCCACTGTGCATTTATACACTTCACAGAACAAATCAGACCACATCAAAATAAAATGAAACCAAACAAAACAGCAGGAGAGGGACTCTGAATATGGTGCATTTACAGAAAAGAAAGCAGATTCATAAGCTCAGTGGAATAATTCAAAATGGTATAAGACTTCTTAAATACTTGCGACAGTATGTCTGCATTCCAAATGGTGTTCCATCAGCGAAGCGAGAAGCATGTGTTGTGCAGAACGCTCTTCACAGCCTTAACAGCACTGTGAGGCCAGCCCCACTAGGACCTGACCTGCAGCCCCGGTGCTGTTTCTCTAACTACAGTTTCACTACATTATCAACTCTGAAATCTTCCCTTTTCGTGCTCACCCATTCAGAATCGCTGTGTCACCACCCCTTCTAGTCATCCCCAAAGTCCTCGCCTGTCAGAGGGGTGGTGAGGTAGGATGCCCGGATTTGGAAGCGTGCCTTTTGTAGCCTCTCTGATGGCATCTCCTCACTCCTGAGATGCCAGCCAGCACAGCTTGCAATGACAGGGCTGCGTGCTGTCCTTGAGGCTACCATATCCTTTGGGGCCCCTCCTGCCTATTTGCCCTGACCTTCTCCTCCCATACCAAACCACAGCAAGCATTAGGGGAAACAAGCACTTGGAGGGGGGCTTCCACTTCTGTGGACACACCTGGTTCCCCCATTGCTGTCAAGTTCTAAACACTTATAGGAACGGAGAACAGAAAGAAACCACAATATCCATAACAAACAAAAACAGCCACAGGAACGGTCTGGGTGGTGATGG
Source organism: Scleropages formosus (assembly GCF_900964775.1). Classification (NCBI taxonomy): domain Eukaryota; kingdom Metazoa; phylum Chordata; class Actinopteri; order Osteoglossiformes; family Osteoglossidae; genus Scleropages; species Scleropages formosus. The sequence continues at coordinate 13,366,387 of NC_041825.1, read as the reverse complement.
TCCGTTTTGTGTTCAACACAGTTCCACCGAGGTGTGTGTGTGTGTGTATGTGTGTATGTGTGTGTGTGTGTGTGTGTGTGACAGAACTGTGCAGGCACAAGCAGCCTCCCCCACTGGAGTCTCTGAGCGGAACGAGCACCAGGGCTCGTCAAAGTGCACAGAGCAAGAGAAAAACGGGGGGAAAAAAATTTACAAAGATGTGAAGGGAAAGCAGAATATGAGACCCTTTTGGTTTTGTTTTGATTGTTTGCTTGCTTGCTTGCTTTTGTTGGCTATTTTTAAACTAGGCATATCCATCCTGCAATGCCTTTTGCTCTGACGGGATTTTTCTCAGCCCAGACAGTCGAAGGTGAGGAAGCCGTGTCAGCCAGGAAGGCACACCTTCCCCGCAAAGAGCAGTCCCACTATTGTGAAGAAAATGGAGAGAACAAAGAGCACGTACGACGACCCCACCACCGTGTTGTTGGGCAACTTGTATGGCTGTCCTCCAACCTCATTGATGTAGAATCCTATTGGAAAAATGAGGGCTGCCATGCAGAAGAGGACCACTGCAGAAAGAACACACAAACACAAGCAAAGTTAACATCTTGAAGCCATTTCGAGAACCACAGCCATTAGTAACACTAAGAATGATCACCAATGCGAAGAGAGGCATTAAGAGAACAATCTTCCACTACTGGCAACAGACAAAACAAAAACTGTCAGATGTGCACGAAAAAAAACAATGATTAGATGACTCAAAAAGTGTTATCGTACAACTGTTGTAAAGGTAAAGTCCTGGTTTTTCCAGTATGGTAATGTGGTATATCTGTACCATACATAATCCATAATCAACAAAATAAACATCCGTTTCCAAATTTGTTTCACTAAACATTAAAAAAAAATTGACTTACAAGTTTAGCTTTTACCATTTACAGACTTTGTAAAAGTTTCTTTCCTGAAGAAAACTCATGTGTGGCATTCATTTTCAGTAGTCTAGACAAGCAAGAGTATTCGCATACGCGTAATAACTCCATGTTCAAATTCTGGATACACCCATCAGACGAATATGAATTCCTGTTGTGAGAGGGGTGAATTACAGTTATTACTTAGAGGTAAGGGTTGGAAAAACGGTTCCCAGATGAATAATGCTAAATAAAATTAAAATACAATAATGTATTTTTATACATGACAATGATAATTTGCATTTTTATGATCCAACAGACTTTTTTTCCAAAGCAACTTATTAAAATTTTCATCCAAGGTGACTAATGCTAGATACACTACAGCACACTAATTGCAGGCAATCACTCACCTGTACACCAGAGCAATACTCTCTTTCACACACACACACACACACACACACACACACACACACACACACACAATAGGCAATTTAAAGCCACCAATTCATTTGAACCGCATGTTTTTGAAGGGTGGGGGAAACCAGAGCACCTGGAGGAGACCCACACAAATATGGGGTTTAAAGTTTAAGGAAAGTAGTTCTTGCACATTGCTTAGTGCTAAGCATATTTCAGTTTCTGTATATAATTAACTGTTTTGTAATTTTTAACTGTTTCCATAGGTGTTTATTTCATATTTACATTTCATATTTGTTGTTGGCTGAACCAAATACCAAGGACATAAGTTGTGTTGTGGGCGAAATCACGTAAGAGTGACTGACCTGTGAAACGTGCCTATGTCAAGACTGTAGAAAAGATAAGAATGGACGTAGAGTGACTGTGCAGACTCATTACGCAAGAAAAAAGGTACATAATTTCATAAGCCCTCGTAGCAGTTTTCATTGTACGATACCTCGGTGTATGAGAGCTGAGTCTACTGTTTTTCCATCCTTTCAATAAAAGCCCATTTCATACCGCTTCCTGATGCGCACTGATAATGCTGTGCCTCTTTTCCTTCTCTAGGGCTGGAGAACACAGAAACCACTTATAGAAAGTGGCAAGAGTCCAAATAGATATAAACCACCTAAAGGTCAAAGAACATCACTGCCAAGAATGGGGGGGAACCGGTGAATGTCAAACATTTCACGTAAACCGTACTTGACAATATTTTAGAATGACTACCGAGTTTCGTGGTCCAGAATAAGACCTTTGACAGTCGTACCTTGTGAATTTGTGTCACTGAATCGGTCTTTCTTCCTCCTTGACCCACTACTGAGAGTCTTTATTAGGAGACTGTGGGTTGTGTCCTTATTTAGAGCAAGGAGTGGAAAGGCGAAGGGAGCAGCCTTGCATGGCTCCCGAAAATATCGCACAGGGAAAATCAGCTTCAAAATAACTTGAGCCAACTCCACAACCATGGTGCAGCACAGGAAAGGGGTGGAGTCACCTCCTACACAGTCAAACACTCTGACACCACTGTAATTACAGAGAGGAATTACAAGACAACAGGTCGAATGCGCTACTTTTAAAGTCTGCATTTCATACCCCGATGCGCTTTCATCGGGAATTCAAGATCTGACCGATCTTTATGCGAGATGCGTTTAGGCATCGCCGTATGGGAGGTTTGTAACACATTCCAACCGCCAGCAACAAAGGAAGTCTTTCTTTAAAATCTAGGACAGCAATTTGCTCCTTTAACGAAGTCACTCATCAAAAGAGGTATTTGTCTTCAATGGGCAAGCAAAGCATGTGATGCCAGAAATTTATTTATTTATTTCTTTTTTTTTTTTTTTTTAAACACGAAACCATCTGACTTTACTTGTCGACAAAGGTTACCTCAGCCAAACCAGCATGAGGGGCAAACGTCTCCCATTCATCTCTTGCTCCGCCAATGGGCTGCATGCTGGCCTCCAGACGGACCCCCGGAGGAGCAGGGGTGTCCGTGACATCAGGGACGCAGCGTGAGGAACCCGCCTCGACGGGGGACTGAGTCAGTGGCGAGGGACAGCACAAAGAAGCCCTTTCATGTGGCACGGCAGAAGGCCACAGACTCCCCTGCCGTCCACCTGTGTCAGGCTGCCGGAGTGTGAGCTGCTCACCTTACAGAGAGCCTAAAACAGCCCTCCGTGAACGCGTCTGCGCCAAAACGGCCCATGAACGACAGGCCTTGTGAGCGCGGCTGGAGAGAGCAAACAGAATATTCGGTCTTGCTTGTTAAAATGTATAAAGTTTTCCCCTAGTTTGCAAACCACATCCCTATTTACCCATCAGCTGACAAAGACTTTCTGTCCAAGATCTTTATTTCAGCATCAGCAAAAAGTAAATTATGACACAACAGCAACACAAACTAGTTTAGTCTAATATAGAAGAGGTCACTTTTAAAAGGATGACACTTTACCTTTATTTTATTTCTCCCACTGCAAAGTGCCCATTTTGAGGGGTAAAATTTAAGAATTAGATAAACAGTATTAATAAAGAATTTGCATGGCAATCACTCATCTTCATTTGTGTGGTTGCTAGACATTTATTTGCAACCAAATTAAATAACTTACAAAACTGTAGTAATTTATGGGAGAGCCCTGGAAATCCAGTTTTAGTTGATATCATAGAGGAACCTTCCATCCATTTTTAAAAAAGTTAATCCAAATAGAGCTCTGCAGGGGGTGTAAAGTGGGGTAAACAGTGGACTGGATGCCAGTGCCATCACAGGGTGCTGACACATGCGAGCCTATTCACTTACAAAGTCACAAATCGTTTCGATACAGAATCTGCGTCTTATGGCTTGAAAAACACACCTTGGGTATGTGGAGCAGGAGGAAACCCACATGCATACAGGGACAACACCCTAAGAGCACATAAAGGCCTGGTGGCAGATGTGCAGCTACAGTCCTGCAGCTGTGCGAGGACAGCGCTCTGCACTGCACCGCTGTCTCAGCTCTTCTTACCAGATCCATTATCTTAGCTTCTTTATAAACAGGAAAGAGCCACACTATTTATTGTGATGCGCTGATGTGCTGCACTGATGTGTTGCAGGAAATTCTGTCCTCTCTCTGCTCATGTAGGCTCCTTTTTCTGTACACCCTCCAGCACCGGTACGTCATCAGAAATCAAGATACTCCTACAAACATTTGAAAAGCAATTGTATAAAATAAATAGTTTATGCATTCAAAGACATACTGTACATTTCTAAATAATGCTCCCTACAAGACAAAAGATCTTGGCACAACTGTACTGGGACTGGGGGGGACACAAACAAAGCTCCATTCTGCAGCCTGCACCGTGTCATTCTGAGCGAGATTCTCGACTCTCCTCTTTGAACATGTTTTCCACCCACGGGGAGAGAGCGTTTCTGCTGCTTGTAACAAAATATACCGACTGTATGCTGTATATGTTATTCCAGAAGCCCTGGAAATATCATTCTTTTATATATCCAATGTGTGAGATACAATTCAAAAACAGAACATCGTAAACGGCCTGGTCAGGAAGGTAAGCAAAACAGCAAAAGGTAATAAGTGAACGAAAATGGACTGAGGAAAAAAATATGCAGGAACCACCCACACAGGAATGGGAGCCAGTTTTTTTTCCCCACTTTCAATCAGTGCATTTGAAAGTCATTGCCATGGGCACTTCAGTTTTCCAACTTTAGGAAACTTATGAACATTAGTACTTGTCTGCTTATTTTACAGCTACAGGTAATTAGTCTAAATATGCTGGTTTCCTACAGCACATACTCAGCTCTAAAAACAGTGACAGTGAATAAAGAGAAATATTTTAATGCCACAAATGCTGGACCAGGTACGTGGAGCTGTACGTGTTCAGAGCTCGAGTCCCAAGAGGATCCTAGTTCTAACTATTCGGCCATGATGCTACAGGAAAAAGATGTTAAAATGTAAGCTTTCAAACTTCATCATTTTCTTTTACATAGCTAAGCTGTAAAAAAAAAAAAAAAATATTTTGTTATTCATACCACTCTGTCACAACACACACATAGTCTGAAACAGCTTATCCCAAGCAGGGTCACGGTGAACTGGAGCCTAACCCAGCAACACAGGGCGCATGGCTAAAGGGGGGGGACCAGGATGGGATGCCAGTCCATTGCAAGGCACCCCAAGCAGGACTCAAACCCCCGACCTGCCGGAGAGCAGGATCCAGCCAAACCCGCTGCGCCACTAAGCCTCAGTCAATTATCTGCATTAACACTCATACTTCAATGTGAGAAGACAAACTTTCAGTCTGATGAACGCAACATGAAAGAACATGTGTTTACTAAAATAAAAGATGCAGTGAGTGATTTACCCATAAGACATGTTTAAACTACAAAGAAATGCAGTACTGGAAAAAAATGCCATTAACTTCACCTTGTATTTCTTGATTTTAATTTACAAATTAAATGTTTACATGGTGCACAAAATCCATTACTGTGACTAGTTCCAGTGTTCTGAGATTCAGATATTTTGGAACAAGTTCTTTAACATCCCTCTTGCAGTGATGGCATTGCCTCAAAGTCAGTGTGTCCACCTGGCAGTCAACATATTTGTCCCCATTATTAATAGGCTCTTAAAATAAAGTGCTATCTGTGCAATACAGAAGCAGAATGCACCTAAGAAAACATTTAAACATGACCATCTGCTTTGCTATAATGCTCATGCCATTCCACTCAAAACACCACAGATGTACATGTTCTATTAGCACCAACCAAAATGTTGACTGATCACATGCAAAAATGCCTGTCAAGGACAAAATGTGACACACATGTAGTTCAAAGACCCGTTTAAAAACTCAGACCGGAGAACAGTTTTTCCACAGACATCTGTGTGTACTGGTGCACGATGGCTCCTGGAAGACACACTTACTCCCAGTAAAGGCGATCCAGCGAGCATACTTGGTGGCCTCCCGTCGCCAGTGCGAGGCCACCAGCAGGCCACAGGTGACTGTGAGTGAGACGATGCCCAAAATGATGAAGAAAAGTGTGGTGACCCACTCAGGGGGCAGTCGTGGGGGGATGCAGGTCCGGTCGCGCCCATGGATGGTTTGGCATTGCCGCACAAGACCAACTGTGAGAGCCCCTGCAAACACAAGACATAGGTTCATGCAAAAGATTAACTGCGAGCTCACAACACACACAACTCTTAGCTCAGACAGCCCAGGTCTTCCCAGGCATGTCTCAACTTAGTATGTGGAGAGTGTCGTCTATGTGCCCCATTAGCCAGCACAGTTTTCTCCACTCATCAGTCTGAATCCTGTAATACTTAAAAATCACATTTACACCACTTTTTTATTTTCAATATCTACTACGTCGCAGAATTACACCTTCCAACGTTGTTCTCCTGAGAACAGCTAACTCAGCTGAGCATTACATTCTCCAATACTCAGACGACCTAGGATAACTTTCCTAAAAGCACTGTAGAATTATGGTGACGAACACTCAACAGCAAGTCGTCCTAACTGCAATGTTTTTGAGAACTGGAGTAGACTCATCAAAACAGGTTGCAGTAATGGTCAATACATTCTAACATCTGAGCCTAGAAGGGAGATTTTGTAAAGGTCTAACATTTGCTCCTCTCCTGCAAAACTCTGAGGTTTACCTAGCCTCCGATGATTCAGAATACACCTCTGTATCTTAATATTTCTGAGTACACTTGATGCAGGTGCAAATTCTTTGGCTCCTAGTTACTGAAGATCTCCTCTCAGTTCTTTGTTCAGGATACAAGTAGGGGTTCTAAAATCTCAGTTCTTTGTTCAGGATACAAGTAGGGGTTCTAAAATAGGAGTACTGAAATTTTAAAGATTTGACTTCATTTTAGCCTTCATCACCTCATTTTTTAGGAACATCCATTTAACTGGAAAGTAGCACAAGCTACAATTTTCTGCAAGATTATGCTCTCAGTCTGCGGCAAGCCTCAAACTGAAATGCATTTGCATCCAGAATGAAACTACTTCACTCATTCTCATCCCCTGTTTCACCTGTGAGTAAATAGAGGAGAGAGGAGCCAGGTTGGAATCAAGCATGAAGGAGCAGTAAAGCTGCTGTGTAATGACTCACTTTTCACAATTGGCCTTCTTGGGGGTGAAAGCAGGAGCAAGTCCAATTACGCTGGCAGAAGCTACAGTGACTGGAAAAAAAAAAGGCACCCTCCCCCCACCCTCAGCCAAGCCTCTTTTAAGAAATGTGTTCTTTAAATAAATAAAAAATAAAATCACGTGTTCCCATTTCTACCCTCCTTCACCTCTTCTCTGTACAACCATAAAATGTACCCAGTAACAAGTAGTACTACTCGGATTGAACAGTGAGACATTTCTTACATCAGGTGTATCTTAATAATAACATAAAAGAAGCTTTATTTTCACTTGAGCTTTACGCAACTGCCTTTTGAAAACACTCATCAATAAATGTACTAATCAGCAGTGAGCCCCACTCCACACAAGGTGATTAATGCTGAAATATCACCATGTGAATTCACATAAAATCACAAAGAGATCTTGCTTTTAGAGTTTGAATGAATCACCATGAATATAATTCAATCCACACCAACTATACGATACCAACTACATAAGTAAAAAATAACACAGCTTTCATGGAAGCAAGCACAAATAACTGCAGCCTTCTGAGATCTACTTTATTTTGGAGCCATCTCTCAAATTTAAGAGACTTCCAGTGATTATGCTTTTGTATTTTATACAAACACCACTACAGGCTTCCCCTGTATGACTTCAGTTAGTTCCTAAAGATCTGTTAAATGAGAAAAATAATGCATTTCTGAGTTACAAAAGGTTCAGATTTTTCATCAAAAAATGCACAATTCTTACTGTATCCTATAAACACAAGAAAATCTAATATAAAACCAAATCAAGAATATCAGAACTGTTGCAGACTCCTTTAAATCCAGGATTAAGACATGCATGTTCAAAATTGCTTTTTTTTTTTTTTTTTATATACCATATTTGCATGCTCCCTTTTCTATCCCTTTTTAAACCCCTCATCATTGACCTTACTATTATTTCCATGTAAATACGAATGGATTCTGTTTTTTAAATACTTGCTATTTGCTTTAGAGTTGCAACCCAAAACATTTATCTTCTTCAGGGTAATGTGCTTTGAGATGCTACTTTCAAATACATTTTAAATTACAATTTCTGTTCTAAGGCTTTACTGGCAAATTAATAGCTTGTAATGCAAATTTTAGGGTACAAATGACATGTTCTTCTAAGTCATAATTCTTACAAAAATAGTCTGTAAACTGTATCAAAAATGATTTACCAGACTGACTCTCATGTACCTTACATCACCTTATACTGGCACAAATAGACCCTACTGGAAAGCATGGGTGTCACACAGGTTCTGATTAAATTACATTTTATAAACAGGGGGAAAAAGTGGTAGGTCATGACTGTTAAGGAGCCAAATGGTGACTATTACAAAATTTCCTCTCTTGTAAACTAAGGTTTTTTTTTTTCCCTTTTTAAAATGCATGCAGTATACAAAAAGAAGGAAATTAGACCTGGGGAGTTTAAATGTTTCAGAAGGCTTTTAAAAGTTTTGCCAAGTTAAAAGTCTCAAAACACAATAATCAGAGACAGAGGTCCAGATGGGAAAGCAACCTCTCCGGAACTCATGATTGGGGAAGATGCCTACAGGACCAAGTCCCACAATAGTAATTTTCCCCTGATGACAATGCATAGGAAACCATCCCCGATTTCTGCTCGTTGTTTTAGCCCACTGGAAACTCTAAACAAAACTGGTTCCATCTCCAGTCAAACAAAATGTCTATATTCCTTTATTGTACTACGATTCAATAATATTTCCCAAAAATTATCTCATAAAAAGTGATAAATATGGTTTAATTTTTATTCTGTAAATTAAAGGAAAACAAATGTTACCTGAAACATTACCAACACCGCTCAAACACCATTCAAACAGGGAGAAGGATGTGCACTCTTCAATATCTCAGCCAGAGCAGGAGAACAGACCTCAGCTGTTTAACAGCGAATAATGATAAACACTGCAAAAACCAAAAGAGTTTTTTAAAACTCTTCCTATTAACACGTAGTATACAATGCATGTTTTGTTAATGTAAAAGCTAAAATTCAAAATCTTTTGACACTAGGAATTTATTTATTGGGGCGGCACGGTGGCACAGCGGCACAGCGAGTAGCGCTGCCGTCTCACAGTGCCTGGGTGGTGTGAGAGGATGTGGGTTTGCTCACCTCTCAGTCTGTGTGGAGTTTGCATGTTCTCCGCATGTCTGCGTGGGTTTCCTCTGGGTGCTCCAGTTTCCACCCACACTCCAACGACATGCTGTTCAGGTTCCCCCATAGTGTGTAAGTGACAGAGAGTGTGTGTTCCACTGATGTATGGATGAGTGACCCAGTGTAAGTAGTGTATCTAGCAGTGTAAGTCACCTTGGTGACTAAGGTGTGTGGGCTGATAGCACTACACAGAGTTCATTGGAAGCTGCTTTGGAGAAAAGCGTCTGCTACATAAACGTATTTACAACTCAAAAATAGATTTGCGTAGAGAAAAGAAAATTTGTAAGCCTTTGTAATTAGGGTTCATGGCGTGAATGGTTCTTAAAATATGATCTGATCTTTAGGTCATAACAGGCTTATTTAAAAAAACAACATGCACATCATTTTACATTGCGAAATGTACTAAAATTTTGAAACCTGTACGGTCACTGATAAATAAGGTATGTAAACCCTTAGAATAATCTTGAAAAGAAAGTAATTACTGCCAGGTATAAAATCAACAATGAGGGTAGGGTGTTCCAATTAAATCTGTTAAGTCTGACTTGCCCTACTGAATAAAAAGCCCACACAATTCTGAAAACCACCTCTTCACAACAGATTTCTCTTGAAGAGCAATATGTCCCAATCACTAGATTTCAAAGAACCTCGAAAAAGCTAAAGACTCTTCAGAGTCAAAAGGGTTACATAAGGAGTTGTGAAGACTTGGACTTCTATCAGACTATAGTTAGTTTACAGTTTAAAGAAATTCATGATAGTTGATTACTAGATACAATGATACTTGATCATTCACCACATGCCAGCCAGACTGCTACGCTCTTCCACATCTTCCCGCTTGGTGGTTCCACGCACGAAAGGTAAAGCATGGAGGTTCTTGGCTCTGGCTCCGTTCTGGTGGAACGACCTCCCCCTCTCACTCAGAACAGCTGAATCTTTGTCCACATTTAAAAAGAGTCTTAAAACTCATCTCTTCCGAACTCACTTCGCCCATGATCATGTAAGGTATAAACGTTCATGCCCGTAAGGTACACATGTGCGTGTCATGCTCGGATCAGTCCTTTACAGAGCCACTCCCACAATGTAAATGTTTATATTTATCTTGGGGGGGAGAAAAAAAATTAAATAATCTACCAGGAAGGTGGTTAAGAATCAGCAATATTCTGGTAAAGTTTTATGCAGCTACCGGTGTGATGAACACCGGAGTATGTGGGGAACGAAATAAACTAACTGTACTTAAGAATCGCATCTGCTTCTATGTCTCTTTCTCCTAAGGTAATGCACAAACTATTTTCTATGAGATGTATGTCACTTGGAAGAAAAGCATCTGCTTAATGAATAAATGTAATGTAAATTCAGGACTATTTCGTTGCAACATGTCAGTGATCAGAAGCAGTGCAAATCAACAAGAGAGTGGTTCAAACAGAGGAAACTCTTAATTTTATTATGGACAAAACAGAGTCCTGATATCAACCCCAATGAAATGCTGCCGCATGCTCTGAAGCACAAAACCCTGGTTATGGCCTACAAACACATCAATAGAACTGCTCCAGGGCTATTTACAAGACTTGCTAACCACTACACCCCAACCAGACAGCTGCGCTCATCTACTTCTGCCCGCTTGGTGATACACGTGTCCTCTAATAGGTGCTGCTCTTTCAGCACAACACAATGTGACATGCACCTTGTGAAGCCAAGAGGAAGAAAGTGTTTGCGAAGACTTCAAGTGTATTTCCTTTGACGAATCCTGGTGGATGTGAGGCGCACACACTGCTGAAAACCTTGAAAGGCCTACATTAGGCTGAAACTTGGGAAAGCTGTTCACACACCTCAAATGCAGTGTGCAGGTAACAAACTTGCCATAATGGGAGGATGACGACAAGGCGTGTTAAGTTTTCATAGAGGAAAGGCTTGATAACTTCCAGATGTGGGCTGAAAAACTCCTGCTTGTTTCAACTATGTTTTGACAGAACAAGAGGGTACAATTTAAGCACTTAAGTGGCAATGATTTTTTTTTTAAAAAAAATCAAATGCATTTTTAAGACCGTTTTCTCATGTTTGTAATTATGCTCACGTCTTAGTATAATGTAATAGTTTAGAGAAAAATGTTATTTGATGGTCAGTGTCTGTGGAGAATACTAAAGATGTGCAGTAAACTACTTAACCCATTAAACAGATAACCAGATTGTGTGGAAAGAGATTTTCTTGCATATTAGGAGCACCAAGGGCCTATAAGAAGTGATTTGGTTCCAAGATCTGTAGAGACTTGAATGAATTTTGTGAAGCAACTTAAATCTTTCCAAGACTGCAAGTGAGTGGAGGCGAGCTTTCTCTTCATTCTACTTATTCATATGAAGCATAAGAAAAAAAAAAAAAAAAAAAGTACAGCTGGTCCCTCACAAACTGTCAAGTACATAATGAAATTGCTGAAAACACAAACCTCTTGTTTTTAAAGATATATTTAGTAATACTTTTTTTCATAAAAAGACAGGTGGCATAGCAATTCAAATTATGTGCCAAAGTGTGACCCAAAGTGTGGACAGACCATAAGCGCAAACAGTAAGCACTGCCTTAAGTTCTTTTAAGAATCTACTCGTGTGATGAGCATTGATTCAGATGGTGGAAATAACATATTAACTGCTTAGAATAACACGTCTGCATCTAAGTCTCTCAAGTTAATGTAATGCACACATTGTATTTTTCTACGAGATGTACATTGCTTTGGAGAAAAGCGTCCGCTAAATGAATAAATGTAAATGAATAGAGAAGGCAGAAAACAAGCAAACATAGGGTGGTTAAGCTGTAGATGATCCTACGCCTTGCACGACTACACGTTGAGCAATCAAAATGTTACCTCTCCATCTTTACCTCCAACTAATACCTTTGAGTTTATCAAGTTACCAGTGCTTCAAGGTAAATAACATTCAACTTTTAATTGCTCTTTTAAATTTCTTATAGTTATGCTTTTATTACGCTTATGTCGGCTATTGGTGAATTTTGTGTGACGCATTTGGATAAATGAAGGGGTTGCAGCGCTGCATGTGAGCAGCAGCACCCTGGTCTAGCTCTGAGCCACGGATATTTATTCTGCTTTCTTATTTATATGTCACGAATGGTTTTTGCCAGGACACTCCGAACACACAGGAGTGTGCACAAGCCACCCTGACTCACCATAGGGAGATGTCGTCTGCACTTGTTCTGTCTGATCTGTTGAATGCAAGAGAGACTGCAAATATTCCAGCTGTAACCTCCCAGTCCATGGAGCTGTCCAGGTTGCTGACATTTACATTATTTCTTTAGCAGAGCTTTTTCTCAAAGCGACATAAAACGGAGTGAACATAAATGCAAATGCACAGCAGATGAAGAGGTACAGATGCAGACAGGTGATTCTTGTAGCAGTGTCAGTTTGTGCAGCATCACCATTTTTGCCGGCACACAAGTGTTGCATATACAATTGACGAGGAGGCCCTACCTGCTGTCTGTCACATTCACGTTATGAGCTTGGAGTAACAAACCAACTCTTGGTTGCAACGGCTTGCAAGAAGGGACCCGACCGTAATGTAATCTTTTTGGTGAAATCTGGTCTTCCAGTGCAAACAGACAAATTATTGGAGTGCAAAGGCTTGCAGATAAGGCTGCCCTAACAGAGCAGATTTTCTTCATGCCGCCGTAAGGTTACAGGAAGACAGATGTCGGGGGAGGTTAGGGGATGACCAACAAGGCAACACCATGCGGGAATGGACCTGCTCGGGGGGGGGGGTTAGATGGAAGAGATTTAAACAGCATCCTGGCTCCAGCTCCTCCCACTGCAAAACAAGAAGATGCGCCAAAGGAAGAGGCGCTGGCCTAGCAACATTCTGACATGCGAGAATTTGGTGTGCGTGGGGGTGAACTGTGGAGTCGATGAACGACACCCTCCCAGAGCAGGGAGGCAAAGGAGAAGCGCTATCACTGTAGCTTCCTCATGTCACTATTACATGCTATCTCACAAAGAATCGAGGCAATGTTTACCTTTGCAAATCAAAACACAGCAAATGGGTCCAAAAGGCTTGTGCCACAACACAAATGACTGGCCTTTCTCAAACAGCATTACCAGGTCCAGAAAGGCAACCCAAAGCAACAGACTCCGCTTTCTGTTCTTTAACACCTTTGCAACGGCTGGCTATTAACACGCCCTCTCAACAGCTGTTGTGTGATAAAGAACAGCCGGGGCACTCGGACTGAACGCGGGCAGGAAAAACAAAGGCAGTAGCATTTAACAGAACATAATGTCTGCATTTTTTAAACATTTCCTCAACAGAAGTCGGACCCCTGCCGTTTCCAGCTTCACAGGAGAATTCCTGCGCTACGAGCAGTCGGCACGCTAAGGTACACGTGCTGACGGGCATGCGGAGGAGAGCTGTGCCTTGCTCACCTCTAAAAGCTTCGGAAGCGGATAAACACTTGCAGACGCAGTACAAAGAAACAGCAGCACCTAATTGAGAAATGCATCATCCCATAAAACCAGGGAAAAGTCTTTCAATCTACATTTCACATACAAGACTTTTTCATCCACTGTTACTTCAGTGCAACTATAGGGAGGTACAGCAGTAAGTACAATAATCATAGGTCTGTGATACCAGCATAGAATGTGTAGGTGTGGTAAAATTTAGCACAGGAATGCTTACCATATGGGAGTACTAAAATTATACTTTAAGCTGAGAAATATACAATTAGTACACAAAAAGATCCTTCAGAAACTACAGACATTGTACCTTTTCACAATAAATTAGAAGTGAATACAGTTATAAATGCCAGCAATGCTGAACTTGTAGAAAAATCTCCCCCCCATCTAAAAAAAGGTAAGGTTACCAGTCAACCAGCAAGCAACTCCTCAACAAGAAAGTGGCTTTCGTTGAAAAGTGCCTGGACAGAACAGTATTCATAACACGCCGAAAGAAACGTTCTTCACTGACTTCACCGAATTGAACAAAAACTAAGATAAGGGCGAATGCCATGAAGACTACTCATACTGACCACTTGTGTGGTTTTTATGGTAAGGGAGGATATGGAAGTGGTTCACCACTGAATTTTTCCACACGTCTTTGTACCGTGGGAAGAAGGCCAGATGAAAACAAGCAATCTCCACACAGACTGAGGCAGAGCGCAGCAGTCTGAATGCACAATGAAGGTAAGGTAGGGTGAAACCTACATACAATCAAATCTACGGGGGTACAATAAAAAAAGTTAATTAGGATAGAATTACTTTTATAAAAAAAACATCCTGATTAACCTCCGTTACCCTCTCTAATCTAGGGTGCTTGGGATCTAGAATGCCTACAGTAACTTTGGTAGCTTTTATGTATATCCTTCGCAGAGCCCAGTGTGCTGGTTTTCAATCTGGCACCTACACAAATATCTTCATGGCATGTTAATTAATACAGGCAGAAAAGCTACTGACACCAACAGGACTGCATATTATCGGCTTCATTTATTTTGTAAGAGCAAAGGTTTGGGCAAAGGTGCCTGGAAGCCTTGTCAGCTATTAGCAGTCAGTAACTCACCTCATGGTTTATTCATGAGGATGAGAAATGCAATTCGCACTGGAAATCTTTCAGTGTGTATCTGAAGCTTTTTAGTTATTAAACTATGATGAATTCAAAATTTTGGATTATATAAATATTTCACTTCAGAGTGGGGGGGGGTTTTAAAAAAAATTCATTTAAAAATTCAAGAGGAGACCACCCTAAATTTCAAGTTTCAAAGCTTACCTGAGATCTGAACTTTAGCAAATTGTTATTAATAATAATAATAATAATAAAAAAAAAATTTCACAGGTTTTCACTGGTACATTGCACACAAATGTATTTTGAATGTGTTATGCATCTATTTTCTACTTGTCATTGACTACAAAATATTGGGACTAGAACTATGCTGGATTACAGCTACAAAAATATAAGTAACAACAACATTTTACTAATCCCCATGAGGAAATTCACTCAAGCTGCAGCTGCGATGGTTCTAAACACATCTTTGGACTGTGGGAGGAAACCAGAGCACCCAGAGGACACCCATGTGAACACGGGGAGAACATGCCAACTCTTGTTCTGTTCAATCAATGAGAGGGAGCAATGCTCTCAGCTGTGCAGCCGTGTCCATCCAGGTAATAAGTAACTATAAAACTGTTTTTTGGAATTAAACTAGGGTGAGCAAATGAAGTAAGAAACTCGTACAGCACCATCTGTTCTTGCAGGGTACTACAGCTTTGACTCAGCACAGTATGAGTGACAGAGTTACTTACTGGTGAGAGACAACAACTGGAGGGGTCAAACAGCGTGGGTGAACTGTGTAGGCTGCTAGCCGCAGGCTTCTATCACACCATGCCAGTAGACTGCGTCCATTTCACAATCGCAGGTAGGATTACGCTCCCCGGAATGCAGTCCGAGCCCTATTTCACATTCCAACCTCCTGTCATACTGCCTTTTCTCATGTGTGAGGAATTCATCCTTTCACCCATTCCTCATTATACACAAAAGCAAAAACAAGACCATTACCTGGCAGGTTACCACATTAGATAGAATTACTTACATGATATACATATGAGATTCTGTCAAGACATGTCCTTCTCAATGAGTGATTCCATGGATACCTCCTTTAGGCACAGAAATGTTTTACTGAGTACTGTTATAAATGGAAAAAAGGGTTAAAGCATGCAGTCTTTCATTCGATTATATAATGGGTCTGAAAGCATATTCTTCTCAGGTACTATAGCACAACAGCTCTCTACAGCTTCAGTACACTTATGACCATCATTCTGACACTAGATTCAGAGTTATGCATGAAATGTCATTAACCCTTCCTGCCCACTTAAATATCATCACCAATCTTACATGAGAGAGAACTTCTACGCTTCCTGTTTTTTCTTACCAAGTTAGTTATATGACTATACCGCAGTGTGTTTATTAAGTGTTAAACCATTATAAAAAAAACAGTTAATATTTACAGTTACACAAAACATTCATCCTTTATTAATCAATAACTTCATGTCCAATGGAGGGTTGCAGTGATTTGGAGTCTATCTTGGAAGAAGATGGTGTGAGACAAGGAACACCCAAGACAGCATGATGGCCATCTATTGCAGGACAATCACAAACTCATTCACTCACACATACACACTTAAGGCAATTCAGAGTCATCAATTCTCTTGAAACATGCGTTTGGGCTGTGGGAGGAGACTGGAGCACCTGGAAGAAAACCACAAGAACATGAGGAGAACTTAAACTGAACAGAGGAAACCAGATTCGAACTCACACCTGACCACACGGTCCAGGAGCTGTGATGCACCAGTGCTACCTAATGTGCCACCCATAACATTAAAATATGTTTCATGTATTTACACAGAAAGTATTTTTAAACACACACATATGGTGAGCTTGTGATGTCCTGAGGGGAAGATATTCACCATGGCTTTTCTGGCACTCGGCATGCAGGCCCCAGCCACCTTGTGAAAAGAAGTACATCCAGAATCTGGTGGTCGAGGGCCATTTCCCTTCTAATTAACCCGGGAAAGCAGTGCCAGTCTCCACGGGCAGCCATTGCTCCCCTCAGATCTAATTAGCACCAGCAACACGCCTCTTTGCTTTCAACAACCAGGTAATTCCCCGGGAGGCAGGCTAATTATCAGCCAGCAAATTAGGCTGAAACAAACCCTTTAAACTCACTTGATTACCCATGCTTTGGGTGTGCATGGGAACTCGAACTCAGCCTAAGCTCTCAAATAGTCCAGCATTCCATTACTAGGAATATACATATGGCTGTTTCCATCACGTGACGCAGCCTTGAATCTGTGTGTAATTTAAAAACTTTGGAATTTGTGTGGCGTTTGAGAACAATGCCAAATATGAAGATGAGTTACAGCATAAAATTCATTATTTGATTATGTAGTGGATCTGAAACCTCTGAACAGCTATCCTTCCAAAAAGCGTGACACCTGTCAGAAACCTCGGTATAGGCAGAGCTCAAGGCACTTCTCTAAAGCTTGCCTTAGTTATAAATGGAGTATGGATATCATTACTCCTTTACTATCTATGACATCACGCGTGTAGTTTCTGAATTTCCACAAGGAAAAACACTGCTAGCTTCTTGGATTTCTGGCCTGTAGTCCTACTGCTGAGATTTGTTATTCATCAGCACTTATTAGTGACAAAACATTTTGTGTACTAGAGGCTGGCTATCACATAATTACATTTTCTGAAAATTTTATAGCAATTTGAAAACATATAGAACCGAACACATTTCAATGTTACAAAAGCTTTTTCAATAAACTTTAGCAAACACTTTTTGTCCTGTTGGTAAAATTGCAACCTTGACCCTGACAACTAGCAGAAAGCGATGACGACTCTTCGACAGAGCTGGACAAACATCAGCATTGTATCAGGCGCTTCACTGGTTTTATGCACAGTGAGACTTGATCATACCTCACTCAATCCCAGAGGGGCACAAATCCCACCAAGTGCTTTTTTGGACACTGCCATCACACATTGGTGAGGACTATTAGAGTAAAAGTGATGCAGTTTACCATGGCTTAAAAAAGAAACACACATTGTGCTGCCCACTAATGAAGGCTGGCAAGAATAACTATTAAGTTATTTAAGGTGAACCTGAATTTAGCTTCAATCATACACAAAAAAGAATTGAAGTACTAAACAGCTGTTAGAAATGAAGACTAAAAAGACCGTTATGTTGCAGGAGTCTTCTGAAAAGAAAAAATATGTATTGACATATTTACATTTATTCATTTAGCTGATACTTTTCCCCAAAGCAATTTACAATGTTAATCTACCTGCAATTATTTACCCATTTGTACATGTGAGTAATTTTTTACTGGAAAAAATTTAGGGTAAGTACCTTGCTCAAGGGTACTAGAGCCAGAGGTGAGATTCAATCCTGCGACCTTTGGGTCCAAAGGCAGCTCTATCCATTACGCTACCAGCATTATTACATCTTAAACACAATAAAATCTGAAAATCCAGTAGTCTGAAGTTAACAAAATGACATTTTTGGAGACAGGTCACTGAATAACCTAGAAAATGGTTGATTAAATTGATGATTTGGTTAGCATTTGTTCCATTTCTATGCCAATGATGACTAATTTTTGGAAAGTGATTCTGATCAAACACTCATCACCGTCCAGACACATAAGCACAGTATCCCAAGTGATACAATACCTGTAAACACAGGCTGTCATGTTACATAATCACAGAACAAAAGTTTTTTCCTCTAGTCTTGATGCTTTGTAATAAACAATTTCAGTGCAAAGCACAATACTGCACCCAAAAATGTTAAAAATAAATGTGATCAGAAGACATTAACACAGTTCAACACTGTCTAAATGCATTTATCAAACAAACAGAAAATATCCACTGTTCAGGTGTTTATCTCTCACAAGAGAATATGGTAAATATCTGTAATGTTGTACCAAAGGTGCCAGATTGCAGTAGTAGTAATGAATTCAGTTCCACTTTAAAATGAACTAATAACACTCTACTGACAGTAAGACCTACCTTTCAAACTTTTGATTATAATTCTACATTTCCAAAAAGAGAATTTCTTACTTTATAAAGTGAAGCTGTGAGGATAGTGAGGTTGGCAAGTACAAACTCCTTGTAACACCTGGAAAGACTCATTTGTATCTGAAGGGCAAAAAACATTTCATAATGTGAGAGGACAGGAGTCCTACAGCCAGAGAAATCACCCCATTCAATATTTCCAAAAATGATCATTACAGCCATGGTTTGCAACTGCTGGCATACTACATTAGAATAAAGAATTGGCTCACAGTTTCCCTGACTGACCTACAGCATCCATTTTTCTGCTGGGAGGGCTCTCAAAGGATGACAACAATCCAACCACCAAGACATGTGATCATCATAAAACCTCAACTGCACCAAGCAAGGCTGTACAACTTTGGTCCTTGAGGGCTGTAATGACTTGGTTTTTGCTCAACCTCATTGCTTACTTTATTGAAATAACTAAGTATTTGCATAGTAGGACACCTGACTCGGCCAGTTCAATCACATACTACTTCAAATTAGTTCTGTAAAACCTGCCAAACGTTGACTATTGAGGAGTTTTGTTGATTTTTTTTTTGGCTTTATTGTCTATCCAATCTATACAAAGACAGGAACCTTTGAGGACTTCCCAACAAGAGATTTATTCAGATCATAATGGTGTTAGACAACTGAACAAATACAAAAGGTTTAAGTGTTTAATATTGGAGAAGGGATCTACACAATTAAACCTCACATTAGTCATTTCATTTATTTTACAGGGAGAACAAATAAATTGTTCCTGCCACTTGAGCACATTTAGTATCCCAGGGGACTAAACCAAAACACGCTGAGTGCCCACACAGCAGACTCATTATCGTGACAATTTCAGCAAACCATTAAGATGAGGGTGTTATTTCTGACATTTTGTTTTTTACTGTCCTAACAGCAAAAAGACCCTGACAAGCACCTTCACAAATCTCCTTTAAAATACACCAATTGGAATATGCGTGTGCAGAAGATAATTCTGGCATTTGTTTATCAGTTGGGGAGGAGGGGACTAGCTGCCATGAAACAGCTGGTCTGATGTGAGTAAAAAATTAACTAGTAATCTCTATATATGGCACAGATGATCGATTAAACTCTCAAATTGTTCTGAAAACAGGAATTTAAACTAATCGAGCAGCCAAATAAAAAAAAAAAAAAAAAAAAAAAAAAAAAAGTACTCAATTCAAATAATGTAAACTAATGCGTACACTATTTTTTTGGACAAGCTGACCGCTGTAATAGTTCTAAATTTTTGCAAAGTAGCTGAGTTTATAATTTCTGAGTTTTGATAACAGCTTTCCAACAACGTCCCTGCTGCGGCTACATGAACTAGTACTCAAGAAGCCGAACCGCACAAACAAAGAGAAAACCAGCACAAGGACAATGTCAACATTATCGCTCTACCAACTGGACAGTGACCTAATCCCGGGAAAAGGCCAAACCCGGTGAAGACCAAACCCGTTAAAAGGCCAAACCCGCTAAGAGGTCAAACCCATTAAAAGACCAAACCCAGTGAAAGGCCAAACCCGCTAAGAGGCCAACCCAGTGAAAGGCCAAACCCGTTAAAAGGCCAAACCCGGTGAAGACCAAACCCAGTGAAGACCAAACCCGCTAAGAGGCCAACCCGGTGAAAGGCCAAACCTGCTAAGAGGCCAAACCCATTAAAAGACCAAACCCGCTAAGAGGCCAACCCGGTGAAGACCAAACCGGTAAAAACCAAACCCAGTGAAAACCAAACCCAGTGAAAGGCCAAACCCGCTAAGAGGCCAACCCGGTGAAGATCAAACCGGTGAAAACCAAACCCAGTGAAGACCAAACCCGCTAAGAGGCCAAACCGGTGAAAACCAAACCCAGCGAAGGCCAAAACCCAGCAACGGCCCACCTGGCAAAGGCCAAAAACCAACCACCTTTTATTACCCAATGAAGTGTAAAATAAACACAACCAACCAAGAATATAATTAACATAAATTACTCATAAAACAACAACAACAACAACAACAACAACCATAAAGAATTAAATGACTAATTATCCATGTAAAACACAGGACTCTGCTCGTGAAGAAAACAGATGAGGTACCAGTGTGTCCCATAATAACTCCACTACATAAAAACTAAAAATGAACAAATAATATTATGTCCCAGTGTTTCTTTTGTTTATATCTCTGCGGTCCAGTTCGCTCCCACTCACACTCCTCTCTTTCTGATCCCTGTCAGAAAACCAGGAGCGCACATTCACCTTGCGACCTGGAGAAGGAACCGCCACCCGTCACCGCCATCATGTCCACTTACAGTTACACGAGTGACCGGCTGAAGGGAATCAAGAGGGCAGCGACGTGCAGATGTCACTGAGATGAGATGAGATGAGATGAGATGAGATGCGTGCGAAACGCCAAAAACGGGCGAGGACATGATCATGTGTGAAAATGCCGGGAAGCGGGCGCTGTACCTACCCGCGGATTCCCCGGTGTTGATCCAGTCCGGGTTCGCAATGCTCGCGATGGCGAAGATATCGGCGGCCAGGAAGAGACATCCTGAGATGATGGTCAGTTTATCCATGTCTCCGGGTCTCCGTGTGTCTCGCAGCCAAGTTCGGTGGAGCTTCAAACAGGGCGCCCGGGGACCTGCTCTGCAGCCGGCCGCATCCACACCAAATGCCTCCTCTTCCTGTATTATTATTATTATTATTATTGTGTATATATGTGTCTCTGTTCAGGAGTCAGGTTTCCGTTCACACTGTGACTGGCGTCGTTCTCGCCCCCTCCCTCAGGAGGAGGCTGGACGGAGTCAACCGTCCATTTACTGGCTCGCTCGGACAGGACGGCGGCGGGGACGTTTACGGGGACAACACGCCACCTGGGCCGGCGACCCCAACCGCCAAACCCATTAGGCTATATTAGCTACGACCGTTGAGTCCACACGGATGGGGCTCTCGTCGTTTCGCCCGGCGCACGGCAGCCGAATCCTGATCCTCCGGCGATGATGGCGATGCCCCGACCCGATATTAAAGCACAGATAACGGTCCAGCGAAGCGCAGCCGCTCGCCGTGCGCTCCCACTCCCAGCGCGGAGCTGCGGGTGCCGGACATGGGCCCCTCACAGGGCGGACACGCGCACCGACCCCAGCTGCCCCATCGGCCCCATTGGGCCAGTACGAGAGGGGCAGGCGGACAAAAAGATCAGCGAATGCAGTTTAAATACTAGCGAATGTAATTAAAACATATGCCATCCGATCCAATAATTCCAAGCCGCGTTCCCGAGATCCAGCCCGCGTCCCACTGGTGACTGGGAGGGAAGAGGAAAATGTCCCTGCTGTCGCCGCTCCCTCCGCTCCGCTCCGCTCCACTCCGCTCTGCCGAACGAATCGCCCCTGCTGCCCTGCCCCCGTTTCTCCTACTCGAGCTCCAGCAGCAGCAGCATCCGCAGGACCCCTCACGCAAAAGCGAGCGGCGGCTAGCGCTAGTTAGCCACAACGCCACGGCCCCGAACGTCTCAAATATCGTCTGTTATTTAAACCGGGCATAGAACGGTGTTTTCGGGAAGTGGCTCGGCGTCGCTCACTCTCCGATCCTCAGCCCCCTTTCTTTCTTCTGGGTTAAAACCTGGTTTATTATTAGGCGTCCGCACGCGACGGATTCCACGGACGTGCCGAACTTCTCGCGAGACTTGAAGCCCTGCGCCGAGTCCCCCAGCCTGGTCAGCTGTGCGCAGAACTGCGGGTCTGTGTCGTGGTGACCTTACCTTCGGTGTGGCAAACCTAGTACAGCGCTGCTCCTGTTGTCCAACGGCAGGTCCCGCAGCGTTATTCGGATAAAATGGATGACAGTGCAAAATTAGCAACATCCATAAGAGAAACAATAACAGCAATACTGCAGTTTTATGAATTCAGTAGAAGGCATCGACTTTAAGAAATACGGAGATTGTTCTGAGCCTTAAAAAAAAAAAAAAAATCAGATCAAGTTTGTGGAATCATGTCAAGCTGGTCAACCACCTAGTCTAGACACACACACACACACACACACACACACACTTTCTGAACCACTTGTCCCATGCAGGGTCACAGAGCCTAACCCAGCAACTCAGGGCATAAGGCTGGAGAGGGAGGGGACACACCCAGGACAGGGACACCAGTCTGTCACAAGGCACCCCAAGCAGGACCTGAACCCCAGACCTACCGGAGAGCAGGACCCAGCCCAACCAACTGCACCACCGCACCACTGTGCCCCCCCTCGTCTAGAAACAATATATTATTGACAGTATAGCATGCATTGGAATATAGCATGCATTGGAAATATGTTGGAATACTTATTTTAGCAAAGGCCCTTTTAGTGGCTGGACAGTGTGGACAAAAATTGTTTGTACACAATGTAATTTTAGGTGAAGTGTAGGAATGAGGGTGATATTGATTTTATATGGTAGAGTGATATCTGATTTTTTTTTTAAAACCAATGTTTTTGACTTTATTGACATTTTCCCAGTTTCACTGGGAGCAGATGATGCATTATTCATGTGCTGCTTAGCTGACACTTTTATCAAAAGTGACTAACATTATTTGACCCATTTAGAGGGCTGAAGATTTTACTAGAGCAGTTCAGGCTAAGAGGGGGGTGCAGTGGTGCAGCGGGTTTGGCCGGGTCCCACTCTCTAGTGGGTCTGGGGTTCGAGTCCTGCTGGGGTGCCCTCCGGCGGACTGCCGTCCCGTTCTGGGTGTGTCCCCAACCCACGCCCGGCATTGTCGGGTTAGGCTCCGGCTCACCGCGACCCTGTTTGGGACAAACAGCCTCAGCCTGTGTGAGTGAGTTCAGGCTGAGTAGCTTGTTCAAGGGTGCTCACTATGGCAGACAGTGAGGCTTTGGCTAGAAACATCCGGATGACATCCTTTACTGCTGCACTACCTTAGGTTAATTTTTCTGTTCCCAGTTGTATTGGGAGACCTGTTTCATTAGTTGTCATTTCACCAGTCTTGTTTTTTCTCTTTCATTTGAAGTGTGTTTATTTTGATTGGCTGGTTTCTTTGTTTGAAGCACTAGTTAGAGAACAACATAAATGTGATATTTCAATTTACCAACAAAAGCCATGAGATTCCAATACAAATTTTCCGTACACATGGAAGCTCAAAACTTTACACGCTTGTCCTGAGGTGAACTGGAGCCTAACCTGGCAGCAAAGGGTACAAGGCTGGAGGGGGAGAGGACACACCTAGGATGGGACGCAAGTCCGCCGCAAGGCACCCCAAGCGGGACTCAAATCCCAGCCCCGCCACACAGTAGGACCTGGTCAAACCCACTGCCCCATCAAACCCCCCCCCCCGAAACATCACCTACACACACACACACACACATTTTCAGAACCGCTTGTCCCATACAGGGTCACGGGGAACCGGAGCCAACCCGGTAACACAGGGCGTAAGGCCGGAGGGGGAGGGGACACACCCAGGACGGGACGCCAGTCCGTCGCAAGGCACCCCAAGTGGGACTCGAACCCCAGACCCACCGAAGAGGAGGACTGCGGTCCAACCCACTGCGCCACCACACCCCCATACATCACCTACAGATCAATTCATTTCTACCGGTAGATTTTTTTTGTGTTTTTATGGACAATCTGTGTGTGTGTATGTATGTATGTATTGAACTGACCGCACTATTGCACTGCACTACAGTGTTTTTAGCTTTTAGATTAGTTAGTTTTTGTGAAGTGTACCGTAGTAGTAATAATATATGTTGTCTCTGTCTCAAACCACCGTCCGGGAGAAATGCTATTTGACTCCGATGTATGTTCTAAACATATTGTGGAAGTGACAAGTTAACTTTTACTTTTAACTTTGATGTATACATATATATACTGCTCCATACTTATTACCGGTTCAGTCCCCAGTTCATTACAGGCCTCTGTGTCTTGCAAATACAAATATAAATTTTTCCAACAATTAACAAGATCCATAATTATTGTTTTGGATGCTTACTTCATCTTAATGCTCATACCTAGAACCATATTTAAAGAAAAGCACATAACAGACTAAGTATTCCCTATGAGGTGAACTAGGGAATGTGTCAGAAACTTACTGAATGGATGGGAAACTGGAAATTTCTCTCCACTACTAGCAAGACAGGCATCTATTCATCTAAGCACAGCCTATACATCTCAGTATGAAAAAACCAACTGCCTGCTGTTGAATTATGAAGTAAGGGAAGTCCATGTAAGAAGTCAGTTATAAAACATGTTGCTGGTTCATGTGTTCTTTTAATGTAATATATCTTCTGATAAATTAGGGTACACAACTATCTAAATGACTTTCTTTAAACTCAGGATGAAGTTTGTTCTTCTAAAGAGTAGTGTCTTGATAGCAGTGCATTGATTACAGGGCTTTTACTGTACGCCTCTAATCAGATTTCTTCGCCCATTTATTGTAATGATCTAGGCTGACCTCTGTTCTTCAAACATACATCTTCTTAAGCCGATAGAAAATTCTGCTGACCACTGTGTCTAGTTTGTGCTGCTTCTTTCCTGCTGCTCTCTTGCTGTGTTTTTTTGTATTGGTTTTCTGATGTACCATGAATTTGCTTTTAGAACCCTGATAGTCATGGAAACCTACAGCAAATACCCTGCTGTTCAGGGTAGAATGTTTGTGTTCCATGTCATTTGGAAAAATCAGAATGTTTCTGTAGATTTTTCTACCTAATGTGCATGGGGATGACTAAAAACTAATCAAGTTCCTTTCATGTTTATTTTACAAACTATCTACACTTTAAAACCAAATGAGATAATATAAATACAACATACAATGAGATAAAGGCATCATTATTAAGAAACTGACCATTTTGTAATTTCAGACAGGACTACAAAGCATTATAATCTGTGTTGCTTTTCAAATACATTCTAGTACATTTCAGTGTTGTGATATTGTTGGATTTATCAAACTTTTCACTGTATTTTGAATGAATTGCTGAATATGTGTTAGAATTAATTAACCTTCAAAGACCGTGCATATTCCAGCAGTAAGAGTTCTGTAATTCTATTAAGTGCAGAGTCCACCTATTACCTAGGAATGCAAGGCTGAGATAATGCTAATGCCCTCTGCTTATATTGATCCTCCGGATCATATGATGAAGCTTGCTTGCTCTGCCGGTAGTGTTCCAAATTGGGAATATGACAATATTTGAGGAGCACATTTATAGAAGTGGATTGATCTGCAGGTGAAGTTCTGGGCTTCCACATGTACAGAAAATTCTATCAGAATTTCATGGCTGTTGTTAGTCAGTTGCTATATCATTTGAATGTTGTTCTCTAAAAACCGCTTCAAACAAATAAGCACCATAGAGGTATTACACATGTCTGCAGTAGGTTCCCTACTGGTTAAAACAGACATTGCTATTCCATTTTATCCCACTGCTATACTTTTTTGTACTGTAAAAAAAAGGTTTTTGTATTTATATACATGTATGTACATTGTAAATCAGATTTATCCCATCGTGAGCCAATCGTTCACCCACAGATTCCCAAGTGCACACAATGAAGTAAAAAAAAATTATACACCATACAACAATAGTATGAAACTTACTACTGTTGCTTATGGCATTCAGAATTTAACAAAAACATTAGTATTGTAACGATCCGCGTTACCGCAAGTTTGAGCGGGAAACTTGTTTAATGTCAATAATTGCATTATGGGAAAATATGAATAAAGTGTGCAACCACTGGGAGGGACTTACGGGCAAAATAAAAGAGTGACTGTGTTTGGCCGTGGGCAAAAAAAAAAAAAAGCTAGGGGCGCTAAGTAGGGTGGAAAGGCTGTTCTAAAACGCAGGTCCTCAGACCGAGAACATTATTTCTCTGTGTGCGGGTGTTTAAATAAAACGTTCGAAATGAACGCTGCCTGTGCGTCCTTTTTCGCCCCATCCGAATCCAGAGTGCTGTGCGCCACAGTATTTATAGGGCTGACTTTATTAATGTAATTTAATGTAAATGTAATGTAAAATTGTTTTCTGAAGTCTGAATACCACAAAATCAGCAGCAGAAATTCTGAAAAATCTAGTACTAGTCAAAAATACACGTTTCCTTTCAAGAAAGTGTTGGCTACAAACGTTTTTATCGCCGTTATTTAAAAATCGCACACAAAGACACAGCAAAATAAGCATAAAAACACTGAGAGGAATGTCACTTTAATGTACACAGATTGTTTATAAACCGTCAACATTCGTCTTGCCATCTATAATATTAACCTGGTTACGTGTTTCCTTACCGGTTATCTTAAATGTAACGAACACAGTATTTCCGGTTCCGGTTCCTTTCGCTCTTATTTCAATGCGGGTGCACATGTTCCGGTGTTGTGCAGCGTTTTAACGTGCGCGTTTCACAGCATTATTTTTTCCTTTTTTTAAAAAAACACATTGGTCCTCCGTGAAGCACTCGCCGAGAGGACAGAGCGACTTTTACTTTAAAAATGGTAGGAGAAAGTAGATGTAAATATCCTCTCTCTATCTAACTACTGAAACCACTTTCGATTCGAATGATTGAATGCAGTGAGTGAGCAGTAAGTTAAGCCACGCAGCTAGTTCGAATTTGAAATGTTAAAAGATACGCTCAGTTGTGGATGTTTGAGACGCATACGTGTTCTTATAATTTATTTTTCATGTCTGTAGTGTAGTGAATCTGGGTTAAAATGAAAAGAAATGTTAGTGTTCCGTTCGGCTGTGTTTTGAAATTCTGACTGCCTAGGCCAACCAGTTCGGTTTCTTTCTTTAACCTAACTTGTCTTCTTAGCTAACTACGTTGATTCGCTAGAAACATAAGATGTACGCATATCATATCATGATGTATGACAGAGTTAGTTTCGACCGTTGTTAGCTTAAGTTACTGCTAATAGTTTCCGGTGTGTGGTCGGTTTTTGGCGGACACGCTTTTGTTTCTATGAGACTTGACAATTTGGACCAGATTTTGCGAAACCCTAAGTGCTCCTGAGGAGGCAAGTTTAGCACGGGGAAGTGCGAAGGCCAGGTCTTCTGTACAATGATGAATGAATGAAAGTAGTGCAGCACGTGGTCCAGCATCGTCGCTCTCCACGGGTAGCGGGGTTATAATATAATTACACCAGTCACACCAGATTTTGAAATAAACCCTTGAGTAAATTGTTTTAAATTGTTTCCCCTTCTCATAACGGAACCACCTGTAACAGGTTGTGCAGTTTGGGTCCCTAACAGTGACCCGAATCTTTGAATAGGCTTATGTGAATTATGCAATATAGTAAAAATAAATGAAGGTGGAACTAATACCCCACAACTTTGGTGGATCAGATCAAGTGTATCCGTATAGTTACTGCCTGTTAAAATAGTTCAATTAACAATTGTCCTATAACTGCAGTAAAAACTGACCACACGAGTTGCTGGCTGCACCTCAACTCTGCCAGTGAATAATACAGTTAAGTTTGAAAGCTGTTGTATCCTCATTGCTGTGCTTTTCACATGTTTTTGAAGGCGGACTCTGAAGTGAACCCAAAAGCCTATCCTTTGGCTGATGCTACTCTGACCAAAACAATCCTGGATCTTGTACAGCAGGCATCCAATTACAAACAACTGAGAAAAGGGGCAAATGAAGGTAAGTGACAATGTTACTGTTGCCAAAATACATTTTGGGTAACAGTTCATTGCAATACTGCAATTTATATGTTCTTCTAGTTGCTTTATAATATTGATAACCTTTTTTTCTTTTGCCCTATAGCCACCAAAACACTGAATCGGGGTATTGCAGAGTTCATTGTTATGGCTGCAGATGCAGAACCTTTGGAGATCATCCTACATCTTCCCCTGCTTTGTGAGGATAAGAATGTGCCATACGTGTTTGTGCGTTCCAAGCAGGCGCTTGGCCGTGCATGTGGAGTCTCCAGGCCTGTGGTGGCCACGTCTGTCACCATAAAAGAAGGTTCCCAACTCAAGCCCCAAATCCAGTCTGTGCAGATGGCTATTGAAAGACTGTTGGTGTGATCTGAAGGTCTAAGCTTTTTTGTTGTCTAAAAACCCTTTAGGGAAACTTTTTTTTTTTTTTTTTTTTTTTCTTTTTTTAATGGCCATTAAACTGATGAGAGAGCTCATTCTGATGTACTTTGGTATGTAATGTAATTTTGGTTGTTTTCTGCTATTAAACTTTTTAAAAATGCCATTTTCTGTGTTGTCTCAAGGTAGTGCAATTAATAAATTATTGCAATTTATTCATACAACATGGGCAGCACAGTGAGTAGCGCTGCAGTTTCTTGGTATCTGGGTGGTGTGAGGGAATGTGAGTTTGATCCCCACTGAATTTGTGTGGCATTTGCATGTTCTCCCCATTTCTGTATGGGTTTCCTCTGGGTACTCTGGTTTCCTGCCATAGTCCAAAGACATGCTGTTCAGGGGGATTGGTGACTCACCCACAGTGTGTGAATGACAGTGAGAATGTTTCACTGATGTGTAGGTGAGTAACTTGTAGTGTTTCTAGCAGTGAAAGTCACCTTGGGTGAATAAGGTGTGGGTTGACCTCACTACATAGAGTTCGTTGGAAGTTGCTTTGGAGAAAAGAGTCTGGTAAACTAATGTAAATATTTTCAATCAAAACCTCAAAGAGCAACAAATGGAACAAAGCATAGCATGATATATAGATAAGTAGACTATTGAGAACTGTCATTCTGTGAAAATATAGTTGCACCTAAATCATGAATTCTAATTGGGTTTTAAGTTTAAACGTCAACAATGTAGCAAGTGGTGCTAATCATACATCGTGTCACTTTGTGTGAAACATACAAAGGTTCTTCATGATACTCTGTACAATTTTAATAATTATTTCTCCAAGGAAGGGTTGCGGTGCTTCGGAGCCCATCTGAGGAAGCACGGATCAGAGCAACCTAGTTGGGTTGAAAGTTCGCTGCGGGGAAATTAGACACACATGTCATGTAACGTGACGACCAATTTAGATTTTACCTAAAACTGTAGCACTCAGGGGACAGATGGAGCCATGGCATGTTTGAACCCCAGACCGTGGGGTGTGGACAGAAGTGTGCGACACCTAGCGTTGACAAAAATACCTATTTAGATATTTGTGCACAGCGCTGTGGTTGTTTAACGCTGACTTCTCTCAGGCACAAGAATTCCAACACTTTACTGTGTTGTAACTGCGGTCACAAAGCGCCGCTGCGCTGTTTCTCTTTTCTGCGAACCTGGTTCGGAGGCACAAACACAGCTGGACCTGTTGGGTTTTCCCCCTTGTCCTCAAACCTCTTGTTTTTTGTTCGTCTCGGTGACATATGAGCTGCCCTATGGCGTACAGTGTGAGCCAGAGATCCACTGGAACTCGAGCTACGATCACACTCCGCCTCGCGGGGGGTCACCGATTGAACGAGCGTCCGCGAGCAGCCGCGAAGAAGACGGGGAAAAAGGCGGACTTTAGTTCTTTGGCACGAGCCGCGCGCGCTGGCACTGTGGGGAAATCATGGCTACTACGGTTCCCGTGCTGCTCGCCAGGGACCAGGTGCATCGGCTCCTGCGGCACGGAGACCTGGTTTCCCGCCTGGAAGCGGCCCTGGGCAAGTTCTCGCGCCGCGGCTCCGAGGAGGAGCGTGAGGAGGTGGTGCAGCCGCTGCGCACCACGGTCCCGCTGCGGAAATACCGCGGGTGAGCCCGGGCGGCGCGAGCGAGCGAGCGAGCGAACCCACCCAGGCTGTTCCCCGTTTTCGGTTCAAAGATGGAAAAAAAAAAGAAAAATTGCAGCGCTGCTGTAGAGTTTGCTGCTGGCCGAAGTGCTGAGCGTGCGTTTTGTCCACCGCCCCGTCCAGGTACCTCGGCCTGATGCCTGCCTACATGGTGGAGGAGGATATCTTGTGCGCTAAGATGGTGTCGTTCTACGAGCGCGAGGAGGGCTGCGATCTGCCGGCTCACGAGGCCACCGTGCTGCTGCTCGACCCCCAGCGCGGGAACGTCACCGCAGTCAGTGCCTTCCTTCGTTGCGATTCCACAACACATTTACTCAACGGGGGGGGAGGCGTCGAGGACATATACCTACGTAGCGTGTGGGGTGCTCCGGTTTCCTCCCACAGTCAAAAAAGCCTCCTGTTCCGAGTGAATCATGAGGTGCCGACCACATGTGGGGGTTGTCCTTGATAGGTTATGGACGGGACAGCCATCACCGAGAAAAGGACGGCAGTGGTTTCTGCTATTTCCGCCAAGGTGAGCGCTTCCCTCTCGCACACGTTCATCGCCGCTGCTTTTCCCTTTCCGGTTGGGTTTGGCTAGTTTGTGTTCAAAAGTGAAAACAAGCACTCCATTGTAGCACTGATGACATTTTCCCTACTTTTACTAAGTTTTAGGACACCGCCAAATTGTGTGTATGGCATGTCCAAGCGTGTAACCCGAATATTATGTGACACCCACCCAGCTGCTGATGCCAGCCCGTGCCGAGGTGCTGTGTATCCTGGGTTCAGGATCCCAGGCTGCCAGCCACTATGAGACCTTCACGGAGATGTTCTCCTTCAAAGAGGTACCTCCACGGAGTGAGCGCAGAAGGAGCTGGAGAAATGTGGATTTCCGCTACTAAATAAAACTAAATACTACATTAGACTTATAGCTAAATTGAAACTCGTTGTTTTCCGTGAAAGAAGCATTTGTTCTGGATTCGATCGATATGTCTTCCTTGAGTGCTGTTTTGTTTGCACTTTAACTTTAGCACTTGTTCGTCAGTGACTTAAAGTTTAATGGAGAACTAGAAACATCTTTCTCTGTTCCAAAAGTCCAACATTTGCGGCACGGCGAGTAGCGCTGCTGGGTTCGATCCACGTTCAGTCCGTGTGGAGTTTGCGTTTTCTCCCCGTGTCTGTGTGGGTATCAACCAGGTGCTCTGGTTTCCTCCCACAGTCCAAAGACATGCTGTTCAGGTTCAGCCTTAGTGGGAGTGTGTTCCACTGATGTGTGGATGAGTGACCCAGTGTAAGTAGTGTATCTAGCAGTGTAAGTCACCACGGTGAATAAGGTGTGTGGGCTCATAACACTGCATAGAGTTCATTGGAAGTCGCTTTGGAGAAAAGCGTCTGCTAAATAAATAAATGTAAATGTCTAAACCAGGTTTTTAAACAACGTTCATTCATTATATGTAAATGATTTTGCCACCATGGACTAAGTGGATACTTCTGCTCTAGAGCTGATTGTGTTTCTGTTTCCCCACAGATACGTGTGTGGAGCAGGAGGAGGGAGAGGGCAGAGCAGTTTGCCAGATCTGTCCAGGGTCCTGTCGCTGTGTGTTCCTCTGCAAAGGACGCAGCGCAAGGGGCTGATGTCATCGTCACCGTCACCATGGCCACAGAGCCCGTGTTGCTGGGGGAGTGGGTGAAGCCAGGGGCCCATGTAGTTGGTAAGATTTTCCCACATGGAAGCAGGTGATTTCCATCATTCGGTGGCATCGTAAAATTGGTAGCGGTGTTACCTGTGCCGTGAAAAGAAATGTCGATTTTTGCATGGATCGAGCGCCTCCTGTTAGTTACTGTTCTCGTAACGCGGGTTGACTCGCGTAATTGCTACGAAGCTGCAGCCAAAAGGCAAGCCTTTACCATATTGCTCCGTGGTGGAGTGACATGGCGATGTTGTGGCACGTCAGCCGTAGGAGCCTGCAGGCCAAATTGGAGAGAGCTGGATGATGACCTCATGAGGGAGGCGACGGTCTATGTGGACAGCAGAGAAGGGGCTTACAAAGAGTCGGGGGATGTCATTCTGTCTGGGGTACGTACCATTGGATGCTGAGATACTTTATTAACCGTTACTTATATGGTTTGCCTCTTAGTCTTTCCCAAAAATAAGATTTCTGTCTGACAATGAAGTCATGGGATCATGCAAAATTACACAATTTGATATGAATCGATACAACCTATGCGTGACCTAGGTACAGTGCTGTCGTTGCTTCTAATCTACGAAGGGAATTATGTTACCTCATTAATCCGTTAGTCACGGTATCTCCTGTCACAGTGACTGGTCATCATGATGACTGAAAAAACTTTTTAAATATTGGTTTAGAGAGCGCTTTTTTTTTTTTTTTCTGTGCTTTGGGTTTATCAGAACAGGAGAGGAAGATTGGCACTTTTTGAGCCCAGATTTTTATAGTGAACTCAGTTTTCTCGTCAGAACTGGGGTACCAGTAAAGTAAATCACAAAAAAATAAGAGACCATAAAAGTAGTGTAAGGAAAACATCAGTCGTAGAAAATATTCTGGAAAATTCCTGTTTGTATCTAAGTATTATACAATATAACTTCACACACAATGAATGACATACCTGTTTGTTTTTAGGCTGCTGTATTTGCTGAACTTGGTGAAGTTATAAATGGAACTAAAGCAGCTCAGTCCGAGAAAACCACTGTTTTTAAATCCCTAGGTAAGATAAATTTCTGTTTCCTTCTAGATTCACATGCTCATCGAGTGATTCACTATAGCTGTAGTATTCCTGAAGTTCTTCCATCCTCCATTCCGTGCTTCCATGATGACTTCCATGCAGCTATTTACAAAAACTTATTTTTAGCAAGTTTTTTGAGGAATCGGTAACTTGGGCATTTCCAGCATCGTATCTTTTTTCCCCCTCGAAGAAAATTTCAGAAAATTTTAACGAACGCAGCAGAATCCGTAGGAATTTACTGACGAAGGTTGCAATTAAACTGGTGAAAGCAGTTATGCAGATGAGTTGTCTGGTCCTGGTCCTTCAGGACCCCACTTTGTGCAGCGTCTCCAGTTCACATGAAACAGCTGACATCAGCACTGACTCGGAATGCTAAATCAGACATCGCCGATTCCGGCCCTGCAGGGTCCATCCCGGGCGCCGCTATCACATAGAAGGCAACTCGGTTAAAGCTATAGTTGAACTTACACTTTTGGTTTGACCAAGTATGGTGTCTGTACGCTTTGGTTGTTGCCGTGGCTCAGAAGAGCTATTCTCATATTCCAAGATGCACAGTTTAAATAGAAAACATAGGTGAGAAAGTAAGTCAATCATTTTACTTTACAAGAGTACTTAACACATATGGCCAGCAGGCGGTATAGTGGTTAAAGCTGATGCCTTGCAATCGGAAAGGGTCGAGATTTGCGTCACCACTCCTGCTGTCGCACCCTTGAATTACTCCGGTAAAAATCTCCTTACTGTAGAAATGGGTAAGTGATTCTATGTTGCTTAGCATGCCTTCCTCACAGTTGAAGTTGCTTTCAAGAAGAACATCAGTTAAATAAATAAATAGCAATGCTGAAAAAAGAATCCATTCTTGGAAAGGGGGAGTTGAGCGAAGCTGCTTTGAGAGAATGCCTTCAGCCTTTCATTAATAAATGCCATACCCAATGACAAATGCACTCAAAGTTGCCATGCTGTCTGACATGAATTCATGGAGTAGCCCTAAGGACTGAGTAAAGTCGATCATAAAAAAGGATTCTTGGTTTATAATAATGCAATGCACCTGTTTGTTTTAATCCGCAACAGGAATGGGTATTCAGGACGCGGTGTGTGCCAAGCTTGTGTTCGACCAGTGGAAGAGGCAGCAATGAATTCAGTGTCTGTGGTAGAGTTGAAATAGTTGAGTCACTGACAGGACAATGTAATTCATACTCAAAGGGTCACTTGGACTCAAGCTAGTACATCCTAGTAAAACAGGCAAAATTTCAACTTAAAAAAAATAGCTCTGACCATTTCACCTTTTCATACCATCTAGATGGATTTTTAGTATATTTTCCACCAACTACCGATAAATGCTATCCAAAACAAATTTTACACGTATTAATTAATCAGTATCTTCACTTTAGCCTGCCAATAAGATGTCAGTATGAGTTGTCTGTTTTAGGGACATTTTGACAATGTTTAAATTATAAACAGCCTTTTTAAAATGTTATGAGTCAGATTTGAACTTGGTGCACAGTGATTTGGACCCCGACTCAGAAATTAAGGACTAATTAATATAACACTGCTGTGTGGAAACTGTGGCGGCAGTTTGGATCTATGGGAAAGATTCCACAGTGGACTTTCTAGTGGGCTTCAGCCTTCAGCCCAGTAATACATTACCTAGATGTGCACAGGTAAGCATTTTTTATTACCTTCTGTAATGCTATATTCGTAAGCATTTGAAAGAAGTTTTGCAGTCAGATGTTTCTGAAAACGTACGTTAATATTTTACTTGACTGTAAACCAGTGGCATTTATTATTGCATAGTGGCTTTTACAATATGCACAGTTACCCCGGAGCACTTAATACACTGTATAAGGCAATATGATTGACTGTCAGCAGATTTAATATTTACATTTGTTTTTGTTATAAGTACTCTCTGGAACTAGAAAATAAACATTGAAAAAAGTTTGTATCTGTCATTATTTGTAGAATGGTTTTTTGGCATTGCCTGTTTTCTCAGTTTGAAAATCTCTGCTATCCATCTACATGGATTACTAGTTGCTACATTAATTCTTTAAGTTCAATAGATTCTGCCAATTATATAGCCTGTGTTTTAGAGTATAAGTGGTGTCACTTTATTGCCCAAACATACCAATAAATTACCAATTTATTTGAAACCAAAAAAGTTAGAAAATCTACAAAGTATGCACTAAAACATGATTCTAAGACTTGAGTTCTAGAAAAATATTCCCTGAAAAACAATGCAAAAATTATAATACATTTATTGACCTGTGGCAGCTATGTTTTTTTTAATGGAGAAATTTATCATCAGTTTAAACATAACTCATTGCAAAGAACTGTTGTGAAGAGGTTTTATATTTTAGCAACCATGCAGTTCTAGGGAAATTTTATAGAACCCCTGCAGCAGTGCCAGTGATTTAAAGCCAAATATCTGCAGTACAATCTTTTAATTCTTTCCAAACTTTAGTGTGTAGATCTTGGCTATGACTATATGTTTCTAAGGTTTTTATGAAAAACTGTAAAACCTCATAGTCATCATTTTGCATTTGTTATTGAGTGATTTTTTTTTTGGCATAATTTAGAACACATTTCAATAATACCTATAACACCTTTGTATACCACAATTAAGCTCAGTCATATTGGTCAGGACCATGATTTTAGAATATTATTCAAAATGTAAAAGTTAGGGTGTCCCCTTGAAAGTTAGCCAGTTGCATTTTATTTTACTTAAAAAGACCAATCGTTTGGAAATTTTAGCTTATTCAAATCAGCAAAATTTTGAATTTGAATAATTATTTGAATATAATGCAGAAAATTTTCATAGTTAAGGCTTCATCCAAAGATGAAGTAAGATTTGTGGTTCAGGTGATTCTTTTTAATCTAATGTAGCAGTCTTCTGTTCCCTGGAAATTTAGTTATAGAGTGGATGAACCCATGTACTCAATCTGTCTTTAACCAGTTGTCCAAGTTAAGGTTACAACAGTGCACACCATCCTGAAAGCCCAAAGCAAAAGGTCAAGCAGGGTACACCCTAGACATTTCCATATCCATCACAGTGAAATTGTGTAACAAGAATCAGAAATGTTATAGTGACCTAGTGTCTTAAGGAAAAAGCTGTCAGGCTCTGAAGCTGTGGTTGTGGGCTTAAATCCCACCTGGTTTGTTGTACAATGGCATGTGGTTTTTTGAGCAACATAGTGGTAAGAGCCATCACCTTGTACCTGAAAGGACCCAAAATCAAATTCCTGCATTTGCCCTAGTACCTTAGAGCACGGTATTTTACTTGAATTGCCCTAGTTGAAATAACGTTGTATAAATGGATGAATAATTGTAAGTTTCTCTGTGTACAAACCTAACACTGCGAGTTGCCTTGGTCAAAGGTATAAGGTAAATGAATATAACATAGTTGCTCGAGCTGTTTAATATCCAAATAACAGGTATGGTGCCCTCTGACTGGACTGTGCCATTACTATGCCGTTGCCTTCATAAACCCTTACATAATTTGGCCAATTTTAACTGAACTCAGGTTATTCCAGAAAGTTAAGGCACAGTAGAATAATAAACCACATCTCTGGAAGCATCATAACAATGCTGACAGACACAGAGTTCCAAAAGTTTCACAGCATGTTTAATTTATCACACAATAGAAGGCCAGTTTCTCATTGCACAGTTAAAGTATGGAGTTCGACACTACAGTAAAACTGTTGTTGTATCTTATGCATTAACATAAGACAATGCTGTAATGTCATTCTAATTTAGAAATGCAGCAATACTTACCCATGAAAACACACATACAAAGGTGATTTAAATCAATTTAGCATTTTAACTTTTCAGGCTACTGTCACATTTTCAAAATTAGTACTTACAAGTCTAATTGAAACAGATTAGACTTGGCTAGTAACACTACATAGTATCCATTGTAAGTCGCTTTGGAGAAAAGCATCTGCTAAGTGAATAAATGTAAATTAAATTAAGGGAATGGTTAACTGGATAACTTAAAATGCCCCCAAAAAATCTGGTTGTGAAGTGACAGTCATGGCTCCACAATAACCCTTTATTACAGAAAATACATACAGAACATTTTAATAAACACTTCCCCTACGTGTTAAGCCACTGCTACTAGATTTAACAAAAGAACCCAGACTGCTTTGGGGTTTGTTTAAATCCTGGTGACATGGCTCCTTGCACTTCACTGTTCTTCTCTGAAATACTGCAAGTTCATTCAAAATTCAATAAGGACAGAAGATCTTCAACTATGTCCAACCTGATTATTCAAAATACATAAGAGTTGAGTGCAGTTAAACTGCTGTGTTTCTATGATAAAGAATTGCAAAGTGACTCAAACATGCAAAACAATTAACCTCAATTAAGGTGATCATGCATAAGGCATGCCACTGCTTGATACAGCATTGATTTCTATAAATCATAAAATAGAAAAATATTTTTATACTATCCAGAAGCAAAATTAAAACAAATGTAGCTTCACATACCTAGTAACCGAAGTTCCACTCATTTCTTATCTGCAGATCATACACAGGCTCTTTCACTAAATATAACTGAATATTAAACAAATAAGATCTTTGAAAAATAGGAAAATGCTTACATTTTCAAAAAAAGCTCTCAGAAAGCAACTGCAATTTTTAGAAAATCTTTAGTCAGCCTGAGGAAAAGGGCTGAAAATCCTCCCCCTTTCTTAAAGCAACCATAGACTTAAGATTTTACTCAGAAAAGAAAAATTAATTATAATAAGCACCAATTACAACACAAGAAGAAATTGGCACTTAGAATGTGCATGCTTTACATCTCCTCAAACCCAAGGCACTGCACATCCCTTAAATTGCACTCAGATTGCAGAGGTTGCTTTTAGAGGAGAAAACACTTTCTGTGTTTCTTCTTGTCTGCAGGTGGGCAGAGTACTGCCCGGATAGCTTCATCAAACACAATCTTCAGGCCGCGCTGCGTCAGGGCTGAGCACTCCAGGTATTTCACTGCTCCTGTTCAGAGTGATCAGGTAAATGATAGAGAACAGTCATTTGTCCCTGAGTTTAGAAAATATTTTAGTTCACAAAATATGTTCACATTTAAGGAACTCCTAAAAAAGCCACACCCAATACTCTTCTGTAAATGGAAAACATTTCCTTATGTGATACATATTGCACAACTCCAGTTTAATGTTGCCGCTCAGATTTCTGAGTGGGATGAAGAAGTATTTAATCTATATTATGAAACAACTGTTCATTAAAATGTCCCATGAACTGATTCAGAGGGATTACTGGATAAGGAGTCACTAACCAATCTCCTTTGACATAGCCAGGCCCTGTGACATGGTGATGGGAGTCAACTTTTTCTCCTTCAGCTTCTCAATGGTGTCCTTATCATCCCTCAAGTCAAGTTTTGTGCCTACAAGGATGATGGGAGTATTGGGGCAGTGGTGTCTCACCTCTGGATACCACTGTAAAGAGAAAACAAGGTCGGTCATTGTATTTCCAATGCAGTTAATGTAATGTGTGTAACATAAGTATGCTACATTTGAATCTTCCTTCCCTCTTATTTCTGTCTTTCTTCTTTGTACACATAATTTAAATAACCTTGTACACACAAAACTCAGATGTGCAATCTTCCCCCTAACTTACTGTGGTGATGCATTCCTGATAAACCATCTGTAATGCCAACTTATGTAACAGACATGATTACCATTGTAACTAATGAGAAAATTTTTTAGGCACTCCTGAACCCCAATAGTGACATTCATTTATGCTAAAATGTCACTAAATGCCAGTAAAATGAAAACAATTACTTCAATAGTTGACATTAGTTATAACACAAAGCGGCTTTCCTTCATTAATTACTCTGCAATATTGTATCGTCCACCTGTGCTTGTTCAGCTTTTTCATAACTACTTACTGTATACTTAAAGTATGGGTTTCTGGTGATATGGTTTCCTCCTATTGTCCAAAGATATATTTCAGGTGAGCTGGTTACTCTAAATTGCTTGTACTACATGTGTCTGAAATTGTTGCATTGTCCCCACTACACGTGAAGCCATAGCAGTGTTGTGTAACCTTTTTCAAGGCATAAACCTTATGGGACAGGTTAAAATATACTTGTGTTTACGCAAAAATTTACATACAATACTAAACACGTTTACAAAATATCATTGTTTACGAAAAAGGAAATAAAAATAGGAACATACACAGAACAAACAAATATAAATTCCACCTGCATTCACTTGGGTTTCCTCCCCCAGTCCAATGTTTCGGGCAGATTATTCATTCTAAATTTCCTATAGTGTGCATGCGTGCGTGTGTGTATGTTACACTTGTCTTATACCTAAATGTGTGAATAACTAAGGAGTTTAGTGTAGAGTATCTAACACTATAAGCTGCCTTGGATAAACGTGTCATCTATACACTAAAAAAAGAACCATTGCACCTTGATTTGGAGAAAAGTGTCTGCTAAAAAACTAAATGTAAATGTCTCGCTCTGCTCAAGCTGTTGGGAGGGGGGCTGTGTGAAGTCAAAATACTGTTCTAAATACCTCAAGTTGAAGTAGTGGTATTGAATTAAACTCTCCATTCCCAAAGTTGAATTCTCTCCTCAGATGGGCCCTTCCCAAGGAAATGACTGTAATCCTTCAGGGGTATCACATATGGTGGTACTTAATATTGGACTTCAGTCCTAAAAGTCTACTGTCCAAAACCCGAGGGGGCCTTACACTACTAGTCTTCAGAAATGCTCTTAGCCAAAATTGCTTTTGTTGAATTTTGAGGTGTATAAGATTAAACAATCCCCTCTATATAAAAGCATAATAATATTGCAGGATT
Source organism: Scleropages formosus (assembly GCF_900964775.1). Classification (NCBI taxonomy): domain Eukaryota; kingdom Metazoa; phylum Chordata; class Actinopteri; order Osteoglossiformes; family Osteoglossidae; genus Scleropages; species Scleropages formosus. The sequence continues at coordinate 13,326,487 of NC_041825.1, read as the reverse complement.
ATAGTCTTGTCCTTGTTGGAGGGATGTAATCCATTAACTTCAGCCTCTGTTCAATGTTAAATTTGTACAATACAAAAAAAATAAATAAATAAATAAATCACCCTGCAGGTCACACCAAACTAATAGCTGTTGGAGCTGTACCTCACCTTTGCACGGACATTTTCAAATGAAGCAGGACTCACAAGGGAGAAGCATATCAAGAAGACATCCTGGTGGAAAAGAGATTTACCACTTATTTCTAAAGAGACCACAGTACTCCAAAAATGCAGTCACTTTTTAAATGACACAAATTCAATTTTCTTTAAAGTATCTACTTTGAAAACCATATATAGCTTAAAGTACTGGAACTACTCAAGGAATGGTATCTGAGGCAAATGCTCTGGTAAGCTTTTACTTTCTCTCTGAAGAAAGAAGTACTCTGCATACCCACATTTTTTTTAAACAGGATGTGCAGCACAACATATTCAAAGAATATGCTGAGAATGACCATAATGACATGCATTTTAAAAAAAAAGGCACGCAGAGTTTCTTTAATCCTTATACTGTAAAATCACCATTTCAAACTTTCCTTAAACAGGAACACTGCAACAGTACAAAAGCATGTATCATAGCACTACTGTACTGAAAAAGACCTTCAAGTAACTGTTCTTAATTTTTAATTAAAAAATTCAGATAAATATGATAATTAAATGGGCACAGGGTTGAAGGACATGGACTGCTTTACGATTTATCCAGTTAAAGACTTGAAAATATATCTTAAAAATGTATCCACACTGTGGTGTATGCATTTAATCTTTGTTAATGTAGCTTAAGAAAATAAATGTAGATATGGGTGTGGATTCAAAATGTTTAACTCACATGAACAGCTTTGTTAGTATTCGAGGAGGAATACTGACCAAAATCTGAGACCTAAAAAGTGATGTTAATGTAAATGTGAGAAATAAGCTGTTGGCTGTTTAAATGTTAATCACTGAATATCTACCCAACTACAAGAAATTCAGGAAAAAAAACACTTAGTATGATTGTCTGAGATAGTAACAAATAACAGAAAAGAGTAAATATCTTACTGGTTGACACAACACAAAGTGCAGTTTATGCTATTAGACTTAGTGAAACAAACACTCCATTTATCAAACAAACAGAAATTACAACTGTCTGTAAGAAAAGAGTAATAGTGTTTGCCATACACAAGCACAGTTCTGTCCTTTACACAGAACTATAAATGTCAAACCTTCAGCATTAACAAGCCCTCTGTGCTGTGTATCCTTCCCAGAAATGTTACAAAATGCTGTGCATTACTATGGACACACAAGGCAAGAAAACATTCCCAGATACAATTTAAAAGCCTTATAAGCAATTTCTGCTTGTGCCTGCCATCATACCGTCTGAGGGTAGGATAGTGGGCGCAGTCTATCATAGTCTTCTTGCCCTGCAGTATCCCAGAGGCCCAGGTTCACTGGCTTCCCATCTACCATCACATTGGCTGAGTAGTTGTCGAACCTTCAAGGAGAACGGATTTTGTCCTCAGTTCAAACATACCATTAGTATTACAAAGCAGTAGATAACATTATGGAAATGTAAATTCAACACTACGTGCTGGTGCTGAGGAGCAGACTTACACTGTTGGAATGTACTCTCCTGGGAAAGCATTTGTAGTGTAACTGATCAGCAGGCATGTTTTACCCACAGCCCTAGCGTGGGAAAGGAAAAAGTGGCATTTCAGAACTTGGTAAACAATAATTAATACAGGTAAAGGACCTTTGGGGCTAGGCAATCAACAACAACATTTATCCTGAATGATGCATCAGGTTTAAGTTTAAAGACACTGCCTTAAAAGAACTTTGACTCAGTTCAGAGAATATAATTTTACATCAAGAATCATGACACAAACAATACTATTGTTGGTTAATAAATTTCATACACAAACCAGACATCAGACAAACCAGACCATTAATCCAGAGGAAAATATGGTAAAAGAAAATAGTCTGAAGAAATTTCAAACTTTCACCATGTTTAAGAGTGCTGTGTTTTACTGGGTCGGAGACAAAGGATAAGTTGTTTCTTTTGTTAACTGAAGATGTAGGACTGGTTAATACAAAAATTATTGTGAAAGAATGTCTTAATCACAGCTCTACTCAGACTTGTGAAGAAATATTCAAGGTGCTAATCAAACTTCTTAGCCATCAGGAAATTTCCTTATAACTAAATAAAATTTCAAATGTGAACTATTATAAAATGGCCTCTTCACAAACCAAATCTCTAATTTGCAATCCACAAAGAGAATTCTGGTAAAATGATAAATGCAAAACTAATTTTTAAAACAGCAAAAATTTAAATTCAATCTGACAAGCCCTTTAGTTATTCTCTCACCCTGACATCTGCTTTCAGACAGATTTAGAGTTGGAAAGTACAACACTACAATCAGTTTTAACTGACCCATTTTACTGACTTTCAGCATTTAAAAAAAATGGCACATTCTTTTGATTGTAACATTAGAAGTGTCCTCAGTGGTCTGTGGTTTCCATAAAGTACACACCTATGGCAAGAAAGGCTCATCTCTTAAACTGTGACTATTATGTCATGGGAAGGTAAGACAATTGTTGGCCCACCTGCAGTGTCACTCACCCACCCACAATGACGTCACATTCACTTGGAATGCTGCCCCTGGATTTACAGTGTTGTCCTGGGCTGGGTTTACTCAGGCAGGAAACAAGCCCTTTAACAATTCTTTCTCTTGTTTTGATGATATTTCTCATCGCATGACACACTGACTGAAACTACGTGTTAAAAAGCCATGACTACGGCATAAAAGCTTTACGCAATACATTTAAACAACATTAATATAAGATACATAGCGCATGTCGATCCTGCTTCAGGATGTATACGTAAAAGGGTGTGAAAACTCACCTTTTCCATGTACACGTTTATATATATTATACATATATAATATATCAAAAAAATTACTACTAGGAAGGGGATTTGGAATCGTGGATAATTCTGAAAGTTTTATGCAGCTACTCCTGTGATGAACATTGGTTCATGGTGGAAAGTAAATTAACTGCGCTTTGCTTTAGAATCACGTGTCTGCATCTATGTTTCTCGACGTAACTAATGCACACATATTTTCTATGAGATGTACGTCGCTTTGGAGAAGCATCTGCTAAATGAATAAATGTAAATGTCAGAGCAATAAAGAGCTTGGGTGATAAATCTCAAAAAAAAAAAAAAAAAAACCCAGACTCAGAGGACAGCAGCGTTTCGCTACTTGTACTTAATTTTGTGGGAGTTTCTGCGTTGGTTGGTAAACAAACATGTCATGTGCGACATCTTAGTTTCTAAACATTTATTAACCTGACACATAAAAAGTTATGTCATATTAAACATTCTAGAGTGTGAAATAAAACAGAAATTGTACGAGGTGAACTGACTCACGTGTACAGGGGAGGCGTATGTGAATGTTTAAATCATAAATGTGTAACAAGCTTCCACACCGACACCGCACTCCGTGCAAATATGAAAATATTACAACAAAACACGACTCAGAAATGACAAAGTTACCGGGACGGGTGTGATTTGGTCAAACACTGACTGAACCTACAGTGGGAGCGCGCGCGCTAAGGCTGCGAGTCGGCCGCGAGCCGGGCGAGTCCGGACAGTCCCGCCTCAGCGTCTCTGCCCGCGCGCCCTTCCCCTTCGCTTACCTACAGCAACAACAATACTACTCGAATAATTCGCGTTTAAACCAAACAATGTACAGAGTAGGTGAGTGCGTAGCTAAGCTGTATGACAAAATTGAAATGACCGAACTTACCCGTCCCCCACCACCACACACTTGATGGCCTGCATGGGTCCTTTCGCTGTTTCAGTCAGTCAACTCTCTCTACTCCGGCCACCCACTGGGCGGACGCACCGAACCGGTGCTATGCTTTGCCGGACAGCTCCTCGAGGTTCCCCGAGCTCTCCTCTCACAAATCAAAATGCGTCCACGTGACTTCACAACAGACTTTAAATCCAGCACAATTTTTACCGCTAAATTGCGTTCAAAGATCTGGAGGCCGTTTCGAGCTGAAAATCTAAGCAGGAGAGACTAGGAAGCGGCACCCAACTCGAAGTTGGGAAAGTTAAGACGAGGAAGCACCACCCAGAGGTCTGCCTGGAAGCTGGAGATCGGTGGCGTTTCCCGCCAGGCTATGAACAGTTTCCATACGCGCGGCCTGTCGAGGAAGAGCGCAACGCCCGTGCGGGCGCGCGCGCACACCCATTACAGTACAGTGACTCAGGTGTGGTGGGTCGCGTCTGTTGTGGCGTAGTATTTTCACATTCTCTCGGACAGCTGGAGCGGCGAGGAAACTTGTTGATGATTTCCTCTGGGCTGCCGGCACCTCAGTATATCGAGTTCACTTGACATAATTCCTTGTTTTTACAGAGGTGGTCAAACAGAGACGCACACAAGTAATAGCAATGAGCTAATAAATAAGCAGTAGGGCCATCCTTTACCTTCAGAACAGCTTCGTTCCTTCTTGAAATGCTGTCATGATTTAAGTTGTGAACTGTGTGTAGGGGGATATCGAAAGGTTCTTCAAGATGAAAAGTGTGCGGTATATTGAGGGGTGAAAGAGGCAGAAATCTACTTCACACTCCGCACACCAGAATTTCAGATAAAGATGTTGTTTAAATCTGGTGACTGACTGGGGAGGCTGTAGAAGGAGTTTGACTTCGTCCTGGTTTTCATGAAACCACTCAAATGTTTTTTGAGCTCTTAGGGTTCCAGCATTACTATCCTGGAGTATGGGAACATCTTGAGGGAACAGTGTTTGCACCATAGGGTGCACATGGTCCTGTTAAATGACCTCAAATTCTTTGGCTATTACACGACCACACAGAGTGATCCTCTGACCTAATGGTTCCCACAAGACAGCTGCCCAAACCATTGTAACACAGTTGACAGGAGGAGTTGCAGGTTCACGGCATTCTTTGGATTTCTTCAAACATAAACCCATCTGGCCAGATTTAGGAAAGGGTCTGAATCATCTTTCACTCTGTTATTTTTTCCATTGCTCAAGGGTCCAAGTTCTGTGTTCTTTACACCAGGTTATATGTTGGCCTTGGTTGAAAGAAGTTTCCAAATAACAGCCTTGCCATAAATTCCAGCATTATGGAGCTTACAGTTTTTGCTGGCACTGCTCCCGAGAAGTGCAGACTCAATTTTGTAGTCATTTTTGAGGCTTTACTTGTGTGGCATTTATCAACTTTCCTGTGAAGTGTCTGCCTATCTTTGTCACCGAGCTTCAATTTATGATCACTTCCTCTTTACTGATGCAGTTTGTGCACAGTTGGCATATTCTGTCCTTGTTTTTGAGACCATTTCTCTTAATACTGTACATTAAATCTGCAGCCTTTGAAGCTCAGGCACCAGCAACTTCAGGATCAACCATCTGACCTCTTCGGAACTCTCTTGGGTGCCTCATTTTGCTTTTAAAACTCATCTGTCAGTGTTAATTTTCCTGCCTTTTGTAGCCGCCAGTGCTGCTAATTGACAATCAACCTAGTACAGCTCACCTTTTCAGTTGCAATTATAATTAAGTGTTAAACTCCTTCTTCATGTTGTGTTTCCGTTATTTTTTCCACCCCCTGTACTGTGTTTTTGAACACAGAGCTGCTTGCTGGACCGTCTAAAGTGACAAGTTTCATTGGGTCTTGTTAAATGTGTGTCTAGGTCTGTCTGTAGAACACCATATGACTGTGAATTCCTCTCTTTCAAAGTCAAAGTGAACTTTATTGTCGTTCTGCCTATAGGTGAGTTACACATACAGAAGAATGAAATTCTGTTTCTCTTTGGACCTCCATACCACACAAAACATACAGTCCACTTTGTACACCAACAATGTGCACAAATTGTGTGCTATAAAAAGATTTCCGTAGAACTATAAATATAATATAAATACAAAAAAGGCTACAAGAGACATGTAATTTAACTGTAAACTAGAACAGTTAAACGGACACTGGAGACTAGAGACACTAGACATCTAGTTGGCTACACTAGCAGTAATAAGTGAAATTGTTTTGAGTATGTTATTTGCTTAAAGTGACATGTGCTTTGTTCAGGACTGATGTAGACTCTTATATGTGTTGGAAAAAAAGCAATCAACTGTGTCAAGAGATAGATGTATGGATGGTCTGGACATCCCTCCAATGGTCCCCACTGTCCTCAATGATCCAGGTTTATTTCACTTTGTTCAAAACAGAAAAAAAAGATAATGAATTTGTAGTAGTACTCAAAATGTTTTATATTGCGCGAGCGTTAAATCCAAAGTCAATGTATTACTGTTGTTCATAGTATTGGCTCCTTAACTTTAAAACACTTCTGAAGCCAGAAGTCTGTTTGTAACTCCATTTGTTTGCAACTCCAAAGTCACTTTTACCACTAAATCACAATGTGCTTAATGTATAGGGTGTGAGGAAGGGTACATGCTTGATGTGATGCCAGTGCATCACAGTGTTACACATTCATCTTATGTATAACTTTTCTAAGTAGATGGGGGGGGGGGGGGGGGGGAACTTTATTTTGATTTTGACCTGTGACCTAAGGGAGGGTGCGGTGACGCAATGGGTTTAGCCGAGGCCTGCTCTGTGGCGGGTCTGGGGTTCCAGTCCTGCTTGGGGTGCATTGCAGTGGACTGGTGTCTCATCCAGGGTGTGCTCCCTTCTCCCTCAGCCCTGCACCCCGTGTTCCTGGGTTAGGTTCCTACTCACCGCAACCCCATTCGGGGCAAATGGTTATAGCCAGTGTGTGTAGGGTCTAAGGAACATGGTGGCTTGTTCAGGAAAGTGTCATGTTACCATGACATAGCTAATGCTAGTTATCAGGTTTAAAAGGAATCGCTCAGTACAGATAAGTAAAATGCTAAAATTCCGCTATCCAAGAAAATATTCTGTTTTATACATTGAGTGTGTGGCTGAGTTTTTAAAGCCAGTCCAGAGTCCTCCTTCCAGTTGTCAGTGAAATGATAAAATAGAATTCTCAACATAACGACTCGAGAAACTAAGCCTGAAACTACGTAATCTGAACGAATACATTTTATGGGTATGAACAGAACAAGCGGTTAATTAAAATGGATGGATGGATGCTTTATGGGCAGGTATCATATTTTATAATTCAATCATAATGTATAATCCATAGTATCAAAGTAAATTCTGTGAAACTCTACTGCACCTTTCAGATCCCCTAGGTCGACACAAGAGGGTGATATTTGCTGCCATTTCCTCGGTTTCACAGGCTGTTGACAGTGTACACACAAAGAGGGAGGGCACGTAACAAAAGATGAATGAGCCTGAATTTTGGAACAGCTGTAACCAGAATACTGGATTTCCACAGATGCCATGGGAGAGCTTTTGTTGTTTTGGCATATGCCGTTCTTTTTTATCTGTTCAGATGCCGATTTGATTTCGGCTACGTTTCAGCTGCTGAATCTTTTCTTAAATGTAGGAGCCATTTCAGAATATATCCTTTAAATGTTCTCATCCTATGATTTTTTTTAGGAATAATCTGGGTTCATGATGATAATGAATCTAGATATAAATATATCTTTTGACTAATGGCTAACATTTCCAGTTGTGCACTTCTGTGTATGCAAACGTAACAGTTGACTCATATAGTAGTGAACTATTCCCCTAATGGATCCAAATGTACAGTATATTTCGTAGCCACGATATCTAATAAAGATCTCCTTGCTGTCTGTGAAATGTACTGTGAATGTGCCGTACCAGCTTTAACTGAGTGTCTGTATTTTATGGAGATTACGGAATACAGCTAAACCACTTTTAACCGTTATTGCATTAGGCCTAATGTGTGTTCTTTGCAAAGCCATTTTTAAATTGCTGACAAGATAAATTCCAACCTTATCCAACAACTTTCGAACCAGTTAAGCTGAAATCTCCCACAGCAGCTCACCACATTGCTTCTTATTCCCTCCCTTTTCCTCCATTTCTGTTTCAATACAAGGCAAGTGTTAATTAATCAGAGTTGCCATGGTAACTGCATCTCCATGTGGCAATCCCCTTCCCCCGTTTATGCCCTTAGTCCAGTAAAGAACAGGATTATGTTATGGGGGATTTGCCAGGAAAAACGGTTTAATAGGGTAAACAACATTAAGGAGGGGACTAAAAAGAAAAAGATAAATGAAAGGATAAGCAGGTTTATATGCATCTCGAACGCGGCAGATGATGGGAAATGAGGACGGAATGCACAGACTGCTTTGCTATGCTGAAGCACTCAAGGTTGTGCAACACCGTTGATATTAGCTTCAGTGTTTTCCTGTTTTAGTGCATGTCTTTCCTAGTGTTCATGTATGGTTAAGTGTGCACAGTGTGTCCTTTTCTACATGTCTATGATTACAGTGTTTGTGTGTGAGTGCGCGCATTTTTTTTCCATAGTGTTCCTTCTTAAGCAGTCCAGTTGCCTTTATTTGTGTGGGTGTTTTATGTGTGGCCATCTTAAGAATTCCCCGTGTTTAAGTTTTGAAATATTCAGTGTATGTGGCGTTTTGATTTTTCACTTGGCCTTATGCGTACTCCCGTTCAACAAGTGTTGTTGTTTAAATTTTCACAGAAGCTTGACAGTGAAGATGGTGTAGTTTTATCTTGAGCCTTTTCTTGTTTGATCGTCCCAGGAATTTACAGTTTTCAAGAGAAAAGTGCTGTCTTATTTATCAATATTTAGCTGAGTCAGAGCTTTCAGCATTCCTTGATATTGTTGTTTTATTGACTGATAGATCCCACTGGGTGAGGTCATGTGTAAATGAAATGGGCCAGAAAATTCAGTTCCAGACAAAAGAAGGGTTTGGGAATGTAGCATTTACTGAGATAGTGTCGCTCTCCTTTTTGCTGATGAATAGCTCTCACAGTATCAAGGCTATATTTACATAAAAATGAGATCAACAGCTTTCCGGGAGTTAATGTGCGGATATGAAACTGCTCTGTTACAGGAACTGATCATTTTATACAGCTGAACATGATGTCTACCAGTATCCAACTGCATTGATAGGAAATATATTACTGCAACATTTAATCCATTCAACATTACAAAGGTCTGTAAAATATGTAATGTGGCAGTAGTTAAAACAGCCATCGCAAGATGGTAGACATCAGAAGTTTTACATTGTCTAAAACTTGAACTTGTTAGCTTTTGTAGTTTAAGATGTCAGAACTATAAAGCTGAATTGTAGTGATTTATTCCTGAGATGCACATAGTTGAGTGAAATTGCTTTTAAATGCTTTGGTTCCAAACTGGCACTTCCGTGTTGAACAGACGTTGTTCCAAAGTGTATTTTTAATTTCCCTTGAAAATAAACTATAAAATGCAGTTTTATGTTTTTACACCTTTTGGAGTGAAATGTGTAATAAATTTATTGAGTTATTATTGATAATGGATGGGTGGATAAATAAGATGACAATGCATTTTCATGTTTCAACTAGTTTTTGTCAATGTTAAGTGCGATTGCAAATGCTCTCTCCCTTATGACTCATAAGAAGACAAAACAGAATTAGGCTTTCACATAATTTATTTAGATATTCTTAAAATTTTGGATAAAATGCTGTCAGCCCAAACCATATTAAGAATGCCATACTAAAGCAAATTCATAGTGAAATTAGTTAAATTAATTTTTCATTAATATGCTTAGATCAATGAAGAGAAGACAAGTATTTTCATTTTAGTGATCCAAGCTTGTCAGTGTCTGTTGCTCCATAATTAATAACACACAGTCTGATATGAAGGTTTTCTCAGAATAATGAGCTGGAAATTGAGGAGAAGTAAGTCATCTGAGTTAAGTGTTATGTCATTTTATGCATCCCACTCCAGAATGCCATGATTTAAGACCAGGGGCTGGCTGCTAGACAGTGTCTAACACGCAATGCTTGGAAACTATTATGTTTCTCCACTCTTGCTTCTGCCGCTCTTTAGCTTGGAATTACTTCTGCTCATCAATATGATGAGGAGCAGCTTCAATCTTTATTGGAAATCAGTGCAAATGGTAATGAAATACATTTCAGCAGCCATGTAAGAAGAGAAATCTGTTTGTTCTTATCCTCACAGGGGTCTATAACCTTCTTAGGCTGCACCACTCATGCATACACACGGACACTCGCGCTCTGCCAGCAATGATTCTGCTTGGAGCTGCACAGCTGTGTGGGTGAAGCGGTACTGAAAATCTGTACTGGGAAAGTTGCCTATGATTTAAAAATAGAATTCTTATTTTTAAGAGCTCTGCTTTTGTGAACCACCTCCAGAGGTATGTCTCACTGGTTCATGTGATTAAAAACTTGAGTCCCGTTCGTGGCAGGTTGAAGGAGAGGTTCTACCTCCTGCTGTTTGCAGTGGTAATATGCTTTGCAAAAAGTTTCAGATCCAGTTTAAGGTCTTCGTAAGTCACATTATTTTACATATGTAAGCACCACCAGTACCGCTGGAAATGGGTCAAAACATGACTGCTGTCTTGAACTTCTCCCTTTTAATAAAAGGAGTTTGTATGTGGGTGGTATTTTGGAACAAGGAGTGCTGCTGGTGTCTCCTAGTGCCTGGGCTGTGCATTTAGACATGGGTTCAGATCTGGCTCAAGCTGAGTGCAGTTTGCATGGGTTTCCTTCCAGACATGTGTTTCAGGTGGACTGCTTACTCAAAACTGCTCTTAGCGTACGCATGTGTGAGTGAATGATGTGTGATTGCCCTGTGATGGACTCATGTCCTGTTCATCCTTCCTCATGTCCTCTGCTTCCAGGAGAGGTGCCAGACCACAGCACACCTGCATTAGGATAAGCGGTTGTTGATGGGTGGATTCTGTTGTTCTTTTGGTGTTGTAATTTTTTAAAATGCTAATATTTCATAAGTAGTTTTTTACTATTCTGTTGTTCTTTATCTGTTGTAATTTAAGCGCCGATGTTTCTGTGATAGATTCTCGACCACTGAAACCCTGCATGGGACAAGTGGTTAATGAACTAAAATTGAAAAATTAGAAGTTGGATCAACATGTATTTGTGAATGACATTTCAGCTGATGAAACTCAAGTGACAGATCACCTTTGCTTGTTTTTCTAAAAAATATTAAAGTTTAGGTAATGTTCTTTACCTGCAGTGACTTACACAATCCAGTACTCCCAGTCATGTATTTAACTTATGCAATTCATGTCACAAACACAGATTTGAACATACAACTTCTTGTTCTATGGCTTTAATCACTGTCAGCTGATTTAGAGGTTAGTCGAGGTTAACACTTCAGTGCGGAGATAATCTGATCTTAATTCACATTAGGATTTTTAGTAAATGTATTTAAATTCACCATGTGAGTGGTGTCCCTAAAACTTCCTCTTCTTGGACCTCCCCACTCTTTCTCAGATGCTTTTTTTTCTTTGGTCATTTTCTCATTAAAGCAGAAAATTCATGGTGGTCTCCTACTCTCTATGGGGGGGCTTGTTCTGAGGTGGGGTTAAGAATGGAGTGGGCCTCCCACACATGATCGTCTGCTGAATCAATTTTGTTTGCAGTGCTGCACACCACTGGTGTCTCTGAGGGTCTGCTGTGTGTTGGGAAACAGACACATGGTAGTACTAATTAAACTATATTGTTAGTCAGGAGTAGGGGGGGGGGGGGGTGCAGTGGCGCAGTGGGTTGGACCACAGTCCTGCTCTCCGGTGGGTCTGGGGTTTGAGCCCCGCTTGGGGTGCCTTGCGATGGACTGGCGTCCCGTCCTGGGTGTGTCCCCTCCGGCCTTACGCCCTGTGTTGCCGGGTTAGGCTCCAGTTCCCCGCGATCCTGTATGGGACAAGTGGTTCTGAAAATGTGTGTGTGTTAGTCAGGAACTGTTAGTCACATACGGTACTTTGACCTATCCTTTCCTGAATATGAAGTTAGTGACCTGCTATAGTTCATATTCATGCTCAATATTTACAAAAAGCTAAAAAAAGTCACCAAACATCTATTTTAGAAAGTTGATATGGAGAGATTTTTCTAACCCCCATTTATTTTTTTACAATCCCTTATCTAAACCTTACAGGTTCAAGAAACTGGAGGGATGACATTGTGCTCCTTTATGTTCTCACTGCCAGTCACACTTCTTCTGTTCTAACTTTGAGTCATTCATCTATGAATAGAAAAGAAGTGATTAAATAATTTATGGATCGTCTTGAGATTCCTTTTCCTGACACCGTGTTTCACCTTATCTCATCTTAGATAATGATGTCATGTCACTGGAGTAGTAAATGCAAAGCTCATTTGTTTAACTGACACCTCTACTCACAGTATTTGGCCAATTTATACAGCTGGGTATTTTTTAGTGGAACAATTCAGGATAGGTACCTAGATCAAATTCATATTAGCAGCCTCTAAGGCATATGTGAACACAGCAAGCCACTACCTTTCCCGATATGTCACCTTCTTGACAGGAAATTTCTAAAAATGGATGCATTACATGTGAATGTATTGCACTCCCAGGTTGCTAGTGTAAATATGCTTTTTTTTTTTTTGACAGGGAAACGTTGCACAGGACCGTTTTAGTCACTTATTGAGATGTCACAACCTCTTACAGATGTGGCCGTCAGTGTAGTGTGTCGGGCTTTCATGTTCAGTACATTAGGCCAAAATAACAAGGAAATTCCGTTTGTACTGCTGCATCAGCTCAGTGACTCACTGACCTGTGATACTCCGCAGAACAAGATCACAGATAAGGAATAATTCAAAGAAGATTTGTGAAATAGCTAAAGTTTGAATGAATGTATGATAAATGCAGTATTTATGATGAGGTCAAAATGTGATTTGTGAAATGTGTCATTGAACAGTGTCATTTTAATACATTTTTTTTAAGTAAATAAGTTTTAAGTTGAGCATCTTGTGAAATCAGTAACTAGACCCAGATTTTTAATGGTAAAATTATGTTAAACGGTGCTGCACGTTGTAAACGAAGAATATGAAATAATAATAAGAGGGGGGCAGCTAGAGCTGTTGGTTTGGACCAACAGTTGCAGGTTCACATCCCACCTCCATCTGTTGTACCCTTAAACGCACTTACCCTAAATTGCTCTGGTTAAAAAAAAATTCCAGCTATATAAATCGTTATAAATAGTTGTGAGTTGCTTTGGAAAAAGCAGAAGGTGAATGTATGTTATTAAAACCTGAAAGTGCTCAAAGCACCATGCTAAGTTGTTTAATTATGTAATGAACAAGAAATAAATTAAATGTCAAAGATAATAAAATAAGGGGGCACGGTGGCGCGGTGGCGCAGTGGGTTGGACCAGGTCTTGCTCTCCGGTGGGTCTGGGGTTCGAGTCCCGCTTGGGGTGCCTTGCGGCGGACTGGCGTCCCGTCCTGGGTGTGTCCCCTCCCCCTCCGGCCTTACGCCCTGTGTTACCGGGTTAGGCTCCGGTTCCCTGTGACCCCGTATGGGACAAGCGGTTCTGAAAATGAAGAAGATAATAAAATATGCAGAAATATATAAATTACACTTAAATGTTTTGACGTCACAGGGGAAAATTGCATTGAAACAAGCTCACTGACATCGTTTATTTTATACATTACAGAAGTCAGTTTGGTTTGTCTGAGTTTAAGAATACAGCACAGACAAAATACACCAGTGTTGTGAAGGACCTGAGAGTTCAGTATGTTTTTTAATTGTGACTATACCATTTTAACTGTAATAAAGAACATTGCTTCCCATTCTCATTTGTCCCTGCATCACATTCATTTAAAGCAATGGTTATTAAAAGCTGCTTGGTTGTGTCATATTAAGTGCTGCACGGTCATGTTTGCTGAGGAAAAAAAAGTTTCTGGACCTTGTGGTTAAGATGTTTAGTTTCTACCTTCTATGAGATGTACGTTGCTTTGGAGAAAAGCGTCTGCTAAATGAATAAATGTAAATGTACTAGCATTTTACTAGCACTGCCTTTAAAAATGTAGTCTGAATGGACTAAGTGAGCTGAAGGCTGATAACATATGAAAAACCCTATTGCAGTGGTTACTATAAAGCTGCATTTCACCTGAGACGTTGTGCAGGATACTTTTAGTATCAGGATGGTCATTTTATGGCTATAAACAAGAGAGACTAAAAAACCTACTTTGACATTCCACTTGACAACGTAAAACATATTGTAACATCAAATTTAATAGTCTTCAACATGTGTAAGATTACTATTCTCTGTTGTTAATCTACTGAAAAAAAATAATGAAAACATTTTAGATTTTCAGAAAGTATAACAGATGTTTAATGGTAATTAATTTGCTGTTCACTGTCTCCAAAGTCTCATGAAATAAAGAAAACACAATTCTCATAAGGGTAGGTCTATATTATATCAATTAAGTCTCTGTAATTAGGTGTCTAAGTCAATAAAGTGAAACAAAACCGTGTGTGAATATTTTTATTTATAACCTTACATAACGCCTTCCTTAAGGCCTTACGTAAGGTTTTGTAACCTAGGTCATCAGATGAAAATCGAAACGACAGTTTTTTCCATGTGATTCATTATGTGTTCCTCCATTCCAGGAAGCTGTGACATTATCCTATAGGAAATGCAAAAGGGAGAGGATCGGGAAATGTGGAGGAATACATGCAAATCATTAAGGAAAAGTCAGTCTCAGGACAGAACGTCGGGAGTCATATGTCATTACCAGTGTCCCAGTCATGAAATAATTCTTCTGTCCGTTCTTTATAACTGAGAGGAATTTACAATTTATTTAGGGGCAGGCCATGGAGTTTGTGTAGGGTGGGGGAAGGGGCAGATGGCCTTGAAGCATGGGGGCAGAGAAAATTTTGTCTTTTTCATCTGACTGCTCAACCAGGTCACCTGAGCTCCTTCCGATCACAGTTGCTCACTCTGATTGACGTTTAAATGGGTTGGACACACCATACGTTACCCTAAGGGAGGTATCCCTGCCAAGTCGATGTTAACCACATCCCGGCAAACCGTGAAAATCCTGTAATATTTACTTTAACACATTTTGTTTCGTATTACTAACAACGGCGGCTGATATTTTGGCTTTCGTGGTTGTTGTAGATCGTATATGGTGGAATAGGCTCCCATCTGTTTCTGGCTAAGGATTTGCAGTAGAGGCATTTACACGGTGGCGTTTCAGAGCTTTGCGAAGTGTGATGTTTTTTCAGAGAGGTTTAACTGTGTGGAAAAAGGTGCACGGAGAGATGAATATTTATGCAGTTCGGACAATTGGACATTTCTGAATTACATGTGTATTTGATCATGGCAAGTTGATTGCTTTGGGCTCACTATGAGCGTTTATGAGTGTTCCTTAAGCAGTGTCGTGGAGGCACTGCTCGGACTTGACCGTGGAGAGTCTGGGAAACTTGGCCCAGTGGCGAACTGCCCAGAGACAAGGGCAGGAAGGACAGCACTCTGGACTGCGGGAAGGGGCGTAGGCGGTAGCCATGCCTGCCCTGCGACCCACGGGTGGGCGGATTTCCTGTCCTCTTAGGGAGGGACTGAAGGCCAGGGGAGATGTTCTGCGGAAGAAGTAGGGCAGCAGGCAGCGAGCTGGGCCACGCCCATCTGCTCTTGCCTTCAGGCTCTTCAGCACGGCCTGCTTGTCTTAACCGGTCACAAACGGGGGTGTCGGCTTGGAGATAGGAAAGGGGCGTGGCTCGGCTCAGCTCCCCATGTGCCACACAATTTCACTGAACTTGGCCAATTTACATAATGAGATAAAACTTTTATTACGGATTCCTTTTCACCCCCTCTTTTACAAGCATTCAAATCATCACAGTTATCTGCACGTTCCCACATAGAAACAAGAACACGCAGGCTCTCGGAAGTGTATTCTGCCCTATTGAGTATGCATATTGGAGCTCACACGCCACAGAAGAGCTGGATCTGGAAAGGGCATCAAGCACAAAGTCCGTTCCCGGTGCACTCGAGATTCCAGCTGCCTGTTCAATGTCTGGTGCGAGTCTGTAGAGCAGGTTGGTCGACTGCGAGTTCCAGCTCATGTGCTCGCCATCTTGCGTTTCCTTTTATTTACAACTAAATTCATGCTGCATACTTTCAAACGTAGCTGAGGCCGAATATCCAGTTTCACGAAACAATAAACTCCTTTTTCTGAAACCGCGGTTTCCTGAAGCAGCTGAAGTATTCAGATTTGCGTAACTTGGACATTTGCGGAGTGTGTTTTTCAGACAATGTACAGCTGGATCGTTTCAATGGATCAGAATAACAGCGATGGCTGATTTGTTAAAAAGAACCATAATACAGAGTCTAATTCAGGACCGCTCGTCACCCCACCCTGGAAATCCGAATGAGAGGAAAAGTGTGAAAACAGACCATTTCCTGGACTGAGTGGGACATCTGTTCCCCACACAGGAAACACTCCCTCAAACCAGAGGCCCCCGCTCCCTGGCTCCCTGGCTCCCTGGCTCCCTGTTCCCTGTCACCATCCCAGACATCCTCTCATACTCCCTCCCTTTTTGTAAAAAACACATTGCATTGAAAATGAGTTGAAATCTCCTCTTTCTTGAGGATTGGTTTGGAGAATTGTGAGATGAACTGAGGGGGCGCGGTGGCGCAGCGGGTTTGGCCGGGTCCCGCTCTCTGGCGGGTCTGGGGATCGAGTCCCACTTGGGGTGCCTTGCGACAGACTGGCATCCCGTCTGGGGCGTGGACCCTCCCTCTTCAGCCTTGCGCCCCGTGTTGCCGGGTTAGGCTCCTGTTTCAGACAGTACGTGTGAGATGAAATGATGAAGGAAAAGGAATAATCTGTAAAATGCATTTTCATTTTATGCTGCTGGCAAAGGAGAAAAAGGCACAAACAGTGAAGAAACCTAGTCAACCTGGAAAGTGCTGAATTCTGGTTTTGTATATAAATACCTTAGTTAAACAACAACGCAGCGCCGTCACAGTGTGTACATGTGCAACGAGCGAAAACAGTTGCTTTCCGTCAAGCTGTCCATTAGGCCCCTTTCCAGTAATGAATGACTTCCTTTGAAGGACTTGTTACATGAACATTGGCATGTGCTCTGTTTAATGCTGCTCTCAACCCTTGGACTGAGTCCTTGGGACGGCAGACAGCTGGTCCACCTGGTGCGAACTGCACTGTCCGTTCATCATCTGCTCCTACTGACTCTAGCGTCTTCATTATACTTGATAAATTCTGCTCAAAATACATAATAAAGAAAAAAAAATATTTTTACTTTTTAAGATTTCCTAGTGAAGTTCATTTACCTTGTGCTGCAGTACTGTTAGTGTCCCCTGAACAAAGTAGGTTACACACACACACCTTCTCAACTGCTTGTCCCATACGGGGTCGCGGGGAACCGGAGCCTACCCGGCAACACAGGGCGTAAGGCCGGAGGGGGAGGGGACACACCCAGGACGGGATGCCAGTCTGCCGCAAGGCACCCCAAGCGGGACTCAAACCCCAGACCCACTGGAGAGCAGGACCCGGTCAAGCCCACTGTGCCACTGCACCACCACACCCCCTCAAAGTAGGTTACACACACACATTTTCAGAACCGCTTGTCCCATACGGGGTCGTGGGGAACCGGAGCCTACCCGGCAACACAGGGTGTAAGGCTGGAGGGGGAGGGGACACACTCAGGACGGGACGCCAGTCCATCGCAAGGCACCCCAAGCAGGACTTGAACCCCAGACCCACTGGAGAGCAGGACCCGGTCAAACCCACTGCGCCACTGCGCCACCACGCCCTCTCAAAGTAGGTTACATTTACATTTATTTATTGTATTGCACTTTTCTCCAAAGTGACTTCCAATGAACTCTATGTAGTGTTATGAGCCCACACACCTCATTCACCAAGGTGACTTACACTGGTAGATACATTACTTACACTGGGTCACTCATCCATACATCAGTATGTAGCCCACCCACTCGATTCTGATGTTTTTTTCTCTAGCATGGGAGGTGAATCGGTGGTGTCTACAGCACAACTTTGGGATGCGTGTACTGTCGCCCCCCCCCCCAACTTCGGGGTATGGCTCTTGCTAGGGTGAGGAGAGGCCCAGTTAGCGTAGTACAGCTATACTGTTATATTACAGTCGTATAAACCTCCCATACTTCACACACAGCAACCCAGCCCCGCCTTCCTTTGCCGTAAAAAAGAACATTCACACCTACACAGGGACGGTTACAACATTCAGGTGAAATAAGCCCAACAAACATTTAATATAAAACGTCCACACAAATAATTCACACCACCAAAACGAACACGTTTTTTTCCCCTCTTATACGACTCAGTCTCTGGTGCCGGCGTCGTCTCGTTGGCGCGCTTTAGTCTGGAGCTCCTTATCCACCACCGAGGGAGATTCCCGCCGTTACTCACGGTTTTCGTGCAGGGCAGGAAACCGACGCGACCTGTCCTCACAGCCACTCTCTCTCCAGTGAGGATGGCGGGACGATGATGGCGAGTCCTGGCGACCTTCTCTCCGGGGCCAGTCGCGCTGGCCAAACCCTAATCCTCCACTCCCCAATCCTCGCGGGCTGGTTGTCCCTCGCGCCGGTCTTTTTTTTTCACAAAACCCCCTTCGCGCGAGAACGAACCCAAAACTGCTCGTTCTCCTCGCCCGGTCTCCCCCAAAAAAAAACAACTCCCCTTTTTCCCCCGGAACATCCCGCCCCCAAACATCCAACTACACGAGAACAAGTTGCGTAGGGGCTACACTCTTCCCCCACCAAAATTTGTCATGTCCTCATGACAAGCAACCCACATCACGTCCCATCCTTTCAACATCATATTAGAACAGAATATATACATTCCCTTCAACCTATCCACTTGTACAAAGTGCTGGTGTATCTCCGGATAGGAGGTGAAGAGAAACTAGTGAAACCTTCCCCAACCTTAACTGAAATAGCTCTATGTGTGCTAACAGCTACTGTAGTGGGGCTCCCCAGCTTATCATAGGTGAGTCGGGTAGGGGCCCTTCTCAGTCGCTGAGGCCGCGCAGACCCCGCCGAGTTCTCTGCGACATTATCCCGTCCCTCACTCACTTCTTCTGCTGTCCGTACCCCAGCACCACACTCGACTTCATCTCCCGGAACATCCGTCCCACAAGTTGCAGTGGGTCCATCCACGTCCATCACTGCCGGCCCCTCAACCGCAGTCATTTCCAGCCCTGAGCCATTCGTGAGAACATCCAGACCCAAATCCAGGTCAAAGAGTTCAACAGATCCACTGCTTAAAGGCTCTGGCTCCGGTGACCTCCTCTGAGGATAACAGTCATACCAGACCCCCGTTTCTTCTTCTTCTGAATCAGACTCAGGCTCCCTTGCACATTCCAGTTCAACCGCTGGCAAGCATGAGCGACCACAACTCTCATCTCTCGTTTGGAGCCGCTTACTAGCCCTCCTTTTAAATTTGGATGCCTCTGTAGTCTTTTCAGACCGCCACCGTACCTCCTGCCCAATAGGCAGAATGTGATTGCGGTGCAGTACTTTCCCAGGGCCCAATTCACCCTCTGGCTTCAATCTGAACACAGGCAACCCAGGAAGTTGATCCTCCACAACATAAGGGGTGTCCTTCCAGCGGTCAGCAAGCTTGGCCTTCCCCTGCAGTCCAAGATTTCGAATCAAGACGCGGTCACCAGGAGCTAAAGGGCAGTAACGGACCCTCTGATCGTACTGTCGCTTGTTCCCTTCATTCCTCTTTTTCGACACACTCTCAGCCAACTGATATGCAGCTTGAAGCTCACGCTTCATGTTTTTGACGTATCTTGTATAGGATTTGTTGGAGGTACCGTCACCCGATGCTCCAAATGCCACATCTACTGGCAACCTAGCCTCTCGACCAAACATTAGGAAATACGGCGAGTAGCCGGTTGACTCATTCAGCGTGCAGTTGTACGCATGTACGAGATAGCCAATGTGCTTACCCCATTTCCTTTTGTCTGGCGCGTCAAGGGTCCCGAGCATATCAAGCAGAGTTCGGTTAAACCGCTCCGGCTGGGGATCGCCCTGAGGATGGTAAGGTGTAGTTCTTGATTTCTTTATGCCGAGCATGCCCAACAACTCATGGATGAGCCGACTCTCAAAATCCCTGCCTTGATCAGAGTGCACCCTCTTGGGCAGCCCATAGTGGATGAAGTATTTCTCCCACAGAACCTTAGCGACAGTTTCCGCCTTCTGATCCCTAGTTGCAAAAGCTTGAGCATAGCGGGTGTAGTGATCTGTAATCACAAGCACGTTGAAGAGGTTGCTGGAATCAGGCTCAATCGTCAAGAAATCCATGCAAACGAGATCCATCGGTCCATCACTGCGAAGATGCGACAACTCAGCAGTTCTCTTGGGCAGTGTTTTCCTCTGAATACACCTGAGACAGCTTTTACAGTACCTTTCAACCTGTGTCTTCATGCGAGGCCAATAAAACCTCTCTCGTAGCAGCCCATAGGTCTTCTCAAACCCAAGATGGCCCGACTGGTCATGTAGAGACTGGAGTACTGTCTCTCTGAACTCTTGGGGAAGCAACAGTTGCTGGCGAGGCGGCTTGTTGGGTGGCTTACTCATCCTGTACAATACGGAATTCACAACCTGTAACTTATCCCACTCTTTCAGCAGCAAAGACACATCAGGATGTCTCACTTTGTTGGCACGCTCGGCATTCTTCTGATTAACCGCATGCCACACTTCGCCAATGCAGGGGTCTTTCTGCTGTGAATATGAGAGGTCTGTTGGAGTCAGTTGGGGCAGCTGCTGAATATTCAGGAAAGACAAGTTGCAATAGGCTTTGGGTACCGCCCCTTTTGATGAGCCCATGAGATCAATCGCTCTGCAGTGACGATAGCGAGGTGGTCTGACTGAGGACATCTGGCAGATAGCTTGGACTGAGTCAGCTGGCATGGCCCCTCTCCCCTGAGATGCCTCAGGAGGGACATGTGAGCGCCGTGACAAGGCGTCTGCCTCAACATTCTGCTTCCCGGGGCGGTACTTCAGGCTGAAATCATATGTGGCCAGTTCTGCCAGCCATCGATGCCCTGCTGCATCCAACTTGGCTGTGGTCAGGACATAAGTCAATGGGTTATTGTCTGTGTGCACCTCAAACTTAGCTCCATAGAGGTAATCATGCAGCTTGTCGGTAATCGCCCACTTTAATGCCAAAAACTCTAGCTTATGGGTGGGGTAATTTTTCTCTGCTGGGGTAAGGCTTCTGCTGACAAAAGCCACAGGGTGCAGGCCTGCTCCCTGATCCTGATAGAGGACAGCCCCCAAACCTTCTCTACTAGCATCAACATGTAGCACATAAGGCAGTCCTGGATTGGCGATGGCCAAAACTGGGGCCTCTGTGAGACTCCTTTTTAGCGTTTCAAAAGCTTTCTCGCAGTCCTCATCCCACCTAGGACCAAACGGCTCTGAAGGGTGGTGCCACTCCTTTGGACACAGACCTGATGTTGGTTTCCTTCCATGCTGAGAGGCAGTCTTAGCCCCTGCCACTCTTCTTGGTCCTCTAGCTACGATGCAGCCCTGCAGCAGCTGATTTAAAGGATAACAGACCTTGGAGAAATCTTTCACAAACCGTCTGTAGTACCCACAAAACCCGAGAAAAGAGCGAAGAGCAGTAATGCTCTCTGGGCGTGGCCACGACTTCACTGCGTCAACCTTCGAGGGATCTGTAGCAATGCCATCTCTGGACACAACATGCCCAAGGTAAGTCACCGAAGGGCAGCAGAACTGGCACTTGTCCAAAGACAACTTCAGTCCCTCCTCCTTTAGTCTGTCCAGCACCTTTAGAAGGCGCTGCTCATGCTCTTCCAATGTTCGCCCAAATACAATGATGTCATCAAGATACACCAGGCATTCCAGAAGATTCATATCTCCTACAGTCCGCTCCATGACCCGTTGAAAGGTTGCTGGGGCCCCACATATCCCTTGGGGCATCCGCTCAAACTGGTAAAATCCTGCGGGACAGATGAATGCGGTCTTTTCCTTGTCTGCCGCGCTCAGAGGGATCTGATAATAACCACTTCTGAGGTCCAGCACACTGAACCACTGGCTACCACTCAGGCAAGCCAAAGCATCCTCCACCCGAGGGACTGTGTACTGATCAGGAATTGTTCTCCTGTTCAGGGTTCTGTAGTCCACACACATACGTATGGTTCCGTTTTTCTTCCGAACCACCACTATCGGAGAAGCGTAAGGACTCCGAGATTCTGAGATGATTCCAGCCTCCTTTAGATCATGGAGATGTTTCCTCACATCCTCTAGATCCCCTGGCGGTAAACGTCTAGAACGCTCTCTGAAAGGCGTTTCATTCGTCACTCGAATGTGGTGCTGCGTACTCTTAGCACACCCTACATCAAACTCACTGCAAGAAAAGACCTCTTTCCTCTCCATCATTTTCCAACACAGTCTATCCTTCCACTCAATAGACACAGGAGAGTCCCCAAAGTTGAAAGAGGAGGGGGATAGTTGAGACATATGTGGCATCGTCTCCTCCCTACCTAGCCCCTTATTCATCACATCCACTGGGAATAGGTGCGCAATAGGCATTCCACGTTTTA
Organism: Scleropages formosus; assembly: GCF_900964775.1. Taxonomy (NCBI): domain Eukaryota; kingdom Metazoa; phylum Chordata; class Actinopteri; order Osteoglossiformes; family Osteoglossidae; genus Scleropages; species Scleropages formosus. The sequence goes on along the minus strand of NC_041825.1, from coordinate 13,303,998 downwards.
ATGTCACCGGCTGCTGAGACACATTCCTCAAAGTGACTGCGAGGTGACGGCACTGGACAGTTCCTGGCTCCTCTACAACAGGCATTACCAGCAGCCCTTCCGGGAAAGGGCCCTCCTCTGGGTGATCTACAACCACGGCCTGACTATTCAGGTGCCCAGGAAACTTTGGAGTGCCAATCACTGTAGCAACACCCCCTGGGGCCAGAGTGAAAGGCTTGCTCCTCGTGAACCAGACGGTCCCTCGCCTTTCCTCGGCCAGGCCGTCAGAAGCTTCCTGGAACTTCTCATACGCTTCTTTTATTACTGGGTGGACAGCAAGGGTAGCTAAGAAATTTCCCCCCTTTTGATTTATGCAAGACTGGAAGAGCCTCCTAACTATGGAGGTGTTTGTACCAATCACCCCAGAAACCTCCCCTTTCACAACCGGGTCTGGACACACAAGCACAAGCGTTTCTATGGTCTCCACTACTCCAACTACGTCTCCAGTGAACTCCAGTTTCACGCACAGATAGCCATCATATGGATATTGCTCCACACTAAGGCCCCAAATCTCTAGGCACTCGATAGGGGTCAAAGGCAAGTGCTTCAAATACTGGTCATAGAAGGAGCGATACAGTAGAGTAATCTGGGAACCGCTATCGAGCAAAGCTTTAGCGTAAATGCCCTCAATTTGTACCGAGACAATAGCACTGGGTCCAACTAAACCCTCTGGCAATATAGCCTCCCTTTGCCGTAGCATATCACACCTGGTGGAACGTGTCTTCTCCGGGGCGGCAGGCCGTTCCTTCACTGGGCCCCTGGGAAGTTTCCCGGCGGCTGCCTTAATTTCAATAGTCGGTTCGTCACCTTTCGAAGGTTCTCTGGATTAGGACACTCTCGCTGGAAATGCCCATCTTCACCACATCGATAGCAAAAAACACCAGCACGATACTGGGGTCTGGGAGCACCCTCCCTTCCGCAGGCATACAAGGTCCCTGTACCCTTCGGATTGAGATTCTGCATGGTCTGCTGTGGTATGCCATCGGAGGCAGCTATCGAGGCAGAAAACAGCCGGGCAACCTCCGTCTTTAGCCCTCTGAACTCTTCCCTGAGCCGTTCTATTTCCTGACCATTCCCCGCTACCACAGGTACTGCAACATTTTCAGGCTGCACTGGTACGGGGGAGGGTGTAGCGCACCCCACACACCTAACCATTGCTGGAAGAGCAGCGTTCCCCACACTTTGCCTTGCCAGGATCATTTCCTCTTCTTCTCGGACATCACGGAGCAACTCTGTGAAACTTGGAGGAGGTTTAAGCTTATACATCGTTCGGATGCGCATGGCAACAAGATCATGGGACAGAGCTCCTCGTGCAACCTGCTCAATGCGAATTTGGTCCAGGTCGGCCACCTCAGCCCCACCTTTACGATGAACTGCATGCAACAGTTTGTCTAGACGGAACAAGTATGCTGATAGTTTCTCACCTTCCTGCTGGAATGTACCACGGAACCTTACCATGAGATCAGCCGCACTGTCTGTGGTCCCAAAAGCTGCCTCCAGGGCTTTGAGGTAATCATCGGCAGTGACAGAGGGGTTACTAACCCTTAAGCACCGGACAATGTCTGCTGCTGGCCCTTTGAGACTCTCAGCTATCCTCTGCTTCTTGACAATATCTGAACACTGCCATTCATCCAACATGTGAGTGGTCTGCTCAGCCCAGGCATCATACTCTTCCTCTCCCGGTGGAGTTGGTTTCACACCGGAGAACAAGCGAAGTTTACGATAGCCGAGTCCGTCCATAGGCGTGGCTTGGCATTTCTCCACAAGTGAAGAGATGGCATCCACGAGTTTGGTGTTCAAGTCTGGAGCGACAGGTGGCGCTGGAGTAGGCCCAAACCAGCCTGAGACATCAGCTAGAGTCTTCCCTTCACTTGCTAGGAATGACAGGAATTTTGCCTGGAAACTGCCTCTTTCACCAAGTATTGGACATTCTCGGGTCTCGCTGACATTAACCACCCAGGGCCCCGACTCACCTCCAAAGGCTAACTGTTCAGGTATGGTAGCCTTAGTCATATCATTTGTGGTTTCAACTAACACAAGTTGGTTGTCTCCAGCCGGTTCTAAACACCGTCCCCTTACCTTACAATGACCAAATACTCCCACCCCATCCAGCACCTTGTACACAGTCTCATCAGTAATGTCAACAGAAACCCCACTAAGCACAACAGCTTTTCTTATATCAATACCCTTGTCGTTACACCATTGGACTATCTGCTTTGACTCCATGTTACAACAACTTTCCAGACATCAAACCACAAATCATATCAAAGAGACATCAAATCATACAAAAATATACTCACAATTACAGAAAACAGTAATCAGATCCCGGACGAGCCCCCAAGTGTAGCCCACCCACTCGATTCTGATGTTTTTTTCTCTAGCATGGGAGGTGAATCGGTGGTGTCTACAGCACAACTTTGGGATGCGTGTACTGTCGCCCCCCCCCCCAACTTCGGGGTATGGCTCTTGCTAGGGTGAGGAGAGGCCCAGTTAGCGTAGTACAGCTATACTGTTATATTACAGTCGTATAAACCTCCCATACTTCACACACAGCAACCCAGCCCCGCCTTCCTTTGCCGTAAAAAAGAACATTCACACCTACACAGGGACGGTTACAACATTCAGGTGAAATAAGCCCAACAAACATTTAATATAAAACGTCCACACAAATAATTCACACCACCAAAACGAACACGTTTTTTTCCCCTCTTATACGACTCAGTCTCTGGTGCCGGCGTCGTCTCGTTGGCGCGCTTTAGTCTGGAGCTCCTTATCCACCACCGAGGGAGATTCCCGCCGTTACTCACGGTTTTCGTGCAGGGCAGGAAACCGACGCGACCTGTCCTCACAGCCACTCTCTCTCCAGTGAGGATGGCGGGACGATGATGGCGAGTCCTGGCGACCTTCTCTCCGGGGCCAGTCGCGCTGGCCAAACCCTAATCCTCCACTCCCCAATCCTCGCGGGCTGGTTGTCCCTCGCGCCGGTCTTTTTTTTTCACAAAACCCCCTTCGCGCGAGAACGAACCCAAAACTGCTCGTTCTCCTCGCCCGGTCTCCCCCAAAAAAAAACAACTCCCCTTTTTCCCCCGGAACATCCCGCCCCCAAACATCCAACTACACGAGAACAAGTTGCGTAGGGGCTACAAGTAGAACACACTCTCTCTGTCACTCACACACTCTGGGGAACCTGAACAGCATGTCTTTGGACTCTGGGAGGAAACCAGAGCACCCAAAGACTTACACTGCTAGATACACTACTTACAATGGGTCACTCATCCATACATCAGTGGAACACACTCTCTCTGTCACTCACACACTATAGGTCTGGTGTGCACTGTTAATCGCACATAGAAAACCGTATTATGAACAATATAAGAATTTCTGCACTGCGCTCTGCAAAATCTTCACTATTTATGTTTTTTCTACCACTTACTGTGTGATGTTTGAGAAATTTTTGTTGCTCCGGAGTCCTGTGTGAGACTTAGAATGACGGCAGGCTGATAGATTTGTCTGTTAAAGTTCATTATTACCCTTCTGAGAATTATGCAGAGGAAGAGTGTAGCCCTGTGGCCAGGGGAGCAGGCATGTTTTAATTGAATCCATGTGTTCTACTCCGCTCTGCACCAGCTGGACCTTAATCACATTGCAATATCTTCTTCCCCATGACAGATGTTTTTTTCCTATGCTATGTACTGTGCACGTACGGAATGAGGAGTCACTTTTCTATGTTTGTCAGTGGTTCTGGGTGCAGAAAGAACTTCCTATTGTAAAAAACATCCATCAGGTAAATTCAGTGCCACCATTCTCAGGTCTCGGACATATCGGAAGAGCATTTTCATTTTTATGTGCTTCATGTGATTCCAATTTTCATAAGATTTAATATATTTTTGTACTGAACTGTGCAGGTATACATCATCAGGACTTAAATGGAAACCTGAAAGTTGCAACTTTGTGTAATTTTTACCTTGATTCATAAATAACCTTGAAAGAAACACCTGTATGCTAGTCTTCCTTACAGATATTTATATTTCACAGATGCACACATTAATTTCTTCACTGATAGTGGATGCAAGAATGCCATTCAGTCAAAAAGTTTTTTAATGGAAATGTTCAGGGTTTGTGGTGTGTGGTAGCGCAGTGGGTTAAACCGGATCCTGCTCTTGGGTGGGTTGCGGGTTTGAGTCCTGTTTAGGGTGCCTTGCGATGGACTGGTGTCCTGTCCTGGGTGTGTCCCCTCTCCCTCCAGCCTTACGCCCTGTGTTGCCGGGTTAGGCTCCGGCTCCCCGCAACCCCGTATGGGACAAGCGGTTCAGATGATGATGATGTTCAGGGTTTATTTATGTGTATTCAAAGAAAACAGATTTGCTGTTTTTATAAGTGAATCCAAATCCCCTGGCATACTTATGGGATAGAATTTCAAGTGATCAGTCTCTATAATCAGATTGCTCTCGAATAGAATCTCATAAAATGTGTTTATTTCCAATAAGTAATCATTTACAGAGAATCTGGATTAGAATGTTATTCTGTAAGGTTACTTAGTCGGTGTGTTTGGAGCAGATCAGCAGCAGATATTGCAAACATCATATCACACACCAAATAAATATATTCCATAATATGACCATCATTCAATCAAATATTGGACAGATATTAAACAAAGAAAATGTGCACATATTTGAAAATCAGTTTTTTTTTGCACCCATTTAGAAATATGCATGTTTGGTGCAGGATATAAGTCTTTGTCTTTAGATATATAGATTCTATAAGATAATGGTGCGGTGTCAGGGCATGTCTTTTTCCGGAAATGACCAAGTTCAAAACAGCAGTTGGATGGTTAGTATTAGAAGGTACAGTCATATTATTTTAGTAGACTTCTTATAAACTAAAATTTATATGTGAGAAGAGAAATAAGTTAATATAACAGTCTTCCTGCATTATCAAAAAGGATTTCTGAAGAGATAACCCTCAGCTTCAGTGAACAATTTGCTGATACATTTCATTATGGTTCACACAGCAGGAATCAGTGTTTAGAAGCAATAAGGTACAATGACCACCCTATAGATTTTATCTCCTGTCTGCCTCTCATTGGTACTACTGACATCAACTCATTTCTACTTTCCAGTCTTGTGGCTAAAATTATACTCTCATTTTCTCTAGATATCCAAGAGCACCATTTCCAAAAGTAATCCTAAGCAATGTTTATACATGTTTTCAAAATAACATTTGGGGTTACATTAATATACAGAGATTTTGTTTCATTTTTTTATACCTGAAGCACACTTTTAGACGTCTGGTGAGTAAATCTCTACCATTCAAAGTACAAATGAAGGTTGACTGCATACTGACTATGACTCTTTAACAGTCCTAACCGGCTTACACAGTGGAAACATTTGTGCTCAGTAAAAAAAAAGTAACCACAGTGGAAAATTGCATTAATTTAAGATATTCCTGCAATAACAAATATAGCAACCTATAGCTGTTGGTGGGCAAGAGGACTATCACTTTTTTGTTTAAAATCATTCTACCATAAGATTGAAGATGAAATGGAAAATCCCAGAAATGTAGTGTTCGAGATCCACTGTACTGCATTTGATCATATGCTCAGGGTCTCATCATTTTGCTATTTAGAGACCTAGTAAATCTGCAGTACCATGCCACTTCACTGGTATGGATGCCAACCCTAGATCACTTTGGCACATTTAAATAAACTGTGGAAGTATCCAGGAAACTTCATGACTAACGCCAATGTGCCTAAGATTTCAGCTCTGCCCCATGGGAGGCGCGGCGGCTTGCGCCCTGTCTTGCCGGGTTAGGCTCCGGTTCACCAGGACAAGCAGTTGTAGACATTGTGTGTGTACACAACCAGCAACATTTATAGAAAAGGCAAAGGCCATATTTTTTCATAGTTTCACAAGCACTTGACTTACTTTGAAATTATGAACTGGCAAGTATTTTTGCTTTATAAAGTTAGGCTGCAAACTTTTGTATTATATGGAAAATAGGCAGCCTTAAGAAACATGCAGCAGCTCTATTTTCAAAGGAAAGCACAGAAGAACAGGAGTATAGTAATGTTTTATAAATGGAGGTGATCTAAGGGTGTGGTGAAGTGAGATCATTTTCCTGTAACGGTTACATAACTCATGAGACCATGAGACAATGCAAAATATCCAGCACCGAAAGGTTTAAGCTTTGAACAGTCACCCTGACAAGAAAGCAGCCTCTAAAATTCAAGACATTTGTACGAGTTCATCAGAATTGGAACAGTGCCAGTTCTCCCCCACATCAATTCAGTAAAATTATGTGCTATTAAAGCAGACACGAAAACTCACTAAACCAAGTTTGAATGTTTCTTTAAAGTTTCATTGTTACATTAATCAAAATGCTCAGTCTTTAACTGATGTTTATTTAAATGGCCTTTTGTATGAATGACACTGTTACATAACTTGCTTATATTGTATGTGCCTATAGTATGTGGTATACATATGGTCACTGATTTTATCATGTCGGAAAATGTTGCACTTGATTAATCTTTGCTACAAATACAAACAATAAATACCAAGAAATATGTCTGGTACATACATACAGGAAAGTATAGTAACACCCAACTGTAATGCCTCCCTTCTTAAAGTTGTTCTCACGATAAGATGCTCAAAAAAAAAAACAATTATCTATAACATGTTTTGTGTTATGAATGTTGTTCTTATGCCTTTGTGTAAAATCTTTTTAAAAAGTTCAAAAGCATTTGGTTTTTCACTGTGATATTTGTAAAATATACGTGTCTTTTTATTTTAGTATTTTTACATTTCAACATTTTCCATTTTCTAATGAGATGAAATCTTGGTAGGTGGACATTGCTGGACCGTCAAGTATCATATTTGATGCAGAGTTTGGCATTTTGTGAACTATAAGAAATATCCTACATCTTTGCTGAAGTCTTTGGTTCTAACGTCATGTTCATGTTCTTGCAGCGCATCACTGTTATATACCACAGTCCGAGCTGATGGAGGTGTCTGTGGTACCACTGTAATAATAAGGAAACACATTTTTCACAACCTCTCTGGAGGTCATGTTCGCTGTTTCATGTGAACATCCACTCTTGGAAGAGGGAAAATAAATGACTGGAGATATGACTGACATAGTGTCCAAATGGCATCAGGCTGCACCATTCTTCTTAAAATTTGTCGGATGAATACATAAGGCAGCAGCTAGTGTCTCTGAATCAGCTCCAAAAAGAAGCAAGGTGGTATGTGTTATAAATGTTTCATAAGCTATTTCTTCTACATCTGATCTGCTCAAGTTTTGCTGCCTGACAGGGGCCCTTGCATTGCAATGCATCTCGCACATTTTTCCCCCAGTTCCACGCTCAGAATCAGCGAATGTTAAGAAAATGTGTTTAAATTTCTTCCTCAACAGGTCAGATCATATGTTTAACGTTAAAAGGGTAATGCATCATCAGCACGCTGGCTCAAAGTCTCAGTTGAGCTCCTCGTGACATGTTTTTTTTTTTTTTTTTAAAAACGCGCCTACTGGCCCTTTGGTTTTTTTTAACGCATCTGGATGATTAGTTTTTCGAACCAGACCAAGTTATAAAGTCACTGCTGCGGCGACGGAGGGGCTTGTGGAGACAACGTCAAACCTATTCCAATACGGGAAATGACTGAGCCGCCTCCGTGTTGAGCAATCATACATATGAAATATAATAAACTAAGTGTTTCTCCAGCGCAGTCAGCGAGCGGACTGAGCCTCCACCCCCCGGCGCTGCTTGGTCCGTCTTACTGGAAATAAGACATTTCTCGGAAATTAATAATGGCTCTCCTGGGAACATGTCATTTTCTCATATCCAGAGGCTGCACCGTAGCAGTGCTCTCTAGTAGTATTTTTACTCACGAATAACTCAAAACGGCCATTCGTGTCGTTTTACTACAAAACAACGGGTGCTCACTCAGTACACACTGATTCCGCACCTTGTTTTCCCACCACCTCAGCCTCAGGAGCAACCCGGCAACAGAGCACCTCCGCTCTCGGCAGAACCGACTCCAGGTTCTGTGCGACTGGGTGCCGCGGGGAACTCACGCGCTGCGCGTTCCGCGCACTATACAATCGCGCGGTGCGCGCTGGTTGCCGTGCGTGTGGGGCGCGCGGTGCGGGTGTGGGGCTCGCGCGCTGAAGGCGGAGCGCCGCGCGATGACGCCGTATGAAAGGGGCTCATACAATGACACGGCGCAGACGGGCACTTCCTTTGGAGAGCGCGCTCAGCCACCTACTCTGAAACACAGCAGCCTCCTCCTCCTCCTCCTTCTCATCATCATCATCAACACCATCACCAACACCATCCTTCCGCACCGAGAATGGACGTGTAGCGCGGCGCTGCCTTTTATTCGCCTACTGACCTATGCGGGTGGAGAGCGCCGTATGGGAGAAGCAGAAGGCGTCTGAGAGCAGTCGGCGCAGGCAGAATTAGACCGTCTATTAACACACAATACTCTGCATATCATCAGGGGTTAACCGTTATCCACTGTGGACTGTTCTGTTTTTTACAGAGGTTATGGACGAAGACAATCAAGGTAAGATTATCGGTGAACGTTTTCTCTATCCCCCCCCCCCCCCCCTTTTGTCGCTTCGACGGTGCGTTAACGTCATTGGTGATGTGTTAACCGCCGGGTGGTCGCCGAGGGATCGCCGGTCATACGGATCAAGTGGCTACGAGCGCTGCTTTTACGGTCGTATTGAGCACCGCGACCCGCCTTCGCTTCATACTATCATACTAGTACTGGCACTTACTACTCTTATTTCAGATAATAAAAATACATAGCTGAAGGCCCGTTTGCGCACAACAGCGCTGTAGTTGTTGGGAAGTGCATATAAAAAGAGAGATAGGTAAAAAAAAAAAAAGAAAAAAAACATTCCTCTGTTCTTTATATTTGCATGTCTGTTGTTTGCATTTTCCCTCCATCATTTCCGCTGTGGTCACTCGGTACCTGAACGGAGCGGTCACCTGCGGACAGACTCCGTCTGTGTGGGAAACTTCAGCCTGATCGCGGCATCCATTCCTCTCTTCCTGTGAATTTCTCTCTAACGTTTTTGTTTGTTTATGAGAAGGAGGGGGGGGGGGGGGGGACTTTACAACATCAGCAAATGTGTGATGGCAGCCATCAAAGCAGCTGTGCGGTAACCAAAAAATTCATTGTGTCTTTTTTCTACATGGGTTTGGGACTTTCGTGTGTGTGTGTGTGTGTGTGTGTGTGTGTGTGTGTGTGTGTGTGTGTGTGTGTGAGCATTGATTGACCAGATGCTCCATGTGGGAATCTCCAGCAGTGCAGTTATTACCACTGTATCATTGATGATGAACCCGTTCATACTGATGGAGTGACAATCACACATCCTGTCTTTCTTCTGCCTCCCCAGTTTGAAATTCGACGATTTAGAAATATCAATAATTACGTGTAGGTCACTCCACTGAGTTGAATTAGCTGGATCTCTGATGACAGTAAAGTTTGGAACATATCCACTGAAAGAACTGCTTCAGCCCCTCTTAATTTCTTTCGGCACACGAACACAGTGATTAAGGAGACAATGCTCTCCATAAAGATCAAAACTTTATTTAATCATCTTTATGTGTGTATGTTTTTCTAAAGCTGTATTTCTGAAACACTATTTAGAATCTTATAATTTTCAATAGAAAGAAACACTAAAAAGTGAGAGTTAAAGAACTCATACATACAAACAGTGTTGAAAAATTCTTGCCCAAAGTGGGGGGGGGGTCACAGCAAACCAGAGCCTAATCCAGCAACACAAGGCATAAGGACACCAGTCTGTTACAAGGCACCCCAAGCAGGACTTGAACCCTAGACCCACTAGAGAGCAGGACCTGTCCAAACCCACTGGGCCACTGCACCCCCAATAGTTCAAGAACCCTTAGGAATATTTTTTTTTTTTTTTTTTTTACCAGGACTTCAGCAGTATTACCATTTTGCTTTGAGTGTAACCTTCTATGTTGAAATTGCCTGCATGTATTCATTTAGCTAAATCTTTCCTCCAAAGCAACTTATAGTTATTTACCCATTTATACAGCTGGGTCATTTTATTTGAACAATTTAGGGTAAGTACCCTTCTCAAGGGTATTACAGCTAGAGGTGGGATTCAAACCTGTGACGGCCAAAGGTAGCCACTTTAACCACTATACTACCAGCAAGCCTCTGCCTGCTTACTGAAAAGAAACAGAAAATCAACTAATTAGCATGGGTGATAGTTGGCACTCTTATTTTTTGTTTGTAGTACACTGTGTTGAAGAAATTAAATTAAATGCCCAGTTTAAAACTGAATTAAATTTTTAATTAATTAATTGAACCTTGTAAATAAAAATTAATGACTTTTTTGCATAATGCTTAACACCCATACCAATGTCTGTGAGTGGATCTCCTTTACTGGATGGCCTTTTCATGGTAGATGTCTTTTTTTAACAAGACAGTGGAGATAGTGTGATAAACCAAGATTAGCACGGATGTTACCTCAAAGGATAGAAACACTAACTGGATCATTTTGATTTAATAAAGATGGGGGTCCAAAAAATGGTCTCCAAAATTGAACGCAACATCCAGTGATGAGTACACAATGCAATGTGGTTCATATACCAGCTGAATTTGTTATTGGAAAACAGTACAGGACATTAATTCTGTTATTATAACACAAAATGTGTGGTGAGGAGAAACAAGAAAGGATGTATGTGTAATATATTTTTACTCCACAATATTTTCTCTGCCATTATTTCATCAGACTTAGAAATAAAAGGGTAATTTTCTCAGTTAAAAAAATTAGTAGGCAGATCATCACAGCATGTAAACACCTTTTTTGCCAGAAAATAATAATAATCCTGTCCATGTTAATCACGTATCGAAACACTCTTTCATTACACATATCTCACCTACTCAGCTGTGTCTAACTCACTGGAGCTTTAACCCTTTTCATGCTCTATATAATAATCTTGATGGTAACATGAACATTTGGCCTAAATGCAGGCTGCATTTGTTTAATCCATTACTTTGGATGGAATAATGAAAAACCACCAAACCACATTACTGAACATGTAGTAATCACATTTTCCATTTAAAACATATTTTAAGTCTGTACACAATTTTTTAAAAAAAAGATTTTTAAAAATAATTTCCTAGTCTTTTGAAAGTTATTCAAATCAAGTTTAGTTACTTCTGAAGGATAAGTGACCTACTTATAAAACATATTCTGTAGTATGTGGAAAACATTTTCCAAAATATTTTGGCATATTCAACATTTATTTTGTCTGTTTTTCTCAAACAGCAGCTCATGTTTCAAGGCATTTTTTTTCTTTAAGATGGAGTCCTACAGCTGTTTAAAGAATACCTTTTCTAGTTAGATTGACGCTTTTTGTTAGTTTTGTGGTAAATGCAGAGAACATTACACTGGTTCCTCATGTTATGAACATTTAAGTTATGAATTTTCAAACATTTCCCAGGTTATTTTTTACTGTATTTTCTAAACCATTGTGTTTTCTAAAATTTTTCTCTATTGCAGAGCAAAAATGACCCGCATTTCTGCACGTGGCCTTTAGTTGGCGGCAAAACACACATATACACACACTAGAAACAGAACAGGAGTGTGAGACTGCCTTCATTAAATTCACTTCCCGCAGTATCCACAGCTCATTTCTCCTATTCATGAGTGTTGATTGATCAGTAACAAGATGGAGAACGTCGCATCAGTCAGCAGTCTTCATTCAACCATTGTTATTTTCAGCATTTTTAAATTCATTTTTATTTTCACATAGCTTGAAGTTAGTAAAAATTTTAAAAAGAAAAGGCTCACAAAGTAGCTATATCCAAGTTCTTTACATCAGTGTACCTGTAAATAAATCAAAGGACATCTATTTTGTTAAGCTTTCATTGATTGTGTCGATAATGCAAATAGCTGAAAGTGACCCGAAGATGACAAAAATTAGGCATGGTTATGTGATCTTCCTGCACAAATGTGAGTTGTGTGGATTCCTAAAAGTTCCTGTGTTGGGACTGCTCCCCGCACACAATGTACCTTTCCGTTCAGGTCAGGAAGCCAGACAGTCTTGTGATGTGGACCGGAGAAATCTGATAATTCAATGGAAATTAAAGACATGTGCAGTGACATTATGAGACAAGCCATATTTCCATAGGTGGACTGATGAAATATTACAAACTAAGTAGTGAAACTAAGATAAAAAGTACAGATTCACTGCTGAGAAAATAACTTTTAACAACGTCAGCTGTGCACCGACTGACGTTCAGGCTCTGATCTGGGGTGACGCCAATACCATATACAGCAGTAACTATTCTGACACTTTGTCTTTTGCTCGAAGGTGCACCATGCTGGCACTGTGGCTCCTGAGCAGTTTCTTGCCACATTATGTAGCCAGTGAATAGAGTCAGGACATGAGCACCATCCAAAGACCTACTAGACTGCCCACGCAGAGCTCTTCGCATTGGGCACGATGAGGCCCGCTGGCTTGGCTGTGGAGGAGGGCTAAGAGAGAGAGGGTGATGAAGGTCTGAATGTTGGGAACGGTTACTTGCCAACAGGCAGCCTGGTTCACTTCTAAGACTGCGGCAGAATCTTGGATCTGCGAAAATGATGAGTAATAAAGAATCTCCTCAGTACGTCAACTTTAATTTATAAAAGCTCCAGTAAGATTAGGGGGGCGTGGTGGCGCGAAGGGTTTGTCCAGGTCCTGCTCTAATCTGGGTCTGGGATTCGAGTCTTGCTTGGGGTACCTTGCAATGGGCTGGCGTCCTGTCCGGGGTGTGTCCGCTCCCCCTCCAGCTTTGCGCCCTGTGTTGCCAGGTTGGGCTCCGGTTTGCCGTGACCCTGCTTCGGACAAGTCTTTTCAGACTGTGTGTGTACAGTAAGATTATAAACTGGCCATAAATCTGATGAAAACATGCCGTTCTGTTGTCTGCTATTCTGATTGGCTATTATTTCTGTGCCTTTGGGTCTTATTTTAATTACAGTAAAATTTAGTCAAGTTCTGTTCAGTTAAATTTGATTCATAGTAACTATTTGGGTGGACTTCAAGGTAATGGAGAGTATGGAAGTGGTTTATCGTTGCCTTCTTCCATAACACATATTTACATGACAGTCATGGGGGGAGCATGCAAACTCCACGCACCCTGAGCCAGATTCACACCTACACTTGAACACTCAACTCAGACATGCCAGTATGCAGCTATAATGAAAAAAGGAAGTATAAAGCAAGAATAAATTATTTTTCAAACTGAGAAAATGCGCAGTAGAATTATTTCCACCTGTTTGTCTTTCGAGTGTAGGGTATGTGAAATATTAAATTCTGCATGTTGTATGTATTTGCGATTAGAAGAAGACACCATCTGGGATGCATGATAAATTCCATTTGAGTTTTCCCTGGTGCGTGGTAGTCCACTGTCAAAGCGACACTGAGCATATGGTCAAAGTTTGTGTGTTCTTTGTTCAGCTTCAGCTGGTTCGCTAATGGGCGAGGGGGCCGACAAAAACACCGCGTTCCCAATCTAGATAACATTCTAGCAGGCACTTAGTCTGTTGCTTTGCATGCGTATCACCAAACATACCCTAACGGAATGATGGAAACTGGGGCATGGGGAAACATATGGAATTGTCTAATCCTCTTACACTAATAAATTCTCAGCAAGCATTTTATGTGCTATATGTGTTGGGAAACTGCTGTCTTATTCATGTAAAGCCTAGCCACGGCTCATTAATGTTTACTGCAGGAAGAGTCTATTTTGGGAAAAGTGCTGAATTTGAATGGGCGTAAAAAAAAAAAAAAATCTGTTGTTTTTAAATGTGCAGCTCGTCTTTTGTGTTTTGAGTCATGGAAATATGTGTTTTTCTCCATGTTAAACTTTTCAGAGAAATTATCCGAAATCACTCAAATCTCTAGCTCAGAACAGCGGTGGACTTTGGACGCTTGGGATTATGGATTTTAGCGTTGTTAAAAAACAGAAACATTTGGATCAATTTTTACAATCCAGTTGTAATGACTTTATGTATTCCCAAACCCTGAATGACATTTTCTAGTTTGACCCAATTGGTATTTGGCAAAGGAAAACTATAGCTGCAGATGAATGCTCTACTATACTCATAAACTTAATGTCTCATTATGGCAGAAGACTTAGTCATACCTGTTTTCAGTTCTGCATTATGAATACAGTAAGGCTATTTATTCAGTATACAGTAAGGCAATGATTTTAAAGGCACACCTCAAAATGATCTGTCCTGTGATTACATCAGCCAGCCACCTTGTGCATCCCGCGTTCTTGAGCAAATAGACGTTCTATTGAGCGGCAGCCCTCAGGGTACGCGCAGTTTTCGTGTCTGTATTCACCTGGATATCAGACCGAGGCTGATGAAGCGATGAAGCAGAGACACCGCCGCCATTCTCTGGACTCTCCGCTGTCGACTGATGCTCGTCTGACTGGGGCAGCAGGTGTCGTGCGAACAGCCGCTGTCCTCAAATCAGCTGTTTTGCCGCCTTCCTGCCCTGTGGGAACCTGCATGGCGCTGTCTTCTTTATTAATGCTGTCTGCTGTCAGAATGCCCGAGCAGGGCTCTCAGAGCCGTCTGACCCGACTTTGCTGACGGTAACTTGTTGCCTTTTCACTTGATGCCTATGAGAGTCCCTGCCCCTGCACTCCGAGGCCCGTCGGCGACAAGCAGTCTACATCCGTTGCTTTCAGACGAGTTCGCTGTTGACCGCTAGGTTGCTAAGAGCAGTTCTGCTAAACAGGATTTCACCTGCTTTATATAATTAACCTTATGTACTCCATAGACAAAAGAAAAAGACAGCACAATTCACATGAACATAGCACATGCCGCTCTGTACAAAACACATGTCGCTTTAAGCAAAATGGCACGTTATGCAAATAATCGAATCCTCCGCTCCTCAATTGTCATGGCGCGCACCGTCCCCCTTTCTCATTTTACTGCTGCTCCTGTAACTCGTACTACCGTCTCTAGGGTCTAGTGTTCTTACTGTCTCTGGTGCTGCAGTGTAAATGACATGGTCCGTGTGGTTTCTTGTGTTGCGTATCATATGCAAGTCTTCTTCGTATTGTGTGTCGCGTATATTGTCGCCGCACTTTTGCCGGTGTTCTGCAACGTACTGTTTTTACACCCCTTGTTTGTAACACATTGCACTACATGTTCTATGTGGCACGGAGGTCCAGAGAGAAACAAAATTTCGCTCTCTTGTATGTGTAAGTCACCTATAGGTAGAACGACAGTAAAATTGACTTTGACTTTGACATTGACTTTGATATCAGCCAAATTACTGTGCCGATACATACATTTCTGTAGACTTTGCGAAAAGGCCCCCGCCTTCTGTGTCAATGCTAATCTCAAAGGTTTCATACTGGGGCTCTAGAACAAGACCGGTGGAATCCTGTTCATTGTAGCAAAGTAGATTATAGATTTTTTGCCCTAGTATTGGGTCTGGCGGGTGGCAAAAGGGCTAAAAATACATTCCGAAAATGGGCCTTATATAGAAGATGAAAACTGAGGCAGACACACTTAAACCAGAGGCAGTCTGAGAAATACCTCATAAATGGCCTCTGTTTTCTGCAGTCTCGGTACAACATGTGGCATTGATTTGGTGGAAATACTTTGGAGGATCTTGAAATGTTTTCCTTTACCCTGGAGAGTGGGATAACTACATTGTACTGATGCCCGTAGCGAGATGCATGCTTTCTGTTTGGACGCAGGGGCTGGTTTTGCTTATGGTCTCCTTTTAATAGTCGTGACTGACGTTGCGTCGTCCAGACTGGTGTAATTTGTTCTAAATGTGAAGGAAAAAATTGTAAATCTGCTTAAAGCAAATACACAAAGCAATTGAGCATTTTTAAAGGGGGGCAGGGGTGGGTTTTGAAGTCACGAGGTAAATATGAAGTTGTTTTTCTCAGCCTCTAACGGGAAGTGAGCCTTATTGCTGGTCTCCGGAGCCCCAAGTCATGTGGTTGAAAGGACCCCGAGCCAGGCGAACCGCCCCCTCTCGGCATTTCCATTCCCGCAGGTCAAGGATTTACCCTCGGCAGTCCTCTGCAGAGGAAAGCAGGAGAACAGGGAGGAAAAGGCAGGGCTGCCGCAACCTTGTGCGAGAACCTGCGTAAATCACCGGAAACGTCTACGTCCTTTCAGCCTGGGCAAACGTCATCACTGGGGTTCATTCTCACCTTTGTTCGTTGTGTAACACAAGTGTTACACTCCGCGTCCTCATGCCTTTTAATCCGTTTAAATACAAATGAGCTAAATCTGACAGTTTGCATTCCGTTGTGCTGGAACGTTTCATCAAACTCTCTGTTTACTCGCTAGCCCAGGGACCCTGGCCGGAAGCAACTTGCACAGCTCACATTTACATCCATTTGTTTAGCAGACACTCTTCTGTAGAGCGACAGACATTGATTATTAACTAGTATTGAGTTGACAGCTTTGCCCAAGTTGACTTAAAATGCCTGATACACTGCTCTTAACTCCCTGTTGCCATTCCCCAATTTATACACCACAACACTGTAACACACGTACGCACATTGAGTCACCAGTAGACTTGAAACGCGTCTTTGAACTGTGGGAGGAAACCAGAGCATTTGGAGGAAACCCACGTAAACACGGGGAGGACACCGAAACGCCGCAGAACCCCAGCGGGGATGCACACCTGGTTGCGCGCTGTTGACTGCTAAAATTTGAAATCATTTCATATATTTCTGATCCAGTGCATTTTTCAGTGTCTTTTAAAGGAGACTGAGTCAGATCAGTCTGATCTGAAGAGTGTTTTTTCTTGTGAAATGAAGGAAGGCTTCGCTTTTCCAGCACCCTGCTGGGGAAAAGGCTCTTTGGAATTACCAGACCAGTAAGAACGGAGGCCTCCATCACCCCTGTGTAGAGTACCAAAAGTAGGTTAGTGGTGAGGGGTACCATTGCACAGCTGTGTGTATCACACACTTCCTTTCTGGCAGCCAGGGATGACTTTGTGGTTAATCGCAGTGAGGTTCCATGTATGCAGAGATTACAGCCAGCTGGCAGTCATTTCTACACACAGGAAACTGGTGAGATCAGGTTGGGGGGATTGAGGGCAGCCTGTAGATTATGGGTTAGGGGCTCTGCAGTGGTGGGTAGTCTGTTTCCTAATCTGGTGAATGGCGTGAAAACGAATGTGGTGGCTCTCTGTCGTTAAGCGGCTATTGCAAGAAAGCCAGCACGCTGATTATTTTAATACTGAATAATAAAAATGTAAAATGCCAATTTTAAAGTGTAAATATACTAAGTATTTTAGAGGGGCTCTTTAATCTGATGGGGTTTTTTTTAACATTGCAGTGATTTTTTTTTCCCCCCCTTCTTCATTTAGGACTGGCTTCCCCCGTTTCACATTACACGTGCAATTTCCTCCAGATCAGCGATTGCCCTCAATAATAGAATCACTCTGGCAGCTGTAACATCCAAAAAGGTGTACCTTTCGCTGTGTATAATTACCGCGGATGCCATAGCTCATAATATGCCAAAAGGAATCAGTTACCTAATTCGAAGGCTTTTCATATTTCTGTACAATATCCGTTGTGGACTCAAGTGTATTACTGTGTGTCCAGTCTGTCACCTTAAAGTGGATCCCTCAGTAAAGTGCTCCTTGGGAACAGTTGTCTGTGTCGGACGTGAAAGTGTGTCCAATTTGCTGTCAGTGTCTAGGACGTGCTCGTCATACCCTGTTTGGAGTATTGACGTAAACGCAAGAAACAAGCTACACCACCTTACAGTGGCATCTTTGGGCACAACAGGGACGAGAGGGTGACACTGCGTAGGGGGTGGGTCAGGTTTCTTATTCTAAATAGGAGAGCTGTTTGCTGCATGCAGTTGTGGCCAGACAGGAGAAGGAGAGTGGGGAAGTGCTCTCTTTCTTGCTCTTTCTTTACTTCGAATGCAAATCCTGTGTTGGCTTTCTCTGGTCCTTTTTCAGGTCAGTACATCTGAATTATGTATGTATTACAACAGTACTGAAGCAGCATTATTTCCTATTTTATTTGCTTTAATTATCCTTGATATTTTCTTCAGATCATTTCTCCGTGGTTAATTTCAGTAATCAAAGCGGGTACATGACTGCATACAATTTCTGAAGGAGAAAAACAATAATTAGTATTGCTACAATTGCCGCTACAATTTTGCAGATACCACATCGGAATCAACATTTTAATATTAAGCTGATTTTTGAGTGTTATGTCTGTGCAATCTCACAAACATGGCACAAACTGGCAGTTTAAATGTGCCTAATTGATGTGAAATGTTGAGATTTATTTTTCTAAGAGCAGGAGAACTGGAGATTAAGTGAAATTCTGTTGGCCTTCGTGGCAAGGTACAGATTGCTTATATTGCTATGAAAGGTAAAATTTTAATTCTTGATGAAGAATTCTTCTTCACAGACCTAATTCTAGGTCACTGCTCGTTTTTAAAAGTGGACTGATAAGCCAGTTAAATATGCTTGTTCAGTCTATGGACATTTATCCTCTAAGGTTTTGAAAATGGTTTTGTATTGATTTACTGAGGTTAAAGATGGCCAAGGAGACAAAAGAGAGAAATCAGTGCCTTCACAGTCTGCGCTAAATACTCCCTGTCCCCGTCAAGCGAATGTAGATCTCCTTCAGGGGTCATATATTCCGATGAATGCTGGACAGTGTCAGGTGGCTCTTCCTGTTTATATGTGTTTGTGTATGAGTGCGCGCACATGCATGTGCGTGACATGTGTGTCCGCTGCTTCTTCATTGTTCTCCAAAAGTGCTCTTCGCCCAGGCTTCCACCTTTGAGAGTCACACATTTTTAGACACTGTGTCAAAGGTCCTTGTATAGTCTTCAGAAATGGAGTGCAGTTTGTCAACTTTCTTTTGAAAGCAAAAGGTCTTCCTCTCATCTCTTAAAATGACCGTTTTGAGTCTTTTAGTTTACGTTAACAGTGAAAATTAGGGGCTTTTAGCCTTTGAGGAAACTGAACACTGATACCATGAATTTCACTAAAAATTCCATAGGTATAGAGTAAAATGAAATTATAGCGTGCCAGAAAATGAGCACAACACTGACATGTATGGGAAGGATTTATCTCCAACTGGAGAATGGTATGTAGTTCTCTTTTTAGTACTTTTAATCTCTAAAGATTGAAAATCCTTTGCTAAAACCCCAACTTGATCCACTTACTTTTTTGTGGTTTAAACCAGCTTTTTCGCAGTTCCAATTTTAATTATACCTGTGGAGCTATTACAAGTGCCTAATAAATGAGTAAATATTCAATGTATTAGTGAGCAGCGACCTGGGTGCAAAGGGTTTAGCACAGATACGGTGTGAACGTCAGTAAACATTTCATCTTAACTTTTAGTGTCTGATGTTTACGACACATGTACCATTGACAGGTCGCATTTGTTACAGTTGCTGCTTAGTGTTTCTTTTGCTTTTTATTTTCTCTGGTGAAGCATCTGACTGGCCAGCTTCCTGTTGGTGTTTGTTCCATGGATAACCTCACCAAGAGAAGGTTGACCCCAGGCATTAAATTAATTTCCTGACTGAGTCATGGGAGCTGCAGGAGATTGTGACTGAAACCTAATTTGTGGAAACCTATTGATGCTTTGATTCCTGTGCCAAAGTGTCCCGTTATATCCATCTCTCAATTTGTAAAGCCCTGATGGCCAGTGTATTTGTTCTGTGTCTTTTTTGGCGTTGCTCAATTTCCGGTTGAAGCAGGAATGATAGCTATAAAAAAAAAAAAAATGTTTTGTGACCAATCTGATCTCTTTACCTGTATGGCAGGAAAGTACAGAAGAAAATGAATTTCTCTGATTCAGAACTATGAATGCCACTGGAGAAGACAATAATTTCTTTTTAATCCTTTAAAATGTCAGCATATCAAGACAAGAATGTAAAATGAGCCACTGGATTACAAGAAATTTTATTGTACTGCGAATTTGGCAAGGTTTTACCTGTGTTTTTCATGTATAAATGTAACCCAGTGGACTGTCTGGTATGTTGCTCCCCACATCTATAGAACACATGAAATTTTCAAGCTTTTATGTGTGAATTATTAAGTGAAACATCATGTCGACAATTGCTAATAGGGGGAATACACACTGTTCGCAAGTATTTTTCATAAACGGCTCAGCAACCAGTCCAGACATGACCTTAAACCTCCTGCACCGTGATGAATCAATAGGTACTTTTATGTTTTCAACACTGCAAACGGTGTGAATGCTTTTCAATTTTTGCCGTGCTGACAAACGTGTAAGTTGCCATTGAATCACCGTGGTGTGAAGGGTCTAAGGTCACAAAAGAGATGTAACCTACTGTGTTTACCTTTGGTCTGGTCAATAGACTGCACGAGCATCTATGCAATTTTTTTACTTCACACAGAAAGCAAAATGAATGAAAATAAATTTTGTCATAGTGTGAGACAATCGTGAGACCATTCTGCGCTGTGTCCATCTGATGCTGAAACATGTGACAAGGGGAGTGATAAAACACTTCCCCGTCAGGCCTCAGCGATAAAATATCATGCTGCCGTTTGTAGGGGGAAGCTGATAATAGGGGAATGAAGGACCGTGGCGGTGAAGAATGAGGGATTATGTGATTGGCGCAAACACCAATTAACCTCAGTAGGTGTGGGTACAAAATAAAGAGCCAAAGAGTCAGGCTTCACAGCACTAGTAAATAATGTACAGCATTTAGGCTTGATGTGAATTTGTTGATTAGTTCACGTACTTTCTATGGATTGAACTGCAGAAAGCTGACCTAGAGAGGGCGGCACGGTGGCACAGCGAGTAGCGCTGCTGTCTCACAGTGCCTGGGTGGTGCGAGAGAATGTAGGTTTGATTCCCCGCTCAGTCTGTGTGGCGTTTGCAGGGGTTTCCTGTGGGTGCTCTGGTTTCCTCCCACAGTCCAAAGACATGCTGTTCAGGTTCCCCCATAGTGTGTGAGTGTGTTTCACTGATGCATGGAGGAATAACCCCTTGTAAGTAGTGTATCTAGCAGTGTAAATCACCTTGGTGAATAAGGTGTGAGGGCTAGTAATGCTGCATAGTATCCATTGTAAGTCGCTTTGGACAAAAGCATCTGCTAAGTGAATAAATGTAAATGTAGAGAGTGGTAGAATACATGTGGACCAGAAGTTCAGAAATATGTTTATTAAAACTGTTTAGCTATTCAGTCTCACTTTATTAACATCGAATAGTTAATTTGTCCTCATTGCATCTCTGAGGGGGGGGGTGCGATAGCGCAGTGGGTTGGACCACAGTCCTGCTCTCCGGTGGGTCTGGGGTTCGAGTCCCGCTTGGGGTGCCTTGTGACGGACTGGCGTCCCGTCCTGGGTGTGTCCCCTCCGGCCTTACGCCCTGTGTTACCGGGTAGGCTCCGGTTCCCCGTGACCCCATGTGGGACGAGCGGTTCTGAAAATGTGTGTGTGTGTGTGTGTGCATCTCTGAGCTTGGACAAAAGTTGCTTTCCTTGATAATCCGTAATGAACGTAATTCAGTTCGCAACACATCTCGGCACACAAGGGTGGCAGAAGTGCCAAAGGTCCTCAGCTTTATGCACCGTGGAGGCCGGTGTTTCATTTCTCTTCAAAGCCGAAGCGCTTCAAGAACCGAGCGCTCTTTTTGTGCATCTTCAGATGAGAACCGACTTGCAGTCACCAGAGTTCAGCTGTCACCGTCTTTGTGATCAAGAACAGCCCAGTGTCTGTGCAGAAGCAGTCAGGATTATTGCTCTGTAATCTGACTCTTCAAGGGGGGAATGTGTCACGTGACGCTAAGTAGTTCTGCTTTTCCAGTGGAAAGTAAACATTTGATCGGTGGATTTGAAAAAAACCCAAAGGCTCGTGTGAGAGAACTGGGTCATTTTCACGTGACTTTTATTTACTCTTAGCAAACCCTGTGCTCTTACTTTTGGAGAAGCTGTATGGTATGACTGTGGACTATGATGACTAAAAATCACATGGCTGTGTCTGCAAAAACACTCAAGTCATGCCCAAGGGTTACACCTGCCCTTCATACTACTTGAGAAACAAAAGCAGCTCTTGCATAACATACATTTCCATTTATATTTACATTTATTCATTTAGCAGATGCTTTTCTCCAAAGCGATGTACATCTCAGAGAAAATACAATTTGTGTATCACATTAAGAGAAAGAGACATGGCTGCAGACATGTGACTCTTAAATAAACCTGGTTTGTTACCTTCCGCTTGATGCGCCGATGTTCATTGACCGAGTAGGTGCGTAAAACGCAGGATAGATGAATCCTGATGACCTCCTACCAATTTTTTTTTTTTTTTTTTTTTTTTTTAAGAATAAGGTACACGAACAAACAATCACATACAATGCCAGAGCAGCGGCTGTGTACAAGCCTATCTGTTGAAGATCATGAAGTTACGGTGCAGTACAAAATATACAAATAATTACAGTCAGTGAGAAAAAAAAACCACACACGCAGATACTACACATCTCACAGTGGCTGCGTGACATCAACGACAATGACCTTCATTAGGCAAAAAAGACCTTTTACTGGATGACACTGAAGTATGTTGCATGTCAGGAGTGCAGATATGAATTTTGTTTGAATTTGACAGGACAGAATGTTAGTATCATTTGCATTGCAGATTTACCCCTGCTAGCCTATCAACCTGGCATGCAGGAAAATCAAGAACAGAAGTTTTAATTACCCTGCTTGTGGGTCCATAGGATGGGGGAGGGGAGAAACTGCCATCATGCTGGGTTTGGCGCATCTGTGCCAGAGGCACCTCGGTGGATTTTGTACGCTTGCTCACCTGCCGTAAGCCTAAAATTCAGCCTTAACCTGGGTGTGTACTAACATATGTTTACATGCTCGTGTAATATAACAGACCGTGCTTGCAGAACATAGGGGCAAAGACCCCCGTGTCAATGTGCTAACTACATACTTAAAAAAGACAAGTGCACTGTACCCAAAAAGGAAAAAAAAGTAGGACAGGTGGAAGAGGAATTTCCATGAAGGGATTCATTTTCTTCATCGCTTACAAGTGTACCCAACATTCCAGTCAGCTGACAATGACACTTATTCAAAAAAATGTTTACATGCTGAAAATAGAGGAAATACAAGTGTGACAGGTTTGGCAGGAATAAGGGTCAAACCAGCATCCTTTACCAGCACAAACTCTTCCACCTTCCAGCAGGATCTAGGATTAACTAAACAACCGTGTCCACAGCCGAGACGCTTATTTAATTCTTACCGCGGTTCCACTGGCCAACAGTACCCGATTTCATGACAAAACTGTATACTGTTTACGTGTACTTTTGTTAAACATTCAGTATTTTTGCTTTGCATGCCGTCTCTGGCAGGTACGGTTTCTGACAACGCGCAAAATTTATATCAATGTCTGACCGATAATGTTTGGACACTCAGTCCTCCCCTGCAATGCATGACCACTGTAACAACTTATCAAAGTAAGCCTTTTTTTCATTTTACAGAGATTATAAAAATATGCTATTATTCATAAAAACACCTTTTATTTTTGATGTTTAATTAATTTTAGGTGAGATATTTTTCCTCCAGGAACTAGTTCTTTTTTATTCTAAAAGAAATAACAGGTATTTGACTCGTACAAAGCAGGAATTTGCCTAATGGGGTGATTTTTGCGGAACAAATTAACCATGTTGTATGAGGAATAGATGTATATGGATTTGCTGTCATGGAGGATTAGATGTGTGTTGTTTTGGGTCGTTTCTCATTTTTTCCAAGTTCTGACCGTTCACTCAGCATTTTATTATGTGGCCAGTAGATGTTCTTGTACTAGACATTCTTATATAAATGTGTAAATGTAAAACAATATGTATTCGGTTTCATTTACTACTTAACTATTTTTCACATGTAGAATAAAAGAAATTTTTCAGGACTGATAGAAAATGCCTTTGAATAGCTCAAATTTCAGTTATGTCTATTAAAGGTCAAAAATATTGTGAGGCGATAGTAGCTTGTGGTGTAATTTATTCTTCTGGAATGCTTTGAACATCTGTTTTCCATTGAGGCGTGTCCTGGAAAAGGCAAATGTTTTCATATTTCATTTTATCCAGCTTCAGAATAAGAGGACGTAGAATGATTTTCAAGCTAAGACTGAGCGTAAATTGTTTTAATCCAGGCTTTTAGATTTGATTCACTTCATCACGGTCCACAGGTACTGTAGTGATTTTCTTGGTTGAAATTTGACAGTTCAGTTCTGAGGAGAAGCTGTATTATAATGCTGTTGAGCAAAATGCTTAGCCTAAATAGCTTGACTGAGGTAGCTATATAAATGGGAACATTTTTTGTTTGCTTTGGACAAAACTTTTGAATAAGGAGAAAATTAATAGTAGAATGGAAAGGAACTTTGTGTGCATGGCAACATTTTCACCAGGAAATGTCTCTCCATGACAGGAATAAATACATATTGTGCTGCACAGGCAGGCCAATCTAACTGAATTTCCTTTGTTAAAAATCCTTTGGAGATAAAAACGATAAAGAATAAAGCATCACTCTTAATGTCTCCCATATCACAGACAGGAACTGGTCTCCTAGTTCCTGCAAGTGTGGTCCAGCTTTGCTTTAAAAAAAACTGAAACACATTGAAATAATGTAATATGAGCTTTCTTTAAAATTGACCCTTTTCCTTGAATATTGATTGTCTGCCCCAAACGGAGGTTGTATGGTTTATATATGGAGGAAAACAGTGCATAGTAAAGGTTGATTGAAATATTTTCTGTGAATTGCATTACAGGATCAAACTTGTATTCAACAAATTCAATCAGACAGTCATACAGGCAGAATTTCCCTACATCTTCAGCTAAAAAACACTTGACCCTCACATTGATGTTGACATGTTGATTTTCATTTGCTGTGATAAAATAAATGTATTGTTCTGTAATGTGACTTGCGGCATTTCCAGCATGCTCCATGCCGTCAGGCTCCTTTGCTCCAAGTTTACTGTGTTCCATGATCCTCACTTGGTTCTTGCTCCTACCTGATCATCTCAGGGGAGTAGTCTCTGGCTCATAAGCACACTTCCTTATATTGAACTGAGGACATCAGATGGACAGTGGCAGAGGTCTCTTCCACACTAAGAGAGCTGGCATGGGAGCAGGCTGTCTGCATCCATTTGGCTTCGACTGATGTAACACTGCTGCAGCAGTTCAATTCCTGCCTCCAGCCTGGACCGATACGTTAATGTTGTTCTAGTATAAGACTGTAAGGGAGAAGATCAGGGCAACGATAAGCTAGCTTGGAGGGAGAAAGCTTCATTTGCACAGGGGCGTCTTCATGCTGACATTCGCTATGGCCGCCAGACAAAGTGGCCCCTCCTGCAATGGTTTTGGCTTCTAAAAGTCATTGATTCTACCTTCCTGTCTTCCTCCCCAACACCAAGATTCAGTGAGGATGCAGTACAGAAGTCCTCTGTGGGTTTGTTTGGACTTAACTGCGCCAAGATTCCCCACCTGAATAAACAAGTGCTGATTTGATTGTCCCTCACTAAATCCTCAGCTGTCTATTTCAGGAGAGGAATCTCTCACTCATCATTTTTACCAAGACCTCACAGTGCAGAAACCCTATTGTATACTTTTAATGATGGACATACGCATTTTCTCAGTGGCGTATAAAGAGTTAAGATTTAAAGGTCAAAACTTTTTGTACAGTATAAAGTCATATTATTGCAGAAATGCACTATATTGAGTAAAATGACACAATTTCTGTTTTCAAGGCAACTCTGTTGAAGGACAAAATGCAGTCATCACCCTCATTATGTTCTTCGGTTTAACTAAATTTTGCTCTCAGCTGACCAGTTTTCAATGTTCAGTGAAGTTTCCAGTGCTTATCGTAATGGATTGAAAGGTTGAAGCATAGCAACCCTGCTGCCTACCATTACATGCCTGGGCTACTGTGTCAGGTCACACCGACACTGAGGTTCCACAGTGGCCAAATAGTGTTTCAACCGCCTTTAACTGTGCTTGTACTCACCAGTACACAGCAGGGATTGTTGGTGGATTCAGCTCTCTTCAATGGGTCCCATTTTTCTAATTCCCCTGCGTACTTTCTATGCTGAGACATGTAGGAGGGCAGCACTCACTCCGTTCTCCGTGTTGTGTGGGTACTTGTTGGGGACCATGCAACAATCGACACTTTATGTGTACTGCGTGAAGCTCTGGGAAACCGTGGTGGCAGGGTCCACTCCGCCTCAATCGATGAGTTAAGTCAGCAAGTCAGTTAAAATGTTTTGGATGTGTACGTTTGTAATTTTCAATTGTAAAATGGTTATTTTGAGTGCATACTTGTTATACCCTTACAAATAAGGTTTCTATGTGACCAAAGGATTTTTTGTCTCCAGGCAGCAAAGGGAATCGGAATAGTTTGGAACTAGGGTTATCTGGTACACTGAAACAATACAGTACAGGACTCAAAAGGGTTTACACGTGACATTTCTCATCTAGGTGCTGTAATAATTTTACCGTTAGAGTACTCTTACCTTCGGTGGGTAAGCCATGGCAAACTGGTTCTGATGGTCAGGAGGTCTGGAAAGAAGCAGATCCAGATAATTCACAAATGTGCGCTTTACTTGCAACACTTGAACAATTTCTGGAAATGCTTCAATTCAATGTATATATTAAATCCATGTTTTTAAATTTATGAATTGTTTCATTTACATTAGCTTAATTTTATCACCTGGAGGAAAGATTGATGCTATCAAAGCAACGAATCGCCATCTTTAATGAACGTTATCTTGTTTCAGTGCCCGAAGATCTCTCAGTTGGAGAAAGAGACGAGTTGTCAAACATACGACGCAGGAAAAAAGAATTGCTGGATGATATCGAGGTACCTGAAATGACATTCTGCTCATTTAAATCTTGCTCTGTCATGCTGTTTCAATTTGTGCTTTTCAACTTCAAACCCCTGTTTTCATTGAGTTCTTCTCGAGGTCCTCATTCTACAGCATCATGCATAATGAATATGCATATATATCTGTCCTTATAAGAAGACCTTTGATTTTAGAAGAATAAGACTTTCTTAAGATACTTGGAAATGAACTGGTACTGATAATTCACAAATAATACCACACTTTAACACACTTTTGTCTGAATTGTAGTAATTTTGGGAGGAACTGACGAATTTAAAATTTGCACCCTTTCCTGGCTACTGGAGTGTCTGACTTTAAGAACCGCTCATCCTAGTTTAAAGATACTGTCCCCAGTTATCCTGACGTTGTTTATTTAGGTCTGCTTTGTTTAGTCCTGCTCAAACTGGTAGCTAGTCCCGGCAGATGACCCGCCCAAAAAGTGGTGTTACCGGCTGAGAGTGCTGTCAATAGACTCCATCTTGCTCTGTTATGTCTCCCTTTTCCGCGTTGTCATTCCATTTAAATTATGTGGGCTACACTCTTTCATTCTTTTTACAGTCGACAGGTAAGAGTTCAAAAATTACATTTGTGCTACTGTTTTCATGGAACTGTGAAAACATTAAGGAAATTTGTACTTCACTGGAGGAATATTTATAACACGCCCACTTAATTTATGTGAAACTACACAGAGTACAGAACCTTATAAAACTTTCTAACAGAACTGTAATGGGGAACTAGGTCGCCTTGATGTTTCCCTGTTTCTACCAAGCCATTCCATTTGTTAAGGAAGAGATTAATAATGCTTAGAATAACTTGTTGATGCTTGTATATGTTGTGTGTAACTTTTCTTTGATTGGGTGTTGGTCCAGGAATAAAGTTGTTCTGTTAAGGAATAACAGGAATAACTTCTTCAGTATCCAGATATTCACATCATAATATTTTTGCCACTGACTTCTCTTAGAAAACATTTTCTTTTAGCTTGCGAGAAGAGCATATTCTGTATTGAAAATCCTCACTTAAAAAAATTGATTTGGTGATCTTAGCTATTTAAAGAAATTGATATGAAAATGTTCCGGTGGAATCATTGCGTCTTCTCATTCTTACAAAGAAAGTCAAAGCATGAAAATGCGCGCTGATTCAAATTTGTGCAGATCAAAGCCGCAACTGCTCTGAATGTCTCTTGCAGCGTCTGAAGTTTGAGATTGCAGAAGTCATGACTGAAATCGAGCAGCTAACTTGCGTGGGGGAGAGGTGAGTATGATATAGCCGTAATCTCTTGATAGGCACAATTGCACATTACCGCATTTCTTCCTCAATTTACACCTAGCTATAAATGCATATGGGTGAAATAGCAGGTTCCATTTTTCCAGTTCATATTTTAATCTTTTCTTTGGTATGTCATCACCTCCTTTAGCCATTTTAATTAGGGAACCCAATTAGCACACTTGGTCTTGTTGGACGAAGCTGGTTGTGTTGGAATGGGCTCAACTGGGCCAGCCTTGCCAGCCTTTGCTTATGTTTCGCTGAGGAATGACGTACTGAAGTATTAGCTCTTTTGAGCAACGGAGGTCTTAGTTTACAGAGTTTGGGGGAGCTAGGAGGAAGCGGCTGGATGTTGCCTACGATTCCTTCACCAAATACTGCTGTACAACTGAGAAGCAGCTTAACATGCTGGGATCATGATTTCATGCCTGCTAGCACTTCAGCGTTACCACAATATGGAGTATTTCAAAGCGTGTGCCCTGGAAATATGTTCAAAGCAAACTCTTTTGTGTTTTGTTGTATGCAAAAGTTGTACCCTTGAGCAAGATACTTACCCTAAATTGCTTCAGTAAAATTACCCAGCTGTATAAATAGGTCAATAATTGTAGGGAGCTTCAAATTGTAAGTTGCTTTGGAGAAAAGCATCAGCTAAATCTATATCAGATTGTGTTTTTGAAATAAAAATAAAATAAAATACTCTTCCTATTGGTACTTTGACCAAGTTCCTTATTAAAAATTCCAGATGATATGTAAACATACATATGACGGCTGCGTATCTGTTGTCCGTGTAATAATTTGCATATGAATCCTACCCTTTTCTGTGAGATGGGAGGCGCGCTAACTACGCAGCCATTTCACTAGTGCGGTGGTTCATCTGTTCTCATTACCATCTTTCATTAAACCATAAGAACTCAGTTAATTAATCAACTGCCTGAAGGTCATAAATGTATTTCTATAGCGAAGGCTTAGAGTGGATGCTTTAATGTAAGACTTATTAAGTTATATCAGTTTTAATCCTTGCCAGAAAGGGAAAACCCTTCTTCCCCTCAGAGAGAAGTCATTGTTTGGCTGAGAGAGAAAAATAAAATTGTGAATAAAATGTTCAACTTTCGTAATTAAAAACAAAATATTACATTACTGTGCTGTGATTTTTCTACCTAAAGCTGTATTTTTAATTGCACTTATAGGTGCAAGTGCCTTCCTAGTTCTGTTGAATGAGTGCAAGTGGCTTGCTGCTTACTGTAGTGTTTTTGTCAACACATGCAAAAATTTACATTTATGAAATGTGCTTGGCAGCTTGATATTTGCTTTAGGACATTGTCATCTTATATTTTTCAAATACTTGTGTTCACCTGGTTTGTAAGAATGACCAATCCACTTTTGTCTCAGTATACACATTTAAAAAAAAATCCTTTCTGTTACAGCAAAACATCACAGAGAAATAAACAGATTGCAATGGGAAGAAAAAAATTCAACATGGATCCTAAAAAGGTACGTTTGTAATCTTCCTTAGCAACTTGAACTGAAAATTAAATTAATAAATTTAAAAAAATTATGTTTTGAAGTAAATGAATGAAATTAATTTAGTTTGTTCTTAAAAAATAAAATTTGTCTCCTAACAGAAATGGTTTTAACTTGGAAGCATAATAGCCAGTCATTGTCCGTTTTTTTAATTAGTTTTCAATGAGTCACGATTTGTGTGAATGCCAACGAGAAATACAGTTCTTTCTTATTTAGCGTCACATATAATTGTTGCTAGGGAACCACATGTCACTTTATAACATTTCCTGAAAGAGTCTGATTGGCAGGTTTTGAACAACTGGTTAATAATAAAACCGTCAGCTCCAGCAGCAACTCCCTCTCATTTTTTGGTCATCCGTGCATATGACATAAATACTATCAATCAAATATTATTTAATGTTTAATATATTTTTATTAATACATTCATTATTATTTATTATTTAACAATTTTTTTCAGTGTTCTCCACCACTTTTGAGAAGAGCGCTCTATATAAATTGAATTTGAATATGGCCCTTTTTCAAGTGAGTTGTAACAAAGTGCTTTTCGGTACATTTTTGAGAAGGAGACAAAGTATAGAAAAACCCAGAATTCCAGTATGTGGAAAGCTGTGAAGAAGTCTGTGAAGTTGGTGGACATGGAGATATATGTCTTCTCACTGTGATACAAATGTACCGCATAACTGAAGTGTGCTGACTGGGAGGCTTTTGAGAGATGTAAAACTCAATATTCATCTCCCCAGAGTGCAACGTGACAGTGTGGCCTTTGGACTGTTGTCTCGGAAGACACCTGCCCCAGCAGGGCAGAAAGGCATGGGTGCAGATGGTCATTCACATCATGCTGTAGTAGCTCCGTCGTCCATTGGGATGAGTGGACATGGGCCAAAGCAGGAAACCGTTCCCCACGGCCCTGTCAAGCTGCCAAAAGCATTTACTGTTTCCTAGCCACTGTAAGGTGTTGCTACCCCAGGCTCTTGCCACAGATTCGTAAGTCCTTTTGTGGAGAGCATAGTGGAAGATGGATAGTCAGTCCCCTTGCAGTTGCCCCTCCACCATGTGCAAGTCCATTGCCTTCCTTCCAGAGATTGCCAACGAATGTTGGCAGATGTTGTGTGGAGTTTATGCACAGCAACAAAGCTTTGATATAAAAGACTATGAAGATTCCGACAGTATACTGGAGATTCTCATTCTGATTTGGTGTTCCGTTCACATGAGTAATACTAGTAATACAAGTAAATATCAGAATACGAGAAAAATACAAAAAAAATAGAACACTAACCTTTTTCCCTCAACTGATCTTTTATTCTATGTTTTCTGGAGGTGTCCAAACTGACATTGTGGACATAGCAGCATTCTGAGCCCCATAAGCAGTTTCTAGAGGCTTTTAAAAACGTGTCACGCGGACCAAAGACTCTGAGGCTCCTTTTTACCCTGCTTATATATAGAGATGAACAGAACTGCTGAGGGATCATAAAAATCACACATGGGAGTCACATGTGGGGCAATAACCTACTTTCCATGTTTGTTGTATAGCCTTTGAATATTGATTCTTCCATATCATTTTTTATTACGTGTCCATGTGCTTTTGACAGTATCTTCATTTGTTAAAATCTGAGAATACTACATAGTGTTGGCGAAATAAAAGTAGATTAGTGACAGATAAACCAGGGAGACCGAGGAGACTCTGGAGTTTTAATCGCGCTTTCTGTCAATGGAAAAGTTTTTGCTCACCTGCTCTTGTTTTGTAAAAACTGATGATGTTTTGGAAAAGCATTCTTGTATTCCCATTAGCAGTACGTAGTGTCCTCATTTACTGTAAGATATAACGCATTTCTTTGGATATATCAAAATGGAAAAAAGTAGAATATTTCTTAAACCAGTGTCTGCTTTATTTATCGTTGTGTTGACGTTATCAACCGTTATTCTGCCTTCAATGTTTAGACAGTTTTGTATTATGTTGAACACACACTGTGTAATTAATCACAGAGATAACCATACCCTTACCGATAGAGTCACCTTGAAGTTTTACGGTGCACTACATGAACAACTGAAGACTATTCATCAACTGTGCTTTAATTACAGGGCATTCAGTTTCTCCTGGAAAACGACCTCCTACAGAACACTCCTGAAGATATTGCACAGTTCCTTTACAAAGGAGAGGGCTTGAACAAAACTGTCATTGGGGATTACTTAGGGGAGCGGTAAGTGTCTTTCCTCTTCCTGATTACCTTTTATACTTGGGAAATTAACACTTATTTTCGCTATCTCACTGTGTAAAGCCCCATGCAAGATTTACGTGTGTTATGAGCCACAGTGTCTAGAGTTTTGCCCTGCAAGGGACAGGAGATGAATAATCTGGATTCGTGAATGAATAGAACTGCTGTTCCTCACAATGCAAACCGTTGCTATTGTGTGTTCTTTATCTCAGTATAGAGCTGTACACACCCATGAACATCTGGTAAAGGCACTAGTTATGAAAAATTAACATCTGCCATTATTTATACATTTACATAGTTACAATGTTGAGTTACTTAAAGTGATTTTACAGGAGCAGTTTTTAGGGCAAGTACCTAAAGCTGGAAGTGGGATTTGAACATGCAACCTTTGTGCTCAAAGGCAGACACCCCCACCTGCCTGGTATAAAACTGCAAGAGATAATATGTTTTCTCGTTAGAGTTGTATGCGCTCACAAAACATTGTTTTGCTGAATTCGTGACAACTATGTGTCAGTGCTGCCTCTCTAGTATTCCATGTTTGGAAGCGTTACCTGATGCAGAGGGTTCTTTTAAGCTTGAGTACTTTGTACATCAAGGTAAAATAAACATAAAACAAATGAAGGCAATTGCCGGTGGGCAACATTTCTAAACACTAAATACAGTGCCTTCTAAATGTCTCTTCCAGTATCCTCTCTTCACCCCGAGTCCCATAGCAGCCAGCACACAGTCTTTAATACCAGGGTTCATATGGGTTTCATCGTGATTTGATTTCAGTCAAGTGCATTTTTGATTATGCAAAACAGCAAAAATTGAGATCCTCTAACCCTTAAGATGTTGGTATGTAAAAAAAAAACACTGCTTTTGCAGGATCCAAGAGAAATTCAGGCTGCTGTAGAATGCTGAAGAAATGTTTGGGGCTGTCACTAGTGTTATCTCTTCTGACATGAAATAAATCCTTTTTGCGCTGTATGATGGGATCTGCATCGGTTTTCGAGGAAGGATTCAGATTGTCTTGGGTCTTTGTCTCTTGGAGGGATTTTTTTAAAAATAAGGCTGAAGGTTATTTGAAAGTGAAATCACTGATAGTAAATGATTCTCTGACTGCAGTTGGATTATTTCTCTCCCAGGGATGATTTCAACATTAAGGTGCTCCAAGCCTTTGTTGAGCTTCATGAGTTTGCAGACCTCAACCTTGTGCAGGCTTTAAGGTGAGCTGGAAGATTTCGCCATGGTCCTGGAGAAGATGGCATGGTCTGTACATTTCACTGAGTGCTTTAATGTCTACTGTTTCACATGAACTAGAGTAAAACCACTGGCAGGAATAGAGTTCTGCTGCCCACTACACAGTGTTCAAAGTGACATCCGGCTAAATACGTGCGGTCATTTTCTCACAATTTGAACATTAAATAATAACTTATCTGAAAGTCCATTAACCAGTGAGAGTAATTTATTAATAATGTATTTTTTTTTAGGGTTTTACAGTTTCATCCAATTACATAGAAATGAACTGCAAGCAGTTATCAAGCAGGACCTCAGAGTGATTGACCCTAGTTCATTAATCAGAACATAATTTAGTGCCATGACCTTATCTAGAGTGTGATGATGACTTCATGTTGACAGATCCACAGGGATAGCTACTGTACAGGCAGGCTTCGCTGGCACCCTGCAGGGGAGAGACACATGTCCCACTGAGATCAGCTGTCTTCCACTGCCAAGATATTGGGTTCCTTGTGTCTGAAGCCATATGTATCTCGCTGTCTTTCTGACATTCTCTTTCTCTCTTCTCTCCTTGTCTGTGCCTTTGTTCCAGGCAATTTCTGTGGAGCTTCAGGCTCCCGGGCGAAGCCCAGAAAATAGATCGGATGATGGAAGCCTTCGCATCTCGATACTGCCAGTGCAACCCAGGGGTCTTCCAGTCCACAGGTCAGACCCTCACAGTTAGCCAGCTCAGCCAGTTTGGTGTAGCATTTTACTGTTCGCTGGCTGAGTACGGTTCCGAATTGCTGGTTTATACTGCTTTCACCCATTAACTGCTCATTAATGTTTGTGTTCAGATGCTTTTTTAAATGTCCAAAGTCAAAGGGCCTTAATGAGGTGCCCATACAGTATTTTTGAGCATTACAGTTATTTCCTGTCAGATTCTCTTAGCTTGCATTACGGTGGCCTCTATGACAAAAAATCTGTAGGAAAACCCGTGCAACCCGATATCTCGTTCTTTCGTTGTTTTCCCATCGTGTTTCAACCAGACCATAGCGCTGTTTACATTGACCTGACTGACACATATGAAATGTTGTAATCGCTCCAACAGTTTGTGAGACTATGGGATACCGTCATGTCCCATGAGTAGTTCTTAAGAGCAACCAGATAAAGTGAGACCATCACTCTCAGATGATGGGAGCACAGATACAGTGCCGTCTGGCAGTTTAGTCTCATTTTACACAAGGAAAGAGCAAAGCCTTAATGACTAGCACAATGTAATGAATTATTTACTGATGGACCTTCATTAGTGAGGTTATTGCTCAACAAAGGCTTGATTTACTTCTTTCAAAATATTTCCTTTTTCACTCTCTCGGTGCCAAGTGATTTATGAATTAAACATTCCAAGCTCTAAGTAATGTCAGATGTGTCGTTACTCTATAGGGGGAAACGAATGCAAGAGAATGAAATGGTGGCATTTTTTCCGTCATACCTTCTGCATTCCTGAAAGTGTGTTTGTATAAATGGATTAATTAAATACATGGGCCAATTGAGTTTGCTGTTAACAACATTTAATAGAAAAGATCACCTTTTCAGTGTGGTTTTAATGTATGGTTCTCAGTTTTGGTAATGAACTACACACAAATGTACCGAGACTGAATATTGGAAGTCGCTGTAAAAGTAAACTTTGGTGGCTTTGATTCCTCTGTGCTCTGCAGACACATGCTACGTGTTGTCCTTCGCCATCATCATGCTGAACACGAGCCTACACAATCCCAATGTGAGGGACAAGCCTCCAGTGGAGCGCTTTATCTCCATGAACCGTGGAATCAACAATGGGGGAGACCTTCCCGAGGAGCTGCTCAGGGTCAGTGCCGCCTGGCTGGTGCCACTGAAAGCCCAGTTCTCCATCAAGATATCTGTTTTCCCACCATGGTTTAGGGGTCACTCTGTTTTTCCAGGAAACTATGGCAACTCATCCATGCATACTTATTTGTGCTTTACCCTTTTTCTAATCAGAATACCCGGTTTTATTTTTTTCCTTAAGATGATTTATTGAGGGTACGCACATTAAAGCTTTGCCACATGTTGATGACAACAAAAAATCAAAAAACTTCAGACATACCAAATATGTCACAATGTGTTTTTTTTTTCTTTGAACAGAATTTATACGAGAGTATTAAAAATGAACCCTTCAAAATTCCGGAAGATGACGGCAATGACCTGACACACACATTCTTCAATCCAGACCGAGAAGGATGGTTGCTAAAGCTTGGTAGGTACACGACAGAGTAACAGAATTTCTGCTCCCTTTTTTGTTTTCGTGTAAAAACGAAAAAAAAGGTCAGTGACTTAGAAGAGTTGTTAATTTATCTGCTGAGAGTGATTCAGTTAAACATTTACAAACATAGTGGGAAATTATTCATTTCATACATATCACAGCTGTGTTAGGACACTATTGTAACCTGTTACAGCCTTGAACCTGATTAAATGAACTGCACATGCCAAGAGGCAAATACTTTTCATATTTGAAAATAGATATGAATTCAAAATATGCGTAGAGTGTCAAGGAATGCACTGTGTACCAAGACTTAACACACAATACATTTATCATTGCTTTTGTGAGTTTTCAATGAGTGTAACAGCTGGACTTGAGCTGTGCCAGGGCAATTTGTCTTATTATCTACACTGTGTGTAATGTTAAAGCTGCCAGAATTAATAACTTGGCATAGCGCTTGAGTGACTCAGCTGTAGGGGGATCCTGGAGAGCGCCGAAGAGCAGTCTTGGACTTTGACACTACACATCAACATCAACGAAAGGCAGAAGCAGAACTTAGACCTCGAAAAACAACATATTCTCATCCCACTTACAAAATAGCTTATTGCCGCAAGATGCACCTCAAAACACCTTATGTATTAAAAAGCTGAACAGAAACAAATCCAGAATCGGCATCCGTTTTTGTGAGGTTTTCCTTCTTCCACACCAGATCCCTGTGGGTTATGGGGCATCTGATGGAAAATAACTCGCTCTTCCATTTATTTATGCATTTTTTAATGCTACCATTTTACAGGGGTGTCATTATATTTACATTTTAATGGATCTTGTGTTGTTTCCCATGTTTTGCAGCTGTCAGTATCTAAAAAATTTGGTCAAGGGAGGTCTGGATAGCCCATCGCTGTCGGCCTTTCCCTCTGCCCCCTCCCCATACAGTTCAGCGCAGCCTTAATGCACTCATCGTGCTCTTACTGCTCTGACATACTGTACGCAGTCATAGTGCAGTTCCTCCCATATAATTACATAGTAACTGTATGTTGTGGTTTTAGTGTGGCTGTTGCTGGCATGGAAGTGCAACAGGGTAGTGTTGAGACACCACTCCTAGCCTTTCCCTATACTTTCCTGCCTCTCCTCTTCACCCCATCCCTCTCCTCCAACTCCTTAACCCTCCATCCTACCCTCCTAGGCCTATTTCACTCCCTCCTTCTCTCCACCTCCCTCTAATACCATTACCACATGCTTCTGTGTATAGTGAAATTAGCAGGGTACTACCAGTTAGGAGTAAGATTACATCATGCTCCCTGGAGACAAGCTGATGTGCTGGTTTTCGGAACGAGTTTAATGGTCACCTGGTCTCCATGCGTAACGCCAAATCCTACAGAAGCATTATGTCGTTCTGCACTCAGTGCTGGCTCTTACATCTGCTTCACCTCGAACAGAACACAATTTACTGTGCACTTCTTAACATGATGTGTCACAGCAACTGGGAAATGCTTGCCTGCTGACAACCACATCTGTTCATTTCCTTAAGTCACAACCTTTCCTTAAGTCCTCTTTAGCAGTAGGCTACATTTCACCTTAACTCTTCTAATGGTCTTCTAAATATTCTCTCTAAATTATATGATGAGTCATTTCAATTGATTTTCATACAGTTCAGCTGAAAGCACTGCGATGCAGCTCTTTTCCATGTGTATTTTTTACCCCGCTTCCAAAAATGACAGTCTGTCTCACAGTGGTTTTATAAATACATTAATTCATTTAGCTGATGCTTTCCTCCAAAGTGACTTACAGTGTTAATATTACAATTATTTATACAGCTGGGTAATTTTTACTGGAGCAATTTAGGATAAGTACCTTGCTCAAGGGTACTACAGCTGGAGGGGGGATTCAAACCTGCAACCTTTTGGGTCTAAAGGTAGCAACACTAACCGCTATGCTACCAGCTGTCCCTGTAACCACACATCCTTCATATTGCATAGCCAGTTATTAATTAAGTGTTGGAGATAAGCTGCGTAGTGGAGCAGAACATTTGAAACAGACCTCCAGTAAGAGGAAGCAATCATCTGCTTTCATAAAGAGTTAAAAATATCCCAAAGTGCAATAAGCATAAGCTGAAGCAGAGTACAGCCATATTTTCTGTTAAAAGATTGAATCCCTCTTAACAAGTATAGTGCCGCCAACCAACACTTGATTGCCTTCATAAGAAAAAAGGTGTATTGAAACGCTAACACATTGACACTTTTACACTGGTCTTAATAAGGCCTTTTCAATAGGCCATTGAATCAGTCCAGTGAGTCAGTGTTACTCTGAAAATGTATTTGCTTTTTACTTTTACACAAGGCTTCTTTTGTTCCAGATGATGTTTACCTGAGATATGACATAAAGATATTGCTTTGCTGTTTCTTTTAAAAAATCTTGTCTTTAGTTCTATATCTGGCTGTATATAGTGGCAGTGGCAGTACACATTCCCCTTTTCTACCAGCTGGAAAATTTAGGAAGGAATATAAACCAAGTTTTAATTTTGTCTTAATTAGTGTGTCTAGAAACTAGACAGAAGCCTTCATTATCCTTGTGTTCTACAATCAAATTAACTATCAACAACTCTTGAAAGCCTTTTATCTTTTTATTCTTCTTGTGTAGAAACTTAGTTTTGGTGCTGGGAGTGAGTACCCTTTGTTATTTATTTCCTTTCACTCCCTGTTTCGTGCTGTAGTTCATGCTGTAACAAATGTAAGGTTTGCATTACTGGAATTTTTTCCTAATGCAACACAGATTTTAATGAAAATCCCCTGTACGTTGCCTTCAGAAAATATTCCATCCTGGTTCTTTTTAAATTCTAAGTTTTTGTTTCAAGAAAAGTCTGAAACGCTCTTTTTCTTTCTTTTTTTTTTTTTATGAAAGGTTGTTGTGGACATTAAATGTTATGGAAAGTAGTTTCCAACATTATTCTAACTCATAATTTCCATCTGTTGTTGTACGCATGGAGTTCTGTCTTCTTAAAATACGTTCTGTTTTTGTTCATCACCATTTTTTTGTCTTTCTGCAGGAGGAAGAGTGAAAACCTGGAAACGACGGTGGTTTATATTAACTGACAACTGCCTGTATTACTTTGAGTACACAACAGTAAGTTTGATTTAGCTTTTTTGTTCTACTTTTATTTTCGTTTCCTCTCAGCCAAGTTTTCCATGAGAGCCAAATGGAGACTCCCCATGACTGCATTGAGCACAGCGATTGTTTTTGCCTTTTAGTTATTCAGTATCTATGAGTATGAAAGGAACTCAGAATATCAATGACAAATGTCATCATAAACCTGCTTCAGAAGCCTGCCCTGTCCTCAAGGTCAGAAACCCAAGGAGTTTCTTATTTGCTCTGCAAGGTTGACTGACATTCCACCATAGTTTGCTCATCCAGAAAACAAGGCTTCTTCAGAATTGCTCGAAGACTCAGTCATGGACATAGATGCATGGATTCCTTCCTCATGTATTATCAGTTGCATCTCAGAAGCGTGTCCAGCAGCTGTTGAAAATGAGCTGTGAACATTTTAAAAAGGCAAATAAATGCAGATGAGTGTTGTAAGGTGTTTTGTCCCCTTTGCAGGACAAGGAACCTCGTGGGATTATTCCCTTGGAGAACCTCAGCATTAGAGAGGTTGAGGAGCCCAGGAAGCCGGTAAGTACAGTACTGTGACCCTCAGGAGAGTGAACGGTACTTCCATGGTTCCCTCAGAACTGTCTCGCTTGCATTTTGTAAATTGCTTTGTTCTCCTAATAGTTTTTCTGCGTCTATCAGGAGATGTCTGGTATTGTTTCTCTGTCCCGCAGAACTGTTTTGAGCTGTTCAACCCCAACCACAAGGGCCAGGTTATCAAAGCTTGCAAGACGGAGGCTGATGGCAGGGTCGTGGAAGGGAACCATGTGGTCTACAGGATATCGGCTCCTACACCGGAGGAGAAGGAAGAGTGGATCAAGTCAATCAAGTAAGGTTGCCCTGTGTACCGTATTCACCTTGCTGTGCCAAACAGACAACGAAGGAAAAGCCTCTGTGTTTTTATATCACCTGCTCTTATGTCTCTATGCTCTTCTGTATGCTGTGTGTGCCAGTGGATGTCGGCACATATCAAAGTGAAGATTCCAACGACTTCAGTGTATGGAATAATTCTCAGGTGTAACACTTTAAATAATTGATTTATTTGTTTTCACTGGTATGTCACAAATGAGTCCACGCATGAGGGTCGGCACAATTAATTTCATTTAGCAGTCGCTTTTTCAGAAAACAGTATCCTTAATTTTTGCAGAAAATTGTTTCTTTCTTCCCCTGGTCACTAAGGCTCCGGGGGCAGAAACACTCCTTCTCACGCTGTTGGGCACACCTGATTGTTAGAAATTACGTTGTCTTACGTTGTCTCTCTGGGGATGAGCTGAATTTCAGAGAGTGAAAAATGAGGATTATATAAAACACCAAGTCCTGTGTAAAATTTTGACACTTTCTGCATCTTGGCCCCTTATTCCTTGCCTTGAAGTCAGCTTAGTCTGCTACAAATGCTCTCTACAACGCAGAGGTTTCCCTGTTGACAAGTGATCAGAGGACAGTCCTGCTAAAAAAGTAATGGAGGTTCTTAAGAATGAGGAAATCTCTTCGTGGTGCACTGACTTCTCCCTTTTTAAATCTCATTAATCATCTTGACAAGCCGCTAAAAGATCCGCTTCCATGCGGCGTTGCCGTCTGATCGGCCGCAGCTCATTTGCATCTAAGAAACTTGTCAGCTTTGAATTACCAGAGTAACGTAAGAACTATGAAATTACAGCATGAAATGGAGATTCCTTCTGTCTTGCTTTGCATTAATGTTCTCTTTGTAATGACAGTCTGATTCCAAGCGCTAAATGGGTAGGAAGGTTAATTAGGGAAAGATCTGCTTTTGTGTACTTTGAGGAAAGCATCTGCTTAATGAATAGATGTAAATGTAAATGAAACCAATAGATTTCAACTGATCTCAAATTCAGAAATACAGAATAAAATACAAGTTATAGCAGTACTTGAAGCTACTCAGATTTGCATTTATTCATGTAGCTGATTCTTTTCTCCAAAACATCTTACAGTTATTTAGTGGAATGTGTGTAGTTGTTAACACTGCTGCTGGCTTTCGACCCAAAGGTTGCAGATTCAAATCACAGCTCCAGCAATGGTACCCTTGAGCAAGGTGCTTACCCTACAGTTGCTCCAGTAAAATCATCCAGCTGTATAAATAGCTAAATCATTGTTGGTAGATCTACATTGTAAGCTGTGTTAGAAAAAAGCATCAGCCAAATGACTGAATATATTGTCCGTCAGAGTGTCTAACTGCACTTGAACCCTTGTGTCATCATCCTTATTGAAACACACACACTGTCTGAAACCACCTATCCCAAGCGGGGTCGGGGGGAGCTGGAGCCTAACCCGGCAACACAGAGCGCAGGGATGGAGGGGGAGGGGACGCACCAGGACAGGACGCCAGTCCATTGCAAGGCGCCCCAAGCAGGACTCGAACCCCAGACCTGCCAGAGAGCAGGACCTGGCCAAATCCATGGCGCCCCCCCCAATGGAAACACACACACACACACACACACACACATTTTCAGAACCACTTGTCCCAGATGGGGTCGCGGGGAACCGGAGCCTACCCGGTAACACAGGGCGTAAGGCCGGAGGGGAGGGGACACACCCAGGACGGGACGCCAGTCTGTCGCAAGGCACCCCAAGCGGGACTCGAACCCCAGACCTACCGGAGAGCAGGACCGTGGTCCAACCCACTGTGCCACCGCACCCCCCCTCAATGGAAACAGTTTCCACCTATTGCTGACTAAAAGTGTTGATCAGTAATATTACAGAGTATCGCACCCATGTTCTCAATTTGATGTGTGTCCATAGAGTTTCTGTGCCCCTCTGGCGTTACATACAATTTGGTGCATAGAACATAAATCTAATGTTAGTTAGTACTTGGACTGTGCTAATAGGATAGAAAGATCTTGTCATGTGGAGAAAATCGCTAGGTTTGACTGTAACTATTTGTTTGGTCTTCGTTTCTTTACATCGGAAAACTGAAGTGGTGAATCACTGCTGAGGAGGAAGGTGGAATGTGTATTTGATGCTAAGAAATTCCTCAGGAGCTGACAGAGGATGGAAAAAAATAATCTTCTGAAACCATGGAAACTAAACTGGGTCACATAGCAAACTTTTTTCCCCCCCTCTGCCTCCATATGAAAAATCCAGTTTGTAGAAATGTGCATCCATTTCCATATCAAAGACATGCCTCTGATATTATTGTATTTAGTATTTTTTCATTTTATTTTCTGTTCCAGGGCCAGCATCAGCAGGGATCCCTTCTATGATATGCTGGCAACAAGGAAACGAAGGATTGCCAATAAAAAGTGAGAGCTGTCCATCTAGAGTCACCCAAAAACAAGGACCTCCTCTGTCCTCAAGTGGACATTGTGAAAGAGCAGTAGCGTGACATTGGGAGCACGGGTGGCGTGAGGGGAGGCAACGGAGCTACTGTGTCACCGGGCCGAGCAGAACAGGGGCCCGCATTGCTGGCTAAACCAGAGAACGTGACTGCAGCCTGGCTGCCATGCTGTTTCTTTCCCCTCTTGGTTTTCTCTTACCTTCTGAGTTCTCACCCCAATGTGTTTTTCCCTCTTTTTGTGTCTTCATCTGGTGACAAACGTGCCCCCAAATGTAGAATCTGAAGGAAAGACATTGCTGGGCAGAAGGAAACATGACCAGTAGCTCGCCTTTCGGTTCTGCCGCCCAGCGCAGTGAATGCTTTGCCTTCCTCACGGTGCTCAATCGAGATTTTTCTCACTACACTTTTTTATGCTCTCACACAACTCTCTAGATGTTTACAAGGTCCTTGGAGGTAATAAAAACATTTTAAACAGAGTGACTTAAACCAGTGGTTTCCAGATTTCTTCTTGAGGTCCCCATTCATTCAGTTCCACCATAGGGGGGTGACGTGTTCAACGTTCACGCCACTCTAATATTATTGGGGAATAACTCCACTGAATACTGCTGCATGTACAGTATGTTTTGGTCCCCCGGCACCTGACAAGGGGTTACACCCCCAGGTTCACCTGTCATATTCATTGAAAAAAACACCTGATTCGGTTCGTCAGAGGCTTGGTGCCGAGTCGCTTCGCCGGATCAGGTGCGCTCTGCGATTGAAATAGAGCGAATACGCGGAACAGCTGGGCCTCCCTCATCGGAGAGGTTTGGCAGCCACTGATTTAAACAGTTTAGAGGAAGCAGAACGAAAGTGGAAACAGCTCTTAAAGACGATTTCTCAGCTCTTGGGGGTGCCATGATATACCTTTAAAATTTAACAGCTGAAACCTTTCACGTCAGTCAGAATGCAGCCTGATTTTCTTTAAAAAAAATTAGTTAAAATGTTAGAAAAATGTCAAAGCCTTATGTTTTGTGTAAACAAAGTGGTAGCAGAGCATTGACTGAGCTTTTGGGGGCTGACAGAAGAATCTGTGGATTAAGCTAATATTGTGATGGATTCTAAATGACTTCTTTTTTTTTTCTGGTAAATGTTATATTGTAATGTGATAGGAAAATTGTGGCCAGTTTGTGATTGAAGATCCATTACAATAACTTTTTCTTTTTTGTATTTATTTTCTTTACATAATTGCAACATTTCTATTTGTAACTGTCGAAGAGAGTAGACTTCTTAAGTTATGTGTAAATAATGTATATACTATGTTTTACTAATTTTTGGTGTGAGGTTTATTGCATGTAAAACCTAATGGCTGTAGCTTGCATCAACTTAAATGTAAATTTCTATAGTAGCAATTTTACCAAAAAGAGAAGTAACAGAAATATTTTTGAGCAGATATTTTG
Source organism: Scleropages formosus (assembly GCF_900964775.1). Lineage (NCBI taxonomy): Eukaryota > Metazoa > Chordata > Actinopteri > Osteoglossiformes > Osteoglossidae > Scleropages > Scleropages formosus. The sequence goes on along the minus strand of NC_041825.1, from coordinate 13,260,713 downwards.
TGGGGTAAGAAAGGGATCTGAAGATGATGGCAATTGATGAGGCTGAAGCCTGCAGTGTTTTACATGGGATTGAAAATAAAAACCCTTGTCAAGGGCAGAATCTTCTCTAGAGACGTTGCTTTGTGGCACAGTAGACTTTCGGGAACATTAGGACTACGGGCAGTGTCCAATAACACACGTAACTGTTGTATCACTGACATCATAACTGGGTGAATGCAAAAAACTTCCTATATGACAGAACAAAATTACAAGAAGGTATTTCAAACCAAGTCACTTACTGAGTACCGTGGGGCTGCATCCTAAGCATCTTTCAGTTACAGTCTGAACTTAATGCAGCTCACCCCCAGTTTTTCAATTTTGTTCATTTATTTGGGGGGGGGGGGCTTGGGGGTGCAACGTATCAATGACACTTCTGAATACACTGCGCATCAACTAATACCAACAGATTTTCCCTCAGCCTCTCAGTCTTTCTCAGTGTCTTGTATTCTCTTGCATATTACTATTACATATGGAACTATTTACTGTGTACAATTTTAGTCTCTCTTCTTTTTGAGTAAATATGTTTAATATTATATAATTAATTATTGTTTTGTGTAAGTGCAAGCTTATAGCACCATATGCCATAAGGGTTATATGATGACCCAGTTATACCTGACTTTTTGCTTTACACGCTGTATTAGTGCGCCACACACACATTTTCAGAACCGCTTGTCCCTTACGGGGTCACGGGGAACCGGAGCCTACCCGGCAACACAGGGCGTAAGGCCGGAGGGGGAAGGGGACACACCCAGGACGGGACGCCAGTCCGCCGCAAGGCACCCCAAGCGGGACTTGAACCCCAGACCCACCGGAGAGCAGGACTGCGGTCCAACCCGCTGCGCCACCGCACCCCCACCTATTAGTGCACCAGTCCTGCATAAATTATAAACCCACTGTATAACTGCACAGCACAAGGGCCAAATGCTAAACTGATGCTCATCAGTTGTTACTGCATTGCAAATACTTGTAGGAAGAAAATCCTCTAAAAATGTACAAAAGAAGAACAAAATCTGAAAGAAGTGTAAATAGCCATGTTGGGTATGGTTTAGAATGTGTGTAGTAAATTTACCACACAACACAACTGCAACCATGCATTTACCTTTTACAGACCAAGACTCTTCGGTGAGTACCTGTTCAGGTTTCCACATTTCTCTCCAGTACAGTACAGCTGTTATCCTCCAGTCAGCCATCTATTGATTTACTAACCGTTTTCATAAAGCATTGTAGCAGTGGTCCAGAGCCTGCCCCGGAAGCCTAGGGTGTGAGAACCGGTGCACCTGTTGTGGGAAACCAGTCCATTGCAGGATGTTCACACATACACGCCATGGACACTTTAGAGTCACCAATTCACCAGAAACGCATGCCTTTGGATTGTGAGAGGGAACAAGAGCACACAGAGGAAACCCATGAAAACATAAGTAGAACATGCACTCTGCACAGACTGACCTGATTGAAACCCGCATCTGACCCCAGACCTCAGGAGGTGAGGAACCAGCACTAAATTCTGCACCGTCATGTCACCCACATGCAGCTGTTGTACAACAGACTCCTGATTAAGTGTTTATGGCTGTTTTTACATGGTAGATTTTTTTGCCACAAAGGCTACAGTACAGCTAAGGGTGGACTCTTTTGATTTGCAGGAAAAAAAAAAAAAACCATAACAACTTTGAGACATGCCCGCAGTATAGGCTGGAAACTATGTAATGGGAATTTATTGGAACAAAAAGCGGAATGTTTATGTACAAAAAAAAAACTGGCAGTACCACTTAAAGGCAGTTCACAAATACAGTTCACACTATTCTTTTTAAAGCCAAAACTCGACTGGATTTTTACTTTAGAAAGTAAAAGTACGTATATCGTTCCTTGAAGAAAGCAAGAAACGGTAAGAAGTTATTTGAATTTCTGCAAATAGCTGGATGACAAAGCAGTATAGTCCCTTTAATGAAACCTGCCTGGGTCTTCATTCATCCCGGGAGTAAATCCTAAAGAGAAGCAGTCTTGTTTAAAGCAGTGAGAAAGAAAGTCCTGAGTCTGTGACTGAGCAGCAGTACAGATGTTAAGCTCCAGGCTTTTTTGATTTTTTTGTAAAGCATATACTGTTTCAGTTCTGTTCTTTACATGGGAAGTGTGGTAATCACTGCTGAAGGTAAATAAACACAAGAAAGAAAAAAATGACATTTTCTGTGATGGAAATACAGTGTGTGTTCCCAATTATTGAAGCGATGTCCAGGATCTCATCGTTGACTAAAAACTGTTGTTGGAAGAAGCCGTTTAGATCATCAAAGAGCACGTATCAAAAATGTTAAGGAAGCTGGCTCATTAAAATCATACCAATTTTAAAAAAATTATTATATGGCACACATAACAATTTGAAGCAGTTCTACAAACACTGTATTGCCAACAATGACTTGCTGCTGCGTCGCTTTCCGTTTGAAATCAATTGCGTCGGTAAGTTCTGAAATAGAAAATTTTGTGCGCGCGCACACACACATTTCCTGAAACCACTTATTCCAAGCAGAGTCGCCGCAAACCGGAGCCTAACCCGGCAACACAAGGCACAAGGCTGGAGGGGGAGGGGACACACCCAGGATGGGATGCCAGTCCATCACAAGACACCCCAAGCGGGACTCGAACCCCAGACCCACCGGCGAGCAGGACCCGGCCAAACCTGCAGCACCACTGCACCCACCCCCTTATAAAAGTGCAACGTGAGAATTTTCACGTGCTTTGCAGTAACTCTGAATAAAGATAAAATTAATTACCGCTGCTTTTGAAACGCAACAAAGCGCATCGTTACTTGCACACAACTGTAAATGTGTGTTACTGAGGCCTTTATGGCGCAAGACCACGGAGAGGTGAAAAGAAGCCCTAATGTCGCGTGTCGCAGGTTCGAGGGATGCGGCAGGACTGGTGTTCTGCTACTTTGTAAGAGATGCTAATAGAAGACAGGTTTTACTTAGGAGGAAGCACAACCTATGACATGGTTTCCTCTTCGCCTGATTTTCTCCATCCTTGTGAAATGAACCTTCTATCAACACCGAACCCGTTCAACCAACTCCTGGCAGCAGATCGCTGCGCCGAGAGTGAAGAGCAGTGAAATGCTTCCATCTGTCGAGAGAGGCTGAGAACTGCAACTACAAACACTTCAGAAAAAAAAACACATCAGCCAGATCGATGTTTAAGCCATTGTGTCGTGTAGAGTGAAGAGTTCCAGCTATAAAAGTCTAAAAGTTATCATCTCAAGTCTCACAAAGGTAATGCAATCTGTTAAGTTGGTCTAGGGTACTGTAGGGTACTTCTCAGTTCTGGCTCCGCTGTGGTGGAACGACCTCCCCCTCTCACTCAGAACTGCTGAAACTCTGTCCACATTTAAGAAGGATCTGAATACTCACCTCTTCCGGACTCACTTCGCCCATGATCTCTCAAGCTCATCTATGATGTAAATGTTCATGCACCGTAACTTTATGATCATCCCCGGATAAGCCTTTACACAGCCGCTACTCCTGTATAGTATGCAAATGTTTGTGTGTCTTCTAAAAAAAGAATGTAAGAAGGTGATCAGGATTCATCTGTCCTGCGTTTTATGCACCTACTCGATCGATGAACATCGGCGCATCAAGCGGAAAGTAACAAAATAGGTTTACTTAAGAATCACATGTCTGCAACTACGTCTCTTTCTCTTGATGTAATACACAAATTGTATTTTCTCTAAGATGTATGTGGCTTTGGAGAAATTAAAACATCTGAGAAATTAATAAATGTAAATGTAAATGTAGTGGTTAGAGCTGCTGCCTTTAGGCACAAACGTTGCAAGTTCAAATCCCATCTCCAGCTTTAGTACCCTAGAGTGAGGTACTAACCCTAACATTGTTTCGGTGAAATTACCCAGCTGTATAAATGGGCAGATGACTATGAGTAGATGAATATTTAGGTGGTTTTAGAGAAAAGTGCCAGTTAAGTGAAGGAATATAAGAAACAATCTTTCCAATGAAGCTATGTGAGTGCCTTTGGCAATAGTGGTGACAGAAACAAAGCTTTCTTCTTTTCAGGAAAATGTATCTTTAAAAATTTGTTATTCAAAGTACAGCTGTTTTAATCTTAGGGTTACTGCAGTAGAGCATAAATCCACTCATGGAAAGAACTCACACTATTCTCGCTGTAAAGGAGTATTGCTCTCACTATTGATTAATATAATTTGAACGTCATTCTATTGTAACAGTGCCCAGTGCACAGCCATGGCAACTTTTTGATTCTGTTTTTGTTTTGTGTTACCATGGCGATAGTATTATTATGTTCTGGTTTTGCATGCAGTTTTTATTGCATGGTCACTGATCAACTTGACTAGCACTTGCTAGGCCGTTTGTAGTTGTTAACTGACTATTCTGCATTCTTTCTGAATTTCAGATGCTGGATGCTGATAATTTTTCTTCTTTAGGTAATTGGTGTTTTACATGCTTTACTAATGTATTAGTAATACTATGTTTTCTACTGAAATAAACATAAATTGCCCCATTAAAGTATTGTGGTACAACGAACAGCCGTAGATAAACAAATAATTCAAACACTAAATGTGATCATGAGCAGTTAATATTCCTACACAATTTGAAAATTTGTATGGCTTTTAATGTTTAACTGCATTAATAATAATAATAATAATAATAATAATAATAATAAGAAGAAGAAGAAGAATGTTCTCCTGAATGAATTACATTTTTTCCTTTAGTTGTAAAAGAAATTTTAAAAGTTACTTAAAACTTAAAAGAACAAGATTAAGGTACCAGATAGTTTTGCATGGGTGGAAAATAATATATAGAAAATAATAAACTATGGTACTGTACGTCCAGGGTTTTACCTTCAGCCAGCTTTAAATCCAAAAAAATGATGTTGATCTGTTCTTCAAAGGAATCTGTCTAAGTTAACTTCGTAGGACATTATTTTTTGTTAATGGTCATGAAAAGAAATTTTCTGGCTCATTTAAAATCAATACAAAATGTAAAAAAAAAATGAATAAATAAAAACAATGTTTTTATGTAATTTGCAGATTTCTGACTTTTTTGTCCTCAGCTATTATGACAATTGGGGATGATGATGTCCACCCAAAGAAAGTTGTTCTTCCCCAGGAGATCCCAGCAGATCACACACAGATCAGTTTAAAGTGGAACCAGGTCCATCGCATTGGAGCAGGACTCCATAACTTGGGCAACACTTGCTTCCTCAACTCGGCTCTCCAGTGTCTCACCTACACACCACCGCTGGCCAACTACATGCTGTCCCGGGAGCATTCCAAAACTTGTACGTGTATCCCAGGTTATATTCAACATTCAGTTCAGTGTTTACTGTCTACCACACGCAGGATTTGAACTGTTACAATCAATTAACAGGTCACAGGTCAGGCTTCTGCATGATGTGCATCATGCAAGACCATATCACACACGTCTTTGCCAACTCTGGAAAAGTTGTAAGACCTACTGGTGTTCTCAGTGAACTAAAGCGTAAGTTTAATCCCTGTGGAGGATTGTGCAGGACAAATATGACTTCGTATGATATTTTCCATGTTAACTGTCACATTTATTTACATTATTATTCAATATCCACTCCTTCGGGTGCAGGAATTGCAGAGCATTTTGAATACGGGAGCCAGGAAGATGCCCATGAGTTCCTTCGATGCACACTTGAGGCTATGCTTAAGTGCTGCCTCCCTGCAAATGAGTATGTGAACTAAACTCTGTTGTGTTACAAAACCATTTCTCTACTGCATCTACATCTGATCCTTTGTTTAATTTGCGAAGCAATACAGATTAAGTCTACTCCACTTAAAATACAGCGGTAGCTCGGGGAAGGATTTGAAACTTGCACAATTTGGTCACAAGACAGACTCTTGCTGTGTCTGGAGGCAGGGCCAACCCTTGGCCACTTGAACCTATTTGATCCAATGGGGGGGGCTGTGCCCTCAGAGGACCCCCACTAGGGTTACCACCTCCAGCTCTGAAAAATAAGGAAGGCTCTGCAGAGGAGGTTGAGGAAAGGGAAGAGGGGCACAGAGCATCAGTGCAAAGGAGCTTTCCTAAATTAAACCTTACCTAATGTCAAGGTTGTTTCAACGAAGACTCAACAGCCTTCCAATATCATCCTTGCAACGTGATCAGACAAAAAACATGAACTCCAACAAAATTTTGAAAGGGTTTGCAAACAAAGCAAGAAAGACTGCTTTATACCAATAGTTTTAACATTTTACGTCAAATATAAGATAATATAGTTTTTTTAAATATAATAGCATGCATTCATGATACCTAATCACCTAAAAACTTTTTTCCAAAGAAACACCTGCATAGTTTGGTAACTGTGAAAAACCCTGCCAGCCACAGTCTTTCTTCCAATGTAAAGTTTATACCATCAGCTCAGTATGATTTGAGGATAGTTGGTATTTTTCTTTTTAACAGAGTAAACAGTCCAGTCCAGGCAGCTGCATTTGTCCATCAAGTGTTTGGTGGCTGCTTAAGGTCAAGAGGTTGGTTCACGTTTCTCTCATGCCTCTGGCCAGAGTGTTATTATCAAATCCTGAAAAGTTACACGTGTTTCATTTGAAATATCTTAAATGTTAGTTTCTCAGTAGGTATGACATTAAGCTTCATTTCACATTCCATCCGGTTTTGTTCATTTTTGTGTCTTTTGTTCAAAAATAACACTCGGTCCAATTCTTCTCAGTGAAATGCCTGAAGTGCAAAGCTGTTTTCGACACCTTCGATCCCTTCCTGGATGTAGCTTTGGAAATTAAGGTGACTCTTCTACTGTAAGAAAATGGAACTGAAGGCCTTACATGGAGTCATGGCAAGCGGGTCACTGAAAAGGATGGAAAACAGCCTCTATTTGCTGTGTTCAGTAGACTACAATACTTATTTATTCAGCTGACACTTTTCCCCAAAGCAACTTATAATTTTCAGTGGATACATGAAGCTGCTTACAATATTGTACCCCTGTACGCACACAGGCTGAAACTGCTTATCCCAAGTGGGGTTGTGGTGAACCAGAGCCTAACCTAGCAACACAGGGTGCAGGGACACACCCAGGACAGGACACCAGTCCATTGCAAGGCACCCCAAGCAGGGCTAGAACCCCAGACCCGCTAGAGAGCAGGACCAGGCCAAACCCACCATGCCCCCTACCCCGGTACACAGATGTGTAAACCCACATTTACTGTAGCAATCCTGAGTACATCGCTCAGTGGTACTACAGCAACAGGTGGGACTCAAACCTGGCTACTCTGAGCTCAAGAAAATGGTTATAACTACTACACCGCATGGTGCCCCTGCACGGCCCTCCTTGCTGAAGTGTGGTATAATACATGTGCGACAGATTCGTACAGATTTTCACGAATGGGGGATGTTACCTTCTGGTTTTCTGCAGCATATTTTGCACCCATGATTGAAATTTGTTTTTTTTTTTTTCAAATTTGAAGACTGCCCCAAGTATAATTGCAGCTCTCAAGCAGTTTGTGAAGCTAGAGCAGCTGGATGGAGAGAATGCCTATAAGTGTATTAAGTAAGGCTTAAACGGTGTAACATATCTGTCACTATGTATAACTATATAATATAACTCGTTTTTGAACAGGTCTTTGAAACCTCAGTAATAGCAGTAATTGACAAAGTAATGGTACAGCTCACAGATACATTCACTTTCGGCATTCTAAGATTTCTGAGAATGGTAAATTTGCGAGAGGATCCAGAAATATACAACAAGGCCTGTCTGTGCTGCGTAACACTGGTGCGGAGTAATTGTTTTGTGTGACTGGGTTTTAAATTGCATTCAGGTATATAGCGAGGTATGCGAAACGGTTTGCGCTTTGATTTCTGCTGTAGATGTAACAAAATGGTACCAGCCTTGAAGAGATTCACAATCCACCGCAGCTCCAATGTTCTGACCATTTTTCTGAACCGCTTTGCAAACTACTATGGGGATAAAATTACAAAGGTAGGGCTGTTCTCTGCTTTCTTCCACTAGTCTAACTTTTAAAAATGAAAGAATGTGGTTGTGACATCACTGATGTATTGTTCGTTAAACAATATTGGCTCAGATATGAGTCCTCTGAATGAGCTCAAAGGAAACAATATACGTAATAAATGGGTATCAAAATTCAGTTAAGAAACAACTGTGCTTGTTTATCTTTCTAAAATTCTCGTTTTATATGAAACTTTGGTTTTCATGTTTCTGAGCATAATCATGTGTCTTAAACTATGGTATTTTAGTTTAATTTAGTTTAAATGAATCTATATAAAGGGGTGCGGTGGCGCAGTGGGTTGGACCGCAGTCCTGCTCTCCGGTGGGTCTGGGGTTCAAGTCCTGCTTGGGGTGCCTTGCGACGGACTGGCGTCCCGTCCTGGGTGTGTCCCCTCCCCCTCCAGCCTCTCGCCCTGTGTTGCCGGGTAGGCTCCGGTTCCCCGTGACCCCGTAAGGGACAAGCGGTTCTGAAAATGTGTGTGTGTGTGTGTGTGTGTGTGTGTGTGTGTGTGTGTGTGTGTGAATCTATATAAATTGATTTTATATATATACTGTTATATATATATAAAAGAGGGGGAGCAGTGTCGCAGCAGGTTTGGCCAGGTCCTGCTCTCTGGCGGGTCTGGGGCTTGAATCCCGCTTGGGGTGCCTTGTAACGGACTGGCGTCCCGTCCTGGGTGTGTCCCCTCCCCCTCCAGCCTCTCGCCCTGTGTTGCCAGGTTAGGCTCCGGCTCCCCACAACCCCGCATGGGACAAGCAGTTTCAGACACTGTGTGTGTGTGTGTGTGTGTGTGTGTGCGTATAAATGCTGTTTTTTTTCACTCTTCCCCAGGATGTTAGATACCCCGAGTACTTGGACATACGTCCATTCATGTCCCAGTGTGATGGAGAGCCCCTGCACTACCTCCTGTATGCCGTGCTGGTTCACACAGGGTCAAACTGCTACTCTGGACACTACTATTGTTATGTGAAGGTTACGTTCACACACTTCGCTCACTGCACTGGATTGAAGTGACTATGTGTGACCTCAGTGCAGAGGCACTAGTCCCAAGAACCTCTGTATGACCACATGTAGAAAGTATGGGAAATGTCCACAGTGCAGAAGTCAAAACTCAGGTCAAAGACTCATTTGCCTTTTTTAAAGAAGCAACACACTTTTTTAAGGTTTTATTGTTTTGCTGAGGTTCTATTCAGCAGAAGTTATTTCAATTAAATCCCCACAATGAAAAATCTCTTTATGCATGAATTTTATGGTTAAGTGTTGATCTTATTTCTCAGGCCAGTGATGGACAGTGGTATCAGATGAATGATGCATCAGTCACCATCAGTGACATAAGAACAGTCCTGAATCAGCAAGCCTATATTCTGTTTTATATCAGGTGAGATTACCTTATTACTAGCTTCTTAACCAGCCAGCCACTTGAGCTAGAATTCAAGCAGGTAAAAACTGTTGTAAAAATGTGAGCACAAGGAACAGTAGAGTGTAATTCAACATTCTGGTGGGCAGGTCACCTGATGTGAAAAACCGAGAGGAGTACAACCCTTCCTGTGAAACAGCTGGGCAGTCAGATTCACACCCTGATGTCACCCCCCTGCAGCCTGTACTCCACAATTCCGTTTCGGGCTCATCTGGGCCACAGAACCTCCTCGAAATCACAGCGGTATAATCCCACCGGCAAAGACATTACAACTCAAAAATCATATTGAATGATGCAAAGGCAAACACCGAGTCTGCAAGTAACATTCTTGTGTCTCAGGCCTTGAATAACTATGTGACGGTGCATTAGTCTCTCTAAACAAGAGTTTTAGCTTGTGTGACTTTGCTGAATTAGCATGATATTATTGGAAGAAGGGGATACACCGTTTCTGCTAGTTCAGTCTGTAATGTGGGTATGTTTCAAAATCAGCCCCACATCAGTGATGGCAGCTCGTGGAAAATGTCCTCATGCTCCAAGGCTTACAGCATCATCATAACGGCCGCCAGCCTCTCGCCCAGCTCCACCACCTCGCAGTGCCTTAGCTGCAACACTGAGGTGTTAAAGGCTGCTGAGAGCCAGAAAGCCAGCTTCATCACCGAGTAAGTTTTTAGAGCCTGTTTTTGTTTTTAAATAAATGGACAGAGTATTCATTGAAATGTAACTCCTTGTTTTCAGCAAAGAGGTCCCTTACAAAGAAATGGATGGCAGCAGGATCAGGGAAGAGGAACGGGACAGGAGCAGAACCAGAGAGATGAACAGGGGCAGGACGATGTGGAGGAACAGACGCGGGAAGAAAGAGAGGGAAAGAAAGGAAAGGGACGGGAAAAGGGACAGCAGCAGCAGCAGCGGTAGCAGTGGGAACACGTACAGGAGCTGGGAAAAGGAAACATACAGAGGCAGAAGTAGAAGAAGGGAGACTCACAGGGAGAGGAGGAGAGACAGGGATGGTAGCGGGAGAAGGGAAGGGTACAGGAACGGGAGCACAGAGAGAGATATCAGGAAGAGGTACGTTTTCAATAAAAGCGTGAGCCAAGTAATAAGTTAATAAGCACAATAGTTAGTGTTGTCAGCACCTGTCAGTGTTTGCAATGGTGTTGTGCTTATGTTTTGGTGACGCTGCATTTCTGTAGAAAACTCTATTCCCTGTACTGTGCACCCCTCCTCTGTAGAAACACGGTACAGGACGCAACCAAGAAGTGCTCAGATGGCTCCTGGAGGCACAAGAAAAGGAAGAGTAGGAGGCGTGAGGATGCACGCTCCGCTTGCGGCAGTTGCTCCAGTCAGAGCAGCGGCGACAACAGCTTCAGCCCCGAGAGACAGCACCGTAATGGGGAAGAGTCTCCACACCCAAATAAAAGCTACGGGTTCGAGAATAACCTCCAGCCATGCAGGTATTGTGACAGCCAGGATTCCCTCCGATGTTACAGAGAATTTACACAGTAACTTCATCGCAAAGTTTATTTGTTACAAAACACATGGTACAGTATACTCAAGATTGTCTGTAATTTCTTTTTTATAAGATTACAAGATAATGAAGCAAAGTATAGCAAAAAAACACTTCAGACTTTTACAACAGGATAATGAAGTACATCTTTGTAATAGAAATACTGATATCCTGTTCTGTGTACCGTGTATCTTTAGGAACCTGGAACAGGACACAGACAAGAAGGACTCTGGTGGGTCCAGTCGGCTCAAGAAAAAGAAGGGACAAATCAGCATCACTTTTCTGTGCAGGGAATGGCTCATCTTAGTGAAACAAGAATATTGAAAAACAGGTGGCTCAGCAAGTAGTGCTGCTGTCTCATATTGCCTGGGTGGTGCAAGAGGATGTGGGTTTGATCCCTACTCAGTCTGTGTGGAGGTTGCATGTTCTCCCTGTGTCTGTGTGGGTTTCCTCCCACAGTCTGAAGACATGCTGTTCAGGTTCACCCATATTGTGTGAGTGACAGAGAGAGAGTGTTCCACTGATGTATGGATGAGTGATGCAGTGTAAGTCACCTTGGTGACTAAGGTGTGGGCTGGTAACACTATGTAGTGTCTTGTAAGTTGCTTTGGAGAAAAATGTCTGCTAAATAAATGTAGATGTTCTTCGAATGGCATAGACAAACTGTATTGTTTCACCAGTGTCAATTTTGACTTGAAGTCACTCTCAGAACCTTTCAACATCATCTTCATAAGTCATTATTGCATTAACTTTTCACCCTTTCAATTCATTGTTGATTATGTCGTTTCCCTTGCGTCATACTTTGCACATTGCATGTTTCCGTTGTAATTTTATCTTTCCAACTTCTGCATGGCAAAATGGATATACATGTTGGTTTATTCCAGTCTTGTCATAAATACCAGCATCACTTGGAATTATCCTTGGCTCTCAATAGTATGCTGCCTTCCAACGTAAGGGTCTTCCAGTACTAAACTTGGGTTCATTCTAGTGCATCTACTCATGATTTTTTAGGAAGAGTGTGGAAGGGTTTCCAGGTGCCTTCTTCTACACAGCATCAGCTGATGTTTTTGCCATTGTCAGTGAAAGTGATAACTCCCCACCAACATCCACTTATATTGCTCATGAAGTTTATTATTCTCTGGGGTTAATACATTTAATCTGGCATCTCTGTCTTCATCCTTCTGTCCTGAGTGAGCCTAACAGGAGTTTTATTTTCCCTAACAGGAAAAATAAGTACAGTAAGTGGACATTTTTGCCATTTTAAATAGTCATACCCCAAGATATACTTACTTGATTAAAGAATTCAGTTTTAAACTGAGTTTCGCTTAATACCCCTACTTTGGATTATTAGGCATTTATGAGGACCGAATTTGGATTTCAAGTGCCTCCTGACAGCTGAGTGGTGCATTCATTCAGCTAGCAGACGTTTTTCTCCAACATGATATACAAAACCATCATTATATAGTATGGAGGTTAACAAGCATAGATGACAGGGATACCTCAATGTGGTTATGAGTCTCAGAACAGAAAATGGTTGTTTGTGCATATTAACTGAACTGCTGTTCAGAGAATTTAACCTTTTTTAGAGATGGTTGACAATTTTCTGGACCGTGAAACCTATAGACTCTGTAGTCCTTTTGTGGAACTTCCATCCTCATGTTTGTAATTATGGCGATACCTGGTTAGGTGTTGGGAAGAGTGGCTTGGAGCATCTGAAATGTAAGGAATGAATTGTTACTGAACTGTGCCCAAGTCATGGACTGACTTTAAAACACACACACACACACACACACACACACACACACACAGATTTTCAGAACCGCTAGTCCCATATGGGGTCGCGGGGAACCGGAGCCTACCCGGCAACACAGGGCATAAGGCCAGAGAGGGAGGGGACACACCCAGGACGGGACGCCAGTCCCTCGCAAGGCACCCCAAGCGGGACTCGAACCCCAGACCCACTGGAGAGCAGGACCCGGTCCAACCCACTGCGTCACTGCGCCCCCCTACTTTAAACATCATATTCGAAAAAATAGTTTCATAAGTATACGTAATATAGAACAGCTTGGTTCATAAGTTAATCAACTTTGGGGTTGTCTCTTAATAGTCTAGCCAAAAGAGGGCAGAGCTTTCAATTGACCACCTGTCCCTATATGAATGCGGTGAGGGTTATGTCCTTTTGTCTCCATTCATTTGTGATTTTCATAAAAGAGGTATCAAGGTGTAGCTGAGGCTCTGAGTACCCAGTTGAGGGGATGGAGGGCGATTGTCTTTCGGCCTCATCCAACTGACCTACATTACAGGGATTTTCAGCCAAGTATTGAGCGATGAAAGGGATGGGCATATGAAAATCATCACCTCCTAAACAGTTTACGGTCCTCTCTGGGGAAAAACAGCACAGCTGCCTCCGGGTAAGAAGGAACTAACTGCCTGTAGTGAAGGGGTTCTGAGTATCTCAGGGTCTTATTCACAAGTGATGGAAGAGGTAAAGAGGAAATTTAAAGACATATTGCCACAACACCAGCAGTCCTTTGGGCATGGGGGCAATCTACGGTGGTAAAGCAAGAACTGAATTTTGAACAAAGGCCTCAGTTTACTGGTCGGTCTACGTCCCTGTGGCAGTGCGCTTTAGGCAGTGAGGGAAAGAAAATTGTGGATGCAAGTGACCAGAACTAGGTTTCTCAGCAAGATGTTGCAATCCGTGATTGTGAAGAGTCTGGCAATTATGGGAGAATCTCAAGAGTAGAGAGTTGCTGTTCCTCCACATTATGAGTCAGTTGAGATTGTTTGGGAATACCATAAGAAGGATCTCTCAAATTATACGAAGCTAGTACCATTGATAAAAAATCTCAGGACAGACCTAGGACACGATTGAGGGATTATATCTCTCGACTGGCTAAGGAATACCTGGGGATCCCCCGGAGGAGCTGGACACCATTGCTAATGTATAGAGCAGCAGCCAGAAGCAGAAATAAACAGTGCTGTATGCATAAAACATCTAGTTAAATATAAACCCAACGAAAAGGCCATCTTTCACTCCTTGTACAAAAAGATATATAACACTCTAGTTTCCACAATGCAGGTTATCTCCGGATTAGTCTCAGCATCTGAGACAGGAAAAGGGTATGGTCAAAGTCTACCACCAGATTTGCCTCGCCTCTATTATTACCCCAAAGGACTATGGTGACCTCCACGTCTGTATGAATTTCTCCTGGATGAATAAGACATCCTCTCTCATTAAGCTCACGAGTGAAGCGAGTTCATTCATATAAAAGCTTGTGTGAATTCTGCAGTATTTGACTTCATGAAAATTACACAAGGGTCTATAATATGCCTCCATAATGACATCACTGAGTTTGCAGGGTTCACAGGAACCTTTGAGCTCCTTGAATACAATTACTTGCTTTAGATTTCACAAAAGCTTTCCTGGTTCCACAAGAATAATGAACTGCATCTTCTCTGAACTTCCTCAACCTGCAATGCCATCTGGCTGTTCTGCTGGGTTCTACATCCAGAGTTTGAATTAAATTCTTGGAAATGGTGTTCAACAGGTTTCCTTAATCTGAAGTCCTTAGAAAGTCAGTCACATTCCTTGGCCATTTTGTGTACAAGACCATTGTGACTGACCCTAGTAAAGTTGAGGCATTTGAGTCAGATGGGCTAACTACTTCACACCAATTTGTTAGTAATTAACCAAACTGAGGAAAGACCTAACACACACACACACACACACACACACACACACATTTTCAGAACCGCTTGTCCCACACGGGGTCGTGGGGAACCAGAGCCTACCCGGTAACACAGGGCGTAAGGCCGGAGGGGGAGGGGACACACCCAGGACGGGACGCCAGTCCGTTGCAAGGCACCCCTAAGCGGGACTCGAACCCCAGACCCACCGGAGAGCAGGACCGTGCTCCAACCCACTGCGCCACCACACCCCCTCAAAAGACCTAACATTTCCTACTAAATTACTTTATCAGACAGACCCCTGGTTCCACTTATCTGGTCAGAATAAAATGAAAGATGAGAAAGTTCACATTTGCAGGCTACAATATCAGATGCTTTCTGCCTGTATTTGGGAAGATAAGCACCAGCAGGCCTTTGAAAAGTCATCCCTGGTTAACACTGTACTACTGTTTACTAAGCCTACTGGGCCCTTTCAGCTGTCAACAGCTGTGCTTCTGGATAGCACTCCTGTCCCACACAATACTGATGAAAGCAAGCCTAGACCTATAGCTTTCATAACCCTGTTTGTCAATTTCTTTGCCTTGAGATTGTAAGTATTTTGATAAATTCAGTTACTGACTGAAGGGACATGCACAATGAGGACTTATAAAAATCTGAACTGGAGAGAACTTGGTCACCAAACTAGCAAGTCATCGTTTCGACCTTAAGTTCATTACTGGTAACAGAAACTTCGGTTGACTCACTCAGCCTTTTGGAGCAATGCGTGGGTCACAGGCTGCTGCATAAACCCTTCAAAAAAAATGGAAGTCAGTGATATTTCAGCCCTCAGGGAAAGCCACTTTCAGGTGGTGAAATAGCTTGTAAAAAGAGCATTAGCTATTGTGCTGTCCTGATTAAAAAAAGACAGCTGGCAACAACAAATGATGCATTAGCAGAATTTCCCGATGGGAAATAGCCATCTCAAAATGCAGTATGATTCTAACAGGTTACTTCTACCGTTTCAGAATTAACTACCCTGTGTAGAGAGAAGAATGAACTTTTTCCTGTCCCTAGAGAACATTACACTGGCTGCCTTAATTGTAAATTTGTCAGAATTCAAAAAAAAAAAAAAAGAAAAAATCCAGCCAGTGCCCTGAACCCTAACTATACCAGACATAATTAGTATTACATATACACTCAATTTTACACATTTTTGGGAGTTAAATTACGTGTGAAACCTAATGGCTCTTGTTTGCATCAAGAAAAATTGTTTAGCAGCAAAAGGTACCAAAAACATTAAGATATCAGAAAAAGATTAAAAACAATGATCAAGACCAATGACCAATTAGAGCCTTCAGTGTTTTACATGGAATTGAAAACGAAAGGGCAGAATCTTCAGAAACAGTGCTTTGCGGTACAGCAAGCTTTCTACAATAGTAGGATATAAAATAAGACCCTGTAGTAATTAGTGTATTGAATATACCTCTAAATACAGTAACCAAATACAAGCAAAAACAGAACAAAACCCCTAAGATTTGCAAGTACCAGTGCTGGACATTATTTAAAATTTTCATGGTAGATTGAAGTATTTATACACAGAATTCACACAACAAAATAGCAGCCATGAGTATACCTTTTACAATGGCAGAAATTCTTCAATAAGTACATACTGAGGCTTCCACATTTATCTTCATGACACATCATACTATTATAAAAAGGAAATTTCCAAGAATTGTGTATTTAAGGCTTTTATATGTATATACATTTTACATTGTAAAAGTTTTTCATGCTACAGTAGAACTAGGGGTTGAATATTAACTGTTGTTTGGATTAAGAAAAACAAACCATATCAACTTTGAGACATGCCCATAGTGTAGGCTCCAAACTATGTAGTGGAAATTTATTAAAACAAAACATTTCAATTGATATTCCTGATACAGGAATGTTTATGTATAAAAAAATAACTGATAGTACAGTTTAAATGCAGTTCACATATGCAATTCACAGTATTCTTTCTGAAGCTAGAAACGCAACCGGAGTTATACTTTAGAAAGCAAAATATCTAGTTCCTTGAAGAAAATGTGACTTCTGTGAGATGAGTGCCAACAGACCTTTTCCAGTGCCAGGATGCTACAAGCTTAGGCCTTAATAAAGTACAAAGGTGAGAAATGCTCAAGTCTGTCCAGGTTTGCCACTGCTGTGTAAGTGTAACACAACAGTTCAGTCAGTTTCAGATATCCTTTTCAGTGGATACAGGTACTTCACAAATAGCCGGATGACAAAGCAGTATAGTCCCTTTAATGAAACCTGCCTGGGTCTTCATTCATCCCGGGAGTAAATCCTAAAGAGAAGTAGTCTTGTTTAAAGAAGTGAGAAAGTCCTGAGTCTGTGACTGAGCAGCAGTAGAGATGTTAAGCTCCAGGCCTCTGATTACTTTAATATTAAATATATTTGAGTTCTGTTCTTTAGATATCCGACATGCTAGTTTTCACCACCGAAGATTAAATTAAAAAGTGTAAAAAAGAATATCTAAAACATCTTCTGTGGTAAAAAATACAGTATGTATTCCCAATTATTAAAGCACCACTTTCAGTATTCAGGACTCTATTCATTTCCTGTCTGAGATTCACGTCTTTTGAGGAAGCTGTTTAGAACAGCCAAGGTCTGGGGGGGAAAAGAAAAAAAAAAAAAAGGAAAAGACAAAAATGTCAGGCATACAGAGGTCTAAACTCAATTACATTTTTTAGTAAAACTATAGCCAACTTACCTACACATTTAGAAAATATTACACAGCAGGGAACCAGAAATCAATTCATTTAGCATTTTAAAAATACTAATAACTTGTTTCTGTCTAGTCCCAAAAATAATACAATCAGTGATTTCTAATAACATAAAATTAATTTATTGAACATTGTTTAGAAAATTTATAATGCAACACAGAGGTTTTATGCAGAACAAAGCAGAGCCCATTAGATTGGTCCTACTTACCCGTATTTTGTCCAACACTGTGAGATGAAGACACTTCACTGTTCAAGTGTTTATAGTTTCTGTCAACATTTAGGCCATTCACCAAGCATTTGTGAGCAATTTCACCCAACTGAGATGCCTCATTCCCTGCACAAAAAAAAGACAATTTACATATAAACGAGTTAACGCGTGGTACAGACATTGAAAACTGACACAATGCTGCCCCATGTGGCAAGAGGCAGAACACATTTTTAAAATCCACAAGTTTCAAAAGAACCAGGGCCAGATGAATAAAATTCAAGGATTTTAAGAAGTTATGATATGCAAAAAGGTATAAAATGTGTGTGATGTAAAGGGTTGATGTATTAGCTTAAAACATAAAACTAAGCAAAAGCAGGATATAACAAAGGCAATAATGACACAAGCTTGGGCATATTGTATCATACTATGCAGCAAAAACTGATGAAGGTATATGAATGCTCTGTAACATTGAACGCCATCACATCTGTTGCAGTACCTGGGTGGCTGGGCAGATGAGGGTCAGTTTCAGACCGACAGCGTTTCCCTGGGTGTGGAGACTGTTCTCCGTCATGGTGGTGTCGCTTGTGGCTTGACCTGTAGTCGTCACTACACCGCCACTCCTTGGCACTTGGACCAGAGCTGTTATTAGGTGAGGAATGAGTGCTATCATGTCTCCTCCTCCTCTTCTTTTTCTTCTTCTTTTTTTTGTGTCTTCTAGAGCTGTCATCCGAGTTCCTCTCAGCTGTGTCCCGCTCTGAGCTCCTTGACAGATATACAGGCAGTCCCCAAGTTAAGAACATCCGATTTATGTACAACCCGTACTGACGGAAGTTGATTTTTTTTGTCACCCTTAAGTAACAATCAAATGAAAACTTCATAATTAAGCCTATTATATTAAAAATTTGAGTTACTGTATATACAACGGTTCATAATAAGAAATGGGTGCTACTTTGCGAAGAGCATCAAAATATAGCACGTCTAGAGTGGTTTGGCGGCTCGTGGGCAGGGCGTTATGAGCCCGAGGTAGGATAGACTTCCTTCTTTTCCTGTTAACAGTGTCTTGTGTTACTGTATTTGGCTTTAATCTTTGTTTTTACCCTCCTAACCATAGCACCAAAGGGTAAATGTGATGCATCAGGGAAAAAGATCATGACTGAAACTAAGAGTAAAGTGAAAGATGAAATGCCAATGAACAATGGAAAAAGTGAACATTAAAGTTTTTTTTAAATGTTTTTCATGCACACACACAGTCTCTGTGAGAGAGCACTCGGCTACAGAAGACACTTCTTCCGGGTTGCGGAATTTTACTCCAGACACCAACCCCCCGTGCACGTTCTCAAACCTCCCTTGCTCTGCTAAAGTCCTGTCTCTCATTGTTCCCCAGTCCCGTTCCATGTCTCTTTGATAACGACTGCCTGCATCGTCCCTCGACCATGATTTCAAATCCTCGCCTCTGGTCAGTTTGCTGACCAATTGGCCAACCATGCGCCTGTCCTTGACCACGAGAACACGTCTAGTCATTTGACTCTTAATAAACGATCTTGCACTTGGGTCCAGCCTCCTCCATGTCTCCTGTTCATCATCACAGTAGTAACATTTATCATCTCTATGTCTCCCTCTATTATAAATACTGTAGTTATTATTACATTTACTCATTCCTCTCCAAAGCAACGTACATCTCAAATTATCATCATTACATCATATTATTATTACTGTATTGTTATATTAAAGATATTTTAGTGTATCCAAAGTGTTTAATGTTTTTATGCAGAGAAAAGGTACACAATATACTAAGTCAAACATTTGACTAGCATTAAATACCCACCATACCTAACTATTCTGACTTGCATCAAAATTCAACTTAAAGACGGACCGAGGACACAGAACTCGTTTGTAATTCAGGCCTGCAGTAGACAACAGCTTGGGAGTTTGTCACATGGAAAGAGCACACCCTTCCCACAAATAATGGGGTTCATCTGTTCTGTGGAATCACTTCGTTAACTATATTCCCATTGTAAGAGGGTCAAATTACTATCATCACACAAAACTAATAATAGTAGTAACAAGTAGCCAGTAGAGTAAAAGTTTTCATTTTGTAAAAAAAAAAAAAAAGGTTTAAATCAGATCTATGGAGTCTCACCAGCGATCACTATGCTTGCTCCTCTCCTTCTTCTTCTTGGACTTGTGTTTTTTGGCCTTTCTCTCCTGAGAGGACCTATCCCACTTGAGAAGTCTCCTGTCAGAGTTGTCCCTATGGTGGCGCTCACGGAGCAGGGTGCTCTGAGGTGAGTGCCTGGCTCTTGAGTGGCTGCCGTCCTGATTGCGGTGTCCCTTCCCTCGGTCCTCTTCTGCCTGTCGACAGCAGCCTGGGCGCCTGTCCTCAACATGCTCACTGTGCCAGTGGTGCCTGCAGTGGTGCCCATAGCGCTCCCACTGGCGCTCTGCCTCCCTCTCCCTGTAGGTCCTTTCCCTTTGAGTATGGTGGCGTATGACATTCTTGTGGCCTGACTTATCTCTTCTCCTATCCCTGCTCTTACTCCTGTCCCTTCTCCTATCCTTGCTCTTACTTCGGTCTCTTCTCCTGACCTTGTCCATACTCTTTCTACTATAACTGTCCCTGTACCTGTGGTTCCTGTGTTTCTCAGGACCCTTGTCCCACCTCTTTGCAGGAGATGTAGACAGGTGGTCACAGTCTGTAGTCTGATGTACTTCCTGATCTTTCATTTTTTGCTTGACTGGGTTGGACTCCTTAAACTCATCTTTGCCCTCCAGTGTGGAAAGCTGTCCATCACTTTCTGAAGTACTCCTCAGTTCCGAGGTCTTTAATCCAGACAAGTCTGTAGACTCCTGTACCCTAGGAGCTGCTCCAGAAACACACCCAGGGCCAGACAGACCATGGTTTACCAAAATATTGTTATTGGGGCTGCAGCTGAAGGACGTTGAGGATACAGCATCACTGTGATAGACTGTGCGGATGACTCTAGGAGTCTCGGAGACCATACTGGATAGCTTAGTTGGGACTTCTTTCAGGTCACTCACACTAGACATATAACAAAGGTTAGCAGATAAAGCAGGAGCAAGCTGAGTGAGGTCATCCATGTGAGATTTAGCCCTTTTGCCTTGAGTGGAGACCTGGCACTCCAAAGCAGGTTTGTGGCTGCCTCTCAGTGTAGAATCATGTATGTGGGATGAAGGGACTGTGGGAAACAATGTTTCATTGCTAGGAAAAAAGGTAACAAAAAAATAACATTATTTTATACCCTGCGTATTTATTGTGCAGACTGAAAATAATTTACAGAGCTGGGGGTGTGGGGGTCAAAATGAATACAACCCTAAAGAAATTCATGCTTTACTCACCCAGGCTGGCTGTCTAAAGCAGAATCTGTGGTCAGTGTCTCCACAACACTGGTGGTGACATCCCCATCTTTGTCAATGCTAGGTGATAGGTGCTCAACACTGTCTGTGCCCAACACTGTGGAAGAGACCTACAACCACAGAGATGTCACTGGTCAAACGAATCTTGAAACTAATAACATTTTCTAACAGCATTGCTTACAGAGACCCACAGAAACTGCATTAATAACTTTGAAATCTTCCTTTCTAATCGTTTAAAGTGAAAATGCAAGAAAATGTGTTTCAAATACCTTCTCAATGGGTTTGATGCCATTATATAACCCATTCTGGCTTGGTCCAAAGACATGCTGAGAAACTCCTGAACCATTCTCTTGGACATGGGACTCCTTTGCCACGGAACCGTTATGTGTATAGGGAGAAATGTTCTGCATGTTCTTCCCATTTAATGCAGGGGGGCCATGAAGCTCATCAAAGCCATTCTCCAGGCTGCCACCCTCCTGGTCAGACTCTTCAGAGGACTCCTGACCATAAGGCACCAGGAGAGTGGCACAGTGGTTGAGAGATGTGCCATTGACATGAGGAGCATTGGAGCCAGAAGGAAGGCTGGGCCGGGATACTGTTGCTGGCAGATATTCTGAGGTAGACTGTGAGGAGGAGGAGGAGGAGGATGTGCAAGTAGTGATAGAGGAAGAAGCAACAGAAGTGGAGGTTTGGGACTGTAGGTGGGAGGTCACAGATGATGAGCAGCTGTGTTTATAATGAAGCGTGGGGTGGTTTTGAGAGAGTCGGACCGTTTTTCCCTGGCCAATGAGGAAGCTCAATTTCTGCCTTTTAGCAGCCTCCGGGATCCCAGTAGGGCGGCTGAGAAGCTGCGAGGTAATGGAGCTAGAGGAGAGGCTGGAGACTGTTCTGTTGATAAGGCCTGTGCTGCCACCAGGTTTGGAGCCAGAAGACAGTCCCTTCAAGGAGCTGTTCCCATTAATGTGGGGATGGTTCTGCAATACACACATCCAATGGACTGTTTTAAATTATAATGAAAAAACCATAATAATCAAATGTCTGACATTAATAAACTCTTGCCCTGATTTGAGGCTCTGATATTGCTTGCAATCATTATGCTAAGGAGACTGATTTGTGTTATACTTTTCTCCACAACTATGAGGATACAGAGCATGCAAGTTAAGGTACAAAACTGACTTGCCCTTTGAAGCATATTCTCATAAACTGAGGTCTTGTAAGTGGGTGTATATTACAATTTGTTTCTTCAGTGATGAAAATTAAAAAAAAAAAAAAAAATAGCATCCAAAAAGAAAAATTTACAACTGCTGTTGACGTCAAGCTTGCCCTAATTGCTGTTTGGAACCAACAACTTACGGAAATCCTCCCACACTGTTCCAAGCAATCCAATGAGACAAAGCAAAGATAGCAAATGAGTGTACCTTGGCCATGTGGGGTGGTAGCTGTGGCCCAATGAAGCCTGTAGTGGGGTTGCGAAGCCCACCCTGCCGAGGGTTGAGGACAGGGTGTGGAGAGGTCTGACCTGGCGTTCGATTGGAATGGTTGTACTCCCCTCCGTTTTTCACATCAGGGGACCTGCAAGAAGCCAACAGTCCTTGAATGACATCCTCTTGCTCCTTATAACCATATCTTAATTGCTTTAAAAGCAATAATCCGTAAGTCCAGTGCAGGAGTATTCTGATTGCCAGAGTATGTGGCTTTCATTCCATCATCTGCTTTATTTAAATGTCTTGGAAATGCATTTGAAAATTACTGCATTTTGATCACAATTCTGTAGCTTTTACTTGGTTTTGTAGCCTTTGATATTTGCCTTGCATTCTCAGCAAAGAAATTAAATGCCTTAGTGCAGTTCTTTGATTAAGACTTAAACAAAAGCTCACATGCAATGTGGATTGCCACAATGAGGTTTGGTGACCATTGCTGTGAGCAGAACATCTCAAGAAACAATCCTACACTTGACGTATTCCAAAGCATGTGACTACTCTGCATTTCATGAAACAAGTTTGTAAATTATGATATGTAAAATGTCAGAGGAGTGGCTGACTTGTTCGAAAAAATTAGGAAGACCTCACCTGATATAAAAGAGAACATAGGCTTGCTGGTTTAGAACTGTTCTTATATCACTGATAGTGACAGAGGCATCATTCATCTGATACCACTGTCCATTGCTGGCCTGAAAAATAGGATCAAAATATTACGTTAACATTCAGACATAAGCAAACCTTTCACTGTGGGTTCTAATTGAAAAACTATTTTGAATACACCCATAACAAAACGTATTACACCTACATAAGCATAAGTTATGGTGCTTTTAATTTCTTATAAAAGAATGACTTTACAGTTTAAAAAAAGAATAATTTTGAATTTTGGGGACAGGTATGTTTTTTAAATCATTCACTACTATTTTCTACACTCTAAACATTTCACATCCATTGTACATAATTCAGAAGTTTGTTGTGCCAGTACGTCTGTACTGAGGTTAGTCAGATACATAAACCTAATGTACTAAGAGAGGTGTGTGAATGTCAACATCTTTCATCTTAAGAAAGAATCTACACTTAATGTATGAATCAATCAATTTAACCTTGATGTAACAGTAGTAGTGTCCAGCATGGCAACTGAATCCCGAGTGAACTAGCACGGCATACAGGAGGTAGTGCAGGGGCTCTCCGTGAGACTGGGACATGAATGGACGTATGTCCAAGTACTCAGGGTATCTAACATCCTGGGGAAGACAAAAAAATGGCAAGTTTGCATGATATATATAAAATCTGGACAGGTTAAATTTCACATCTTAACTCTCTAGAACCCACAGCCTGTGAACTGTGCATACGTTTCAGCTCCCTCATCTTTACTAGCATCTCTAGCAGAAGAATTGTAAAGAACAATAGAGAGACTAAATTGGAGAAGATTTTAAGAATTCTTATAAGCAATCAATTTCACATTTAAAATGTCACTGTAGAAGACAACCACTTTGGATGATGATTGAACTTGTAACTGAAAAAGGAGATTTTAAACACAATGCAAGTTTTATGTAGGAGAAAAGAATAAAATAATAAAAGACAGTCTCTAAATCAAATTTTGTTTTATTAGTCATCAGACTTGGCCCTGTGTGCAAGACTCTACCTCAGAAGTTTGTCTGCATGTATTACACTTCTGTCCAGGATTACCTGAGCGATACATTTTACAAATGAAACATTTTTGTATGGAATACTTTCTCAAGAAAACAAGGCAGAGTGGTCCTACTTTTGCAATTTTTCCTCCATTGTAGTTTGCAAAGCGCTTCAAAGAAATAGTCAGGACATTGGAGCTGCGGTGAATTGTGAATCTCTTCGAGGCAGGTACCATTTTCTTACACCTACAGCAAAAATTAGAAAAACATTTAGCATACCTCAGTATATATATAAAATTAACATAAAATCCAATCAGACAGGACTAGCTATTACTCTGAACCATCTAGTAGGTCTGTCAACTTCTAAGTTGCATTTTTTTAAAAAAAAATCACAGCACTATGCTGTCTTCCCACGCATAATAAACAAACAGTACAATCCCTCACACTTATGAGTACCTGTAAAGTAAAATTTGCAAAATGAGCTATGAACTCACACTTATAAGAACAGAAACTTCAATGCAAAATATCAGTCTTAATGGTATTAAAAGTCCAAAAAACTGCAGAATCTGTTGTTGGTGATTCTACGTTAAAGGCTGTGTCAAGATCAAGGCACCCAGGTGATGTGATTTACTGTTCATTCATCCATCATTAACTGCTTGCCTAGTGCAGGGTTGTATGGTCTAGGGTCTCTGCTGGAACAGGGCACAAGGTATGTTACATCCTGGAAAGGGCATTAGCCAACTGAAGAGCAATTAAATGTACATTCTGATTTACTACTCAATTATCCCTTACTTCACAAACAGAGAGGGGTTACAAGGGATTACAACAATTATATGAAATTACTCATTAGGCAGTTTTCTGATAATGTGTTTTCATTTGAACACATATGTAAAAACAGTCAAGGCTTACTTTGTACACTTATAGGCATTCTCTCCATCCAGCTGTTCTGGTTTAACAAATTGCTCAAGAGCTTTGATGATGTTTGGAGCAGTCTTCAGATTTACAGAGGAGGGGGAAGGAGAGAAGAAGAAGGGAGGGAAAAAAAAAAAAAAAAAACCACACACACACTTCAGCATCCATACAAAACATTAACAGTGCAGCACAACTCCCCATAGACTTTTATAACATTTCACTGATTAAGTGAGAGCTCACTCATTTCCAGTGACCAATCTGTGTCACACATATATTATCCGACACCTTAGCAAGCCTTTCAATCATGGAAAGAAACCCAAGTGAGCATAAGTGTATGAAAATGCAACCCTGAAACTGTGTAGTGGCAGCACTAAACACTGAACCACTATGCAGTGCACTTTGAAGAATGTCGTAACAGCGTTCAGGTTCTATTTTCCGATCTTTCAAGTTTGTAGCTTGCTACGACGCCACAAAAATTCTTCAGTTTTATTTTCTTATAGTAGATAGGTGTTACCTTTATTTCCAAAGCTACATCCAGGAAAGGATCAAATGTATCAGATACCGCTTTGCAGTTTAGGCATTTCACTGGAAGAGGGGAACAGTGTGTTACCTTAACAAAATCCATCAAAACAAATACAACAGCAAAGAATTTCAGCAAACTTAAGATATATATCACTCTCCTATTATCTTCTTAATAGGCTTATGTTCTATTGACAAATATTTAGACATACAACAAATTGTTTTATTACAAAAACTACCCTTTTAGACTATAATAGTTTAACTGGTTTTCATTTACATTAATTAATTTAGTAAATCCTTTTCCCCAAACCAACATACCATCATGGTAACAGTTTTAAGGTCATTTAAAAATGTTGAACCTACCTCTTGATCTTAAGTAGCCTCCAAAGACTTGATGGACAAATGTAGTTGCCTGGGTTTGCCTGTCTAATCTATTAAACAAGGATGTGTTAGTGATTCCAAAGTCAGTCTGTACTTAAGAACTGTGTCAACCATACTCAAAGCCAGAAAAAAAAAAAAAAAAAAAAAAAAAAACTTTTTTTTTTTTTTTGCAGATTTTTTGCATTTATGAAACTCCAATACTTTGAAGAAGGAAAAGAAAAAGTTTTTTTTTCAGCCATCTGTAATAATCTTTAAATTAATTCTGGCCATTTTAATTTTAATGGTACATATAAACATTTAAATATCAAGGCTGCTATATCTTCAAAAACAGAGACTGACTTATGACCCAAATGTAGAAGTTTTAATTCCTTCCTGAAGGCACCGTTTTCTTAACGAAGGGATCTTAACCAAAGCTGCTTTATAAAAAAAATTAAGTGTTTAGATATGAAAAGAAAACATTTGACTTTGCTAAAAATGTAGAGAAAAACATACTTATTTCCAGGTAGGCAGGACTTTTGCATAGCATCAACTGTGTACCGTAGAAACTCATGGGCATCTTCCTGGCTTCCAAAGCGAAAATGTTTTGCAATTCCTGCAACCAAAACCAAAAACAGTGAAAAATGAGGCACAGAAAGTTATTAAAAATTATGGGAGAATCATTTTAAATTGTGCTCCTAAAGACTCCTGCACAGCAAGGACACTTACGTTTTAGCTCATTTAGAACACCAATAGGTTTTATGACATTTCCAGAGTTGGCGAAGACTTGCGTCACATGGTTCTGCATGGTGCACATCATGCAGAAGCCAGGCTCATGACCTGAGGATTGATTACAATACAGTAGTACAATGACCGTCATATACATCAAACACCAAGCAAGTCTCGTATAAGTCCCACGTACAAGTTTTGGAATGCTCCCGGGACAGCATGTAGTTGGCCAGTGGTGGTGTGTAGGTGAGACACTGGAGAGCCGAGTTGAGGAAGCAAGTGTTGCCCAAGTTATGGAGTCCTGCTCCAATGCGATGGACCTGGTTCCACTTCAGACTGATTCGATCTGCTGGGAAAAGGACCTTCTGTGGGAGAGCGATGCCGTCCCCACTTGTCATAACCACTGAGGAAGAAAAACAAAGATCATTTATACCATTTTTACTAACCAGGGGCATTTTTGGAAGGACTTCAGATATCTTTAGGCATCCAGTGGGACTTTTAATTAATGAAGTGGGGATAAAAGACTTGCTAATGATGCAAATTCTGAGTGGTTTATTTGCAAAAATTTCAGAATCAATCTACCATCATCAACACAAATTGAGAAAAGGAGTAGAGTAAAAAGTGTGTTTATATGTGCTATCAGGTGACCCTGATAGGTGGGTTGCCATAGGTGATATTGTCGCTGATATTAACCCTTTGCTATTGACCACCTGACGGCAAATAAACCACTCAGCCCGGTATGCGCCACAGAATCAAATTTTCCAGGTCTACCAATCTACTCCGTTACCTCTGAATTCTGTTAACCTTACATTCTTAGTAACACTAATGCAATTATTAAAATGCATTTTGGGTCCTCAAAAGGGAACAAAAGCCATACCTTGCTCCTTTGGCTTCTCTCCTGAAGCTGCTGAAGTGCCACTGAAGAGTGGGGCTACGGGGGTCAGTCCCACACAAGAGGCATTAGCTTTGGAGGTGTCGTGAGTTGAGGAACCCACACTCCAGCTGGCAGAGTCACCATCCATGTCTCCAGTGGCAAACGAGGGCAGAGACCCGCAACCCCTGGGCCGACCTGACTCAGAGTCAGAGTGTTCTGATGGCTTGTCAACTATGGTCATTGTTCATTGCTGCAAAATTAAACAAGAAAGGGGGATTAATAGGATAAAATGCTCAGCTTAAATCTTCAACATCTGCCTGATTCCATTACGTGGCCAAATTTACCTTACTCAACTTCATAAAGCCATTTCTTGATTTACAAGTGTAAACTGTTTCCATTTACATCTGTACGACCTTCTTTATTACTGCATTACATTTACTTTTATTTACATAACATGTTTTCATGGAGGAGGAGGCACAGTGGGCTTGGACGGGTCCCACTCTCTGGCGGGTCTGGGGTTCGAGTCCTCCCCCTCCAGCCTCCACACACTCAGAAAATGTGTGTGTGTCTCTTTCATAATTTGACTGAAACCGTTTGTCCCAAGCAGGGTCGTGGCGAGCCGGAGCCTAACCCAGCAACACAGGGCGCAGGGCTGGAGGGGGAGGGGACACACCCAGGACGGGACACCAGTCCGTCGCAAGGCACCCCAAGCAGGACTCGAACCCCAGACCCACCAGAGAGCGGGACCCGGCCAAGCCCGCCATGCCACTGCACCCCCCTCAAAGAAAGAAAGATCCAAGATATTTCCCAAGAACTCTGCAAAGCAGGTAGACACCATATTAGAGGTGCTCAATAGTTCACCCATTATTTCTAAGGAGGCTCAAGGGTGCAAAACCCTGCCAGACAGAATCCAGCCATCCCCCTGGAAGAAGTCCCTCACTTGTCACTGTGTATGTAAATCACACCAATAAAGGTACACAAGTTTCAGATTCTCAAACCCTGATCTCCAATAGAACACATATTTTCCGTTAATCATCAAAATATTTCCCCCACAAAACTGTCTGAACAATCTGTAAATGATCCTGTGCCTTCTACAGTTGAGTCTTTAAGTGAAGTGCCACCTGTACATCATCCTGCACCTCTGTGTAATATCTCCAGCTCCAAGTTGATGTACAAGAAAAACATACAACTTAACTATTAGATATTTTTAAAAATTATTTATTCGTTTTTGGTTATTTTTATGCTTGTATTGGATTACTGGCTTATTTTGTGTGATGTGCAGGGTTTGAGGTGTTAAAAGGAGGGGGGAGATTGCAGAGAAGCACAAACACCTTGCTCTTCCTCTGCATTCAGTTCTTTATTGTGCTTTCTTACGCACTATGTGTCGAAAAAAAGACTCAAATGCCCAGGCACGTGCACAACCCACCCTGGCTCACCAGGCAGAGGGACAGACAGTGACAACCAGTCCATGGTGCTACTCTGTGCCCGTTTGAAAAGCCCGGCATCCTTGCAGAGCTGTCCAGATTGCTGATCTTTACATCGCATTTATTCATTAAGCAGACGTTTTTTCTCAGTTTGCTTTCTCCAGCAGCTGTATACCTCAAGAGTAAACAAAATTGCATTTCACCAATGAACGGAGAGATACACATACAGACGTGCAATTCTTTAAGTACAATCACTTGGTCAAATACCACAGTTTTTGCTGGCACAAATTACAAAAGTAGCCGCACATAGAATTGATGATGAGCCCTAGTCTGTGTCACCTCCAATTTATGCACTTCAAGTAATCAGCCAATTCTTGGTACCAATTAAGTTTGTAAGTAGGGGACTAGCTGTTTACATTAACCCACTGCAATGGCTTGAGATTTCATTATGAGACCCTATTATGTGTGAGGGATACATTCCCAAAAACTGCTTATGCTGCTTTCTTTAGTTATGCAAACTGACATTGCAAACAAGCACAAAAATTTTCTCCCATTCAGCTTTCCTTTGACCAAACATTTCAAACAGGAAATATCTGGACCCATGAACCAATTATAAACATATAGTGTGAATGAGTTTTAAATTTTGACATGTAAATGTGGAAAAAACAATCTATAGGATATAATGTTAAAAAACAAAATATAATATTGGTTTATCTTAATACAGAAAACATCTATTAGCAAGGTTTCCAACTATTGTGATTTTATCTGTACTTGATACAGTCTGACTACTACATCTGAGCAACAAAGTCAAACTAGTTATGATCCTGATTTACTTGTTCCATTGTTATGTGGGGAAATGCTCAAACTTTGACATTAGGCTCGCACAAATAACTTCGTACATCAAGCTGGGGGCACTTGGACCGCCAGCCTAAACCTTATGGGAAATGTTACAATAAATAGATGAACTGGTAACTTAAAGTTGCCCACTGTGTGCATGTGTGCATTATACTGCTGCACTGTATAAATGTGCAAATGATTGTAACGAATTCAGTGTAGCATATCTAGTATCAAAAGTCACCTTTGATAAAGGTGTCAGCTAAAGATTACACAATCATTGTACTTGGATTTGGAGAAAATGTCTGCTAAATG
The DNA here is from genome assembly GCF_900964775.1 of Scleropages formosus. Classification (NCBI taxonomy): domain Eukaryota; kingdom Metazoa; phylum Chordata; class Actinopteri; order Osteoglossiformes; family Osteoglossidae; genus Scleropages; species Scleropages formosus. The sequence goes on along the minus strand of NC_041825.1, from coordinate 13,230,652 downwards.
AATAAATGTAAATGTGTCATCTCAGCTGCTGTTGGGAGGCATGCAAAAATCCAAATTCAATCCTTGTAAATCCAAAGAAATTTCTCATGAGACAATTATTAAAATTAAACTCCTTTTAAAGTTGAACTCTTAACTTGGATGGCCTTATCTTGAAGAATGGCTATACTTTGAGCATTATATTAGTAACGATACTGTAATTGTCTTTGACAACTTTCCATGGAACTAGAGCAAGACTGAAGAATATTTCAAAATAAGATAGACGGCAAAATCATACACCCAAGTTTTTCCTCTGCATGTGTAAAGCCTTTGACAGTTTCAAGTCAAACAGGCAGGTACTTGTTCTTTAAGCCCCCTCTATGTAAAACTATCACTAAATGTGAAAAATTACACAAAAATATACACTAACATGGTCATTAAATAAAATTTAAATATGTACTAAACAGACGGGGGTGCGGTGGCGCAGTGGGTTGGACCGCAGTCCTGCTCTCCGGTGGGTCTGGGGTTCAAGTCCCGCTTGGGGTGCCTTGCGGCGGACTGGCGTCCCGTCCATGGGTGTGTCCCCTCCCCCTCCGGCCTTACGCCCTGTGTTGCCGGGTAGGCTCTGGTTCCCCGTGACCCCGTAAGGGACAAGCGGTTCTGAAAATGTGTGTGTGTGTGTATGTACTAAACATTTAAACTTTACCCAATCCAAGACACTGCTTGATGACATTCATGCTGAGTACTATAGCCATTAAAATAAAGTATAATTCTGCAAATTCTGGAGTGAAAAGTCATAGCAGCTAAAGGGCTCAGAACCACAATCAAACATCTAGAAGTGACATCTCAACTTAAAAATCTGTATATTAGACATCACTGATTACTACTGTTCAAACCCATTTCTCACCTGAGGTTAACCGGTGGCTGCAGAATTAACATTAAGCACTAACATCACAATCAGTATCAAAATAAATATGATCTGTTTCACAACTTTCAGCTAATGAAATGCCACACTATGTTTCCCATTTATGTCATATCCTTTAGATTTTAAGCAATTTTATTTTGTTTCCAATATTTACAGAGAATTATACTCACAGATCAAATCAACAGCTGCATAACAGCTGTTTTAAAAATATTTCAGGTTATACAACAAATAAAAAAAAAAATAAAGCTGCACAAATATATTCAGTTCGAATATTATTAGTCACTCATGATAAAAAAAAAAATTACACCTAAACAACTGAAAACTAAATACTGGACTCCTCACCTTCCTAAACTTGCATTTCTTAAAAATAAACAAGTTTAAAGAGAATAAACAATTTCAGGCAAACCTCTTCACTGATTTGAACAGAACTGAAACTAAGCGTGTGAGGATGACTTACTATGTGAACCAAAGGCCAAAAAAATAGGAAGGCACTGTCAGCAGCCTGAGCAGGAGTCCAAATTCTGAAAGACATGTCCAGTGAGTGTCACTGGAACCCAGTACAGGGGAACCTTTATTTTCTCACATATATTTTACAGCTTTAGAAAAGTATCACCAAACTTTTGGCCTCCAGTGCAGCTCCCTTACTCTTATTCAGAGCCCACGAATTCAGTGAGTGAAATAAGAGAATGCTCTCATATAACCACGTACTTTGGTCATGATTTTGCACACAACTAATGACGGACGCAACGTCTCTTTATTCCCGTCTCACTTAATAATTGATGGGACACGTGACATACAGGAAGCGTTCAAATTCAAAACGAAACTTAAGACAAAAAGGGGAAAATTACACTTTAGCCCGTACACGTGTTATAAATCATGCATGTCTGCCTGTGCACAAGACGCTTCAGAAAGCCGCGGTTCAATTCATATAATTTATAATAATTAATAGAGCTGTATCTTCCTACTCATCTGCAATCACTCCAGGCCACTTCGGTAAACAGGCGCACATGATGATGATGATCCAACATGAAGCTGATCAACTTGTAGAATACAATGACAGCAATTGCGCGTATCTCACCTGAATTCTCTCACGTAACAACGCGGGGGGTCTTGCCGTGTAAATACGTAACGTTTGATGATGTGTGATGTGGCGTGTGATTTGTAGAGCCGCACAACGCTCCCCATCTCAGTCACTCGTCTGCCCCATTTGAAAGCCGCACTAGGCCTCGAGTCCGCCGCCGGCTCGCTTACGATATGTAAAAGACTGGTGCTCGCAGGAAATGGAAGAGCTGGGTCGACGACCGAAGCACCGAAATTGAAGTGGTAACGATCGAGCCAATGTTAAACTGTGGCTATACAGTCGCGGCGATACTAGTCACACGGTCAGAGTACACGTTGCTGCATGCGTGCAGTTGCGCTTGGGCGTTCGCTAACGCCATGGTAACGGGCGGACGGAAGGAGAACGCCAAGAGACGGGGCTCGTGGCGGTGACACGACGGACATCGCACGCAGAGGCGGCGCGAGGAACCGGCCGGCTCGTCCGCGGAAAAACCGTCGACAACTGAACACCAAGTGCGACACGAAACACGGCGACAAACTCAAGGAAAGGACCAGGGGCTTCAGATTGAGAAATAATATAAATTCGTTACTCGCGCTTGGTAATATAGGGGGGGGGGGAATGTGCGCGGACGTCGACGGAAGGTTTCGAGAAGGAGGGGCCCGGAATTTTAAATTCACCGGTGAGCACGTACATTCGTGTGAGCCACTCTAGCGAGTGGAGGGAGCGGATGACTGACTATCCACAGAAAGCCTGGGCAGACTCTTAAGGAAATACACACATTCATCAAACCTAGGCACGAAGCTGTGTATTTACAAGTGAAATAAAGTCATTAGAATTTTTCAGTAAACAAAGCAAATTACCTGATATTGTTAAAAAGCATCAGTTATTGTAGCCGTGTCCGTCCATCCCCTTATCCAGCGGGCGTCCGGCGGTGAACAATGACGTACATTCCCTGTGGTACATCCGGGTACCGGCGACGTTCGACGGCATTCTATTCCGAACGAGGAAAGACTGTGGGTAGGACGGGGAAGTTACAGAATGGCTCGTACTGCGTGGTGCTTCGGGTCGCATATATGGACGTATACAGACCCACACAGAGTACAGTGCAGAGTGGCCATTGCACGGGTCGAGCAGCAGTCAGTTTAAACGAAGAAGATGTTCAACATTTACATTCCAGCAGAAGCGCAACTCCACATTCAGCCACACGGATGGCAGCGTATCGGAATTTGGTTACAAACACGGCGGCTCTGAAGACTCTGGGACAAGATTTATTAACATTAAAATTCATTCAAGAATGCTTAAAACCCATTAACTGTAAACGAGCTTTTTTTTTTTTAAAAAAAAAGTTTGGTTTTGGATGCTGCAGTTTAAAATGATCTCAGTTGTACAGAACAGACACTAGGGGGGCATTTTTAAAACTGCAGGTCTTAATTTCCATTAATACTGTATGTAAGCAGTTCCTGTTGCAGTGATTTTCTGTTTACGACATTACGTGCTCAAAGTGAACTGAAAGTGTAAAAATTAAAAAAAAAAATTAAAAAAATTCCATAAGAAATAAGTCTTGGAATGCTGCAGTTTCCAAATTGCATTTTACTATACATGTCTGTTATACTTGAACTGGTACTGTACTTGGGATGCATATTATACTGAACGAAAAGACTGACACCCTGGTAAAACTGTCCTTCTTGAGAGACTATAGCTCACCACTCTCCCTGGAGGATAAACAAGTTTCTGATGAAACATTGAATAAAAACGGCAGCAGTTTATTGGTTAGCGCTGTCTTGTATTCCTAGGAAGTTTGAGAGCAAAGTACATACCTTGAATTACTGAAGAACACCAATAAGTCGCTTTGGAGGTAAATGTGAGCTTAGTTAATCATGTAATCTTGCATATTTGTCTAGATTCAGTACAAAAGTTGCTGTTTGAAGTCTGCTTAAAAAAACTTAGACACAGACTATTTAGACAATGTGTTGACATCACTTATTGAGATTGATGTTACTGGAAAACCCAAAATAAACTGTACCACTGGTGAAAATGACTTTTATGTGTAATTCCACACATTTTATTTATCAAATTCAAACCAAAACTGCAATATAAACAAACACTGGTATGGAATTAAAACAGTGGATAGGCACTGTCTCTCAGTTTTAGATTTACTTTATTTCAGTTTGGAAGTCTGTATAAGTGATCCAAAGGTTAGTCTTCACCACTAGCCGTTTCATATCTTTATTACACAGTTCCCAGGGAACACCCTTTAGCAATTCTGTTGGCAGCCTCTTCATGAAATCCTTCACATGCAATTCACATTCCATTCCTTCATGTTTGAAAGACATAAAACAACAAGAAGAACTCTATGGAATATAGTTTTGATTTGTACCCATTTTCAAGATGTTAAAAACTTTGATTAAAAAAAGTAAACGTTGAGATACATAAGATCAAGTTTAAATATTTATTTTACACTTTAAAAAGGCAATTTGGCACAGTTAATACAGAGAATGTCATTCTGCTACATGTAACCATTTAAACTTAGTTATTTACATTTACAACTGGTCTGAATTCAGCACACTTCTTTTCAAGTTGTGGTAAAGTCTAAACCACCGTGCTCTTGCTGTGCTCCTGCAGTTCACTAATTTGCCTCTTCAGTTGCACAATTTCTTCCTCCTGCTCCTCAACTTTTCTCTGCAAGCTATAGACAACCTTCAAGGGAAAAGTAGAAGAGAAAAAAAAAAAAAAAAATTTCTCACAATGCTGTATCCAGTTACTGCAAACTAAATTTAAAAAAATATTTGGTTGTATTCATTCTACCACCTTATCTGACAGCTACTATAATCCCTTGTCCAAAAATGGTGGGTTATACCTAGCCAAGACAATTTATGTAATGCTATTTTAATTGTAGGGGGAAACCACTAGAACACTGTTACTCCAATGTTGTACTGAAATGTCATGAATTAAAGTGATACATTAAGAGTGGCTATAGGAATAGAGGCATAGTCCCAAAAAACACCATATTACAAGAGAGCAATGGACCTTTGCTTAAGACAATGCTTGAAGGCCGACCGTACCTCCTCTGTATTATTGAAGAGCTTGCTTTGCAGCAGGTGGGCTGCAGTAGGCCGAAGTGAAGGGTCTGGGCTGGTGAGCAGGCAGATGTAATGACTGAGAACAGGCCAGCGCTGGGTCAAGGTATCTGGGACCTTCCCCTTGCGCAGCTCCCCAAGTGTCTTTACACGTTCCATCTCCGTCCAAAATGGCTGGAAGAGCTCCAATGCAACCATCCCCACACTGTACATATCAGACTTCAAAAGTAAACCAAAAAAAAAAAAAAAAAAAATCATGTTTCTGACAGTATATGGGAACTGGGTAGGAATAATGGCATCAGTGTTCATCGTAAACAAATACACTTTATATGGTTTCTTCTTAATATTGTGTAACAATTCAGAAACAGAAGACTGCAAGTTTTAAATTCTTTTAAAATTAGTCTATGGTAGGAAAAGAAGATTTTATCCTGAAATATAGGAAAACTCCAAATTCTCAGCTATAGGCATACATACATAAGAAAATAATTTTGAATTTGATTGCATTCATAACATTGGTAATTACTTTCTGCCACTGCAGTTTAACATACGGATGCAGTACCTTTGAATCATAATGAGAGCCCTCTAGCTGTTCTGGTGCAGCATAGACAAATGTTCCTACTCCAGTAGTATGGGATGAACCTGAAGGGAGGGGAGGGGAGGGAAAAGAAAGAAGAAAAAAAAAAAAAAAGAAAAAAAAAAGTAGAAATTTAGGGAGAAGAAAACCCAACCAACAGATTATATTATGGGAAATCTCAAAATGAGTTCTTACCAGAGTTCTGTGAGCAGTGAGGTTTATGCTCGATAGCATCCACAATTATATCTTTGCAAGCAAGACCAAAGTCTCCAATCTTTACATGACAGTCAAGTCCATGAAGGAAAATGTTTCTAGGCTGCAAAAGACAGAAGTATAAAAATTAAGCTCCTCATGTAATGGAATATGAATGGTATTTGATTTAAATGACAACTTTAAAGGACTACTTATTTGTTTCTAGGTTCTTCACTGGGTATCAATTGATTTGTAGCCTTCTACATCATGAGGCTTGGTTAAAGGCATGAAATCAAACACTTGATGTTTACTTGAAATTATATTATAGTTATGTTTTGACTGATTATACAGTAGTGGCCCAAAATATTGGCACCCTTGCAAATAACCCACAATTTTACCTAAAAAGTTGAAAGCAAAGTACCAACTCTTTATTTCACTGTTATTAGAGAAACTAAACTTAAATCAGAAAATAAAAAGGAATTACACTGGCAAAAATGGTAGCCCAGACTTAATTTTTCGTAATACAGCTATTGCTCAGAATAACTGCAGCCAAGCACTCCATATAGGCATCAATGATCTTCCTGCATCTCTGCAATGAAGAGTGGGCCAACCTGTCTTGTGCAAACTGCTCCAGCACTCCCAAGATTTTAAGGGTACCTTCTCCAAGCTGCTGTTTCCAGATCACTCCACAGAGAGATTTAGATTTAGACTCATTGCTGGCCACATCTGAACAGTCAAGCATTTTGCCTTTGGCACTATTGCTGAGGGCTTTTTGAAATAGTTCAAGACAAACGATACACAGTGTTTTATTCTTGACATTAAATATAGTTACAAAGGCTTTTTGGATGGGTAATATTCAGTGTGCATCATATTTTTATGTTGTATGTACTGTAAGAAACTAGAAAACCAAAAAAGATTAGCATCTGCTCAGGACATCACAATCACAAAATTACACTATAAAGGTTATGTTGAAAGTTAAAAGTGTAAATCCCCATTAAGCTTCTAACACCAGACTGCAAATAAATGTACTCATGTAAGGAAGACAAAATTTGTGCACTGTATTTCAAAAATATGTAATAGGAACAGTGTTTAAGTTCTCTATTCAAAAATATATACTTTATTAAAATATTTAAAATGTTTAGCCTTCTAATAAAGTTAAACACCTATTTGAGTAAACATGACTTGGGGAAAAAGCTGAAGCTCAACTGCAAGTAAAAGATAAAAGGGTGTGGTAGCACATCAGATGCTTCTTAGTTGTGGTTGCTGGAAGAACTAGATATATTACTCAAGGGCAGCATTAGAATTCTTACTCAGTTTGTATATACCGATTAATGTTCATTATAAGCAATCAAAATCTTATCTAAGTAATTCAACCTCAAATGACTGCATCGATCATTCGCACTTCAAGACGTGTCAGAAAGTTTTATGCAGTGGTGTACATGAAGCAATTCGGACAGAAGATGAAAACAGAAGGACTCCAGATGATGCTCTGAAAATCAACAATGCCAGTTTTCTTCTCACCAAATGGAAAATGTATGGTCTCAAGAACATGTCTTCACAGGTACCTAATTTTCCTGCAATCCTAAAAATTTAATACAAAATTAGACATTTTGGCAACTTTGATCTTTGAAGGAGCTAAATAAGTATACTGCATACCTCTTTAAAACCTACAATATGGGCATTTGAAGGAATATAATTTATATAAAATTGTAAAATTTTACCTTTGTGACAAAAAATAACATTTACTCACTCGATAAACTTTCCTTGCATTACACATAGCAAAGTTAATATCCATTAAGTCTTTCCATTAGTTTAAATAATCTTAAAATTTTCTTCTCCAGAACCATTCCATTCTCCCCATTCATCTAGCTGCAATATACAGGAAAACAGAGAGTCTGGAGACCCTCTTGTATTCTGGGGCTGACCCTGAGATAAGGTAAGCATCCCTTTTTACTACCCTTGTCTAATATAAATAGGTGTTTTTTAATTATTCTCAAAATGAACATTTTGAAAGAGAGCTGAGGAGTATGTTTGTTAGAATGAAATAGATGGATGAGGAAGAAAGCTTTACATAAAATACAGTATCAAGTTGTCTGGAGACGAGCTTTTCGATGGTATCAGTTGTTATAATTCTTCAACGATAAATATGAACAAAACTGGGTGCATTGTCTTCTGAGGTTGCACCAGGCAGTAGCTTGCTTATTTACAGATTGTTTAAACAGATATTGGAATGATCTCTACTGACATTTTGAGAACAAAGTATACTGAAATATTCCAGAACATGCACAGCATATAAATAGTTATAATAAGCATCACCATTTGGTACATTACAATAACCCACAACTACATGAAGACTGAATAGCAACTACTGTTGTGTTCACCCAGGGATCACTTTGGCCACACTGCTCTTCATCTGGTGATTACTCACTGGCCTAGCATCCGTGGTCCCTGGCCCAAGCCATGGACCAAGTTCCAGCGTGCCATGATTGCCATGCAACAGCGTGCAGAGGCTTGCCTGAGGGTGCTGTGTAGATTTGGGGCCAACGTCAACAGCCCAGTGGCCAATGGCTGTCAACAGACTCCTTTACATCTGGCTGTGCGTCATGGTGCCCCATCAGCTGTTGCCATTCTGGCTGGCCATGGAGCCAACATCAATGCCACTGACCAGTTTGGCATGGTGCCCTTGCACATGGCTGCTGGTGTTCTAGACCCCTGCATGACCACAAGCCTCATTTGGGCTGGAGCTGATGTCAACAAGGCTATGCGCCAATCAGGCTCCACAGCCCTCCACATGGCTATTTCGGCTGCAGTCAGTAAGGCTGGGAAAACAACAGTCACTGACCTGCAATGCATCTCAGAACTACTGTCACATGGTGCCTTACCAGACAGCCAAAACATAGCAGGTCGAACACCCCTTCATGAGGCCTGCCAGGGGGGCCGGGAGGAGGTAGTAGACATGCTCCTGCAGTACAATGCTAATGTGAACATGCGCACTGCGTCTGGAGAAAACTGCCTGTTCCTCTTTCTTGATCGAAAGTCCAACCTGTGCTGCACAACACTGCTGAGGAAACTTCTCAGTTTGACCTACCCTTTCACTATCACCGACAAAGAGGGCCTCCTTCCCAGTGTACTACTGATGCCTAAGCATGACTTCCAGAGGGATCTGTTACTGCACCTTTCACAACAGCCCCTCAGTCTTCTTGACATATGTAGAATCTACATACGCCAGCAATATGGGAAAGGGCAAAGAGAAACCCTGAAGGACTTACTACCTGACCGATTATTTAACTTTGTCTACAGCTATAGAGATTGTACATCAGAAATATCATTCTTTGGATATGGTTACCAAATGACCACAAATGAAACCTATACATAATTCTGAATAATGTTTAAATGGGTTATACTGCATATAGCACAAAAATGTATGACTTAGAATTTTTAAACTCTTAAAGTTTCAAGCCATTTCACTAAAACAGTCCAAATGACAGGTGAAGAACTTACCTTAAGGTCTCTGTGCATTATTCCTCTGGAGTGTATATACTGCACTCCTTCCAGTATTGACCGAAAAATTTTGAACGTTTTTTCTGTATTCACACACATGAAGGAATCTACCAGTAAAAAAAATATATATTTTTTAAATGTCTATAAATGAATATGGATAATTTTCAAGTTATGAGAAAATGTAACTTTAAAAGGACAATAAACAAAGGACATAGTACTTTTTGGATTGAACTAGGGTCAGACTGGTAAATTGATAATTAAACCTTCTTAATGTATATAAAGATCTAACATTCTGTTGCCTGTTAAAATGTCAAATAAAATTGTTTCTGTGGATCTTAATTCCATCATTATCTCTGTCTTTTTCTCCATATACTTTTAAACATTCTCCATCTGAAATTAGCAACTCCAGCTGCTACACTTATCACTTTTCCCCTCCATGACAAAACACTCAATCTGTGGTAATACTGTAGCATGATACTTCACAATTTTTATAAATTGCCTCACTAAAAATGAGCATGTGGCCTGACATACAAAACTTTATTAATAGTGTAGGTAGCTGGAAATAGCGGTCTCCAAAAGTCAGAATTCTGTGGCTACATGAGCAGATTAAAAAAATTTAAATGGATTAAAAAGCATCTAAGCAAAGAGGACCAGGGGCTAATGTGCTCACCAGCTGAAGATGCCTGCTCCTCTCTGAACCTGCTGTTTCGTTCCAAGATCCAGTCCCTCAGAGAGAGCTCACACAGCTGCATCTGGATATAGAGCATGAGGTGGAACTGCACCTGTACAGCACGGTGAGGAATTACAGCAACAAGCTGACATAGCACAACACTGTCACAATGTTGTGAAGAACACTTGACGAGAAAATTGTATTTTAAATGCATCACTCCTGAAATTGTAGTATTAAATCTACACTACAAAACATATCTGTAAGAACACACTAAAACTAAATCGATGACATTTTGGATTATTTTAAAAGCAGCACAGGGACACAGTGTCTAGTGTCTTCCAGTATGATTTGACAAGCATTTGATCCCCGCTTAGCCTGCGTGGAGTCTGAATGTTCTTCCAGTATTGGTGTGGGTTTCCACCAGGTAACTCCCCCAAGTCCAAAGAGACGCGTTTCAGCAGGACTGGTGACTAAACTTCTCATAGGGTGTACGTACGTATGTACTGTGTGTGCGCTACACTATGGTGCGTAGATGGGGGAATGACTACAGGGAGTTAAGCGCAGAGTATCTAACACTGTGAACTGCGTCTGGAGAAAACTGCCTTGTTACTCTTTCTTGATCGCAAGTCCAACCTCTGCTGCTTGGATAAAAGTGTCAGACAAATACTGCACAGTGACCATTCTCTAAATGTCCTTTTGGTGAAATGTGCTGAGTAAATATATATGTATATTTTAAAGAACTAATGTTATTACAAATGACACCACACAAACAATAATTTACAAATACATGTAGTTTGTGTTCTTTAAACTGAATGAAAGTATGAAAGAATATACATTCAAAGTATAGACTATATAATAAAGAATTTGCCTGGATAATTTAGTTGTACAAATGTCTTTTTTGAAACAAAGTTACATACACTGGCTCCTCAGCTTGTGAGCACGAGAGACTGGATAGCCACTTGTAAAATTTCTTCATAAAATCAAAGTCCCTTTTACCACAAAGTGAGAATGAGAGAAAGCTTAACAATACAGGCTTCCCTGTATATATTTACTTGTTTGGTTTAGTAAAAACCTCAGAAAAAGCTGAAATAAAAATACTCTGTAAAACAGTTTCACTTTAAATCATACTAAAATTGAAACCAATTTAAAATTAAAGAATGCTATTTTAACAGCCTCCTTATCAATCCCATGGGAATGTGTTAATATATCAGTTTCTCACCACTTCCCTTATTATCCACACTATCACTGAAAGCTTAACAGAGACATCCCTTGATGTATTTACTAGTTAGGTTCTACAAAGTTCTTAGACAAAGCCAGTATATAAAAATACATTATTATATACAAATAACTTTATACACCCCAAGACTTACTGGGGTGGACAAAATAACACAAAGTCCACATGAATAAGGAGTAATTTTTAAATAATAATCACAAATACATCACAGCTGCAAAGGTCAGTCACATTAAGGTGACTGCTCATTAGCAGTGTGTGTCAGTTATAAAATAAGTCTTAGAATGAATACTTCGATACACGAGTTTTCAGAGCAAATTGTAGCAATTAACAGAGTTCTGAAGAGGAATAGTTTGTGCCCAAATTACTGGTTCAGAAAAATGCAAAATGAGAAATGAACTACCACTTCTCCTTGTGTTGGTATAATGTACTTTTTGTATTGCTCTTGCAGATATGTGTCATTTTGGAGAAAAGTGTCCGTTAAATGAATAAATGTAAATTATATGGGTTTAGGGGGTGCGGTGGCGCAGTGGGTTGGACCGCAGTCCTGCTCTCCGGTGGGTCTGGGGTTCAAGTCCCGCTTGGGGTGCCTTGCGGCGGACTGGCGTCCCGTCCTGGGTGTGTCCCCTTCCCCCTCCGGCCTTACGCCCTGTGTTGCCGGGTAGGCTCCGGTTCCCCGTGACCCCGTATGGGACAAGCGGTTCTGAAAATGTGTGTGTGTGTGTATATGGGTTTAACGGAAGAGTCTCAAAAACAGTAACACCATATGCGAAACATGAACAAACTGCACTGACAAAGAGGAACAGTTCTCACAAATTGAAGCTTACCCATCGGGATAAAGGGAAACTGCACAAAATAGTTTCCAACTCAAGCACAGACTTAAAATTTATGATAGAATTGAATCAGCAGCTCTGTGACCCAGTATCAACAAAAACTGTATGTTATGAGTTTCACAAAGCTGATATTCATTGCAGGGCTAACATCCAAGGCTAATGAACAAAGATGCATAACCTGGTATAAGAAGCTCAAAACCTGGACCCCTGTACAACACAGAAAAGTAATATTGTCTGATTAGTCATACTTTACCCGATTTCCTACATCCAGACAAGTTTACACCTGATAAAAGGCAAAGGATGCCTTCAACTCACGATGTCTTTCGTCAAGTGTTAAACATGGTGGGGGATCTGAAATAGTTTGGGCAGCCGTCTCGTGGGAGTCATCAGGTCAGGTGATTGCTCTGTATGGTTGTATAACGGCCAAGGAGCATGAGGGCATTTTACAGGACCAGTGCAAACACTGTTCTTTCACAATGTTCCCATATTCCAGAATAATAATGTCCCCATGCACACAGCTAAACAAAGTCAACAGTGATTTTGTGAATGCCAAGATGAAGTCACAGGCTTCCACAGCCTCCCTAATCACCAGATCTTAAAATCATTGATCCTTTATTGTAGGACCTGGAGCGCAGAGTGTAAATCAGATTTCCACCGCCTTTGATCGTCAAAGAACAGGAAGTTTTTCTTCTTAAGGAACAGTGCAATATCCCAATACAAAGGGTTCAAGACTTTATAGAATTTCAATAAGGAATGAAGCTGCTCTGAAAGCAAAGGGTGGTCCAATATATTGTCAGATGTTTATTTTGTCCACTGCCCTTAACATTTTTTTTAAATTCCAACAAATTTAAATGATGGAAAATAAAAATACCATCTCTCCACAAACTTCAGTTTAAAGGAAATTTTTCATCAGTTCATTCAATTGTTATTGACCAGGGTTATCGATCAATTGTTATCAACACTCACAAACATGAGACATGAATTGAACTAACGCACACATTTACATTACTACATTTAGTTAACAGACAATTTCCTCCAAAGCAACTTCCAATGAACACCGTGTAGTGTTATCAGCCCACACTTTATGCACCAAGGTGACTTACACGGCTATATATACTACTTACAACGGGTCACTCATCCATACACCAGTGAAACACACCATGGGTGACTCAGAGTCACCAATCCACCAGAACAACATGTCTTTGGACCATGGGAGGAAACCCACACAGACACGGAGAGAAGATGCAAACTCCACACAGACTAAGCGGGGATCAAGCCCACGTCCTCTTGCACCACCCAGGCACTGGGAGACTGCAACGCTACTCGCTCTGCCACCAATGCCACCCACCCATGCTCTTTCTGTTTGAGCACATTTTGCTGCCAACTAACAACAGGAGGTGGAACACACACACAAAAAAAAATTTAGAGTAGATTTTAGTGAATGTGTTACAAAAAAAAATGATGCTTGTACCTTCAAAAGTTACCTAAAATATTCATGACATGAGGAGCCAGTGTATATTAAATTCTGCACTAATTCTGTCTAAAAGAAAGTACGCTCTTCTAAGTCTTTTCTTAAAATAAATGGGAACTCTGAGTGCACTCCACTACAATTTTAAATCAATAATTAAAACAATTGTATACTGCAGACACTAAAAGAACAAGACTCTGAAGTCAGAGATGTTATTCAAATGATCAGCAACATGAGTGCTACTGAGATGTTTGTAATCTTCCATAAGCAAACAGGTTTATTATGAAAGCAATTTTTTCAAGTGTGCTGATTTAAACTACATAGATTAGGACCAGTATGTCATATAGCAGCTGTCTGTCATACCTCCCTGTTATTTCGGTGGCCATCCATTCGGAAGCAGGAGTTGTTTAACTCCAGATTGCTCCTGCTTGAGTCATCCTCAGTGAGCATGGAGCTCTCCCAGCTGGGCATGGGGCAGCAGCCCGCTCTGGCAGCTGCTGCCGTGCGTGATGTTCCCAAAAAAACACAGGGGACAAAGTCTTCTAGGTTGGGCCTGCCTTTTTGGCACATCACTTGGCTTTTACCTGGTGTGGTTTCTGATGCTTTTTTAGATGAATCCATTTGTTTCAACTCTGCCACTGTACATTGTGTCTTACTCTTTTGACAGTCTGAGCCTTCAAAGACTATTGATGATCCACTACTACTGCCCACGCTCATTTCATCATGGCTGTGGAGACATTAAGAGGCTATGAAATTTTCTACCGTTAAAATAAATTTGTAAATATTTTACCACTCACATTAAAAATACAAAGAACAACTTACTTTTCTCTTAAAGATGATGTTTTTAAGGCTGGGAGATTAGAGCTGACAAATTTTTGGCCTGCAAAAGAAAATTAAGACTGTAAAATGAATACACTTGCTTATGACTGTAAAATGAATACACTTGCTCTTAATATTTGATATAAATCCACAGGGGCAGTAAGTGCAATTTTACTGCGTAGTCCTTTGGGACTAATATCAGTATTGATGTTGACTTCCGATAATACAAAATAATTAATGGTATCAAAAGATCACCATCAATATTGCCTTTTAAAAAATATCAAAGACAGAATTCATAATATGATTCATAAATACGAAAAACTGCATAAGATAATAATTTTCTTATCAGCAAAATTAATACAAAACAACAACTACTGATCATCATGATCAGAAAACACAGCAGTAGATTTAAACATTACACCAGGTAAGGAAGAATAAGAGTTTTTTTACATTTTGGAACATCTCTGCCTCCTTACAGGAGATAATTATTATGCAAATAGTAACATAGGCTGCATGTGAATGTAAAACAAAGCTCTCATGATAATGCAAAAAGAAACCAGTGACATACTATTGACTGCAGGCTGCACATGCTCCATCCAGGCAGTGTGATAGCCCACAATGTTGGCATGCTGCAGGCTGGAAAGCACCTTTACTTCCCTCAAAACCTGTAATGAAAGTGAGACAATTTCATAATAATTTAACTACATGGTCTGGCAACATATTACCATGTTTGTGCATTGTTCATGAGCTTTTGTCCTTAAATGTGACCAACCACCCTGTTACTAGGATGTTGGTATCTCCATGAAATTCTACCATGAAGAACTTGTTTGCTGCAGAAGCACAACCACACCTTCATACAGTCCTCTCTTGTAACATTCTTGATCAAAATTTTCTTCACTGCATAATTCTGGCCATCCAGTTTGTTTATTACCTAAAGGGACACAAAAAAAGAATAAAAATGCACCTTCGGAAAACTTAGATGAGATTAGTTTGATTAACTCATTGTACAACTGTTATATCTTGATAATAATCACAGTGGTACTTTAAATGTACATTACCTTGAAAACTTTTCCATAAGATCCTTTGCCAAGTCTACAGATTTCCTCAAATTCACTGAGGTAACGAGAGGTCTGTGCTTGGAAAAGGCCATCTTTTGATCTACATTAATGCAAAAATAAATATATGATATATATATGAGACATTCACTTTTACATTTATTTATTTATTAAGCAGATGCTCTTCTCCAAAGCAACATGAAATGACTACTATTTACATTTACTGAATAGCATTTAGTTGACTCTTTTATCCTAGGTGACTTACAATGTTAGATACACTGGACTGAATCTCCTGAGAATCTTTCACCCATCTACACAGCAGAACAATGTAACACATTCACAAATACAAACACACACACGGGCCAATTTAGGGTCACCAATTCACCTGAAACACGTTTTGACTGTGGGAGGAAATTCATACGAGCATGGAGAGAACATGCAAACTCAACACACACTGAGCAGGGATTGAAAATGCGGAATAGCATAGCCCAGGTACTGTGAGGCACCATGTAAACTTGTTCAGCGAGTATGAATTTATATCAGAAGTGAGTGAGAGGGTGTTTTCACCGATATTTGTGTTTAATGTTCTGTTTTTTGCATAAAATATTGAATAAATACATGAACACTATGTAGTATCATAATTACATGTGCTTTGGTTCTGAAAGTGTGTGTGTGTTGAACAAGTCGAGGAAGACAACCATACAGTGTTACAGCATAATTAGCAAAGGCAAACTGCCTTGTTGTGTTGTGTTATGGTAACTAGTCTTAACCGCTATAGTAAATGCGTGCCAATTTTGGGGCTCAGGAACATATAAATTGAAATTATTAAATTATTTAAATTGAAATTTATTTGTAATTATGTCTTCAAGTGATGGGAATTCAGTTTATGACGGGTTCTTCCGGAGCACATACCTTTGTAAGGTGGGAGAAGACTATATGTAATTTTGCCAACTTCATATATTGTCATTCCTGAACTCAAATCTCACACACACACACACACACACACACACACACACACACACTTTCTGAACCGCTTGTCCCATATGGGGTCACGGGGAACCGGAGCCTACCCGGTAACACAGGGCGTAAGGCCGGAGGGGGAGGGGACACAACCAGGACGGGACGCCAGTCCGTCGCAAGGCACCCCAAGCGGGACTCAAACCCCAGACCCACTGGAGAGCAGGACCCGGTCCAACCCACTGCACCGCCGCACCCGAACTCAAATCATTCAGATAAATTTCAAATGTACAGTGGAGCACTTCTAAACACTTCATAAATACAAAAATCACATTCAAAATGGTTTAATCAGTAAAACTACAGAAACATACTTACCTCATTTTAAGGCCCTGGGCATCTGAATTTAAGTATTTATGATCCTATAACAATAAACAAAAGTCTGTATGTTAGAAAAAACAGTGGGATTTTGTGTCAAATATGATAGAGATTATGCTTTGTTTTTATTGATTGGGCATGCATCAGCCATTCTTCACCTGGGGGAAGAGGGAGGTACTGGCTGCATGCAAGAGTTCTGTGAAGGCCCTGTTGTGCTGCAGTCGCACTGTGCTGAACTCATCACTAATGGCCAGTGGAGACAGCAGGTTCATTGCTGCCAGCCGCTGACCGATCACTGGAGAGGCACAAAGAGAACAAAAAAGAGATGGTGAAATACAGCAAAACATTCAGATATTTTTATATTAACTGCAAGACTGCAACCTGAATTTGTACTCCTATACATATAAGTGGATATGAAACACGCAAACAACTGCTGTGCCAAAATGGTGCACCACATCTACAATTAAATTTAATACAGCATCACTCTGAATTAAAAGACAGCAAATAATCTGTATCAAATCAAAACTTACTCCACAGGAAAAGAAATTACCTATAAAAACCCTTAACATAATAAAAGACGACAGTTGGGTACACACCCTTGAAGAGTGTACGTGAGCGATGAGGATCTTTTTCATAGACACAACACAAGTGTTCTAGTAGAGATCCCAGAAGCAGATGGTTGGGAATAGCAGAAGCAAACTCCTGAATGGATGGGTACTGTTTGGCAGCCTTCAGAACCTCACCGTTTTCAGCAGCATCAGAAGCTATTTATGAAAGAGCACAACAGATGGGAGCAGGTTCAATACTGGAATTTCATTTCATTTTGCCTGATTCGCAAAGTAGTTTACTCAAGTGTGTTAAAAATACCACCTCATTAGAAGTGCTGCATGACAAATATGAGCAGAAGATGAAAAGAACAATCTAAATGTTATACCCATTATACATGTGACTATATAGTTTCAATTGCAAAGGAAACAAAACCCTGTACCAAACCTATTTTAGTGTTGTATTTCAAATTCGGTGTCTTGAACGGAGAAAACCAAGTCTTACCTTCAGAAATAACTTTTGCAATTAACTGAAAAATGTCTTTATTCTCTTGCTCCATATTTTGTAATAAAAAAATGCGTTTTAAGAGGATTCAGACCCACCTGAACATTCAAACTACTTTCAAATTATGTCTCCACTTTATGCTGAAGGCGTGTTCATCAGTAAGGCTTATCAGTCAAAAACATTAGAAGCAGATCACTCCCCCACACTGACTCGAAGAGCTGCAGAAAAACTTTGACAAACACAGGAACCTAAGAGATCCACTGAAATGTATGGAACCTACTTAAATACTAGACAAGTGCTGTTCCATTTCACAGACTGACAATTGCTACAAACAGTAGTCTGATGTCTAAAGTAGCCAAAAAAAATTGATATTCACTGGGAAAGAATTTTTTTTTTTTTTAAACATTAAAGCCACACATTTCCAGACTGCAGTGTTTATACTCATTTGGTGTTTATACTCAAATTGAAATCCAACATTATTAACCATTATTTAGCTGTCACTTTTTGTCCAAAGGGATATACAGTGTCAGCAACTCAACTTTACAATGATTAACTGTACCGATTTATACAGCAGAATATCCTTACTGTATTAGTTCAAAACAAATACCTAAAGTGTACTTAAGCAGAAGCAGGATTTGAATCAGAAACCTTCCAAAGCAAAGCAAAAATCCTAACCACTATTCTACGTACTATCCTTAACTAAAGCAAATGTACCGTTTGATATTGTTATAAATGTATGCATATCTGTTACACCGTAGGATGAGTTTCTTATGGACATTACTTAACCTTTAAATGTCATCATATGATTGCCATCCTGTAACCATGTAAGTACCCAGACAAAGACCTAAGGACACTAGGGTCCTAAGAAGCTAAGGACAAGGGCAGATAAATAATTTTAAACAACACAGCAATGTGCCAACTCAACACAGATACAATACCTTACAAACTACATGTTCCTGTATCCCTGACAGACAGAAAGTAGTAGACTTACAGTATTTAATTATTCAATCAACAAGCACTTATGGCTTCGTGCATTTGCTGGAAAAATAGATTTCTTCAAAAGAACATTTCAATCACATTAATTTTTGCAAAAAAATTAACACTTTACAATAATTGTTAATGTAAATTTGTTCATTCACTTAGGTGAGGTTTTCTCCAGGGGGGCTTACAATGATTTAACTTGTGTGGTAAGTACTGTGCTCACTAGTGCTATAGCAGGAGGTGGAATTTAAACCTGGGATCAAGATGGCAGCTCTAACTATTGTGCCACCTGCTGCACACTAGTACACAACACAACTGCCCAAACGCAAACATACAAAGGCCTCTTGTGGCACATCTCTGAAATAACTGCAGGACATTGGCAAAAGGGAAGATCCATTGATTTTATCAAAAAGAGAAATAACCTTTATGTTTAAGGCAGTGGCTTCGTAAGAACCAGAAAAATCACTTCAAATCACTGTTCAAAAATCACAGTGTTCCAGAAGAGGACAAATATTACTCAATTACGCTAGAGAACTGTATGCACCACTGGAGTCCAGCGTTTGGAACTATATTATATTATAACAACCCATGTTACTGGGAGTTTGAGCGGGAAAATGGTTTAATTGTAAACAGTTGGATTGTGGGTAAAACAGAATTGTGTTCAACCACTGTGGTTGTCTGTCTGGTGGCTAATTAAAGAAAAAGGAAAGCCTGTGAGGTGCTAAGCAGGCTGGGGCAGGTGGTTTGAGGTGCAGATCCTCGAGAAAAAGGGGTCCTCTCGCCGATACATCTCGCTGTCTCCTGGTGCTCCAACAGACATTCGCAATGAATGCTGTCCATAAGTCATTCTTCGTCCCATTGGAGCACAGCACACTACAATATCATTTACTGATCAGTGTTACAGTTAGATACCCAGCTGCACAATGATTTACCCTTTTGTACAACAGGGCCTTTCACTGTATCAATCCAAACGTTGAACCCAACCCCCGCAAACACCGACATGGATTCGATGTCAACTTGACGCCGAATCTTCACTGAGGAATTGTACAAGCAAAATAAATCTTGACCTTTTCAAGTTTTTCTAAAGATTATTTTGACAAACAAGGTTTACAAGGAAACAAATTTCCATCAAAACGTGAACAAACGATACTATAGACAACCCTTTGCGCTCACTACAAAAACAAAGCAGTTTTGGCCTTTAACAGGAAACTATTCAGAAGCAAACCGATTTTCACTATTAAAAAAACTTGTCATAACCGTACATCATCCATGCGGATTCAACATTGTGCAAGTCACAGATGGTCGGAACATGTGACCAAGTAAGTGGCAGCTAGGCCTGGGTGCAACGTGCTGTGCGATTGGTTAGTTTCTAATTCAAATTCAATTTGTTTATTTCTGAAAGGCTCAAAAGAGCTGGAATTGCTGCTAGATGCAAGAAATCGAAAAATTAAACGAAAAACAACAACACTAAACTTATAAATGAATCAATTATATTTGTATTTATTTTCTGTTAAGATATTAAGTCAATTTTATTGACTTTATTTTAAATTAGAAAATTAACATTATATACTGAGAAATAGAATATTTGTTTGTATTTTTATAATTATCTATCAAAGTTAATGTTTGCCAGTTACTAATAGACAAATTTATAATACAAGTAAATCTCACATAACTCAAAATGGCTTAAGTTTTATTACATCATGGCAATTTATACCTATAAAGTAATCTGCAAGAGCTGATTTTTACCAAGCCCAAAAATGTCAAGTTTCAAGAGGTTAACTGTATTTTGTTTAATTAAAAAAAGAATTTCAGGAACTGTAATTCAAATCTTTGCTTAGTCAAAACAAAAATGTTTGATATCGATTTTATTTTTGCAATAAAGAATTTTAGTAAATGTTATTCAGATCTTTGATTTTTTGTAAACTTTGTTTTTTCAGTCTAGTTTCAGATGTCGCTCTAATAACTCAGTTCTTTTCCTTATGGAAAAAACTTGGGTGAGAGATTATCCTTTGCTTGGCATTTTGAATAAATCACAAAATCATGATCCTAACAGCTTTGATTCTGTTGTTGATTACAGTAAGAATCAGGATAGATGCCATCCGTTTTATCGTACGTATGCATGAATTATATCTTTATTTTTGCCCCCCACCCCCCCCAACGAAGACTGATCCATACCTGGGACTGGCATTCCTGTGTAAAAACATGTATATACAGAGCGCCAACAAAAATTAAGATAACCAAAATTTAGCACAAGCATAAGCATTCAAGAATATCACAAAACTTGATACTTTAGGGTGTGAAGGTATTTCTGCAAAGCTAAGAAGAGTGGTGTGTGATCTACAAGTTGAAACAATAATTTTATAGAAGAATGGCCACTGAGAGAAAGAGAACTTTAATAAAAGTAGGGGAATCTTGACCTAACATATTCTGTGGAATGACCGATTAATCTTCACCTAATCTTGAGGGAGAACTGGTGAATAAGAAGGTGAAACTTGAGCGTTATGTTTTCCCCACGTGAATGAAGGTGAATGCTTGAGGGGGTGGGGTCAAGGTTCTGATTGACAGGTGCGTAAGTGCAAGTACGTCGTATCCGACGGCGTTTTCAGGCACACAAGAGGAAGTAACTTCGAAATGACGTCAACGTCAAGGCTGTACCGACGCGCTACATTATGGGAGACGAAATTCGAGGCCACAGCGATTCAACGCAGCTGTCTACCTACTGTCGAACTGGACACTTTCGTCGTCCTCCTTTGGGAACTCAAAGCCGTTCGCGTCGACCGTGTGGCTCCTGCTTGCCGCGGGACGCCGCACGAGCCTGTAGTCACTGCTCGAACTTTCCTCCGCGTCCCACATCGCGTGTCTCTCTGGTCCAGTCAGTCAGTGTGTCTGTTAGCCCCCCCAGGCAGCTGGCAGTTCGCCTTTCCTAGTACTTAACTCACTGTCACTCTCCAAAACGGTATCATTTACACTGCACGTCTTCGGCGTACGAACATGGTTAATTCGTTATTGACGAGCTAAGCCGTCTCCTGTTTTACCAGTCCACTGGTGAGGTAACTACTAGTAACGACCTGAACAAAAACAGTAGCTGCCGTTCAACCTCGTGGCGGCCATGTTTACCGCTCACGTGTAGTAAGGGCTCAAAGGAAGTTACCATAGTTTATCAAAACGGAAAGGTACATGTGTATGTTCATTTCATCAACATACAACGACAGTCTCCGAATTACGTAATGTTTTAGGAGCTGTTTGCGTATTTAAACTATTCACTGTTCCTAAATAGCATTCTCATCGAAAATTTTGAAACTGACTCTGATAGCTAAGATTGCTAGCACTCTTGTCTTGATGTTTACGTTAACCTCAAATTGACTACTATCTTTAAGACTCAATTTGAGTTCCAAACTGACTGGTTAAGCGCAAACGTTTTGAATTTGCGTTTATAATTCAGTCGGTAAAACAAACTGGTCCCGTTGACGCTTTTAATTTTTTTCGTAGTTTTACACAGTCCCTAATGTAAGTAAGGCAAAAAAAAAATGGCGACAGTTGGGGCAAAGATGGTTGTGTGACTAAGAAATCTTAAGTGACTGGATTTAGAACTGCTTTTCTCTGGAAGAATTACAGTTTATGGGTCTTAGGGCATCAAAAAAAAGCTTCACAAGAGGAACGTCTTTTCTAAATACATCCATAATACTGCAATGGTGCAGTTATTAAAATTTAGTTAGTAATCGTAAATATACAGAATAGTGTTAGTGTAAATTCTTCATTGCGTTTGTTTACAAAATGTACAACTTTCTCCAGGCTCCCTGCCCACCTGGAAAGAGAAACCCTCAGAACTGACAGTATTTTAGTGGAAAACAAGGTCATGGACCAGTGAAAATGAACCAGCTTCTCAAGCAGATGATCCTGTGTTCATAAAAGATCTTTGGCACTTGTAAGAGATGATGAAATGTGAGGTAAAACATTGCAGCATGTATCACACTACAATAGGTATTTTGACTCATGGCTATTATATTTTTTAATATCTACATTTACATTTATTCATTTAGTAGATGCTTTGAATGAATTTTTCTCTAAGTAGTGTTAACTAACCGGGAGTTGTTCCTGGTGCTCAAAAAGCCAAGTTCTGCCTATTAGCAGTGTAGTGTTCTTTTAAGTTTTCTTGTTTTGAGGTTTTTTTTTTTTAAATGCAAAAACAGCGCTACAGACCTCGCGATAACAGCAAAATGCACATCAGATTACTCTGAAATTTTGCTTTCATTTGTTTATTTTATTTATACGAATACTTAGGTTTAGTGCCACTGGTTGAATGAATTATGTATAAATAATTATAGGATTGCGAAACTGTACACCTTAAAATTTAACCAGAAAAGTATTTTTGCGGATGACTTGTTGTAGGGACTTCAGCAATACTAGTAAAAAAAAAAAAACCACACACATTTAATTGAATAGCAAAAATGGAGAGAAAAGAAACTGTACAGAAATAACGGTTACCCATTTCATCCTGAGAAACATTCCAACAGACAGAATCCGACAAAATACTTTTAAATGACGCAACTGCGTGTCAACGAACGGGGGAGAATAAACGGGAGGCAACTTTTATTTTGAAAAAAATCACTCCGGGGCGACATAGGAAGTACTTCCTGTAAGTCGGAGTACGGCTGACTTCACGTAGCGTGTAGCTCCTCAGAACGGCGCCGTAGACGCGTTTTCTGCGCAACTTTTGTAGGAAAACCGAAAAGGCACAGCTGTGTGCGTTCTTAGTCTATTTGTGTCACTACATGATTAGACTTAAAAATTATTTTAAAGCAAAAGTGCTTAGGTCATGCTCCGGAATTCTGCTGCTTCTTAAATTCAAAGATTTTTTTCCAGCATACATGGCAGAGTGGATGCTGTAATATCCTTTTGTTTGTAATTAAATGCAGTAACAATTTAGGCGCTTGGTTATTAAGTATGGACGAAATGACAGACGGCTGGTGAGTATCAGTACTGTCTGTCTCTGATTGACAGCAGCGGCAGTAATTTCTCTGCAAATTATTAACTCACTGCACTGGTATTTTCTCCTAGGAACGTCAGAGTTACCGATTTCCGAATATGCGAAGGTTTCCTCTTCGATGTATTATTTTTTTTTTGTTTTAAACAGCATTTTTTCAATTACCTGTTCTAATTACTAATATTTTCGTCTGTTGGAGACCGAGAAACACCTGCATTTCAGTGGCCAGCCGATAGGGGGCAGTAGAACACATGTCGTTATTTGATCACTTTTTTACAGAACCCGAGCAGTGAACAAATCAAGGAATATCAGTGCTGCTAACCTTTTACAGATTGTGAAGTAGTGAAAAAGTGACTCTCTGGAGTTCTGAACATGCTGAGTTACAGACGTCCGGGTACCTTTTGTTTTCCTAAGCTGAGGAACCACTGCACTGTTATGCGAAAAGTGGCTCTTGCTCCACTGGACAAATCATATTTAATTTCCAAAGTACTATGATCCTGCCCTGTGAGTGCTGCCCTTTATAATAGTTGTTGCTGCTGATGACTTCATCTGCCTTTTTTTTTTTTGTGCCGATTGTGTCGTATGCAGTTCGGAAGCGGCCCGATCAATCCGGCCCATAGACCGACACTCGGTGCACCAGATCTGCTCCGGCCAGGTGGTGCTGAGCCTGGCGACGGCTGTCAAGGAGCTCGTGGAGAACAGCATAGATGCAGGAGCCACCAGTGTCGGTAAGTTGTTTTTGTGACCACCTTTGCTGGAACTATTAAGGCTCACCCCTTGTGCTCTGAGGGTTGTTGGTTTGAATCCCCATGCTTTAGTACCCTTGGTCAAAGTACCTACCGTGAATAAATAGAATAATTATGTCCTGTTGTAAAAATGGGGAAATCGCGGTTAAATTTTCCTAACATTGGAAGCTGCCGTGAACAAAGATGTCAACTTAATCAATAGTAAAATGAGTATGGTTTGGATATTGTTACTGAGTAATCAGTTTTCTAAATATATTGTTTCGAATAGTTTAAGTAATACTATCTTGAAAGATAGAACTGCATCTGCTCTGCTCTTTGGGCCAGACGCTTTTGCTAGCTGTCGGATTATATTGGATCATACTTCACAGAAATCCGACTGAAAGAGTATGGAGCGGAGCTGGTGGAGGTATCGGACAACGGAATAGGAGTGGAAGAATCCAATTTTGAAGGACTGAGTGAGTTACAGAAGTCAAACAGTGTTTAAACGCTCTGCGTTTGGGTGTGTGTGCGTTGACGGTAAGAAAAGCTGCACTGAAGACCTCACAGTGAAGCGCTTGTGCTGGTGCTTTATTTGTTCGCAGCCCTGAAGCACCATACATCCAAACTCCAAGACTTCTCCGACCTCATTCATGTGGAAACGTTCGGGTTCCGAGGGGAAGCGCTCAGCTCGCTATGTGCCCTCAGGTATAGATGTGTATGCGTTATGCATCGTACCAATCTTTCAAGGGACACCAATCACATGTTTGCATGGAAACTATGGCAGTTAGTATTTGTAACATAACTATATTGTCAGAATACATATTTAGTCCATAAAGTTAATATCTTTCAAGTTCTTCCATTTGATGCCCCCGTCGTCATGGGGAAAACATTTAATGGAAGGGTTGCTTTGCACCACGAGTGAGGGAAAAATGGAGCGGCAGGTCGACAGACGGATCGGTGCGGCGTCTGCAGTAATGCGGTCATTGTACCGGTCTGTTGTGGTGAAGAGGGAGCTGAGTCGTAAGGCGAAGCTCTCAATTTACCGGTCGATCTACGTTCCTACCCTCACCTATGGTCATGAACTCTGGATCATGACCGAAAGAATGAGATCGCGGATACAAGCGGCAGAAATGAGTTTCCTCCGCAGAGTGGCTGGGCGCACCCTTAGGGATAGGGTGAGGAGCTCAGTCACCCGGGAGGAGCTCGGAGTAGAGCCGCTGCTCCTCCGCATCGAGAGGAGCCAGTTGAGGTGGCTCGGGCATCTGTTCCGGATGCCTCCTGGACGCCTCCCTGGGGAGGTGCTCCGGGCTTGTCCCACTGGGAGGAGGCCTCGGGGCAGACCCAGGACACGTTGGAGAGACTATGTCTCCCGGCTGGCCTGGGAACGCCTTGGGGTTCCCCCAGAGGAACTGGAGGAGGTGTGCGGGGAGAGGGAGGTCTGGAGTACTCTGCTCGGACTGCTGCCCCCGCGACCCGGCCCCGGATAAAAGCGGAGGAAGATGGATGGATGGGTTGCTTTGCACAATAACCTGGTAGTGAGTGGAAGGTGTAACCGACACACATATACTTTAGTAAATTACCAGACAGCCAGAGCTCCTCAACACAATATATACACAAACATACATATATACGGTCGAGTCACATTATTATGACTACCAGCTAATATCCAGAGTAACCGCCATGTGCAGCACGGACAGCAGCTAGACGGGCTGGGAGTGAGTCAATAAGGTGCTGGTAGGTTGTCACAGGTGTCTGGAGCCATGATGACTACAGTGCATCCCACAGCTGCCGGAGGGTGCATGGCGGAGGATCCATAGAGCGAACACGACGATGAAGGTGGTCCCACAGATGCTCAGTTGGGTTCAAGTCCGGGGAATTAGGGGGCCAGAGAAGTACTTGGAAGTCTTGGTCGTGCTCTTCCAACCACTGTCGGACATTTCAGAAATACTGCCACCCTTGGCCCGAAAGCCGATAAATCATCCCTTTTTGCAACTCTGATAAATTGCCCCTTTTACCCATGACAGCAACGAGTGATATGTGGGCAGACGGCCTATCGCACACCTTATATACCCACCAAGTCAGCTCACGACACGTGACGTACTTCATGGGCTACGCGCTGCCGACGTCAGATGCAGGAGACGGTCATAATAATGTGACTCGACCGTGCACATAGAGCTTTGCTGTGCACTCTTGAGTTTTTTCTGGGTTCTGCAGCGTCACTTGTGTTGTTTGCAATACCGACAGCTGCAAATCTCGCAGATACGCGTTTGTGCAGGTGTCCTGTAGTGCGCCTGCCGCTTGTGAACAGCCTTACTCAGCGGACATTTTTGTTGATGCGCAGTGATCTGAGTGTGGTTACGTGCCATGAGTCCACTGAGGTTGGCACGCGCCTGGTGTTCGATCACAATGGCCAACTCTGCCAGCGCAGCCCCCACCCTCGGCAGCGGGGGACCACAGTTAGTCTACAGCAGCTCTTCTCCACGCTACCTGTACGTCACAAGGAGTTTCAGCGGAACATCAAGAAGGTGAAGCCAGAGGCATCGCGAAGGGGTCGAATTAGACATTTAATACATCACTTTAATTTTCCCGAACTGTTATACAGGTCCTAGAACTGAAACAAGAATTACCTCCGTATTTATGATGTATTTTATACTGGTGACTTGCAAATGGGAGCTCTGAATTTCAGTTGTAAGCAATAAATTATCTGGTAATCAACTTTTAATTTCTTGCCAGAAAGAAGAGTTTAAATAAAAGTGCAGAACCAAACTTCCTGCCAATAGTTTGGTTCTGCTCATACACGTTATTTGTTAGGAACGGTCCTTTTAAGTTACAAAAATTGTGTAAAATAAACATTAATATTGTATGTATGTTTCGTAAAATCATTTACGTTGTTCATATTGATAATTGGGTGAAAACTAAATGGTTCGCTGTCTTTTCTCAGGAATACGCCAAGATGATACATGTCCTGCAGTCGTACTGCATCATCTCCACAGGGGTCCGCATCACCTGTACCAACCAGACCGGCCAGGGGAAGCGTACCACTGTGCTCTGCACCAGCGGCAGCCAAAGCATGAAGGAGAACATCGGAGCGGTGTTCGGGCCTAAGCAGGTGCTGCATTGCTGTGTGCAATTCGTTTGTTTTGCCTTTATGGTATCAGCACCAACAGCTCTCGCTACTTCCTGTTTGCAGCTTTTGCTTTGAGAAATAGGTGTTTTCACTAATTACGGATTTGTTGTCCTCCTAGTTCTCTCTCCATTTATTTTCGCCTCCATCCGTAAGTCTGATTCCTGAACAACTGTGAAATTGATCTCATCTGTCCATTGTGTAGCTCCAGAGTGTGTTACCGTTTGAGCAGCAGTCTCCTACAGAGGACATCACGCAGGACTATGGTTTAGACACAGATTTACCAAAGGACATTTTGAGTAAGTTGGGCTGCTTCTCATATCAAGTGTCCTATGAATTGTAGTGATGGTTGTAGTTCTTTGCATTGGTGTTACTACTTCATCTTTGATCTAGACTTTGAGAAAAGATCAGCTTATTTCACCTTCATAATTGAAAGATTGTGAATAACTTAAATAGTATTAGTAAATAGTATTTTCATGGATTGTTTTTCAGAATCTCTGGATTTGTCTCACAAGGAGATCATGGCGTAGGCCGAAGCTCCACTGACAGACAGTTCTTCTTTATCAACAATAGACCCTGTGATCCTGCTAAGGTATATGAGTCAATGGAGATATTAAGTGTATAAAAATTCCAAATTGTTTGTTTCTGTATATGTTACTGTGAACTACATTATTTTTTTTTCCTGGTTGTAGATTTCCAAACTTGTGAATGAAGTTTATCATGTGTACAACAGGCACCAGTATCCATTTGTTGCCCTTAACATTCATGTTGCATCAGGTAGGTTGGGAACTCTTGTAAAAGCAAATATGTGTGATAAGTTTATTTTTTCTAAATAAAATCAACATAGGTTTTGTAATGTTGATTTTCAGAGTGTGTTGATGTGAATGTCACACCTGACAAGCGTCAGATTTTCCTTCAAGAAGAAAAGCTTTTGTTGGCCATCTTGAAGAGCTCCCTTATTGCCATGTATGAGTCTGGTGTGAATAGGATCAGTTCCAGCCAGACAACCTTACCGATACCAAGTAAGCGCCTAACTTGTTTCTCTTAAGTAGCGCCTTCATATTTCTGCATTCTTTTTTAAATAATTTATGTATTTACAGGTCTGTTTAAGAGAGGTGATCATTCTGCCAGTGCAAATGTTCCAGAAACAGAAGATGCTCCAGAACCTCTGTCCAACACAAAGTCTTCACTGAACCTAGGTGGCCTAAGGGCTGCATTCTCGTTGCATCAGGATGCAGGTCCAAGGAACCAGAGCAACAGCACAAAAGTCAGTACATGTGGTCCAACTCAGAAAAAGTTGCAGAGCTTTTTCAGGAATCCTGGAAAAGACAACACCGTCCCATCTCGGTCTGCACAGACACCGACGCCAGATCCATTATGCTTTTCAGCTGCGAAGATGCCTGTTGGACTAGAGGATGGTAATAACCTGAAAGCAGACAATACGATGGACTCTGGAAGAGGGAGTGTTTTCTCAGAGCAGCCCGCAACTATGGGGCAAGAAGAAAATCCACAAAAACCAACATCAGAATCCAACTCGCTTGATGGCATAGCAATTGAAACAAGTATTCAGAGTGAGAATCTCTGTGAAGAGAGAGATGAAGAAGACAAAGAGTGTAAAGCAGCGGAAATCGTTTCTAGTCGGCTTGTTGCGCCCGGCACCCCGAGTCCTCAGAATAAGAGACCTAAGTTAGAGACCCTCAACTCAGAAAATAAAGCTCCCTCCACTGGGATGAACCTGGACACCCCAGTGAATGTGTTAAAAAAGATTGTTCCTTTGCGCTTCTCTTTGCCTGAGTTAGGGCAACGTTTGCGAAAGCTGCAAGAACAGAGGGAGGACAAAATGAACGAGGGACTGAAGTACCGGCGATTCAGGGCAAAGATCAGTCCTGGTGAGAACCAAAATGCGGAGGATGAACTGAAAAAGGAAATCAGGTATTGTTATTGTCATGGAACATCTTAATGGAACCCTTTTCTTGAACCAGTATTAGTGCTGAACTCTACACCCTCAAACTTCAGTGTTTTTATTTCCACAGCAAAGATGTGTTTAAAGAGATGGAGATAATTGGCCAGTTCAACCTTGGTTTCATCATCACCAAGCTGAAATCTGACATTTTCATAATAGACCAACATGCCACAGATGAGAAGTACAACTTTGAGATGTTGCAGCAACACACAGTCCTGCAAGGGCAGAGACTGATAGTGTAAGTAATGCAGTCCTTGTTAATTAAATACATCCTTTAACTTACTCCATGTCTGTTTGATTCCTGTAGACACTTTGAGTTGTTACTAAACATTTACCATATCTACTAAATATCTAAAAATTAAGTGTTAATAATGGTGCATTTATGCTCACCAAAGAGTGTAATCTGTTCTCTAAATTGAATTTGTTTTATTTGAGCTATACAAAATGAAAATATTTAAGCTTTGGAATAGAATGAGGTTAGTGGTCATTAGCATTAAAACTAAAATTACTAGCCATAATGAAAATATCTATTTTTCTGAAAAACAAAACAATAGTTTTTTTTCTATTAAAACGTAAAGATATTTGCAAAGAGATCTTGAAGGAAATGTTTGGGAGAGGTGAGATGAGTAAAGTCTTCAGTTTAGTTGGACTGAAAGTAGACAGGGCTTGAACTGAGGACCACCTAAATACTACAGCAGTTGACAAATTGAGCTGTTTCATTTAATCATCGTAATCTTATTGTTTTTTGCTTTTAGTCCACAGAAACTAAATCTTACTGCAGTTAGTGAGACTGTTCTGATGGAAAACCTGGACATTTTCAGGAAAAATGGATTTGATTTTCTCATAGATGAAGACGGTATCTATTCCAACATTTTATGCTATCCTGTCAAAAAGTCGAGCTTCTTACTGTTTTCTCCACCTTTTCCACGGCTACTTTTTTCATTGCATGTTTCTGTGCGATGCTTATCTTTGAAGCTCAAGTGATGGAGCGGGTGAAATTGGTCTCTCTCCCAACAAGTAAGAACTGGACATTTGGACCAAGTGATATTGAGGAGCTCATCTTCATGCTAAGCGACAGCCCAGGGGTCATGTGCAGGCCCTCTCGCGTCAGACAGATGTTTGCTTCGAGGGCTTGTCGTAAATCGGTGAGGGACGGTTCTCAAATAATCATATTGATTAATTGTATCAGAATGGATGTGAGAGCAATTACAGTGGTTAACGGTAATTACAGCTTGTTAATCAGTTGTTTTATGTGCTCATTTCAGCCTCAGGCTTATGTATAATGCTATCATACCTTAAAGCACAAAACCTGAAAACAGAAAAGTATATAGTACCTTTTTATCAAATCTCTGCTGTCTTGACTATGGTGCTGTAATGAACTGACATCCCATCCTGTGTGTACCTTGCCTAATGCCCTGTGCCTTTGGGGTAGGCTCCAGACAACTTGTGACCCAGCACTGGATGAGTGGTTCCAGACAATGAATGAAGGAATATTTTATTGTCCTCGTATTCCCTTCTAGGTGATGATTGGCACTGCCCTGAATAGGACTGAGATGAAGAAGCTGGTAACGCACATGGGTGAAATCGAGCAACCGTGGAATTGTCCACATGGTAGACCCACAATAAGGCACCTAGCTAACTTGGATGTCCTCTCACAAGACTGAAGTATTCGCTCCCGCTCGCTCGGAAAGCAGTGGCTCCACTCTCTGTAATGATACGTGTAATGTCATATCAAACTGGTAATTATAAGATTTTATTCCATTTTAAATCAGTGAAAAGGCTTATAACTATACTTGAAACTTCTAGTCAAGGCTTATATTTTTCTTACATTTTATTTTGATATAATTGATAGATTTTACCCAGATCCAGTGAAAAAATGTTTAAAGTTTATGCACTCATGTTAATTGAGCAGACTACTAACAATAGCTAGTTGAAATATTTTCTGTGTTTAATAAAATTTACCATGTTTTTTGTAGCAAGTGTTTCAGTATTGGAATGCTTTCAATTAGACTTAACCTTTATATTGTTAAACTTATAGTTGTTCTGCACAAATAACAGTAAATGAATACATTGGGGTGAATGATAGATAACAAAAACCAGGAACAAATGGATGTGCCATCAAATAAATGATTTGTAAAAATCATTTCCCAGCACAAGGGGGGTGCGGTGGGTTGGACTGGGTTCTGCTCTCCGGTGGGTCTGGGGTTCGAGTCCCACTTGGGGTGCCTTGCGATGGACTGGCGTCCCATCCTGGGTGTGTCCCCTCCAGCCTTACGCCCTGTGTTGTCGGGTTAGGCTCCGGCTCCCTGCGGCCCCGTATGGGACAAGCAGTTCAGATAATGTGTGTGTGTCAGTTCCCAGCACTACAGTCAAAAGGCATGTTTAAGAAATACCTGAACATTATTTCTAAAATGTGTAAACCTTTTTTATTAAGGTGTAGTCTTTAGCCAATTTTGAAAGGCGTAACATTACACACTGAAACCATCTACGGGTACCCTATTTCACATTGTAATTATCAAAATTCGGAACTCTTAACTTGAAGCAGTAGAATATACAGTATATAGAAGTGAATGTCGTTCATACAGCACTTCTGGGAGTGTGTCAGTATGCTTACATTGATTTTAGGTTGCAACTGTATGGGTTTCCAAACAGTTTCAGTGTAGCAGTTTGTCATTGTACAGGGCCCACTGGTGTGAGGGCTCAGTGTACAGTAACATTTACATAAAATGGTGAGATAGATGCAAAATGTGGATGATTATTTCTTATGCTCCAGGCATTACGTGTTGTACATCTCTGCCGATCTCCATTTACATTTATTAATTTAGCAGACGCTTTTCTCCAGCATACACCTCGGAGAAAATACAATTAGTGCATTACATTAGGAGAAAGACAGACATGGTTGCAGAGGTGTGATTAAGTAAACCTAGTTTGTTTCTTTCCACTTCACGCACCGATGTTCGTTGCTCGAGTAGGTGCGTAAAACGCAGGATAGATGAATCCTGATCAGCTTCCTACATTTTTTTTTTTGAAGGCACACAAATATTTACATACAATACCGGAGTAGCGGCTGTGTAAAGGCTTATCTGGGCATGATCATAAAGTTATGGTGCATGAACATTTACACCCTACATGAGCTTGAGAGATCATGGGCGAAGTGAGTCCAGAAGAGGTGAGTTTTCAGATCCCTCTTAAATGTGGACAGAGCTTCAGCAGTTCTGAGTGAGAGAGGGAGGTCATTCCACCACAATGAAGGCAGAACTGAGAACCTCCGTGCTTCACCTTTCACACAACTCTTTGCTATCGGTATTATGTTAAATTAGTGTGCTTTTTTTGCACAAAGTGCATTATTTATAGAGTGTGGCGCATATTTTCCTATTTCCCAATTTCCCAAGGGTCCCTCCAGTAGCAAGATCGGAATCCACACGTCTTCATCAATGCTTTTCAGCACATCCACAGTGCTCACATTCACCGTACAGTTAACATTTACTCATTTAACTGACGCTTTTTCCCCAAGCAACTTACTTACACACGTTACAGTGTTAAGTTACTTTCAATTACTTACCAGTTTTATACAGCTGGCGAATTTTACGCGAGCAATTTAGGGTAAAGATCTTGCTTAAAGGTACTACAGCTGGAGGTGAGATTCGAACCAGCAACCTGTGGGTCTAAAGCCAAGGCAGCAACTGTAGCAACTGTAACCGCTGCCGGCTGCTGTTATAAATCGCCTCTTTCCGCCGTGTCGCGCGGACCTCAGTTCTGCGAGTCGAGCGGCGCCGGGCCGCGGGACTCGTCTTTAGTGACTCTTTCGCGACTCCGTACACGGAGCCCTATCAGCGGTTGGCGTCCTACGGTTGCTATGGAAGGACCAAGTTGTGTACGTTAACCGCGACGATTTGGGGAAACTGCGGGGATGGTGCAAGAAGGCCGGAAAACGGGGGACGAGAAGCCCGCCGCGGAAGCGTCGTCTCGAAAGCTGCCGGCGAACCGTTCCGTCGACGCCGCCGGTGACGTGGTGGCGCCGGAGCGGCCGCTGAGCGCCGCACGTACCGGTCCGAGAGCGCGGTCCGCCTCCGCCTCGTCCTCGGCACTGCGGCCACGCCGCCGGGTCCCCGGGCACCGGGCGGCGGCGCGGAACGGTGGAAGACGCCGGTCCGAAGAAGAGCCCGATAATCTGCGTAGCATCATTGTCCTGAGGTTAAGCAGCGTTCGTTTTTACCATAATTAATAAGCCAGAGCAGAGGAAACAAATGGCTCTTCTTGCCTCCACCACCACGTGTCTCAGACCGGTGTCGTTAACAATAAGTAACGGCACCGACACACACACACACACACACACACACATCACATGCTGTTGCTCGCAGGTACGAGGGAGAGACGCGCGACGGGCTGTTTCACGGTAAAGGTACAGCGCACTTCCAAGGAGGTCACGTGTATGAGGTCAGTGGCTGCGCGCGACACCTGCCTGGTCCTGCTGGGGCGTTTGCTGCTGTGTCCGTTCGTCAGTGAATGCACTCGATCGATCATTGTTCCATCTCTTACAGGGCGCCTTTTCCAAAGGAAACATGCACGGACACGGTGTGTATAGCTGGGCGGATGGGATCCGCTACGAGGTGCGTTCGCAGCCCCTTGACGACAGAGGAAACTCCGCCGCCCGCAGTGTCGCAGTTCGGCGCCCGTTTCGTGACACGTGTTGTGTATCCATGGAAGCGACTCTTCTCAGTGTCACTTGCACTTGCAGTGTTGAGCTGCCCGCACTTGCTCCGGCAGGGTACTAGCAGGATTTGGGATTCAAACCAGTAACCGCTGTGCTACCTGCTGCCCCTGTAACTTAAAGTCGAAGCTCAGGTTGTCGAGCGTGTGTGAACTCAGAAAAGAAGTGTGCTTCCGTTGAGTTGTTCAGGGTTTTGAAGCGTTTTACGTTCATCGAGAAGATGTTTTTCTCCAAAGCGACTTCCAATACTCTATGTAGTGTTACCAGCCCACACCTTATTCGCCAGAGTGACTTACACTGCTAGATACACTACTTACACTGGGTCACTCATCCATACATCAGTGGAACACACAAACTCTCTCCGTCACTCACACACTATGGGGGAACCTGAACATCATGCCTTTGGACTGTGGGAGGAAACCAGAGCACCTGGAGCAAACCCACACAGACACGGGGAGATCATGCAAACTCCACACAGGCTGAGGGGGGATCGAACCCACGTCCTCTCACGCCGGCCAGGTGCTGTGAGACGGCTACTTCCTGTCTGTTTATCACGGGACTCTCTAAAGCATCTCTTATGTTACTCTGATCCTTCCCGCATTTTGTTGAGAAATGTTTTGTTATATTGATTCGATGGTCCAGTTCATCACCATAATATGTTTTAAATTATTTTCCAGTATTTGTGATTTTCAAGCATAAAATACTTCATAAAATATTTTCTCAAAATGCAGAACTGGAAGGAATTATCTATTATTTGTACCAGTGTCATTGGCCATTTTTCTCCCTAGTGGTAGGATATTGGTTGAAATGGGGGGGGGGGGAAGAAAAAATTAAAGTGCATTACATGGTATTATTATTATTAGTATTAGTATTATTATCATCATCCACAGCTGTATCAACATGTGTTATTGTACTTATGTACCATCTGGTTGATGGAGAATCTGAAATTTGAGCATGTATGTAAACATAAGTGACTTAATTGTTTTTGCATTTAGTTTGTCAACGGGAGGAAAAAAATTAAATTCATTCACGATTAAATGATAAGGATTATTGACCTTCCAGACATTTGGGCTTTTCAAACGTTTTTGAAAACTCAGCTCCGTTTTAATTGCACAGTGTTCTCAACCTCCATGCGTTGCAGGGACAGTTCATTTTCAATGTGCCAATGGGACATGGGACGTACACCTGGCCCGACGGTAGTTTCTACGAAGGTGAGGTGGTCAGCGGCATCCGGCACGGTGTGGGGACCTACAGATGTGGCACCAAAGATGTTTTCTACAGGGGCCAGTGGCAACGGGGCAAGAGGCAGGGAAAGGTATCGAGCCGAACCATTCTTCGCTGTCGCGATAGTCCACTTGATCAAGCAATTTTCATTTGTTTGTAATACTAATTTTTCATTTAGGGGATAATTTACTACAACAAGGAGATGACCTCATGGTATGAGGGTGACTGGGTGAACAATATCAAAGACGGATGGGGAGTGAGATGGTAGGTATCAATATCAAAGCGATAAAGCAGAGGAAATTAACCAAGCGGTGATGTTAGTTAGTGGGGGCAGCTGGTACCATAGTGTTTAGAGCTGCTGCTTTTGGCCCCAAAGGTTACAGGTTTGAGTCTCACCTTCAGCAAGGTACTTACCCTAAATTGCTCACTCACACTCACACACACTGTCTGAAACCACTTGTCTCATGCGGGGTCGCGGGGAGCCGGAGCCTAACCCGGCAACAAGGGATGCAAGGCTGGAGGGGGAGGGGACACACCCAGGGAGGGACACCAGTCCATCGCAAGGCACCCCAAGCGGGACTCGAACCCCAGACCCACCGGAGAGCAGGACCCGGTCAAACCCACTGTTCCCTGCCCTAAATTGCTCTAGTAAAAAAAGAATTACACAGCTGTACAGATGGGTAAATAATTGTAAAAACAAAACATCGAACAAGAATAAATTCAAAAATGTTTAAAAGAACTAAAAGTGAGATGCATATACTACATGACAAAATGCAATTTGTGCAAGTGAGGCAAACATCATACCCGATGTGTCCTGTATGACATGTTTGCGCTCTGAAACTGCGCAGCGTTTATGACGTTTTCTATGCACCACATTATTGCTGGAAGGAGAATTTTGTGGGAAGGAAGTTTCCCCAGGGCGCAGTGGGTTGGACCGGGTCCTGCTCCCTGGTGGGTCTGGGGTTCAAGTCCCGCTTGGGGTGCCTTGTGATGGATTGGCGTCCCGTCCTGGGTGTGTCCCTCCAGCCCTTTGCCCTGTGTTGCCGGGTTAGGCTCCGGCTCCCCGCAACCCTGTGCGGGACGAGCGGTTCAGACGGTGTGTGTGGAAGTTTCCCCAGAACTCTGAAGCCTCTTTTCATTTTTCTTTGTGTAGTTATCCTTCTGGAAATGTGTACGAAGGCCAGTGGAGGAACAATGCCAGGCACGGGGAAGGCACTATGAAGTGGCTGGCTCTCGGTCAGCGGTACGCCGGCCAGTGGGAGGAGGGCGTCCAGGTAGCGCCGAGCCCGACGACGGCGTCCTCGCGCGGTTTCTCTCCGTCCGACGAAGCCGATCCGTGACGTTCGCCTCCCTGGTTTTGCAGCAGGGACGAGGGACGCACGCTTGGTTCCTGAGACGGGTTCCCGGTTCCCAGTATGCTCTGAGGAACGAGTACGCCGGGGATTTCGCGCAAGGCGTACGTCACGGACAGGGCAGGTTTTGCTACGCCAGCGGGGCAGTTTACAGCGGAGGGTGGCGGAGCGACAAAAAACACGGCCAGGTAAATCCACTCGCCGGGATGGTTCCACGCTTTCTCCGCTCTATAACTTTAGCTTTGCCATGGCCTGAAAATAAAATACTGCTACAGTAAATGTACCCCATCTCCTGATTTATTTTACATGCTCAGTAAATGAACATTCTAATTGACATTGTGTTTTACTTTAAATACTGATTTATGAGCCCCTGATTTACTGTGCATGCTTGTTTACTTACTGATTTTGCATTTATTTACTTAGCTGACATGTTTTACACTGATTTACCCATTCGCCCAGCCGGGATATTTATGTACGTATTTATTTATCATTTTCATTTGCTTAGTGACAGAGCACAGCTGGCTTACAGCAGTACAGAGTAAGAATCAATATTCTGTTTCCCCACCTTACGAAGGTAATGCGTTCCTTCAAGTCCCTTTGCGTGGTGAAGTTGGAATTACCATTATTAGTTGCAATTATGCAATTTTTTATGTGTTGCTGAGCCCAAAACTGACACCCACTTATGCTAGAATATTACTAAATACCATTAAAATTGGCATCGTTGCTTCAATAGTTTACATTCATTTTCATAACAGAACATGACCAGGTAGTTTCCCTTCATTAATTGCTAATATTATTATATAATACATTTACATTCCAATTACACACGCACGCTTAATATATTGTTAATAATCATTGTATGTTGCTTTGGAGAAAAGTGTCTGCTAAATGTATAAATGTAAATGTCTTGTCCAGAAATCTGTCCGTTACCATGTAATTTACCAGCGCCGGGCAGATATTATCCCAACTTTCCACTACGACTTATCTTCAATTGCAGCATCGTCCGAAAACCCACCGTAAATAAAATGAACCCCCTGTAAGTTAAAGCTGGGTAATTTTAGTGTATCAGTGTAGGGTAATAGAATACACACACACACATTTTCAGAACCGCTTGTCCCATACGGGGTCACGGGGAACCGGAGCCTACCCGGCAACACAGGGCATAAGGCTAGAGGGGGAGGGGACACACCCAGGACGGGACGCCAGTCCATCACAAGGCACCCCAAGCAGGACTCGAACCCCAGACCCACCAGACAGCAGGACTGCAGTCCAACCGCACCGCACCGCACCGCATAGAATAGAATAGAATAGAATATACTATACTATACTATGCTATACTTTATTGTCCCCTCCAGGGAAATTTGTCTTGGACACCATGACATGGTCAGTGCACAACATTGGACTCACATAAAATAATACATGCCCTAACATACAATAAAAAAAATAAATTAAAAAAAAAAAATAAACAACATACAAGTTTAAAAACCTCTATATACCAGACTAAAACCGCAGTTTTGGAATTCCCTATTTAATAATTTAACTGCAGCTGGCACAAAAGAATTCTTACAACGATTTGATTTACACATCGAAATTCTAAATCGTCTCCCAGAGGGCAACATGTTAAAATTCTCGTGTAAAATGCGTGTCACCAGCCGCAATTTTTTTTTTTAGCTTCTTTTAAAACAGATGCCTCGTGCAACTCCTGTATGGGTCTTTTCTCTTCCCACCCTATAATTTTTAGAGCAGTATGTACTAGTCGTCCCAAGTTTTGATTTTGACTGGATGGTCGAGTTTCCGTACCATTCTGTAATACCATAAGTGCCAATGACACTAAGTAGGAGGTGGTGGTATTCGTACCTGGATCCTTCGAGCATCGGGAGCAGTTCTAAACACTGTGCCACCTGCTGCGTTTGATTTCTATACCACTTGGTTTACTCTACTCAGTCTTCTTTGTCAGAGATTTCTTTTTTTTGTTTTGTTTTATTGATTATAAAAATCTTATTGTACCTTTACGTCCTAACCCAGCAAACTGAAATTGCTGTGGATAAAAAGCACGGGCAAAATGAAAAAACGTAAATGAAAAGTAAGTATATACAGACGCTACGAAGCGATGTAACCAGATATTGCTTCAATTGTAGGGAACGTTTATATTTAAGAACGGGCGCGTTTTCGAGGGGGATTTTGTGGACGATCGCGTGCCTGAATTCCCAGCGTTCTGGACGGATGATGCGCAGACCCCTGAGCTGAGCGGAACAAGGAGTCAAACTCCTCCTTCCAGCGATAGTAAGTAAAACCTTGCGTAAATGTTTTGTCGTTGCGTCCTTGATGGAAGCGTACGCTTTCCCGCGTGGAGCCAAAGAAGTTGGCTGATGTTGACGTGTTAATGATTTCCGGAAGCAGCACTGGCAATATTTTTTTGCGTAGGGTTTTTGGAAGCAGCCTGCATGTGTCCTTCAGGTGAATCGTCCAGGAGGATGACGGGGAGAGCCAGCGGTTGCTCATTGGTAGGACCCGACATGGCTTTAGACATCCAGTCCCTGCTTGCTGCTTTCCCTGAGGAACAGAGAGACCCTGAGCTTAGACAGGTTGGTATCACCGGGATTATGTGTTAGATGTCTGTCTGTGGTAGTAGTAGCGGGAGGCACGGTGGCACGGTGAGTAGCGCTGCTGTCTCACAGCACGTGGTGGTGTGAGAGGATGTGGGTTTGATCCCCTGCTCAGTCTTGTGTGGAGTTTGCATGTTGCATCTGTGTGGGTTTTCTCCGGGTGCTCTGGTTTCCTCCCACCGTCTAAAGACATGCTGTTCAGATTCCCCAGAGTGTGTTCTACTGACGTATGGATGAGTGACCCATTGTAAGTAGTGTATCTAGCAGTGTAAATCACCTTGGTGAATAAGGTGTGTGGGCTCATAACACTATAGAGTTCATTGGAAGCTACTTTGGAGAAAAGTGAATAAATGTAACTTGTGTACATGTTCATTACAAATGTAAAAGTGAGTGACAGCAAAAAGCAGGTTGTAAACTAAAAATTTCTCTTGCATCTGTTGGGCAGATGGAGTTTGCGGTGCTCAGGCACATTGCAGAGCTGAGGACCGCGTACAACTTCTACAGCAGCCTGGGTAATGAGGAGTCTCCGGACAACACCTTCCTCCTGACGCGTTTGCAGCTCTGGCGCCTGCTCAAGGACTGTCAGGTGCAGCGGCATGGGATCACGCTGGTCCGGGTGGACAGGCTCCTTCAGGGCAAGTGCGCCACGCTGGCCAATTGTGGATTTTATCCTGACTATGGACTAACGGTTGGCCCTTCGTACTCAGTCCTCTCACCACGCGATGTTAGATGTGGTGTTTTACCATGTTTTTCCTCAGAAGAGGGCTCCCCAGAGGAAGTCCACTCTCCATTTGGAACTCTCTTATTTAGGAGGTTCCTCAGCTGCCTTGTGATCCTGGCCTACCGCATCTACCACAGAGACGTTCAGTAAGCGGCACGATGCCAACTGCGGGGAAATGTGTGATGTTTTCACGTTAATTGTCTCGGACTTGATTTATTCCTCCTATCACACCTCAACTTTTTCTTCCTTCCCATTCCAGATCCTGCAATAATGTACTTGTAGGATGCTTTTCTAAGATCATGAGGAATAATATCCTTCCTAATGCAACAAATGTGAAAGGTACGTGGAACAACACCTACGACCATATCTTTGCTTTATACTCAGCGTTGGTGCTTTAAAATATTTTGGCTGTTTTTCAGTTACTGGCGGTTTTTATATAAATCACACAAGTGCAAGTTTTAAAATGTTGTGGGTTGAATTAGGAATTATCCTGACATGTCGTTGCTTTTGCTTTATGTCCGCAGGTGTGTTTTTCTCCCACCCGGTTCGCACCGCAGTAGCTGCCAACTATGTGAAGCGGTGCTGGGAGATCTATAAAGCCCTCTGCAGGCTCCATTCTGATCCCCCCCGTGACCGGACCATGACCATGAGGCATTTTGTCTGGATGCTCAAGGTATCTGCGCAGGTCATAGTGATGAAGATCAAAGCTGTTGGGAAGACCTTTCTCCAGCCCTCACTGCGAAGGATGCATGAGTGTGTTTGGGAGTAGTATTTCAGTGGCACGGTTTTTATGGTCAGTCCATCAACATAACTTTGGCCATTCATGCGTCTGTTGATGCTGTAGTCCCTCTATATAGGGACGGTTGGTAGTGTAGTGGTTAGAGCTAGTGCCTTTGAACCCAAAGGTTGCAGGTTTGATCCCCACTTCTAGCTGTAGTACCCTTGAGCAAGGTACTTACCCTAAATTGCTCCAGTAAAATGTACCCAGTTGTATAAATGGGTAAATGATTGTAAGCATGTAATAGTTGTGACCTTAACATTGTAAGTTGCTTTGGAGAAAGGCATCGAATAAATGTAAATCTTGGTTGGAGATAGAGGGTCTCATAACTGTGTTCTACACAACATTGAAAATGTAACTAGGCAATCAGCTCTGCCATGAATTACACACAGCTGTCTTATATGGTTTGTATAGACTTGCAAAGACAATTACAAAGTGGTGGTTTGGATTTTTTACTGTTATAAAAATGTTTTTTTTTGCTCACTCCAGTTTTCTTCTTCTTCGAAAATCTCTTTTGAAGGACATATACGTTTACAGGCAGCTGAGATTCACACTTTAAAAGGAATTGTCCAGAGACTTTTATCTGTCATTGGTCCTGTAGATTTGATATTTTCAGTTTTGAAGGAGTATTCCCTAATTTACCGGGGGGGCACAGTGGCGCAGTGGGTTTGGCCGAGTCCTGCCCTCTGGCAGGTCTGGGGTTCGAGTCTTGCTTGGGGTGTCTTGTGATGGACTGGCGTCCCGTCCCTGCGTTGCCGGGTTAGGCTCCGGTTCGCCGTGACCCCGCTTGGAACAAGCGGTTTTGGAGAATATGTGTGCGTGTGTATTCCTTAATTTGACAGCGGTTATCCCCGTAAATTAACTTTTAAAAATGTAGACAAAAACCCTGGGTTTTAAAACCGTTAAAGAAAATGTCTGTTTTAAATAAAAGCAATGATGTTATGTTCAATAAATTTGCGATTAATAACTCTTTCTCTGACTCTGCGGTCAGGATCTGGATCTGTTTGACAATGAGCTGACCATAGGAAAGGTTGTCGAGATTCTGTGTTTTGAAAGTCCAGCAATGGAAGAAGTTTCCCTCTGCAGTCTGGATCTGGAGGCAAGTCTGTCGCTCATGTCTACACTTCATTTTATTAATTTTTTTTTTTTTTTTTTTTTAAAAGCAGTAAATAGGAATGGGTACATCTGTTAAGGTGTTATAAGGGATTATTGTGTGCGAAGTTATTCAGATTATTTAACACTTTACTCAGTTATATTTGTGGATATTTTCACAGAATAGCCTAGGATTAGTACCATTTGCCAGATAAAAAGTATATGGGCTTTCACAGAATTTGCACGGAAACCTTCATCACCTTCTCTGTTACCTACTGATTATGTACAGAATGGTCTGTACATCCAGTTCAGTTCACACATACATCATCTGAAACCGCTTGTCCCATTCGGGGTCGCGGGAGCCTAACCCGGCAACACGGGGCGTAAGGCTGGAGGGGACACAACCAGGACGGGACGCCAGTCCATTGCAAGGCACCCCCAGCGGGACTCGAACCCCAGAGCCATCGGAGAGCAGGACCTAGTCCAATCCACTCTGCCACCAAACCACTGCACCCACTACTCCACTTCAGTTCTGCACATAAAATTGCTAAATTACCCAGGCGATACAGAGGTGGTATCATGGATCACGTTGAACGCTGGATGTTTCCATAGATGAACTTCCTGGAGTTCTTCGAGGCCTTGCTATGCTGCGCAGAGGTGAAGACCAGTTCAGTCGTGATCCCTCCTGAAGGGGACGTGGCAGGAAAGAAGCTTTGGGAGAGCCACTCTCCCCCCCAGCAAGGGCTGTCCATCCTGGTGGGTTCTGCATTTCTCTCCATTTCTCTTCATTTCTCTTCTAGTCCTTGGTCATATCTTGACATTTATGAATTATTTGCACAAAATCTTTCTCGGGTTGTATTTGTACTAATTCCTTACTTAAAAGAATACTATACAGTGGGACCTCGGAACTCGAACTTAATTCGTTCCCAAATGGCGTTCGAGTTCTGAAAAGTTTGAGTTCTGAATCAATTTTTCCCATAAGAAATATTGTAAATTGTATTAATCCATTCCAGACCCCAAATGATTGCCTATTTAAACCCATATACATACATACCGGGGGGGGTGCGATGGTGCAGTGGGTTGGACTGGGTCCTGCTCTCGGCTGGGTCTGGGGTTCGAGCCCCGCTTGGGGTGCCTTGCGATGGACTGGCGTCCCATCCTGGGTGTGTCCCCTCCCCCTCCAGCCTTGTGCCCTGTGTTGTCGGGTTAGGCTCCGGCTCCCCGCAACCCTGTATGGGACAAGCGGTTCAGAAAATGTGTGTGCGTACATACATACCTGATGCTAAAACCATAAATAAAATGTGTAAAACCCATTAATACATGAACATAAGCTTTACCTTTAGCAACATCAGCTGCTTTGATGGTCTCTTTATTTTTCAGTATAGCGCAAATCCTAGATTTAGACATTCCATACTGTGCAGCCAGATCAGCCACTCAAACACCTCTATCGTGTTTTTCAGTTATTTCCTTTTTGGCTCATTGCTTTCACTAGTAACCTTCTTAGGACCCATGATGGCTTATTTAATGTAAGATATTAGAAAACACAAAAACGCGTGGAAATTCACGGCACAATTCAGCGAGATGCTCACTCCGCGAGTTTTCAGGCAAGACTAACCCCTACCGAGTCATACACGTCGTACGCACCCTTCGTTTTACGGGAAAAAAGACGCGTCATGTGTCCGACAGGTTTTAGCCTCCAAGGTTCATCGGCTTAAGTTCCGAAATTTCGTCCGAGTTCCGAAACATTTTGTCCCGAACAACTCGTTCGAGTTCCGAAACGTTCGAGCTCCGAGGTTCCGCTGTATATATGTTTTGACATTTAAATGACAGTGTTAAGACTTATGTCCTTATAATTTATGTCATAGGCTGCTGGGAGGATTCACAGAGTAAGAATTTCATTGTATGGTGTAACGAACTGTTTACTGTACACATGACAATAACCTCTTGAATCTTGAATCTTAATTTTGCAAAGAAAAAAGTGGTAAAAATGGCATCTTACAAAGGTGAGATTGGAGTAAATGCACAAATAAACTGGCCATTTTCCAAATGCCTCATCAGAACCCCATTAGCAGCAGTAATAGTTGTAGCATATCAGTACTTTGGAGATGCATTAATTTGTTGTAATACAAATTCCAAATACTTAGAACTAGTGATACCAG
This sequence comes from Scleropages formosus, assembly GCF_900964775.1. NCBI lineage: Eukaryota > Metazoa > Chordata > Actinopteri > Osteoglossiformes > Osteoglossidae > Scleropages > Scleropages formosus. The sequence continues at coordinate 13,186,469 of NC_041825.1, read as the reverse complement.
CGCTGACATTCCTGATATTGGCAGATTTGTCCGCATTAGAAAGCGGTGATGAGAGACTACAGAGTGAAACCTGTTTATTGTTGACATTTTCCCCACTGCGGTGCTGTTCGTTTTTGGAGCGCTGTATACATTTTGCAGGCCGGTCATTTGTGTTTTGTTTTTAAGAGTGCAAAATTGAGAGAGACACTGCACCTCTCCAAATCCAAAGTGACTGACTGGAGAGACAGCGGTGAGTCCTTCGGCACCTTTAAGGTACAAATAAGCTGTGTTACGTAATAAACTGTAGGCCTAAATGACACGTTTGGATTTCTGCGAGTTTCCAGATGAACGGCGCTTCATCGTACCCTTGGTAATGCCACTTGGCATATTTGTGTAGCAGTCATGCATTTTTCTGTATAGTACAGGCAACACATGCCCAGGGAACCATTAACAAGTATAACACACACAGTATGAACCGTCATCCAGTGTAGAGTAAAACTAAAAAGCTCGCTTCCATTTTTTTGTATAATATGCTTTATATAAAATATTTTTCTTGGAATATGCACATTGCAAGTTGTATCAAGCCTCAAAAAAGTTCTAAACTGTTCTCATCCCTCTTATTAGTATACAGAGTATTTTGCTTTATTAAAACTCGAAATCAGTAATCCAGCCAATTATTACAAAGGCATTCCGTTTGAGTAGAATACATATTTCATAAAGCCTGGTTGGGCAGTTGTCGTCCTGGAGGGCTGGGATCCAGCACAGTTTAGAAAATACATTTCAATCTGCTGTTGAACTAGTCTTTCCACACAGTTGGGTAAATTATAATCCATCTGAGTGACACACCAGGGGGTTCCGGGTTCAAGGAACGACCAAACATGGGGCAGTACTGGCTGTACTTCTAAAAGGCTTTATTATACATCTCCATAATTATGAATTACAACTATTTCTCTGGGGGGTGCGGTGGCGCAGTGGGTTGGACCAGGTCCTGCTCTCCCGTGGGTCTGGGGTTCAAGTCCTGCTTGGGGTGCCTTGCGATGGACTCTGGCTCCCCGCGACCCTATATGGGACATGCGGTTCAGAAAGTATGTGTGGGAACTAATTCTCTTTGTTACAGTCAAAGCATAAAATCTGTCTTTTGACTTTAACAATAAAATGGACAGACTACCTTTCAAGTCCAGCAGCAGAACTTCAAGAAACTTTTCTGAAATCCATATTCAGTACTGCAACAGCTGTCATGAACTGGCTGCACCTGGTGCTTGTTTCCTCCTAATGAACCCACACAAGGTATGACTGCCAATCCAGGCAAGGAGTTGACAGGGTTGGGCTCTTGTTGACTTCACTGAGCTAAAGCAACAACCTGTGATGCTCTGACCGCCACTTTTAGAGTCATGCAAACCATTCAGGTTCTTTCGATTTTTCCCAAAATGGTAATTTTCCACATTTAGTATGTCAGTAAATGACTGGCAGAAACAAAATCTGACAGGAGAACCCCACTGAAACAGCGCAACCAGTTACATGCAACATAAGCACCCACTAGAGGACAGCACACCACCATATTTGCGCAGTTGTAAGGAATGGGATGTGATGATGTATTTGTAGAAGACAGTTTAATTACTGATCGCTGTGTTTTATTTTCTGGTTTATAGTTGTCAAGCTACCTACTGACAAAGAAGAGCCAAAGTCAGAAGAACTGGACCACTGGGTCAGAAGGACCCAGCTATTCTTTTGCAAGATCTTCTTTCCAGCATACGAGTACAGCCTGTTGCTGAGGAAGGAGGTGCAGGAGGAGCGGCTGAGGAACGAGGAGCAGCTCAGGAATGAGGAGCGGCTCAGGAAGGAGGAGCGGCTCAGGAAGGAGGCACAGACCAGGGTTAACTGTCCCAAGGCTAAAGAGACAGCCAGGTATTGGCGTGGTGTTTATCTTCTCTACTGCTATGGAGATTCACTCCAAGTCCTTACTATGGTACTAAAAGTACTGTTGTTCTACAGCGTTAAAGTGAACAACTGATTTTTACTGAGAGAGGAGATTAATTTGTTTAGGGTGATCATTAGCTCAGGTGAACACTTAAAAGCTACAGCATACTGCATAACCAGATTAGAACACCACTGTTCTGCCCAAGGGGGTGCAGAGGTGCAGTGGGTTTGACCGGGTCCTGCTCTCCAGTGGGTCTGGGGTTTGAGTCCTGCTTGGGGTGCCTTGCGATGGACTGGCGTCCCGTCCTGGGTGTGTCCCCTCCCCCTCCAGCCTTGTGCCCTGTGTTGCCGGGTTGGGCTCCGGCTCCCCGCGACCCCGCATGGGACGAGCGGTTTCAGACGATGTGCGTTTGTGTGTGCGCGTGTGCGTGTATTCTGCCCAAAGAAAGGTTTGTAAGCAAAATTCTGCTATAAAAAAACTAAAAAATGACATTCATTACATGTGTATAAGAAAAGTAAATGGCAGCTTTACTGGGGTCACATTTGTCATTTATTACTGACTGACAAATAAGTGTATTAAAGCCATGGTGACTTGGGGATTTAGGTATAGATTTCAGGTCTCTGGCATCCAGATGACTCTCCTCTGTGCCATTGTGATGAATTCACGTTTTACTGTGCTGACACAATGAAAAGGACAGAGTGCGACCCCAAGCAAAACCGCTCTTATCAGCAAACCTGTGAAATTCTGTACTACAGGGACCTGTCTACAATTTCTTTGCTGCAGACATAGACCCAGTTTGGGGAGGACTAGAGGTGGGATGGCTTGAGTATTGCTGAGGGCCCCTCAGAAGGACTGCAGTGTGATGCAGCTACTGCTCTTGCCTACTCCCGTCAGGCTGAGAAAGCAACGGGAAGCAGAGGAAGTGCAGAGACGAAAGATGGAGCAAGAGGCAGATGAGGCAGCAAAAGTGGATGTTCTCAAGGAGATCAGCATCCAGTCCCCAGCACTCCCCAGCCCTGTGGCCTCGACCACCTCGGTCGGCAGCCTCAAGCAATTCCCCGTCAACGGAAGAAGGAAGAAGAAGTAGAATGAGGAATCCCTCTGATCTATGCAGCAAAAATGGGTGGTTCTTCTGGTGTGGTGAAGTACGAAGTTACTCGCAAAACAATACACTCCTTCTTTACAAACACAGCTGAATCTGGAAGTCTGTAACTCCAAAGTCTCTTACAGTTACCATAAACAATAGCTTAGTAATCCTGATTTCTTATTTATCTGGGAATTAGGTTCTGTAAAGTATAGCTATAATCAGTAAACATACTTCGCAATGTTGGCTGAAGTTCACAGAAGGAGATTCAAAACCCTTGCAATCACTCACACACATTGTCTGAAGCCGCTTGACCCGAGCGGGGTCGCGACAAGCCAGAGCCCAACCTGGCAACACAGGGCGCAAGGGGATATACCCAGGATGGGATGCCAGTCTGTCACAGGGCACCCCAAGCAGGACTTGAACCCCAGATCCACCGGAGAGCAGGACCCAGCCAAATCTGCTGCGCCACCGCACCTCCCCTTGCAATCACAACTAATTTAAAATGAATGTGTAGACAGCAATGGGCTGACATCACATCCAGGGTCTTATCCTGCCAGGATATCTATTGGGCCACTGCAACCCTGCATTAGGACAAGTTATTGATATTAATGAATGAATTATAGAAAAATACCTTATCTCCACAAACTCCAATTCAATGTGAAATGACACTTATCCCATTAATTATACTCAGGATTCCCCATCTTATTGATCACTGACACTCAGGAACAGACATAGGGTTAGGGTTAGTACTGTATATAAGTATAAAAGTAATACTTGGGTAAATTAAGGTCTATGTAAGAAAGAGTATGACTCACTCCCTGCTGCACTCGCTGTTGAATTAAGGTGATCTCTCCCATTCTATTTGGTTGCACTGTACTGGCTTAGAGAGTGAACACAGGTCACGTTGACTCCATTACAAACAGAGATTTTACAAAATAGACAAGTGAAGAAAAAACTAAACTGGATAATGTTTATTTCTGGAAATTTGGCCAGTGTAATGTTACAACATATGAAAATGTAAATTTCTCTTAATGGCATACAGCTATACGTTTGACTTGGTTGTCACAGTACTGCATTTCTTGGACAGAGCATCAGTGCACTGCTTATTTTTCATTGCCCAATTGGAAAAATGTTCATTCACTTTAAATGCTATTAACATGTAGAAAGATGAATACAAGAAACACTGAAACCAAGTCAACAAGGAAAATTAGAATTTTAGTTTATTTAAACTTTAGGCTGTTTACAAACCACATACTGTTCAGATGATGGCATTCCAAAGTAATGAGACAATTAAAGCCAAATACAAAGTTTGTGTATATCCATTTAAATGCCGTGTTACAATACACCTTTTTAAAAAGGAAAAACTAAATAGAACAAAAATAACTGTTAATTGTAACTTAATATTTACATTCCATTGAAAAATAAATTTAATTTAAGATAAAATTGATATTACAGGTAATTACAACAGTGAACTATCATTGGGTTAAATAAGAATATTTAACCACTGGTTAAATAAAATCTAAAAAAATTGATGTGAATTATTTTTACAATGCAATTATTGCATTACAAATTATGCTGTCTTTGTTACCAGCATATCCACCAGTTTTGTACTAATAGTGTAGAGGAAAGGGTCCATAGTTTCAAACTTCTTTCAATCCAAAAAGAAGATATTATTGAACTGTGTGGCACACAATCTCTTCACCTCTTCTGTTGGGCACAAAAACAGAGACGCGACAATGAATATCAGCATATTTTCTTTTCAACCATCATCAGTTCCACCCTTTGAGCTCAACTGAAACGTTATTGAATTTGGATATAAATTATATTTCTGACTGATACTGGGCTGTGAACAGAATGACTTAATCAGTAAAATATTCTCTCCAACCTGTTTAGCACGCCTCAAAGGTGCCGTGGCTAAAATGAAACATCATCTTTAGTTACTTATCACCAGGCACCCAAACCACCTTTAGCTGCTTGCAGTAAAATTTTACATCTCCAGTAACAATAGAGAAGTACTTTCTTTACATTCATGTCAAGTGTCACATTCAAGTCAGTTTACTTCCCTAAGCTTTCAGTTACACTTCCACTCTTAATCATTGAACTGGAACTTAAAAACACACCCATTCAATTCAACTGTGACCTGACCCTAATGCTGCCATAGAGCCACGGTTGGATAATGAGAAGATCTTATGGCCACAGTTGGACTGGAGCGAAAACTGAGAAGTGGTGTAATCTGACTGGGTGTAGCAGTCCTCTTAATCATGTAGGAAGAAGAGTGGTAACGAACACCAAGGAACATGGGCCGCCGTAATAACGACGTTCTAACATGTCAAAACACTTGCAAAGAGGCCTCCGCTATGTCAGCTACAGACCATGGCACATCTGTCACAGAACAAGAATTTTTTTCCCTCCCACATACATTTTATCATTTCTTAACCTTACTACCAATCCTTGGTATGAGTACAAAATACGTAGACTTACCATTCACTTCGATCAAATTAGCATTCTTTTGATTTAAAATGACGTAGAGCTCTCTCTGATCGGACTTCTTGCCAACCACCCAGTAGTCTGTCATTGCTTTGACGATAATTTCCTCATCCTCATCAACCCTAAGAAAGCAGCACAGGAACACTCAAAGGAGAGCTCAATGGACAAGGCCACGTCCGCCAACGTGCAACCCGGATGACCAGTTGTAAACCCACTTTTCTGTGACTGCTCACCGCACGAAATCAGCATGGATATCCCCAAGGATCTTCATGAGGTCAGGGTGCACGGAGGTCAGAGAAACGCTGGCAGTCTTTCGCATGTGGATGGTGCTCTTCTCAGCCAGGTTCATGTGGTTAAAGTAGATGAACTTAAACTGAGGCTCCTTGTCTGGCCTGCATATGTTTAAGACACGAAAGCACTGTAATACTTTCAATCACCTCAGTAAATATTAGCTAGGCTCACTTACTTATAAGGTGAATATCTAAAAACCGGTTATGTCTGAGAAAAGATTTGGTCTTTGGCAAAACATTTACTCTCTACACTACAGTGGACATCCATCCATTGTGATTTTAGTCAAATGTCATTTTGTCTATATTAACCACAATACTACATGTGTAGTATTTATGCGATATGCTTTGCAAATTTTGTATCTAAAATTCAACTTTTTCCTACCTAAACTGGTATATCATTTACCACAAAATCTTTTTTCCTCCAACATTTATTGTATGCAATATTAACTTAAGACGATGAATACTTTTAAAAACCGTGGAAACTATACTGAGAAGGTGAAGCTAATCTTTCTTCCAATGAACAAACGAGCAGTACATGTCCTGTATGCAAGTGCCATTAATATAGTGTTTTAGCCGAAAGTTTTCCATTATCTTGTACTTTCAACACAGAACATTCACTAGAAAAGTTACTTATTAAATATGTCAAAACTAGTAAATACGTTAATGACATCATGTGTCTCATAACTAAGTTGTCTTTTCACCTTGGTGACACCGCTGCTCACAAGCAGAGTACACCTTGCACATTAAAGTTTCACTCAGACTTAATGCGTAAGGCGAGCCTGTCATTGCTTTAACCACGAGCCTTGGTGACAACAAAACAAAGGCATCAGTAACAGCCACTGAATAATCACATTAACTATCCAGCAGAACTGCTGCAATCTGCAGCTGTTCGCAAGCCAAACAAAAATTAAACATTACCTATATGGAGCTGTAGAAAAAAAGCTACTCGCTGTTTGGCTGTTCCTAATAGTCTCCTACAATCACTTTCAAAAGTACATGTTAGCCGTGTATCAAGACATGCAGCAAGTACACATCCAAGCCTTATATCAAGACATGCAGCAAGCCTATTTTACACTCATTTTGTATGTGCATGACGCAGGAATTTGTATGACACTTTCCCGAGACATCAAAAAAATAATTGATTACTATGCCATTTATATTTTCCATTGTCATTTAGAATTTTAGCCAAATTAAAGAGAAAACCCTGATAGTGTTTTTTTAAAGATTACACCAATTTAATTGGTGTGACACATCCCGTAATTTTAGCAAGTCAGGATTAACGCTGACCCTGATACCCGGCGATTGATGTTGTACTGCTCGCATATGTCTGAAGCCAGCAGTGTGAGCTGGGGTCCCACCAGCCCATCCAGCTGCTCGCAGAACTCACGGCCCAACTCTTCTGAGGCTGTGGACAGGAAAAGGTCACTGATGAAGAATGTTCTCACTGAACCAGAATTAAACATGAAAAATGTTCTATATGGCAAAAAAGTAATACTTGGGTACATTAAGGTCTATAAGAAAGAGTATGACTCACTCCCTGCCGCACATGAGGAGATGTGAATGCCCTTATGTATCTGTAGTATAAAGTTTTTGATGCGGACCACTTAAAAGTCCATGGGTAAAGAACATAACATCTGCAGGATTTAAAATTTTTAAACCAGCAACTGGGTATCTTTTTGGATTTGTGCATACTGTGACATTTGTTACACACTTACCACTGATCATAAAACAAACAGCAGCACTCATAGCCTGGTGAAAGGAACAGAACATAGCTGGTGTCAGACAACTCCTTTTGAAAACATGGCTACAAATATCCTTAAGTTATTTTCATTTTGAGATTGCAATTCATATGAATTCAGTTTACGGAGGTGTTTTCAAGACTAGAACAATGGAGAATAACAAGTAAGTAAAGGTTCATAGGTCACTTTTTATTTGCCTGAAACTTGTACTTTACTCATAGATACTAATTGACTAAGTTGTCACTGTGGGAAAACTTCTGTACAGTTCAAGCAACATTTGTTGCTTAAAATACTCCTGTTGCTGACCTTAACAAAAACCATGCCTATATTTAAAATAGGTGCTTAAATTTTTCAAAAGAAAATATACACAGAACTGAAACAAGCAGCAGATATCTAACACAAGAAAAAAAATACTGCATTACAGTGTACTTAAACTAGATGCCTGGAAAGCCTGCAAGTAATGTAGCAAGAAGATGAATAAATAATTTAGATTATAAAATAGCAACAGGTAGTAAATACAGATTGGAAAGAAAATCCTGCTTTTGTGTGTTTTGGAGTAAACTTCCTAGGACTCTGAAAAAGTAACTACTTAAAGGGTTCTGCAAGTCAAACCTTATAAACAATTAAGTGAAGCTCCTCATAGCTGTCATCTGTATTCACAAATATTTTTGGGAATCTGAACTTGGCTTCAGGATCCTTTAGGTTGGAGGGTCCCGTCAGAAACCTTTTGAAACAAAGACAGAGGATGACCAATATCATCATTTCCATTGTTACATCAACCAAAAAGTGAATTGACTGGAACAGACCAGAATTAATCAGTGATAATTAGCATAACTTGTAAAATGTACAATAGGTATACTGCTACTAAAATGTACCATTTTCATTTAGATTAAGAACACCTTTAAAGGACAAAGAATGGAAACCTACTACAGCTACAATTCCAAACTACTTTGTTACAACAGTACTAAAAATATTTTCAGTATACTTTGGCTATTGGACACATGTCCAACCACGCAATGCACATTTATTGTCTACAGGAAACTTTCTTAATAGTGGAAAAAATGAAGAAAAGCCTCCACTTAACTGTAGCAATAAAGTAAGCTGACCAGCTACTTGTGCTTTAAGGACTATATATATTAAAAAAAAAAAATTTTAAAAACTTATTTCGCGTAATGAACATTTCGAGTCGTATTCTAGCTGGGGTTACATATGGTCTGCTTCTTAATGACCTGTTTCTGGAGGAGTGCAGCTACCTGATTCCCCTTTTATTATGTAGCCAATTAAACCTGTCTGTTAGAAAAGACGAGGAGATTGATGTCTGGATGTAACATAAGCATTGTGAATGAAGTGGCTGAATCACCCTTCACCACAGCTCTTGGCTAACATCCTTATGTCAATCATTCATGGCAGCAACATTCTCCTTTTCCAAAGAAAGATTGTCTCAGAGTTATATAAGAGACCAAAACTGCAATCAAAAGAAATAAAAACTGAAAATGTAAAATTTATGATCTGGAATATTATATACTGCACAGATTAACAAAGACAATTACATTCAATAAAAGATAACCTCTGCTGTCACTATCTTCTTAATAATAATCCATATCAAAGGCTACAAAGGGCACCTGCCAACACATTTGTAGATATGCGTGACAGCAGATCTGGAAAAGTACATTGGGTTACAGAAATCCTGCAGAAAGCTTAGTGGGAGGCCTGAAACAACCCTGGGTACTGTCCTCATCCCTGGGGCGCATGTGTCTGTGAAGCGTCTCAATAATCACACAGTCACTATTCCTCTCACCCTGCTGCCCTTGAGACAGATCATCTCCTCGTTACTTTATCCTGTTATTCAGCCCAGGAGGGTCATTTCAGGCTTACTGTGTCCAATTTCCTCCCTGTCATAGGTCACCCCTACACCACTTAGGTGTTCCTCGCTGTGTCACCACTGGGCATCCAGGCCCTTTGCCAGTGGTTTGAAGATCCAGAGCTGGGGTCTGACATTCAGACTAGAGAGTGCCTTGGTACTGCCATGTCCACAAAGCGCAAACACAGGAAAAAAAAATTAAAAAAATCCCTTTCATATCTGAGAATAACCTGCAAAGCTCATTACAATCCTAGAATAAGACCATCATGTGCTGGTACAAGCACTGAAAGATCAAGAATCTATCAGGAGATAAAGAATCCTAAGAGCTTTTTTTGGTGGCACAATATTTTCGATTCAGTTATATCATACTAAAGCCCTTTAATCATTTTTGTTAGTGCTCTCAGTATGTCCATCTTGTGTGCTGTCCTCTCATTTGAGTATAATTTAATTTCACTGGGCAAACAGCTGTTGAGCTAAACCGAGGATATTCTAACATTCTTCTTTTCTGGGATGCGGGCCAGTGTCTTGAAGCTCCAGTGAAGCAGAGGCCAATCAGATCTTACCTCCCATAGTGCAGCAGGTTCCCAGCCACCTCTGGCCTGAGAGGAGAGTCTCTGCCCGCAAGCTATTCCACACAGAAAACAGCCATGTTAATACACCCCCCTTTTCCCCTTCTTGTATATACTAATTCAAAACAATTCTGGTTTTCAAACACTGAAGAAACTTATTAGACTTTATTTTACTTATTTATTTTTTTACAATATATAATTTTTTTAATATGAAATTAAGAACTGGCTTCACTGACATTCATTTCAATTGAAATGATATAATTCAGCTTTCACGTTATTCCACCAGTAGTAGCAGAACTGGTCTACCTACCAGTGCAATGCAGTCTGACAAATACTAACAGCTACCATTTCTGAAGAGTCTCACATGAAGATTACAGTTCACAGTGTAGCTTTAGTACTTGCACTGTATTGACAGCTCATCTGTTTCTCACCTCTGGCTCAGAATGCCTTGGAAATAAGGATGTTGTCAGATACTTGTACAGAATCCGCATATCATCCTGTTCCAAACCGCTCCTGAAACCCAAAAAACATACACATGGGGGTATTCAAGTCAACATATTCGTGAATTTGTTGTCACAAATATTCAGCATATTAAAACAACAATTTGACAGTAATAAAATTTAGGCCTATTTTCTGTTGCTGACATCTCTGTACATAGGCAGAGAGCTGTCACTCCCTTGAATTTAATACCTTAGCTTGGACAAGCAAATCCAGCAGTTCTCTGCCTCAGAGGCTTCAATTACTGCTTACTGAGAAATACTCTACAGCTTCCTTTTAACGTTTTAAATATTATGTGGCACTTATTGCAAATTCATCAGAAATATTACTGAAAGTAAGCGAGAGGACGAGAAACTACACCTGGTCCTTCACCTAGCTGTACCTCTATGACTACATACATCCCATGTCAGTATTTCTTTTCTTAAAGAACAGCAATACTGTTGAAGTACTAGTTTACACTACAGTATAAAATAGATCATACAAATAAAATTTTGGATGTCACATAAAATAGCTCACACAGCCTAGTAGTTTAAGTGCAGATATGCTGTTGTACAGTTAAACATGAACTATGATCCTAAATGACTTCAATAATCAAGCAGTAAAAACAAGCAACACGTAAAGCTTTAAGTCATAAAACTCACCTTTCACCTATAGGCATCTGCTTAACAGCAACAAGATAATGCAATGAAGAAATGTAATAATATCATTTAAAGCTAGTGTGAGAGCAGACAGTGAGAAGTAATCAGATTTACGCAAGTGGCAGTTCTAACCTGAGCAACAGAAGCAACACTTAGCACTGAAGATTTTTTATTATTATAAAAATAAAGGGAGGTAGCAGGCTAGAAAGGTCATAGCCATAAGGACAAACTGTCCTTCTGGGAGATTCCAGTGGGACACAAATACCAAGACCAGAACTTAGTCTTGATTTAAGTCATTTCACCCAAACGGACATGCAACTTTAGTATCAGTCCTTCACATTTATTTCTGAAGCTTTAAAAAAAAGATAAAATTAAATAACTGCTTATGACAAAAACTTGACTGTAATACTCCACTGCAGCTTCATTTTCAAACCACTGCTTTGTCTCAGCTCAGTACCTGGGAGCTTCACCTTATGCTTGGATGACACCTCCTGTATGTGGGAAGGCTAAAGTGGGTCTAAGCCAGGGTCTTAGGGCTGTACATATCCCCCCCGCTGTATTTCAGCCTGCGTCATTTTTAACACAAACAACACAACAACGTGCAGGCGAGTTCACACAGGCAGGTGGCTGCGAATCTCTTACTGAAAACAACAGGCATCTTGTAGGTGGCAAACATGTTCTTTGGAAGTACAAATACAGTGGCTAGCTAAGAAACACTGGTCAAGTCAGAGCTTGGCATAATGAAATAGTACTAATTACGTTTTATCAATGCAGAATATGATAAATGTTGGCTAACTACATAGCCCAGGTTTGACTCTTCACCTAGACAGCAAGATCCATTCTGCATTAGAAATGAGCACTTTCAATTGTGCCGTTACATCCTGGTCTTATGTGCCCAACTTCTGTAAGTGCTGCATGTTACACAAACCCCACTATTTTTTTAACCATGAAAATGTATTTAATCCAACCATACCAGATGAGCTGGTCATTATAGAGGAAGGCTGTGTACTTGATCAGACTGAGACTCTCCTCCACTCTGTTTACAAAGGACTGGATCTTCAAGTAGGTCATCTTGTCTAAGGGGAAGAAACTGATCCCACCAAAGACATCCAGAAGATCACAAGACTGAAGGTGTAGAGTTTGTAGATACTGGAGACAAATGGAAAGGAAAAAAAGTTACTAATACATACTGTGTCTGTGAAATGGATCAAATAGGACAGGTTTGGTTCTCACAGATGGGATATAGAGCCTAACAGTAAGGGAACTGGTTGTAATGTTAGGATCTCATCCAATAAGAGCATTCCCTCAGGCACAGGGTTGTTTTAGGGAGAGCTTTGAATTCAGATAGTGAAACTAAAGAAAAACCATATAATGAGTTTTCACTAGTTTTATTTAAGATCAGCATTACCCTATAAAAGAACTTCTCAAGCTTCTGTGTGAGGAGCTCGACTCCACCTGCCTCCATTGCTCTGGCAAATGTGCCATTGAAGAGCTGAAAGAAGACAAGGGAGACGTTAACAAACATGGACTTGCATGACATTGCAGATTTCGATCATGATTTACCCCCCCTTAAAAGCCTTACCTTGTACATGCTGTAGCATTGTTGTAATACAGCGCCATACACAGTGTCCTAAAAGCAATTTACCAGACAAGTTGAGAGGAGGAGAAAAAGAGAGAGAGAAAAAAAAAGAACATCTTTTAAATTCAGTGTTCAGTTTGTTCCAACTGCCACCAACCAAATCATGACCCTCTTGACAGATTATCAGTCTACACAATGACACATAAAATATTATATATAAAAAACCACTTACTAAGATTTCTTCTTCCTGATACTCTATAGTTGGTGGTTTCCCCTCTTTATTTGGTTTTTCTACCATTGGGTTTCGGACCACCTACAGTAAATAGAGCGATGTTGTTACTAACAATGGACAGACATAAACATTGCTGCAAAACAGCATTGTAACTACCATGGGAACACTGTCTTGACTACATTCATAAAGCTGAGTATTCTGACTCAAGTATTTCAAGTTCTTAATGGATTGTACACTATTGAAAAGTGTGTGTGTGATTATTGCTGAACTTTTACCCACTTGTAGTATACATAATACATCAACTAATGTAATGCACACATTTACATTTCTTCATTAAGCAGATGCTTTTCTCCAAAGTGACATACATCTCATAGAAAAAACAATGTTTGCATTACATTAGCAGAATGAGAGACTTTGATGCAGACACGTGATTCTAAAGTACAGTTGATTTGTTACTTTCCACCATATGAACCAACATACGTCACACAAGTAGCTGCATAAAATTTTATCCAAATATCAACAATTCCTAATCATGTAGATTGGATTTTCTTTTAAAAAAAAAAAAAACCTCAAACCATTTAATTCAGGCAAAAAAAGCATTCTTTGTATCACTTCTTGTATCACTAGCAGTTCAACTTTAGATATGCAGAGTTAATAGGACTGTTTTAAGATGTGTTTCCAAATCAAAAACAGCAAATAACCCATCTTCCTGCACACCCAGTTCAAGTCTACATGTCAAATGCAAAGAGACAAGACACAAACAATATACTGTTAATATATCACACTTAATTCCCTTTAACAGTCCCTTAACACACATAATTAATTATATAGCAGTCCACCCATAACTGTTTGAATCAATGCTTAAACACTACATAAGTAGATTACTGAAGCAAGTACTTAACATTTCTGTGGTTCTTAACTACAGTATGTAAATAAAATGTCTATTTCTTACTGTACTATGAATTCAGCACAAATATAGTTCAAGATGAACATGCAAAGTACCATGACTATCCAGAAATTCTCTTCTGGTTCAAAGAAGAATTGCCTGTTCTTCTGTGTATGTAGAGACTTGGCTGGTTTTGATGGACAGAATGTTCTGTAAAACACCAACAGTGATGGAGAGTGAATGATCAGAGGGATTTAAAAAAAAAAAAAAATTATATTGGGCTGGCCACACACTCAAATCCATCAACAAAATGGTAACTTTTCCCTATACTCATGCTAGAATCATTTCTACACCCTGGCCATAATGTTTAAAGAATACAGACAATGCATTCATCATCCACGGCCTTCTGATGTCTACATATATCCTCTTGCCCAGGGCATCCATGTGACTGTCACAAGAGACACATGACCCAGTCCAAAAAAAAAAAAAAAAAAAAAAAAAAAAAAATCCTGAATTGTCAGAATTTTTGAAGAATGAAACCAGATGCCTGAAAACAACTCAATGTTCTTACATCATGTTCATTCATAACCATTTTTAACATGATAGCAAATCTTACGAAGCACAATTCACTTAGTTCTACCCATTTCCTCATTTCCACTTTTGTCTCCCATATTGGTAAAATGTCAGACTCTTATGCACTGGTCAACAGTATGTTAATGGTGTGGATTTTTGGTTAGACATGCAAGCATGTTTGTCTAGACTAGTACAAACATCTCGGGGCAGTACTGTATACAGTAATATACATAAAAGATACTGAAGCTAACTCTCAGGCCGAGACACTACATTTTCAATGTTTGATAGAGCCAACGGTGTGCATTTCTACCATAAGGTCAGGCTTTTAAATATTTTGTGAGGGTGTTGGTTCAACAGGACTATGAGCATCAGTATGTCCAGCATGATGACCCTCTAACAATGGAAACCCACTACACACAGGTTTAATTTTACACACACACACACACACACACACATTTTTTGAACCGCTTATCCCATACGGGGTCGCGGGGAACCGGAGCCTACCCGGCAACACAGGGCATAAGGCCGGAGGGGGACACACCCAGGACGTCTGTTGTAAAATAAAGTTCAAACTCAGTTCAAATAATTTACACAGGTATATTTAGTTAAGACACCGGCATACTGACAATACAACTCATCCTTTATTACAAATTAAAAAAAAAAAAAAAGCAAGTTATTCATTATAAGGTAACTACGAAGTAACCCTGAGTTGTATGGCACTTTGGAGAAAAGCATCCAAGAAATCAGTGTTTGTCTATTGAATAATATTTGATAAAAGAACAACCATTTTACTATGCATGTACCATTGCCATTTGTTCCTTTAACCAATACTTTTCCAATCAGAAAATAATGCTGGTAAGCTTACACTATGAATGTGATCAAAAATCAGCACACCAAATTTTAAGTAACTGAATTAGACAAAAAACACTGATAAAACCATACCACCAGATACATTCAATTGAGTTACAAGAAGACATAATACCCCTGCTTTGACTTCATGCCTATAAGGATCTAATTTAGATTATACCAACCTCGCCACAGCCGAGTGGCACAAGACATTAGTTAGTTATTCATTTAGCATACACTTTTCTCCAAAGCTATGCACAATGATAGTACTGCTTGTAGTACTATCTAGTATTTAGCTTTATTCAAAGTGAACTACAATGCTAGATACACTGCACTGAACTCCCTAGAGTCACACACCCATTTAAACAGCAGAACAATGCAACATACAACAGGCCATTAAGAGTCACCAATTAACCTGAAAAACACTTTTTTGGACTGTGCCAGGAAACCCATGTAAACTCAAGAGGGGGGATTTATTCATGGCACATTTATATGTATTTTAATTATTTTGTGCATATTTTTGTTTTTTTATACTTTCTTTTTAAGTAATTACAATATAAACATGTTTAGCACTGTATGTTAACTTTTGACCAGGGAGTCAGCAGTAGAACAACTGAAGAAATTTATACACAATGGGCAATTCCGAGTAATCAATTAAACTGAAAAGCATGTTTTTGAACTGTGGAAGGAAATGGGAGAACCCAGATGAAAGTCTTTGTTATGTGTACAGCACATAACTTACAACTGCCGGTTGACAGTCATACACTATTAAAGAGTAATTAATGAAAGGAAGCTGCTTTGTTATGTGGTATTATGACAACTGATTTATTATTATTATTTTTTGAATTGTTCCCATTTTCATGGGACTTGGTGATATGCCAACATAAATGGGTGCCAATGCTGGGGCTCAGAAACAAATAAAAATGAGTAATCAATTCATCTGACTAAGGCTCTTTTAGGAATGCAATACCTTTGTAATGTGGAGAAAGATTGCACTGCACTTTCAACATGACAGGTTTTCCATCCATCTTCCTTACCTAGTAAACTGTACTATTGCTTCACACAATCCCACATTGCGGATTTTCTCATTCTTTTCTACATCACTAGGATGGTAAAAGAGGATTTTCTTCTCTTCCTAGAAAGAACAAAGAATTACAAAAACCTGAAATTAAAAATTGTACGACAAAGTAAGCCTTATTGAAGGTGTCTGAAAGTGAGCTTAACCATGAATCTTTTCACACAGCACTGCTTTTTACCATAGACAAGGGTTTAAGATTTTTTTTTTTAAAAAAAATAATAATTTTAAGATTAATACTTAAAAAAAAAAAAAAAAAAAAAAAAAAAAAAAAAAACAAAAAAAAACTAAAAGGGGACTGCACCTCTCCTTCTCGTGGGCCAAACTTGGGATTGTAGATGAAAAAATTAAGCAAGGATGGAGTGTACTGTTTCTCTTGCATTCCTGTAGCCATTCTTGGACTGAAAAGGAAAGAGTAGAACAAAACTGAAACCGAAAAACAAAACTGAAACTGATAAAACTGAAAAACAACACTTGGATCAACAAATGTCACCCAGGTGTCCCTATGCCGACTTCTTCTATCAAAGCTGTAATCGATTTACCTTATCATCAGCATTAGTGTAGTTTTATTCTGAAATTTTTCTGTTCTGCAAAAGCATTGAGGTCATGCCATACACCTGTAAACACAAAGTATAAATATGCCTCAACTACAAAGAACATAAATGAAACTACTGACAGTCAACACAATTGAAGACACACTCCATTAGTGTACATGTTAAACTGAATTATTTCATAATTTTTAAATGAAAACCTCCACAGCTCTAGATAATAACTTTCCCTGAGGAAATGGGTTAAATACAGTCAATTACCATTTAATACAATCACTTATTCCTTACCAACAACTTAGTTCAGAGCCTATTCTAACTGTACATTTAACAAAATACAGATTAAAAACATTTTATTTTTCATAACAGCCCTGTTATAACAGGAGAAAGATTTCATTAAAGTTTATTTCTCAGGAACTGCTCAGCTACTTTTGATTTCTCTTCCACTTCACTTAAGAGTAAAAAAGAATGTTGCTCAACACCAGCAAACCACAAGAATACCGTGAAGTTAAATCTTCACCCCTAGATGAGTTTTAAGTAACTATTTAATACTAAAACTGCATTATTAGTATAACACCTTGATCCTGGCTGCATTTCTCCAGCATTGCAACACAAACGAAAGTCTTAAGAACATCTTCACATTATTCAGTGTCATGCAGTTGTTCAACAGATAAGCTGCAGTGCTCTCTCGCTTTCTTTCAGATACTATATTCAACTTTGCAGCTGTAACCCCCTATACAGTATTGTTGAAAAACTAGTTGTGCTTTGTGCATGAGATCTTCATCCAACTTCCAGAGCTGTATTTTACCAAATGCCAGTGATAGTATTACAGCACTTTAGTAAACAGTACTGTAATACTGTGATAAACTAGGGTAAAACTAATGAGCAGATGGGTCCTCTAGCCACACTTTGCTCTCAGTCTCTGATCATGCGGAGAGTAGCAGAGGAGACATTGATGTGTGAGCACCACCTTATTTATGATCAGCACAACCCCTGAGTGCTTAGCCAGCCCCTCAATTTGTTGATGGGTCAGTGAAAACCACCAAAGCACTAATAATAAATCTTTCAGAGAGAATTCATGAATAGGGGCAAAACTGAGGCACAGCACACATCACTTTTTGTGTACAATACTCCACTTTACCTTGAGAGTGGGGATTCATCCACTTTACCAAGGTATGCTGCAAAAACAATATAGAACTACAGACACTGGTTGTTTTCAGCTGGTCCGCTTGTGTTTTCTTGTGTGCGCAAAGTTATGTCAACAGCATTTACACCAAACAAACTCTAATATTCACTTTATTCCAGATCGACTATTTTCACACTTCTAAAAATTAAACAAATCATACTCAACACCTGGACCACTTTGAATGCACAGCTAAGAGATGAAATTTTCTGTTTTGGTTTAAAACAAAGAAACGTCATGAAAACTGAAAGAAGCAAAACACGACTGCCTTAAACTGTGTAACTGCAGCCCAACTGTCAAACAGAAAAAAAACGCAGTTATTGATCATATTATACATATATGATATGCTTATGCAGAAGAAGGTTTCTTGCACAAAAAGAGAGACCCGAGCTGTAGTTAGTGTGGATAGAGCTGTGCTGCTCAAGAGAATCACTGCTGCAGGCAACCAGCCTGGTTGTTAGCAACAGCCCGTTAACACTGACTGACTCTCTCAGTACAGTAGGGACGGTACCCTCCAATTGGCAATTCTACCACATATGTTGCTCAGGAAGTCTAAAAAGACATTTATATTCATGTGTGAAGACGCAGGGACCATAACAACAGATTTTTAGAAGTAAACACGCTTCAGTGTTGTCTGAAAACTCGACAGCAGTCTGAGTCTCCCAGTGCCAGTCCCAGTCCCAGTCCGTCCGTGTACCAGTCCTTCATACCTCGCCCTCCCGCCGCCGGTTCTAAAACGAATGGTTCACGTGCATTTCTCATAAAACCAAACTTACCTCTTAACGCATATCACGTAAAGAAACCGGTGTCTTACATATACCAGAGTGCAGTTAGCTAGCTAATCATGTGAAAAAAAGGCACATCCTTCCTGCTTTTCTAACAGCCAGCTGCGTGTTGCAGTTGGAGCAGCTCGGGTGGATATCGCAAACTTCCGGAAATGTAGTTCCCATGTACCGGAAGACGGCCTCTCCCTCTTGCAGTTTGTGTCCTGCTATCGTGCAATAGGCAGTCTTATCACGTTGTAACTTTAACCTCCATTCTATCTGGCAGGCTTTTGTGAAGCTCAAATTTCTTCTGAACCTTTTCCATTGCTTATGTTGAAACATTTTTGCTTCGGCAAAGCACAGAATTGTCTGTTTAAATTCTAGATTTTTTTTTGTCAGGCACATTTGGAGAATTTTTGGTTTAAACCATAATACTTTTTGTTCAATAAGAAAAATCCAGCCGTGTTTAATGCTGTAAATCAGGTTCAGAAATGAATCAAGATGCTTTAACCCTAAAGGAAAGGTAGTCACATCCGATCTTAATTGTTAAAAGGCGGTGCAGTGCCACAGCGAGTACAGCTGCTGTCTCACAGTGTCCGGGTACGAGAGGATGCGGGTTTGATCCCCGCTTAGTCTGTGTGGAGTCTGCATGTTTACCCCATCTCTGCATGGGTTTCCACCGGGTGCTCTGGTTTCCTCCCACAGTCCAAAGACATGCTGTTCAGGTCCCCCATAGTGTATGAGTGACAGAGAGTGCGTTCCACTGATGTATGGATGAGTGAGCCAGTGTAAGTAGTGTATCTAGCAGTGTAAGTCACCGCGGTGAATAAGGTGTAGAGTGATAACACTACACAGTGTTCATCGGAAGTCCCTTTGCAGAAAAGCGTCCGGTAAATGAAGTAATGTAAGGATAATATGCTCTCAAAATATTAACATAGATCCTCTTCCAGACAAAATTTTCCTTTAGCTGTAACAGTCTGGCATGGCGGCGTGGCAAGTTTGACCGGTGCCTGTTGTGTGGCGGGTCTGGGGTTATAGCCCTGCTTGGGGTGCCTTGCAACAGACTGACGTCCTCTCCTGTCCTGGGTGCGTCCCCTCCCCTTTCAGCCCTGCGCCCTCTGTTGCTAGGTAAGGCTTCTGCTCACCGCGACCCCGCTCGGGGCAAGCGGTTGTTGACAATGGATGTAATAATCTGTCCGGTGTAATTTTGTGTTGGCAGCTTTATAATTAAAGACCAAGCAAAATTATTTGTGTCTCTTTACTATGTTGGAATGTTTTTGAGCTTTTCTCTCATCACTTCAGACAGTCTTTAGTTTTGAATAAGGCTCAGCAACACAGCTTCTATTGACGTCCCAGAGCCATCAGTTTCTCCAGCATGGTTTCACGCCAGGCTGATTGCCCTTTTCACAGCTTGCTGGCCACACAGTGACATGCAGAGAAGCACTGGCAGTACAAAGCTGGAGGGAAGCACAGCAGCCATGTCTCACACTAATGGTCACCGCCAACACACAGGAGCCTCATAGCTCTGTGGGGGGTGTTGATGCAAGGCCGGGTGAGGAACTCTAGGTGCTGTAATCCCTTCTTCCATGGCATAAATGTGCCAGTCCAACTGAAACAGAAATTCCAGGCTGCAATGGGCTAGTGACATAACCCTGTGATGGCAAAACAAATGTGGCTATCTGAGAGCCCAGAAGTTTGTACATGGCGTACCTAGTGTTCATGTCAACCCAGGCTTCCTTTTAACCGGTGAGACAGTCACATGTCAGCTAAGGGCATGGACTTAACTCACTGCTTATTCTACTAAACACAAGATAAATCACTGCACCTTAAGCACACTATCTAAAATTTACTTTTCGTTGCAAAGACTAACAATGAAGTATTTTTCTCTTAAAAGCTTTTTTTTTCAATGCAGTGAGCTCTTAAAGAATATCGCAAGAATCACAGAATGCAGCACATGGCATATATTTTATCCTGTTAGGTTGACGTTTTAGAAAGGAAGGGAGCAGCCTGTTTTGAATCTAAAAATACTAAAAAAAAAAAAATTACATACTTATAAATCTCTCAATCAAACCTGTTAGAAATCCATTAAAATGATTACCATTTCATTGCCACTTCTACTATTATGCTATACTAGCAAACATAAAACTTCGTTATGGTAAGACACTGATTGAAATATGTGTAATATCTGAATGCAGTAAGGAGTGTGCAGTAAAGAGCATTTCTACTGTACATAAAGTGATAATTTTTTTGTCAAATAATTAAACTTTAATGCTAGTTTTTGAGTTATCAGAAAGAGGCTGCGGTGATTAGTGAACAAATCACATTTCTGTATTTATAAAATAGCTTAAAGAGTTGTTAGTAATTCTTAAATTCAACCATTAAAATTAGAACACCACACACACTCATAATTAAAATGGATTTGTTTATTTATGCAGTGGTTTTTATTGGTACACTGGGGTAGCACTATATCACAGATTTCTAAAATGTGTTCAAAAGACAAATAAAAATTAATCAGCATGAGCATGCATTGGAGAGTGGTTTGAAAAAACAATCAAAGATCCAAAGCAAATAAAATGGAAGCTAAAGTATGTTCCATGACTGGAGAGGGACCCTCTTTGGTTTATTTCAGGATAGAACCATAGTCTGGAACTCTGGGAGAGAAAAACAACGGTATTAATGCAAAGCCATCTTACGCACATAGCGTGTCAGAATTGAAGAGTAACAAATTATCTCTGTATATTCCTTTAAAATTATTTTAACGATACAATTAACTTTGTACTAGAAAACCTTTCAATACAAAGAAATGGAATTATATACTATATGTGACGGTTCTGTTTCTGAGTGACCGAAAAGTGCTATGAACATGAGGAATCTTGGAGAAGAAGAAATGCTTTGAAACGTCAGTTTAACCCTAGATAATTATTTTTCTATTAGAATAATGCATTTTATACCTAAAACCATTTTCTTTTCCAATATTACATTCGATATTAGGTTGTTCTAGAAATTTTTTGACATTGAATTAAATTCATGATTATTTCAACTGTCTTTAAGTCCTTAACTGTCTGTAATAAAAAGGTAAAAAATGACTACTTTAAATTTCTTGTTTTAGATTTGACTTTCTTTAATAATTTTCAATAAGGGTGCGGTGACGCAGTGGGTTGGACCACAGTCCTGCTCTCTGGTGGGTCTGGGGTTTGAGTCCTGCTTGGGGTGCCTTGTGATGGACTGGCGTCCTGTCTTGGGTGTGTCCCCTCCCCCTCCGGCCTTATGGCCTATGTTATCGGGTAGGCTCTGGTTCTCTGGGACAAGTGGTTCTGAAAGTGTGTGTGTGTGTCTAATAATTTTCATTCACTATTCTTTACTGCGTGTTCAGGTGAGGTTTCTGGGGTCCGGAGCCTATCCTACACTTACAGAGCATTAAGCAAGGCAGGGTAGACCCCGCATGGGATGCCAGTCCATTGCAAGGAAAATTAAAATGAGCGTTCCAACAATAAATAAATTAAATAAGTAAAATATATATGATAATATAGGCCAAAAATCTATTGCCAGGCATCTGATTATTTTAATTAATCACCCTAGATACTGAAAGGAAATAATGTTTTAGGGTAGTTACCATTATCTAACATTTATAAACAGGCTGCATAACAAGGGTATGGTGGAAAATAGGAACTTTGCTTAAATTTATTGAAAGGTGTTTGGAAATATATTACAGGAGCTTAACAGATCACCAGATTTCAAATTACAGTATTGCAGATCTTAGGTCAGAATAACCGTAAAGAGAAAGTTCTGCAGTACTTGCTATAACTTAATTCCACTGAGTGCCTTTACATCTGAACCAGAGACATAGTTGTAGCATCAGTAATACTGACAGCACCATCTCCAAATTAGGTATAAAACTGTTTGTAATTATCTCTAAAAGCTTCTCCATAAAACACAAAATTTAAGTTTTCAGCATGGAAGAAGGAAATGGGTACGTTGACATTTTTTATGTAACCTGGTTCGCGGTTTTACAGTGTAGCCACACACACACACACACACACACACACACACACACACACACACATTTTCAGAACCGCTTGTCAAATACAGCTAAAAGCTTGAGGACTCCATTGCTTTCAAAGGAAAAAAAAAAAAAAAAAAAAAACACATCTGGAAACCCTGATGCAATCTGTTTTCGTATCCTGTAGGGTAGGGCAGATTTCACCAAAATGCTGTGTGTGAAGTTATACTAGCTGCTCATCAAAGCAATATAGCTTAATTTTATACACTTTTATCCTGGAATTTCGGTGTCTTTAACATGCTTACATTAATGACCGAGGCCTAGTCTTAGTGTGAGCATTAAAAGAAGTTCTCACCCTGCACCCCAATCTTGCCATCACTGTCATCATCCCCAGCTGACAGTAAAGATTTGGCTTCTTTTTCAGTCAGCAAGCGAGCACCAGGGGAGAACTTCTGAAGAAAGAACCTAACGAATAAAAAACAACCATTTATTGATATCATAGATAACTCTATAAAACAAAAATGCATACAACTAAAACTGTTTAGGTATTTACATCCTTTTCCAGCTTTTATATTTGTTCCTAATTTGGACCAATTTTAGGAAAAAAATCAGAAAGCAGGACTCCACAGAAATCATATGTGTATCAAAAAATGCTTTGCAGATCATTGATATAAAAGTGAGAAGTGAATACAATAAAAGTCACAGATGTTCAATGTACATAAAATAGACCAAGCGTACGAATGTACTGACTTGAGCTCTTCTTCCTCAATGTAACCACTGTCATCATCGTCCAGGATACGGAAAACATCCTGCACCTCCTTGGGGCTCTTTTTGCTCAAGCCGCACAGCTGAAAAAACTTTTTATAACAAAAGGAGTCTGGAGCTGGGAGGGCAAGAACAACAATATGTGATGAATTGCTTAAATGAGGGAAAATAAGACCTTTCAGTACCAACTGAGGATCTTCATATTAGTGAAATGAGATTACGGAGGTCTAAATCAACCAATAACCACTATTTTAATGGAGACAGCTAGCTACATCTCTTATTTAGATGTGTAATGAGTTGAGCTTCAGAATAACAAAATAGTTTCAACAAATAACAACTGTCAAAGAAATTATACAACCACTGGTTTTGCAATACTGCAGTCTATGAGACACATGGAAAGTTTATGTATAGCCCATTCAATCTCTGTTCCAGGTTCACCTTAATACATTTATTTGTTTAGCAGATGCTTTTCTCCAAAGCAGCTTCCAATGAACTCTATGTAGTGTTATCAGCCTTATTCACCAAGATGACTTACACTGCTAGATACACTACTTACACTGGGTCACTCATCCATACATCAGTGGAACACACACACACACACACTCTCTGTGCCACTCACACACTAAGGGGGAACCTGAACAGCATGTCTTTGGACTGTGGAAGGAAACCAGAGCACTCGGAGGAAACCCACACAGACACAGGGAGAACAAGCAACCTCCACTCACACTGAGTAGGGATCGAACCCACATCCTCTTACACCATCAAGGTGCTGTGAGACAGCAGCACTATTCACTGCGCCACCCATAGACCTTACTCTATGCTCTCAGTGATTATTTACAGATATTTTATAGTCTGAGCAATTTGGGATACCTTACTCAAGGATTTTACAGTTGTAGAGGTCTGGGCAGGCAAACTTCAATCTTAAGATGAACTGTAAGGTAGCACAGCGCTTAGAGCTGCTGCCTTGTACTTAAATGACCCCTGTTTGAATCCTACTCCTTACTGTAATTATCTGGAGCAAGGCACCTATTCAAAATTGCTCTGGTAAAAGAAAAAAGTGCATAGCTGTAAACATGTGTGAATGGTAAGTTGCTTTGGTTAAAAGCTTTACCTAAATATGCAAATGAATGAAACATGCCTGTCCTTAACAATAAGGCTACCCATTGCCACAGATAAGGACATCATAGTAACTTATTTTTTTAATGTAGGCCCATTTGTTCCATCTTTGCCAAATAAACTAGAACATCTCAAGGCAGACTGTATTTGTGCACTGAAACTGTTTTCATGTGTAACACTTACCTTGGCAGTCCTTAATAGCATTTTCAATGGCCTCAGCGGAAAGGATAGAAGTGAGTGACATATTAATCCTGTTGGAAGCACAATACTGTAAATATAGCATAGTTGCTCCTGAAAGGTTCAATCTGTGCACTTCCACTCAGAAATTTGTAAGATATAAGGCAATGTTATTGGTAAGTTCCAGATTACCCAAAAATGCATGCAAAGTCCTTTTCACCAGGCATCGAAATTGCCAAATACTGTCGTTTGAGAAACTAAATGTTGCCACATAAACCTGGGGGCAACATGGGGTTAAAGGTATCGGATACACTGTAACATACTGCAGTGAACTGATTATCATTATGTCTATCAGAATGCTTTGCCTAACAATAAGAAAATGCCGATCTTGAGCTTATTTTACCTTTTTTCTACTAGTGTTCTTAGTTAAAATCAGTCAAGTATAAGACGTTTGAATAACTCTGATGAAAAGTTGAACAAATCTTCCAGAAGTCTCCAAAAAAAAAAAAAAATCAGACCTTTTCACCTCTTAAAAGTTAATCTTATTCATATTTTCCCAGGTGATGCAGTTCTACGAATACAGCAAAGTCTAAAAGTTCACATGTTAACTGCGCTGCCGGACGGGACGGAACGTACTGTCCGATACCCAGCATGAATAAAGTCATTCTAGTGAACCCAAACTCCAGTTAAATCACCTACACAGGCCTTCATCGCCCGTCATTTTCTCTGCGCATTCCAGTAAAAATATTATCATGACACCCTATCATTATTTCGTGAAGCTGAGGCAACTTACCATAAGGTTTTGATCGCGAAACGCTACGCGTCTCGGAACAAAGTGCTGCGTTAGGGCTGCGACGGCACGCGCGATCCAGGCATCCCAGGGGGGTCCCGGCGCGCGGCGCATCTCCCACTCCCTCTCGGGACAGTGTCGTGTCGTGTCGTGTCGTGTGTCGGGATCGCCAGTACTTACCGCGTGGACGTGTCCGCCGAGCCGCTGATCCACACACAAGTAAGGCTAAGTGGTTTCCGCCGGAGCGCCAAAAGTGCCCTTATATACGGTCCGGCCCCGCAGACAATGAGCAACGCTTGAGTTACCTGTGCGCGTATCGAATTCGAGTAGCGCGCTGCTGCCTCTCCAGTTTCTTACCTAACTAATTAACCTTTACTATTTATATTCTCCGCAGCCGGCGGGAGCACACAGGCTGCGGGCATCTGCAAAACCCCCTGTAGGTGGCAAATTAAGTAACAACAAGTGCTTTTTCTCTTCTACTACCCCACCCACATCACACCACTCCAGAAGAATCTTCTGCTCCTCATTTTTGAAAGAAAGAAAGAAAGAAAGAACAAATTCATAGATATGCTGCATGGCATCATGGTCAGTTCAATTTCAGATGAGCTCAAGATGCATTCTCTATTTGAATGAATCCAGAATAATACAGTTTACATGCTCATTGCAGCGTTGCTAAAATAAATTTGAACTCCAGTTCTGATTCTGTATTCACGGCAGATGGACTCAGACCAGCTCCAGGTTCTCAGGCTTACCTGCCATGCCAGTAAGGTAAAACTGGATTTGTTGACGAAGGAATGTCAAGACAGTTTGGCTTAATTTGTCAGACCGCAGAAGGATATACCTTCTGTTTTTTGTCTTAAATTCAGAAATGTCTGAGATCATGATGTGCTGCCAAACCCCAGCTCCATTACACAAATTGAAATCAATGATTTTGCTCATAAACATGTACATAATGTTGAAGAGAAAGAAGAGACAGAACAGCTGAACCTCCTTTTTTTCTGAAAGTGCATGAGCGTTCTGTAGGAAGGCCTGCATCACATAGCAGCTCCACTGAAATGACCGTTTCTTTCCATCTTTCAGAGGCAAAAACAGACAAAAGAACAGGTTATGTTCCAGTTTATTTTAAGACTGAAAGTGTATAAATAGTCAAATTAAATGTATTTGCAGTCTGTTTACTGGAGTTCTACACATTCCATGACAGTGCACAACCCACAACCCTTAACTTTTGAACTGGACCATATACTTAAATAAAAATGAAGTGTAAGGAGAAAGTACATCTAAAGGTAAGGCACTTTTTTTACTTTATAGTGGCAATTCCACAGTCAGAGTTTAACCACAACAAATGGTCTTGTACCCTATTGTGCCCTGTGATTCCAGGATAGGGTCTGAACCACCACAACCACGACTTGGGCAAGTGGTTAACAATCGTGAGTGAATAACTGAGTTACATACACTTCAATATGTACCTCAGACAGGCTATGGAATTATTCAGTGTTTATCATTTTGGTCAACAATTTGTTTCTCAAATATCTTTATCAAATTCTCAAAACCATTTAATGACATACAAAATATTAATTTGGACATATTCCTGTTACCAATGTCTTGATCCAAAGCCATTTGTTAATGAAACACAACCAAACACACCGAGGTTGATTTAAGCGATTAACGTAACACTTCACAATCATGAAATTAATTTCAGAAAAATTTCTGAAGGGTGGAACTGGGTATAGAACACATCAAATTATTCTTAGAGGCGATACCACATATCACATAAATTCTGATTGTTCAGGCATAAAGTGTGGGATGACCCAATTTTAATTATTGTTTTTTTTCTTAAAATTTTCATTTAAATTGTTGGTATCTTTATATAAAGATGGATCAGCTCATTGGAAATATTAGTCTGGTATGCTTGTTCCTATCTGCGGAACAGTAAATATACAGCAAATGTCATCAGTACTGTACTCTTCACTACTATAGATGTTTTCTCTGTACATGCTGAGTCCTCTTTTGAGGAATAATTTCTTTGCAATGTATTTGTTTTTCTATTGAAATGTAATATTTTAAAACTAAGGCAACTTACAGTCAAATGAAAAAAATTCTTGAAAATAAGTTTCTGTACGGCTTGTAGAAAGAGGCAGATGAGAATGGACATTGGAGCCCATGGTGCTCCTTACTTTCCCAAGCTGATGTCACTCAGCACAGTGATACTTCACCACCGATACTGTTACAACCCAATGATTTATTTATTCACATTTACTAATTTCTTTACAAGTGTCTCGTCCTTCCCGCTCTGTGACTGAGCAGCCGAGCCTCTAGTTTGCATTTGCTGGGCAATAAACTGACCACTTAACAACCATGCCTGAAACTGAAAGGTGCCAGGGCACAGTCGTACATACCCCATTGTATTACATGTATATAATCATTGAGTTTTTTCATTTAATGCAATCCATTGTTGAAGAATGAAGGAGTAGTTTGGTAGAGAATTTTTGCCAACCCCTGTACATTACAAGAAAAGAAATGTGGCGTGCAGTGCTCTGGGTTCGGATGGGGCGAAGAAGAATGCACAGGCAGCGTTCGTTAGGAACGTTTATTGGAATGCCGACACACAAGGAAATAATGCTCTTGGTCGAAGGACCCCATTTCTTCAATGACCTTCACACCAAACCAGCCTGCTTAGCACCCCTCAGGCTTTCTCCTCTTTCTCCACCACTGGCAGATGCAATCACCCCCCTTACTGTATAGGGGTGGCACAATGAGTAGCGCTACTGTCTCACAGCACCTGGGTGGTGTGAGAGGATGTGGGTTCGATTCCCTGCTCAGTCTGTGTGGAGTTTCCATGTTCTCCCCATGTCTGTGTGGGTTTCCTTCCACAGTCCAAAGACATGCTGTTCAGGTTCACTTAGTGTGTGAGTGACAGAGTGAGTGTGTGTGTTCCACTGATGTATGGATGAGTGACCCAGTGTAAGTAGTGTATCTAGCAGTGTAAGTCATCTTGCTGAATAAGGTGTGTGAGCTAGTAGCACTACACACAATTACTCGGAAGTTGTTTCGGAGAAAAGCATCTGTTAAATAAATGTAAATGTATATTCAACCGGGGGGCGCGGCGGTGCAGTGGGTTGGACCGGGTCCTGCTTTCCAGTGGGTCTGGGGTTTGAGTCCCGCTTGGGGTGCCTTGTGGCAGACTGGCGTCCTGTCCTGGGTGTGTCCCCTCCCCCTCTGGCCTTATGCCCTGTGTTGCCGGGTAGGCTCCTTTTCCCCGCGACCCCGTATGGGACAAGCGGTTTAGAAAATGTGTGTGTGTGTATATATTCAACCAATTACAATGGATGTGTTCTCCTGCTCAAACCCACAGCAATGTGGGTTGTTATAGTGTTTAAACCCCCACACAACCTCCCCAGTCATAGTATCACAATCCATCACCTTACTTACATCTTCTGTTAAAAAGTCTTAATGGGGAGCGAACCTCACCTGACAGCAGGTGTTGTCCCCCCACCCCACCCCCAAGTGGGCTGCAAGACAAAAATGAAGTGCTCAGACCTTCAGAACACTCCTCGAACCCCAGCCAGGCTCTCACATTTCTTATGTATGAATTGAACATGCAGAGCTGTGCCTTTTCGGTGCATGATTATTGAAACTGGGGACGGTTTATAATGCGGTATTTTATTGCAAGAAACAACAGCAGGATCTCTGTCAAAATTGATCCGGTAGCTTGTCACGTTTAAAACTATAGTTTGTGGAGCTTAAAGCAAAAACAATTGTGGTTCACATTTTTCTGTATTTGCTAAATTTTGCCTTCCAAAATTATTTTGTATTAAGTTTCCCTTGTAATTGAAACAAACCCCTGCGACATTTGTGGAACATGTAAGAATGCGATCAATGAAGAGGAATAAACAGTTTGACAGAAGAAACGGGAGCACTGTATGAACGAGCAACCGTGTAGCGGAACTCGGTGCGGCGCCATTCGGGCTCTTCGGCGCTCAGCGCTACAGGCTGACGTCACATGGCTCACGCGCCACCTCGTGGTTCCCTGGCGACACGATCGCTTCTCAGAAGCTGAACCTCATTTATTCATTTAGCAAACGCTTTTCTCCAAAGCGACGCACGTTACATCTCACAGAAAACACATTACTGAATAAATTTCTCAGAGGCAACTGAACGATTCCAAACGTGTGTATGAAATTTTCTACATTTACTTTATTGTGTGCTGGTAAGTTAGTGCAGGTATTTAGAACCATGGTGCCTGGTTAGGCCTTTTAGTCTCTCCAAACAATTTACTTAGCCATCCTAACAGCAGGAATGCCTTTGCATTTAGATTTTTTCCTATTCACACTAAAAGTTTCTAAGTAGAACGTCCAGATCACCTCCTGTCATGACCACCTTCTCAGACCATGACCAAAAAATCATACCCTCCGCAGACATGGGTACGAGCTGAGCCGCACGGATTTCGCTACATTTCATTTGAACCATATTAGTGTTCTTTAATTATCTGAAGCAACTCATCTAAAAGTGTTTGCACGCTAAGCAACATACTATGATTTAAAGTTTTGTACTGCAGAACATTCTTATGTTATCAATTCAAGGTAAGTACCTCGGTTAAGGTACTGCAGCAGGAGGTGGAATTCAACGATGCGGTTTTCTAAAGTGGACAGTAAGTAATGTCCATTTACTGTAAAAGTATTGTATCTAAGTGAACAGCTTGCACCAGGACACCATCCGCTACTCCAAGCAGTGCATTTCATTGCAATATTCTTAAAGGAGGAAGGACGTTATTACGCTTATTAACCCATCAGTGAACTTTCAGTGATGGAATAACAGGCACTTAACCAGTTAAAGGAAACTTTAAAAAAATTGTTTATGTTGAAATCTATTTTGAAATGTATTGAAATTGATTTGTATTTATGGTTGCGGGCAGCAGCACGGTGGCCCTTGAGGTGGCTGGTGACTCAATATTGCACATATTGTGTGAATGTGTTACTTTTTGACACACTGGTGTCCCATCCAGGCTGCACTGTGCTTTTTGCCCTATGCTCTAGGAAAAGCTCCAGACCGCCACAAATTTGTTATTGAGAATGAATGAATGAACAAATGAACGAACAAATGCACGAATGAATGAATGAATGAATGAACTTATGTAGTGGCACTCTGATGGTAAGTTACTAACTTACACCAGTGCATGGTTAAAAGTGACCTCTTCTGGTGGGTCATTGTCTCTACATGGGGTTGATTAAAATACTGAGTTCTAGTTAACCATTAGTTGGATTGGAAAAGGTCTGCAAACAATGTTGCTCAATTCTTTGATTATCATTTGTTGGTTTCGGTTGTTTATTTTGATTATTTGCTTTACACTCAGGCTGTAAACTCAAGCCCTTTTATTCACAGACTTGTGAATAAGGTGCAAGACCTCCCTGTTGCAACCAAACACAAAAAGGCTGTCAAACTAGATGGTCACTGCAGTGTGTAATGTGCTTTTAACAAGTAATGCTTAATACACGAGGGGGTGCGGTGGCGCAGTGGGTTGGACCGCAGTCCTGCTCTCCGGTGGGTCTGGGGTTCGAGTCGCACACACACACATTTTCAGAACCGCTTGTCCCATACGGGGTCACGGGGAACCGGAGCCTACCCGGCAACACAGGGCGTAAGGCCGGAGGGGGAGAGGACATACCCAGGACGGGACGCCAGTCCGTCGCAAGGCACCCCAAGCGGGACTCGAACCCCAGACCCACCGGAGAGCAGGACTGCGGTCCAACCCACCGCGCCACTGCGCCCCCCAGCTAATGCTTAATAGGAAACCCCAATTTATTATACATCCAAATGACCTCACATCCCTATTCTACACATGATCTTAGGACCTGAAGTCAAACGTGTGTGGACGTCCACTTTGGACTCCAGCTGCTTAGACACAAAAACAGTCATTTGCACTGTGTTCCCATAGAACTAAAACAATAAATAATATTGAAAGCAAATATTTTGTCTTTATGTTAGAGCTCTAGGGGCAGATAGCAGATGAAAAAATCATTTGAAATCATTCATGTAACAACTTGTCTGGCATTGGTGAATCAACGTAGATTATCACTAGTACATTAGGCTTGCTTGAACAAATAATATTCACTTTAACTTAGCCTTTTCCAGAAGTGCATTAAGTATACATTTTCATCCAATGACAGAACTGTCTTTTGGATACCATTTACAATTCTTCATCTCAGAGTCTGAATGTCATTATTTATCATAATATAATAAGACTCTAAGTGCAACCCTGAGGTTATAAACTTGGCTAAATTAATTTATGGCTATCAGCTTTCTTGAAATATCAGCCATAGACAGTTCATATCTCAAAATGTTGAATTTAATAGAGGTAGCGGAAGGTTAAAATGCCATGCTGATTATTTTCTTTAGCCATTTTCATTTTTCAGTTTAGATGGTGCATTTTTACTTGATGTTATGGTGATAATTAGGCAATTTTTTAAAAAATTAAGCTTGGCACCTATTTGTGTTTTTAGATAGCTTTCGGAATACCTTGGAGACTGTGAGGCCATGCAGACGTACATGATGGCGGCCATGTGGCACCAGCTTGACAGCACCTTCACAGTTTGCTTCTACTTGAGCAGGCAAGCAAAAGTTTCCTGTGGAGACTCCCACAGAGGTTTAAAATCCACTGGCAGTAGGACACAGTGAAGAACTCCACCAGTTTGTACCGATAGCTCCACCTCTATGCCTTATGTGACATGTACTTGCATTGCATCACAGTGTTTTTTTTTCAGACGGTATGAAGATTTTCCTCCCCATGAAACTCATCTATAATCCCCAGTCTCGCACTTTTCTGTCCACATCGATTGGTAGCCGGCAGGTAGCACTGGAACAAGAGGGCGTAGACTTCTCCAATTAACACCCTAGTCAGCCCACGACTATTTTTGACATAAGTCACACAGTGTAATACAGGGAGCGTAATGTCTCCTGCTGCTAGGCATCTGATAGGCCTATGGCACGCACTTAGCAGCAGACAACCTGTCCTCCATGCCAGTGGATTGATGCCAGCAACATTGCTGTAAAACTTGACCTCCCAATTTGTTGATGACATTCAAAGTGACTCAGACTGCAGCGTGGGGAAGAGCACTTAACCTGCACACTGGGTGGGTACCTTTACCTTCATATACTTCCAACATGATGATACCTTTATTTTTCAATGTAATTAGAAAAAATATTTATGTTAATTGATATTTTATATTTTTTTAGAATTATCATCAGTTTTGAAAAAGTGCATTTCGTTTCAGGTATTTTGTATGAAGATGAATGTCAAACTCATTGCATACATGAAACTAAAATTAATCTGGTCTGCATATGAAGAGTATTAGTTTTGAACTAATTGATAACTATAAATTTCTATGTATTTCATGCAAGTGAAGGCATAAATAAAGGAAGTGCAACCAAAAATTATATTGCAAAAAGAATATTTATTCTTTTGTTATCGTCCATTCCCGAAAAGTGCATCATAGATTTTACAGAAAGCGAACTTCATAGTTAAGACATGGAACACAACCACGCTACATTTACAATCTTCACTTTGGACAGTGTGTTGCATGGGAGGAAACTGCAGGCATGTCACAGACAAATGTATAAAAATTATTTATATTCAGATGAAAGAGGGATGTCTTAGGCAATGTTGTTCCTTTGAGGCAAGAGGTCTTGGTCAGTTGTTATTTATGGCTTAACCAAGGCAGTAAACTCTGCAAAATTATGAAAAGAATACCATGATTAGTATTTTATATCATTTGAATAATTAACAATGGGCAATCTAACTCCAATTAAATTCTGTATTATTGCTGTTAAGTTTAAAATGAATTCAGGTGAATGTCTTCATGACAAGTAATGTTATGTAAAAATATGGTAATTTAATAGGTAATAAATTAATAATTTTACCATCAGCTCCAATCTTGCCATCACCATCGGTGTCCCCAGCTTTCATGAAGGCCTTGGTCTCTTTATCAGTAAGGACTCTAGCACTGGCCGAGAAGTTCTGCAGGAACAGTCTGAAACACAAGCAAGAAAAAACTTATTAAGGAGAATTACAGTCAGTGATTTGCATGGCAAAGTCTTTGGTAAAATCAAGAGTTTAGTTGTCCTTTTTGTATTTGAGTTATTACTATGTCACCTCAATAGCACTTAGATAGTCTGAATAAAGTTTTTGACAGAAAGAATGAAGCCTACTTCAGCTCATCCTCCTCAATGAAGCCACTCTTGTCCTGGTCAATGATGGCAAAAGCCTTCTTGATGTCATCGGGGGACTTGCTCGTCAAACCGACCTTAGCAAAGAAGCTCTTGTAGTCAAAAGAGTCGGCAGCTGTAAATAACAAATATTAAACAAAAAGAGTTTACTTTAGGTTTACAGGAAATGAGAAACCAAAATTATAAATAAATAATGATTTTTTATTTGTTGTCACATACATGTATTAATAGCATAGCAGGTAGTGCAGCAGTTATGGATATGGACTGTAGTAGAACTCCTCTTGGGACATGAAGATTAAGGTCTCTGTTATACTTCCCTTGAGCAAGGCATCTACCCACCTACTCTCCCTAATTAAGTTAAAAATTACTATAGCCTGAATATGTTTGTCATTTTATAAATTGATACCTGCGGTGATTTGCTGAGATTTTATACATTTGACAAATTCTGACAATGTGGGAAAGTTATCCCATGATTAAGTATGCATTTCTTACATCATTATTTCCCAGATATGCTGTATATCAGTGAACTATTGTTCCATTCTAGTGGTGGTTCTCTGAGCAGTTCTTATATTGGTAGCTTTACAAGCAGATTTAACAGTTAAGGACCCCTGATTCCATTTATCTTATTCCTGGTGACAAAATCAGTACCAGTAGGTCCCATATTACCTTGGCATGCCTGCAGGGCTGCAGTGATATCAGCATCCTTCAGAACACCGGCGAATGCCATTTTGGCTGCAAGATAGAACAAAAGCAGTCAAGTTAATTCAATAGAAGAACACCTCAAAACGAAGTGTCATAAACCATCATCTGCTTTACAGAAAGCATTCAGCTTGTGTCTCCTTCCACAGCCTAATAAATGATCTTGATGTCACCTCTATCATACAGTGGAGTAGGCTAGTTTAACTTCCCACATCAGCACACTTGTGTAAACCATTACATCCATTTCGCTTTACAACCACCCCTTCGACACAACCACATTTAACACTCATGTTTTCCCCAGTCATATAGACCCGTCCCATTGGGAAAACACATTGAGAACCTTTTTAAATTAACAGTCCAGCATATGTCTTCACATAAATAATTACAAAATAATTAAAAGATAGTCCAGATCTTTAGACTGCATATCATAAAGTGGTCTCTCCTTCCATCACTGCTGAAATATTTTGTTGTGTATATCCATCCATTTTCTCCTGATAAGTCCAAAGGTAAAACTCAAATCTCAGTTCAAGCTTTTTTTCCGTTGTTTTCTGTTCTTGAAGGTCCACTGTCTTCTAGTGCTGCTTCAGAGGCAGAATACTTATTTTTAAAAAATGCTGGTTGAGCCAGTGAGTCGCAGAGTTTTCAGCTCTTCCCTCTGCTTGGAGGCAAACTCACCTTGGTTGTCTGAGGCTTTTGGGTGGATTCAGAAAGATGAATCGAGCAACTGCAGTAACTCCAAAGGCCGACCCCTCCAGCTTATATACCTTCACACGGCCGAAATATGAGGCATAATGTAATGGACACCCGATGCAAAGCGGTGGCTTGAAAACGCGTCCGGGAGCCAGACACAGTCTATTTTTGTCCACATAAATGAAGATGCTTAAAAGGCGGGTGTTTGAAAAAGTCCTTAATATCCTTCAATGCTAATAATACACGCTGCTGATATAGATGAAACGCCAGTTGCTTGCGATACAGATTTTGATACGGCAAAATGCACGTAATGAAGCTCATGTGGAGCCTGGCTGCCAGTGATGGGGTCTGCATTGACTGTGCTTTGGGAAAGTAAGAGCAAAAAATCAACATTTGGTGTTCAGCAGCTTTCCATCTTGTCCCAGGAGGAGTGCTGATCACACTGTTTCTAACCTCTCTGCTTCTTTCTTTCTGCCTTCATTCTCTTCTCTCTTCAGTTCTATCTCTTTATTCTCTTTAAATCTGTGTGCTGTTTTAAACAAAGATAGAGTTGCATGTGTTATGCCTTTTAATGCCTTATCTTTTTATTTCGTTGTACAGATCTTGTGCCTGTGAAATTTTACTGTTTGTAGGTTATGGGCAGCTGATTCCACCTAATAAACATCTGACAGTGCGCAAATCATCACTGCATTTATTCTGTAGATTAACATTGAATTCATATGTGGAATATGTGACTTGTACCTTCTGTAGCAGAACATTGGAAAATAAATGGTTCATATTCTGCTGTGTGGAAAACTATAATACAAGTCTACATGTTTCTGCAGTAGTCTCTTGATCTAGGTGCTTACCGTGAAGCCCTCCTATATAAATTGATCAGTCGTGACAAAATTGCTATCTAAGTTGCCAGGGACAAGATGCCAGCTAGAAGTTACATCATGTATATATGTAATTGTTTGCTGCTAAATAGAATCCGCATAGATCTTTCTTTATCGACAATTTTCAGCCTAAAATTAAGTAGGAAGAAAAGGTAACAAAATTAATTGCAGAATGCAAACATCCTAAAAAAGAAAAAAAGAGAAAACTGGCTAGGTTATCCATGACACAAAATATGATCGCTATATATGTCCCTGTGAATTACTGCACAGAGAGCGTGGCCAAGGCCACTTCCTCAATGGTCCACTCTGGTGGACTTCACTGGTGGTCTGCAAGTGAAGGCTTCAGACCTGCAGGAATTCAGCATCCATCAGTGAGGAGTGATACAAAATATACGAATAAATGCTGACACAGGGATGCAGGGACTCATAAGCATTTTACTTCACTTACCTAACTTGTAATGCTTTGAAGGGCAACAACTGCAATTTTGAATTTTCATTATAGTGAATGGATGAATTGTCTGGTACTTTCATGTTTCACAATGTCAGCCAAAGCAGGCCTCGCTGTGGTTATGTGAAGCGCTGTTTACGAAAGTTAAACGTGATGAGAGGCCCATTCAGTCACATGTTAACACAAGGGCTGCGCAGTTTACCCTGACTCACAAGCGTGGTGGATGTATCTCCTGGATGCCTTTTGGGGAAAGATTTAACTACATTATGTCTGCTAATGTGTTTTTCAAACTTTCTTTATTAAAAATTGATTAATAACCTTTCCAAGGTCAATTACCAAGAAAACCGACATTTCGGTGAACAAAATAAATATTCCTAATTTTTTTACATACATTAAGCTGCTATGTTAAATTTCACATACACCCATATATCAAAATCTCAGTGATGAAATTAAAGGACATCAAGCTCTTCTCAGACCCAAAAACACGTATGGTGTGATAAAAACTCAAGTGCACTGAACTGAGTCAGGAGCAAATACCCCGATGGGAGATGGGGACATGGACAGCAGGTGGCAGTACTTACATGTACCTCTTGTTTTATCTATTTGTGGGATGAAACAAGCAAAGGACCGTCATTAAATATTGCCATTCATCTATTGTTGTACAAAATATTGTTGGCATACTAGATTGTACTTGGCAGCTAACTAGCTACCAAGTCACTACCAACAATGCTGTCATGGAGGTTGTAGGCACTGAGTAGCGCTGTCATCTCACTGTGCCTTGGTGGTATGCTGGAATGTGGGTTCAAATCCTGCTCATTCTGTGTGGCCTTTGCATGTTCTCCCCGTGTCTCTGTGGGTTTCCTCCCACTGTTCAAAGACATGGGGGGATTGGTGAAAAAGAAAATCACTCATGATATATATGTGTATATCTGTGTGAGTGACAGACTGAAAGTGTGTTTCATTGGCATATGGATGAGTGACTCATCGTATGTAGTGTATCTAACATTTGTAAAAATCACCTTGGGAGAATAAAGTGTGGGCTGACACTACTACGTAATGTTCATTACGTTTTGGAAGTTACGGTACTACATTTACCAGACACTCTCTGTAGTGTTACCAGCCCACACGCCTTATTCACCAAGGTGACTTACAGTGCTAGACACACTACTTACACTGGGTCACTCATCCATACATCAGTGAAACACACTCTTTCTGTCACTCACACACTAGAGGTGACTTAGAGTCATCGGTCCACCTGAACAGCATGTCTTTGGACTGTGGGAAGAAACCAGAGCACCTGGAAGAAACCCACACAGACACGGGGAGAACATGCAAACTCCACACGGACTGAGCGGCGATCGAAGCCACGTCCTCACACATCAAACTAGCACTGCAAGACAGCAGCTGTCAAAATATTTAGTAAAAATTAAATGGATTGTTATACACACACACACTTTCAGAACCGCTTGTCCCATACGGGGTCGCGGAGAACAGGAGCCTACCCGGTAACACAGGGCGCAAGGCCAGAGGGGGAAGGGGACACACCCAGGACGGGACGCCAGTCCGCCGCAAGGCACCCCAAGCGGGACCCGAACCCCAGACCCACCGGAGAGCAGGACCGTGGTCCAACCCACTGCGCCACCGCACCCCCCAGATTGTTATACATTTCTGTTAAATTCTATGGCTCTAATTACTTTTGAAATACAAAAATAATCTAGTATTGGTATTTTTGAAAAGGAAATATTTGCAATAGATTCTTGAATACAATGCACATTGGTTCTAGTCACATGTGGACATGACTGTCCATGATGCCCACCAGGCTGCCTGGATCTGTATTTATCTGACAAAACCTCTGCCAAGCCGGTTGCTTTCCTTACACACTACAGAGCATAAATAGTACTAGAGATGTGGGACGAAGCACTTATGCAACAGCCAGCTGACATAACCTACCTAATTGAAACTCTTCGTCATCCAGACCCTGCCATCCCCCCACGCCTGGTTACTTGACTAGGCTTAGCCTGTGCTTTGGATGATCACTTCCCCACCTGACCATTAAAAAGCCTTGGCACACACACACATTTTCTGAACCGCTTGTCCCATACGGGGTCGCAGGGAACCAGAGCCTACCCGGCAACACAGGGCATAAGGCCAGAGTGGGAGGGGATACACACAGGATGGGACGCCAGTCCGTCGCAAAGCACCCCAAGCGGGACTCGAACCCCAGACCCACTGGAGAGCAGGACCTGGTCCAACCCACTGCACTACCGCACCCCCTAGCCACCACACAATAAATCTGATATCATCAATAAATGTTTTTAAATACAGCCCAAATACAGATTCGGTAGTAATACAATACTCAAACCATTAAATTTCTGCTGTTTATAAATATTTGTAGAATAATACATCTTGTAATGTATGTTATAGATTTCTCAGTGTTCCCATTATACATAAATACATATAACAGGCTTAAAGCTGGCTCAATGCAAGCTACTCGTAAATTACTTTGAAATGTAGAAGATATGGGCAGCGGTGGTGCCTCACAGCACCTGAGCTGTCTGGGTGTAGGTTCAAATCTGACTCACTCTGTGAAGTTTGCATGTTCTCCCTGTATTTGCATGGGTTTTCTCCCAGAGACATGCAGTTCACATAAATTGACAACACTTAATTTCCTGTAGTATGTGACTAATTTTGTGTGTGTGTGTGTGTGTGTGTGTGTGTGTGTGTGGCTAAGTAGTGCAATGGATTGATGTCCCATCAAGGGTGTACCCACCAGCCTTCCGCACAATGATTCCAGGACAGATTCTGGTCCACCTTGACCAGGACAAACAGACAAGACCAGGACAAATGGATGGCAGTTGTAACCATCCTTCCTTGGTTGATATGTTACTTTCAGAGCTCCTGTTTTTCCACTGAAATACAAATTGCCAATGATTACTTTTCCATTGCAATGCAGTAACAAGGATATTACAAAACACTTGACATACAGTACTGCTCTATAGTAGAACGCAGTAGAGTTCTGTAGTAAAGAATCTGAAAACAAGGCAAACATTGACTGATTACTAGTTTTGTGTAGTCAGTGTAATTGCAACACTTAACTTCTTGGAACACTGCATGCTTGGTGAAACATTTCTAATTGATCAAAATAATCAATTGATCAATTATGTAGACTTGTCCCATGTTAGCTTCTTTCAAAGAAATTAAAAATCAGTTTAGGAACTGCATCGAGCTACATAAAAATCACTGCTTGGCAAACTGAATAGTGTACTGTGACAAGTCTTTAATTCAACATATGTCAGCTATCCTCTGCCAAACCCCATGAATGGAACTCATGGATGTCCTGGAATTTCCAGCTACAGAGTCCATGCCAGCTCTGGGCACATTTCCCATAGATACCAATGTTCCCAGAGAGTAACGATGGCAGATGTTCTTTTTGCAGCAGGGCACCTGTTAATGAATGTGATC
This sequence comes from Scleropages formosus, assembly GCF_900964775.1. Taxonomy (NCBI): domain Eukaryota; kingdom Metazoa; phylum Chordata; class Actinopteri; order Osteoglossiformes; family Osteoglossidae; genus Scleropages; species Scleropages formosus. The sequence continues at coordinate 13,146,478 of NC_041825.1, read as the reverse complement.
CTGTGTCTGTACACAATCTTTATGAGCTGTGAGTGTTTCGTAGTTGTGCCTTTTTTGTCTGAGCTCCAGTCTATCTCGAACTCAGCAGACGTTGCTGCAAAAGTCTTTAACTGAACTAGAGGATCAAGCTTCAGATGGTCTCAATTATGACCATCAGATTAGAAGAATTCACAACACAGTTTACTCCAAAAGTATATTTATTCCTGTCAACAATGCACAAAAGATTTTACATTTGCACAAAACATGTTTAGAACACATAAGGCATCTATGCACATTAACAGTAAATATACTTCTGAGGACAGCGTACTTGTGCTCTGTAGCAAGAAACAGTCTGTTGGTAGTTCATAAATAAAATATAAAAAATCTACAGGTTAGTTCAGCTGAAAGAGCCAAGAGGTTTTCAACAGCAAGCAGGTCTTGTGGTTCCCATGAAGAGTTTAATGTTTATGCCTTAACAAGAACAGCAAACTCTGTTAAAAAGAAAACCAGAGAAGTGTCAGCTGCCATTTTGTTATAAAAGTTACGGTTCTACTTTTGACCCAAGATGTAATGCTTAACTATTCAGATTCTTTGTCTCAGCCATCTGCGCTCTACAATGTTCATTTCAAGATTAAGTCACCTCAGTGCTACACATTAGCTTGAAACATTGAGTTAATTATTTCCATAACCTCACAGTAGTCACTTTAAAGCAAACATTTTTAATCTTTTTCAGAATGCTATGGGTATATGCTTACCATCGACTCCAATCTTGCCGTCACCATCGCTGTCCCCAGCGGAGAGGAAAGCCTTGGTCTCTGCATCAGTCAGAGCTCTGGCACCAGAAGCAAAGTTCTGCAGGAACAATCTGGTGGCAGTTGAAGACAAACAGTTAGAATGGTTCTAACGTGAAGCCACAAAAAAAAAAAGGAATTAACTTAGGAATATTCCCCTTACTTCAGCTCATCCTCCTCAATGAAGCCACTCTTGTCCTGGTCAATGACGTAGAAAGCCTTCTTGATGTCATCGGCAGACTTGCTGCTCAGGCCGGTCTTGGCAAAGAAGTTCTTGTAGTTGAAAGAGTCTGCAGCTGTGGGGACAACATTTAAATCACTGTAAGAAAATCAAAGCAGAGACTCACAGGCATCAGCAGATCCCTTAGTTTTCCAGTTGCGCTTTGCTTTGTAACCACCTTAATTGTCCAGCTGAATTAGGTTACTGCAGTATCATCAGCCCATTCAAATGATATGGAGAAATACTATGATGCTTCACCATATACTGTCAGCTTGTAAAAGGTCATCTTTCATGGCAGACACTACCTTGACAATCCTTGATGGCAGCAGCCACATCCTCATCCTTAAGGATACCAGTGAAGGCCATTTTTGTCTTGTCAAGCTGTGTGAGAGAAAATGTTGCTGTTATAGACAAGGCTGTCTAACAGTAGACATGCAATCAGTTTAAGGACCTCCCCTGAGGGTTCCCAAAAGTTGAGGACACCTTTGAAGCCCAATCTACAAGCTAATACCACAGATTGTCAGTTTTATTATTTTAGATATAGAATCACCATATCTGACTTTTAATAGCCTCTAAAGTTTGAATAAGTGATCCAGCAGAATTAGCATTTTTGCAACACATTCCATGTTTGCACTCATTTTTAGGTCTAAGTTCTAAGGAAAGCAGACAATTAAACTTTTGTGCATGACCGCTGCCAGTAAATTATTGCACAAACTTGAAATTTGGGAAGACAGTTTCCCTCTTAAGTTTAAAAGAAGCCTCACGACCCTGGGCCTTAAATACTTGACAGAGAAATAATGCTTCACAGTGAGAAGAGTGCTGGCAAAGCAGCGAGCCTTTAGTCAGACTGCTAACAAAATAGCAGTTGGCTTTTAGGATGAAGACTTTCTGCACAAGTATGTACAACTGAGCACCATCAACGGGTTTACTGTGATTTTCGCCGCGCACAAGTGACGAGGACAGGGTGCGTCACCTGCCCAGCCTGGATAAAGACACCATTTAGTTAGTGAGCATTTGGGACCAGGCGGTGTTACTGATTACTTTCGACAAAACTGCGTTTAACATTTTCTTTGGATTATCGGCCGCCAAGTTAAGGTCTCCCCATTTTAAGTGTACTGAAAAGATCCGACGGTACCGTTAACTAAAGCTGAGTGCAGTTACCCTAAGTGTTACAGCGCGAAGGTTCTGGTGAAACGTCCACTGTGGCGCGCAAGCGTAAGCGCACGTCAACGTCTTGCCATTTTTTTCACAACTTGTTAAAAAGTGCTTCTCAGTTGCCGGTAAACTAAAGCACGCATTAAATTCCCACTCCAAAACGTCCAAATGAAACATCTTCGTGCACCAGTCACGAGAACGAGCATATTCCAACAAAGTCTTCGCTTGCTGAATTTAAAAAAGGAAAAAAAGGGCTTTTTTTGTTGAAGGAGGCGCAGTTCCCGCGCAAGCAGTCGGAAAGGTCCACCTGCTGGAACTCCCGTGGGCTCCTTCGCTCATCCCTCAACTCACCTTCTTCCACCTCAGCGGCAAGTGAAGACCAGAAGAATGACTGGAGCTGCTTGAAGACCTCTCCCAGCCGTGGCCCTTTATATAGTGTTTTTGCAGCCGCTCACAGGAGTTATCTGCAATCGATATCCTATGGATCGGCAAGGATTCGTTTCGGGAAAAAAATGTGTCCAGTTGTGAAATTGTGCTATTTTTATCTTTGCACTCACGAGGATGCTCAGAACCATATGTTGTAACACTAGAGGGGGGCCCTACAGCACCTTACCCACTTGAAATTTGAACGCATGAGGCAAAAAAATCTGTTATGTGCTCATCAGGTAGGCCTACTGTAATAAAATGTGTTATTTCACTTAATATAGTGATTTAGTTCTAATGTTAAACAGCATTATTGCCCATTGATTCAAAATGTTTATTAAAGTGTTATTAAACTCAATAACAGGACAAAAAGGCCAGTACACAGTTTCTCTTAAAAAGTTTCATCACTGGTATCACTGAAAGTGATGATCACATTTAAAATATAGGCTATTCAGATTTGTTGAGAAGGAAAACACTGGATTTTTTTTTTTTGGAAATAAAAACATAGGCTTCATGCAATTTCATCTCAGAATGTCCGTTAAAGCGGGCCTGTAGCCAAGACAACACTAGTGATGAAATATATGATTATGCAAATAAAACCAAATTGCGATTAAAGTTTAGACAACTTTGTATAAAGAAGTCCTTTCGTATACAGTATATACTACAATCCGTACACGGGGGGATAAGGAATCTTAATTCCATGAAGGTATGCATCATATAGAATTCTGCTACAGTGCAAGGAAGGGAATAGGCTGTGGCTCTGGTGAGAGATGAGCAAGCTGAATGTATTTAAAAAGTAATTGAGTCTACTTTGCAAGCAATCTCAAGGACCACCCAATAAGGATAGGGGCCATTCGAGGAGCACAGCAACGGCTTTATTTTTCACTTGCGGGCATTCTGCCAGCCATCATACATATTTTGTTGTCAGCATTACATTGTTGATGACCAAACTGACCACATCTTGTAATTTTGAGTCTTTGATGGACAATGCAATTCATAATGTTAGCTAATGTGGGAGTTTGACTTGATTTTGGAGTATCTGGAGAAAGTGTGATAAAATTTTATGTGGCATTCCATTGCCCACTCGACCATCTATAGGATATCCATTGCACTTAGTTCCTGTTAACGGAGGCGCTACACTATATAAAGGGGCTCCACGCCAGAGTGCTCTGAAGCAGCTCCTCTGTTTTCACTTTGCTGGAAGGAAAGCTCACACTTTAGGTGTGTTGCTGTCAGCTATACTGCACCTAAACTTCTTAATGGAAATAGAACAGCTTTGCATTTTTTACAGATACTGATGTGAGAATTGGGCTGTTTGGGCATAGGGCATTACAATCCAGTAATTCAGCGTATATGGAGTTTGCATGTAGGGGTGTGGTGGCGCAATGGATTGGCCCGGGTCCTGCTCTCCGGTGGGTCTGGGGTTTGAGTCCCGCATGGGGCGCCTTGCGACGGACTGGCGTCCCGTCCTGGGTGTGTCCCCTCCCCCACCAGCCTTTTGCCCTGTGTTGCCAGGTCAGGCTCCGGCTCCCCGCAACCCCATATGGGACAAGCGGTTTCAGATGATGTGTGTATGTGAGGAGTTTGCATGTTCTCTCTCTGGCTGTGCGGATTTCCTCTGGATGCTCTGTTTCCTTCCATCGTCCAAAGACATGCTGTGTATTTGAACTTGACCACTCCAAATTGCCCTTACTTTGTGACTGGAGGAGTGACCATGTGCTTGTGCGTGACTACTCTCTGATGGACTGGTATCCTGTCCAAGGTGTACCCCAGCACTGTGCACATTCATTCTGGGATAGGCTCTGGGCTGCTGTGACCCTGACCAGGACAAGCAGTTACGGAAAGTGAGTGAGTGATGTAAGAATTTTGGAATTGCATTATGCTCATGCCTGGTCTAGGACTTACATTTATTCATTTAGCAGACATTTGTTCCCAAAGCGACTTAGAATGTTAATGTACCTACAATTTCTACTGGAGCAATTTAGGATAAGCACCTTGTTCAAGGGTATTACAGCTAGAGGTTTAACTCAAACCTGCAACCTTGGGGTCCAAAGGCAGCAACTCTAACTACTACAGTACCAGCTGCCCAACTGAGTTCTAATTAATTGATGTTATGGGGCTGATCTGGAGAGCTCCAGGTTCAAAGTGAAGGTGGACATGATTGCATAGAGTGAGGTTAATAATGAGAGCTCTCCACAAGGAGCTATGATATTTAACTAGCCAGTTTCTTTCAGCACCTTAGCATGTTGTCATTTATATATACAAAGGTGTTCAGTATTCAATTGTGGTTCTTTTGATTATTTGACAAACAGTAAATTGGTGGCAATCCAGATTCAAGATGATGGGTGCTTTACAAAAATGGAGATGAAATTCAACGCATGATGCATTTTGCAATGGCCCGCTCATATCACCTGTTGGTTGCGTTAGTCGTTGTCAGTCTGTTTACTAGGTCTTTACGATTCCTTCGTATCTTGTACATTTAGATAATTTTTTGTTAGCGGGTCGGTAGAGGCCAAAGGTGAATTCGTGCAGAAGGTGAATCGGTTCAGAGAGACACGCTACAGCAGACAGCCTGATTAAAATTGCTTCCATTTCAGATATACAGTACATCCAGACTTACTCATAGCTGATTCATTTTTTTGTGTGATATGTATGGTGCTGTATATCACATTTTTCATCTAGGATTGCAAAATTCTTATTTTGTTATTGAAACACTGAAGTTTGTTTGTAACCTAATTTGATTTTAGCAACACTGTCATATGATATTAATGCTTTCAGAATAGGCTCTTGATACATGGATGTGTACAGTTGCATAAATGACTTCAGCTGATGTAACCTCGTACCCTAACAGTTGACAGACTGTAGTATCATGGACCAAAGGCTATGTGCTCTAATCTGTAACCTTTGAACAGCTATTACATTTCTATGCCTTATATCTGTTTCCAGTCCCTGACAACGCTTAGTGAGGCAATAAAAATTGTGCAACATGTTGCTCAAGCAAACCTACTGCACCCGACATATTTGCGCATAACTCCTTTGAGCACTCTTACTAATATATTTCGGTCCCCTCACAATAGCTGATAAGATGTTATACCCCTGGAGGCAGTGGAGTTTTAGGATTTACTGTAATTTAAAGGGCCTATACTATACTTTATATGAATCAGGTTTGTTTGTTTTAAGTTTACAGAGCCTTATACCTTTATCAGTCATTATTTGTGTCGGTTGGGAATTTGTAATGACTTTTATTCAATTTGTGGTTTTTAATTCAATGTTAACTATAGCATTGAAAATTAATAAATTATATGATTACTGAAAATATATGGATTAATAAGTATAAAAACAATTTGAGATTACATTTATATACAGAAGTGTTTCTAATTTACCAATAACAAGCATTACACATGAGTGGGATGTGTATAGCCTGCACTGTGCTAACCTCTAGAGGAAGAAAGCAAACTGCCTCTAAATGAGCTATTAAGACAGTTTTATTAACCAGGTGGTTTCAGTTTCCCCCACTAATATCACTTAAAAGTGCATTATCCCTCTTATACACTCCTTTTTTCTGTTCTCCTGTTCTTTGATTTTTTTAACCCACATATGTAGCTACCTTTGCCCCACAATCTGTCACAACTTAGAGGAAAATGTATCCAGAGTCCTGAATAGGTGAAAGCAGGGAAATTAATTTTTATTTTTATATTCTTCATACTATTTTGTTGTATTTTGACACTTGTTTTTTCTTTGCCCTTTTGAAGATCACAAATATAAGGAAAACAAGCATCATAGGAGAAACTTAAGAAATTTTTTGAAGATCCTGGGGTTCTTTTTGGCTGGGACCTATGGGTGTTGGAAGAAGGATGGTAAGGTGGACCAGCCTGGCAAGGTGGGAACCATAGTGGAAGCGTGGGATGCAGTACAACTGCCAGAAAAAATAGTAGGTTATGGGATTGGAGAGATGACATGGTGCACCTGCTGCACTGTGCATTAACACCTTATGGTTACATGCCTGATGCCTTGGATCAATGCCCTCGTCACCCTTCAGCAAGAGCTGGAGTAGCAGCACAAGCAACAGGTGGGATGAGTTGAGCCAAACTCCTGCCAGCGCTAAGACGTGCTGTTGCCCAGAGTCCTTTGCAGCTTGGTAGAGCTGTAAACTCGCCTGAGGACACTGGGGAGGAAGGAGTCCAGAAAAGCTCAAAATAGGGGAGAGTGTTTGGTTTGGGGTCCTTAACTTTTGATTATTATTATTTATTTAGCTGACGCCTTGGTCAAAGGCACCATAACAACGTTTGAGAAGCTGGAGTCAGCGAGATCAGGGCTGGGTCCTTTAACTTCAGTATGCTCTTTGAACTCTGATGATCCCACCATTTCCAGCAGAACTGATGCCTCTTGCCAGGGAGAAGGAGAACACTGGGTTCTAAGATAGTTAAGAATGTGGCATCAGGAGACCTGGAGTGTAGCTCTAAACTAGCCCAGAGTGGAACAAAAAGAAATGGATTCAAAACCAATCTGTGTTACTGGAGGTCCCATGGCCAAGGGTAAGGTTGATTTTTGGTCGAGCTCTTGGGCTAGATGTCTAGATGGCCCTGGCTGGCTCTACGTCTGAGACGAGATCAGGGCCAGAGTCGCTGCTCAGTCCAAGTCCTGCAGCAGTTGTCCAGGCTGGATGCCAGATGCTGCTGCCTCTGCCCATTGAAGAGTAGTGCCTAACTCTGATTGCTGCACTTTAAATGTCTTGGCTTTAATTTACTACTGTTGTTCTTGAAATACATGTTTCACATATTATAAAGTGTGGATATTTGTATTGCGCTGTATCCAGTGAAATAATTAAACAGTTTAAAACATCACTAGTTTTAATAAACTTACTGATCACAAAGAATGGTCATATGTATCTTTATTCAGACCAACCAATGTCACACTTTTTAAACCATGTATGAAATAAGGCTCCCAAGAACAAAACTTTCCTCTTAAGATTGCTTCTTCCACAGTTCCCACAGTTCCATATACAGTGCTGCTTGAAAATATGTGAACGCTATGATAATTATTCTTGTATAAAACATTAAAATAAACTTAAAAAATCTAGATATTAAATCGTAAATGTATAAAATAAATCAGTAACAATGATTCACACTCCTGATTCTACTTGCCTACTTGGTTTAACCAATGAAACCTTGGGGTTCACTTATTTTTGCACCTGTGCCACTTCTGTTTTTATACTACACATGATTTCCTCTAAAGTAACATATGGAGTTGGTCATTACACACCTATTATGTCAGAAGAGAAAGACTGGTTCTAATTAAATAACAATTTTGCGGTAAAACTAAGGTGCACAAGAGGTTCACATACTTTCAAGCAGCACTGTATATTAGTAAACTTGGATTTTTGGCACAAATTATTTATGACTGGGTGACACAGTCATGCAGTTGCTAGCACTGGTATTTCACATCTTTAAGAGAAGAGATGTGTTGCAGGTGAATGGGTGATGGGTGTTTCAATTTCTCTTCGTGTGTATGTGCAAGGAATAAATGTGAATGACTGCCCTATGATACACTGACAGCCTGTCCAGGGTGTACCTTGTGTCATCCCCTATGCTTCCAGACAGTCTCTGGATCCCTGAGACCCTGTGATGGACAAGCTTTTATTTCTAAATAGACGGATGGATTCTGTTGTTCTTTCATTGATGTAATTTTTTTAGATTCTGTTATTTTTATTTTGTTGATTTATTCAGTTCACTCAAAATTCACGTTGATTTTTGTCATTTTAAAATGCTAATATTTGTAGTAAATTTCTATTCTTTGGAGTGGAAACCCAAAATTGTTGTTTTTATTAGCAGTTTGAGAAGGAACTTTTAAATTCACTACATAGAGATTATCCTTACTAGAACACTACATAATGAGGAATTGTTGTAGTTACTGTAATCACTGATGATGTGCATAATCCTTCTCTGCTAAACTATTTGTAAAGCAGAAGTTGCAATAAATGAATAGTAAATGAAGTCACACAAAGACATGTGTGGATGTATTGCCTTTCAAGAGAATTCTGTGCGTTTTATCACATCTAAGTTAACTTTTCAGTAAAGCTTTCCTTTGTCTTTCCAGCATCTTCTAAATATCAACAAAATTTATCTGGACTTCTGTTAAGTGCTCCTCTTACCAAATTAAAAATGAAAGTTGTGTTTTCAATAAGTCAAAGTGAATCTATGCATTTACAAGTGAAAACGTTGAGTCCCCTGCTATATGATTTCCCACTACATGCTTTTGTTAGAATTTACACTTATTAGTCTTTATTATTGTTGTATAGTTCAAATCCTTCCTGCGCAACATACTTACTCTGAATCTACTCTGGTGAAAAGTTACCGAGCTGTATCACTTCATACATCATTTTACAACCCCAATGCCAAAACAGCTGGGACAGTATGAAAATGCTAATAAAAACAAAAGAGAGTGATTTGTAAGTTTATTTTCACTTGTATTCAAAATCAGTATAAAGACAAGGTATTTCATATTTTACCTGATTAACCAAATTGTTTTTTGTTTATTCCAAAATTGATGCCTGCAACAGATTCCAAAAAAAGTTGGGACATTCAAGTGTTTACCACTGTGTAATATCACCATGTCTGTTAATAACACTGAAGCGTTTGGGCACTGAAGACACCAACTGGCTAAGATTAGCAAGCGGAATTTTCTGGCATTCATCCATTATACAAGTCTTCAGCTGCGCAATTGTACAGGGCCTTCATTGGCGTATTTTGCACTTCGTGAAGCTCCACACATTCTCAATCGGACACAGGTCAGGACTGCAGAGAGGTCAGTCTAGTACCCAGAATCTCAGTTTACGCAGCCATGCACTTGTAATCCGGGCATAACGTGGTTTGACGTCATCCTGCTGGAAAATGCAGGAATGTTTCTGGAAAAGACGACATCTGGATGGCAGCATATCTGTACATATCTTTCTGCATTAATGGTGCCATTACAGACGTGCAAGTTACCCGTGCCATGGGCACGGACACACCCCCACAACATAACAGACACCGGCTTTTGGACCTAATGCTGATAACAGCTCGGATGGTCTTTTTCTTCTTTGGCCCGTAGAACATGATGGCTGTTTTTTTCCAAAAACTATTTGAAATGTTCACTCGGCCCATAAAACACGATTCCACTGTGGTACTGTCCATTTTAGATGAGACCGAGCCCTGAGAAGTTATTGGACGCTTCTGTACAGTGTTGATGTATGGCTTCTGCTTTTACTTGCAAGTAAAGCCTTAACTTGCATCTGTGGATGCAACTGTAAATGGTGTTGACTGACAAAGGTTTACCGCAGTATTCACGAGCCCATGTCATGATATCCATCAGAGGCACATGACTGTTTTTAAGACAGTGATGTCTGAGGGATCGGAGATCACACACATTCAGAAGTGGTTTTTGACCTTGCCCTTTACGATTTGACCGGATTCCTTGAATCTTGTCATTATATTGTGCACCATAGGGTTGTTGCCCTCAGGGAGACGACGATTTAGGATTTTGATGTGTAAATCAAGTCATTATAAAAATTGTTTTGTTCCATCTGCGGTTAAATGAATAGAATTCCAAAACTGAGAATAGAATAGAGAATTCCAAAACTGAGATTTTAGATTGGTATTTGGTAGATTTTTAATATATTTTGATTGTTGTTTTATTTCTTCTTATTTATTCTATGATATGGCATGTATTGTTTATGTGAGTCCAATGTTGTGCACTGGCTGTGTCATGGTTGTCCAAGACAAATTTCCCAGAAATGGGACAATAAAGTATACTGTATTCTGTTCTACAGAAGTGGAAAGCCCAAAGGCCTACCGATTGGTATTTGGGAAACATTGTTCTCGAAGTGCAGGATTATTCCATAATGCATCCTTTTTTGGAGGCTCCTTATATAGTGTAACAAAAATGCCTCACCTGTTTAAAATGACCTGTTTCACATCACCTTGTTATTTCAACTTGACACAAAGTTATTAGTCCTGAACTACCCCGTCCCAACTTTTTTGGAATGTGTTGCAGGCATCAATTTCGGAGTAAACGTATATCTTCAAAAAACAATGCAGCTGATTAGGCAAAACATGAAATACCACGACTTTACTGTTTTTCTTTTAATGCAAGTCAAAGTAGATTTAAAAATTACTTCTTTTTGTTTTTATTAGCATAATCCACATTGCTCCAACTTTTTGGAATAGGCAGGGGTTGTATGACAATCTTTGTAAATCACTTTCAGCAAATGGATTACCTTAATCAGATTTTTGTAGAATCTAATCATCAAATGAATGAAGGGATGTCTGTGTTATTAAGGTTTTATTTATTATTATTTAGTAATAAAAATGTCTGGATCGAACAGTCGATGTACGACCAGACAGCCGGCGGTGTTGGTAAACCGAGATTTAGTAGAACAAACCGTGTTACAGCAGTGTTAGTACACTAAGTCTAAGGTAGCCTATTTGATTCAGTAATTTAAAAACCATACTTATAATCTCACTTTAGGTTAAAAAACAAAACTGTTCGAATTCAGTGTAGAACTGAAAACCAGTTATTAAAAGCTTTGTGCTTCTGTTTAATAAATAAATGAATCAACGTCGCTGACATGTGCGCACCTCAACTCATTTAAACCAATGATAAGAGACTACGCATGTCGACGAGGAGAAAAACAACTCGTTCTCTCGTTCGGCTCCACCTCGTTCAGATCTCCGGTATACAGTAGTTCCAATATTAAAGCGTCTTGTGATTGGACACTCATGTGTCGCGTATCAGTAGTGGGGCATCTTATTGGATCTTCTTAACGCCGATCCGCCGGTTACGAGCCCTCACTCATCACGTGTTACCCAGATGACGCAAGCGTAACATGGCGCTGTCAGGGAATGGTGGTGGCTGATTGTGTGTAACCGGAGAACAGACCTGTATAAACATTACGTTTTATGTCAGGTTTGTTATGAGCATTTTAATGTCGGTAAAGATTACGAGCAGAACTACGTTAGTCTACTAAATGTAGATAGTGAGTCTTTTATTTATATTTTGAACGAAGGAACTCGGACATGATCATGATGATGTGATGATGAGACGGGATTCTGTTAGCTAGTTGAAGCTATCATATCAGTCAGAGGCTAACAGTGACCTGGCTTATTATACCTTATTGGCTGTTATAGAACAGGCTAACGAGCTGTTAACGTTTCCACGTAGAATACAACGTCGTAATTACTAATTAAGAAAGGACGAAAAATATGCGCATACTCCCGGTCCCTGAGCGGTGGTTGTGTTGTTTATACTTAGTTTCTCACACACCCAGCTACTAGGCGACTTATTTATTGTTGATTCTTCGCTGCCCTGCTGACGATGAGTGTGAGTAGCTGCTGTTAGCCAGCTAGCCAGGCGGGTAGGATGAAGAACGGTTATGGGCTTTTGCTGTGTGCGATCATTATCATCATCGGGACTCCGCCGCTGCTGCTGGTCCAAGGTGCGCCGCTTCCGCATTCAGATCGTGCAGGTATGTTTCCTCCGCAGGACGTCAGCGCTCACACACCTGTTTCCTCACACCGCGTCGTCGGCGCGACCAGGTGAAACTGTTTCTGTTGGACAGCTGAGTGAGTGTGTGGTGAAACAGGGGAGTTTTTGTTTTGTTCTTGTTTTCTTTCTTTCCCCTGAAGGAAAGCACATTGTCATTGTGTCTGTCCTGGCATATGCTGCGTGGTGTCCACACCGCTGTGTCCTTTGCCACTTTTATGGTTGACAGAACTGTGGTCAGGCCATATTTCACCCGCAGACAAAGTTCACTTGGAAATGGGGCAAGACTTTTTGGGGTGCGGCTCTACCTGATGAGAGTTACTTAGGAAAACAATTTTTTTTAATTTTTTTTGCTTCCTTTTATCAAGCTTTTTATTTATCAGAAATGTTTTGTTTAAGGTGCCTTTCAGGAAGTGTGTTTTGCGGGCGTGTCGCGGGCGCTGAATGTGTGTTTCGAGCGCAGGTATGAACAACGCTGATGATGCGGGGCCCTGGTTTCCCTCAGCGCAGCCGGTGATGCTTCCCATGCTGCTTTGATGGATTTCTGTAGAATCTGTGAATTGGGTCAAGGGCCTTTTTGGTCTTTGCTCTCGCTATTCGTGCTGTTTATGCGCATCACGGTGTGTTGTTGCAGTGTTTCTGCCACTCAGAGAAATGGTACACTTTACAGCTGCCTGCTGTCAGCCTGAGGATGCTTGTGTTGGCACCCTATAGTTATACCCAACTAGATTATTTACATATATTTATTTGGTTGCCTCTTTTCTCCAAAGTGACTTAGTGTCAAGCTGCTTACAATTATTTACCCATACAGCTGGGTAATTTTACTGGAGCAGTTTAGGGTAAGTGCTCTGCACAAGGGGGGTAATACAGCTGGAGGTGGGATTCAAGCCTGTGACCTTTAGACATAAGCACTGGCTAATTATTTTTTTTATACGAAACCACATGCACCATCAGGACAAAGTAAATATTAACCTCCTTAGCTGAAGACTCTTGGTTGTGAATAGTGTCTTTTTCCAGAAGAAAACTGAACTTCCGTTGCTGTCACTGACAACATTATGTGCATTAACATGACATGTAGTGGATAAGTTTAACGAGGTCTTGGAAAGCATGCTTTATTAAATTGCCTCTGAATTGTATGTCGCTTTGGAGGAAAGCACCTCTGAAAAGGCTTGATAAACGTTAATAAACATTGCTGCACTTCTCAGTGTCAGTTCAGGGCTCTGTGGTCGACATGCGGGCAGTTTTTCTTATTCGTTCTCGTATGTTTACAACTACTGAATTTCAAAACAAAAGTTGTGAATGAAAGCTGTGTAATTCCCATTGTAGCAGCGGATGTGCTTTTTCAGTTCACATCCTTGGTTAACTTCCTTAACCTCATGGTCCTGTAACAATGGTGAGAAAAGTACAGCTATAATAAAAAAATTAAAAGGGGAAAAAAAAAAAGAAAAGGCAGTGCCCACATTATTCTCCTGACTTGCACTCCCATGACGATGCTCTGTTTCACATGAGATCTGATTGGTGAGGAATTCAACTCGAACTGTGTGTAATGTCACCTAAGGCATCTCCTAAAGAGAATTTGTGTTATTCCAGCAATTCATAACAATTTATGCCATATCTGTTACAACTACACTTTTAACACTCATTGCTTTCTTTATTTCCTGTTATTTCTTTGGTGGATTGAAAAATCATGGGCTAAATTTTGTGTTCACCTTGTGTTATAAAAACACTTTTCTTGCGATGCTTCGGCTGTATATGTTACATCCTTAAGGCACTGTATAACACAAGTCATTGAAACGGTGTTAGGTAGGGTTAATCGGGAATGACTAATGTAATTTTTTGAATGAAGCTGTCAGTGCCTGACATGATAATTATGAAGTGCTTAAAACCCTGTGCATAAGGTGGCTATAGTAACAGTCACTGTTCAGTGGTACAGTCCATTGCTGAGGGTGGCAGCGTTTATTATTATTTTTATATGTTATTTTTTTAAGTACAACCTTGATTGAGACTTTGAACATATCATATGATGAAACCATTTAAAGCTGAATTAGTTGAACTTTGTTATTATTCCTTTAATATCAGTTGAGGAGAAGCAGTCTAATGTATATTTTTAGTAAAGATGTTTTTGTTTTTTTGCCTGTCAAAATGATTTCATTTTGCTTTACCCTTTTAAGTTCTTATCACTCATGGAATTCTGAGTGCTGAATGATTGATACATTTTAACAAATTGCTAATTTCTTCTTTTGTGGTTTTGCACATGAGCACATAAATGGAACTTTTTATACAGATGCTCACTTTTCTAAAATTGAGGTTGATTTTAAAGCCATGTAGAAGTCTTTTTGGACTTGCCAGCTAGTCTGTACACTTTAATATGGTATGAGTAGTGCAATCGTTTTAGTCAAAATCTAAATATAGTAATTTCAGTATTCTCCTCGGAAAAAGCTTATCCTTTAATCCACAAGGACCATAACTGATGACTTTTAAAAACCAAAACATTCACAAGCTCGGGTTGCAAATTTTGTATAAATATAGTGGAAACTGCTTCAAGAAAAACCTTTGCTGTTCTAAGAGACTTGCATTTTTTCAGTGGTTGGTAAAATAAGTAGTTTTATTCTGCCTTGCCTTGTCATAGCTGGGCACGTCACCTTTTTAGGATCACTGTGCTGCCAAATCTCAGTTTCTTTTTCCCCCAGAATCCTCTTCTTCACTTGCTTGTTTACCGTATACTAACTCTACATGGGTGATTGACCTCTTGGTGGAGCACCAAGCAGATGCTTTTCTATTGACAGCACTCATACAATGAATTCATTGGTGAAATTTGTTTATCCTTTTCCCGGTATCACAATGTATACATTTCTAAAATCTCTAATGTAATATTTGTTTTTTTTTTTACTTCTCTTACCCTGGAAGTGCATCAATGAACAGTTTAGCTAATATGTCGCTGATATAGCTGCATATGTACAACATTTGAATGTTGATTGTACTTTTGAATGTGTAACAAATGAATCTTCAAACCTTTGAATAATTTAGGTCAACACTTCTGTTTTTTCCTTTCAGGAGCAACAGGATATGAGGTGTATCTTTCTCTGGCTGTATCTCTATGTATCTTGGTGGCCTTGGTGGTTCTGCTGGTCAGTTGTGTTACGTGCTGCAAGGGCCAGGAGATCAACTTCAAGGTATGAGTCTCTTAAAAATGTATGCATATATTCTTTGTGTTCTCCTCTGATCCTTTTAAGTCACAATATGTGTTGCTATCTGGTTTTCTGTATTTTCCTTCATATGTTTTGCACTAGTCTCAGTTTTTATTTTTGTTTCCTAGGAGTTTGAAGACCATTTTGAGGATGACCTGGATTTCACACCCCCTGCTGAGGACACTCCCTCCATGCACTCAAGTGCTGAGGTCTACACTTTGGCTGTGCCCCCAATAGCACTTCCTGGACCACCACACCTCCAGCTATTGACAACTACACGTGAGCATAAAACCCAGTTAAATTAAACATTTTCCTGGCTCTTTACTAGAAGCAGTGGTTGTATATTAAACTGCTCTTTCAGGATCAGAAGTACTTTTTATTGGAATTGTAGTGCTACTTTTGCTTAAATGTGTATGATGCAGTTGATTTTAAAAAAAAAAAAAGTACACTCAGCTTAAGATAATCAAACTTCAAAAAATTGGTTAATTGTATAGAAATCATCTTCAGTTTGTCAGTTCCCTGCACAAGACGGACATGCTCAAGTTCAAGTGGATTTTATGGTCATTCCTCCATGTAGCTTGTATACAGTGGAACAAAATGTCCTTTCTCCGGAGACCATGGTGCCACAAAGAACAGAGTAGCATAGTGTTTACTGTGCATGTAAGCAATGTTTTAGTACTTTGCTTGCCAGGTACTTGCGAGCAAATTGTTTGTCAACACATGTTAAAATTGAGCTATATAAACACAAACACATTTAATGTAAATGTCAAAAAATGCCTTTAACATTACTAGAAGTACATGGAAGTTGCTTAACAACATATCAGCTTTGCAAACTGTAGCAAGTGTGAAACTCAGATTCCATTGTAAGGTGGTTTACTTCGTGAAATTCATTCACTGGAAAGCTGAGTCAAAGTTAATTACAAATCCAAGTTAAACAAAAACCAGCATACACAGCGGGTTGGCTGGACCAGGACTCGATACTGGTTGTGTAGCTGACAGCCAACAAACGCAGAACATTTAAGCATAAACAATAGAAAGGATGTCTTGTTAACTGGTGCAGGAAAATGACATTAAAGTATGTGTATTTTCAGTGGAAAGAACAGGAAGTTCTGTAGTAGTGTTTGTATGTTCCATTGGCACATACAGGTCTAATAAAGTTCTGTGTGCATATATGTTTCTGTCTCCGAGTTGACATTAAACAGGGGACAAAGTGCAAGAACACTGGCCTGTTGCCAGTTGACCAAAGAATAACTGGTTTATTTGGCTTAGGCACATGTACTGCATGGTTCCATCTTTGCTCATGTGCTTCCTTACAGAGATGTAAAACCTTTCAGTGACAATCCCTGGCTCAGTTTTCCAGTAAACATCCTGTTTTAGCTTGGCTGTTGCTCCAGGGGTTTCCCATCTGGCTGCTGGGATATCAGTGTGCAACTGCAGAGTTGTACTTATTGTGGAACCTATAATCTTGGTTTAAGAGTATGCTTGTTTTAAACACTTAATTTAATGGCTCTTACTTTAAATGTCAGTTGACTATTTTACAAGCTGTCCTCATTTAAAATTCAAGCCCAGTAATGTAGATGATAGAATCATTTACAAAACTTTCAGCTCAATCCTGTTATAGGGACACCCCTCAGTGCAACAAATTTGTCAATATAAGAATTCATAAATGGCTGCTTGTATTTTGTTATTACTGAGCCTGCTTTTTCATAATCAGATTTGTACTCTTCTGACCAGTTGGGAGAAGGATTTTTTTTTTTTTTTTCCCTCCTCTCTCTCCCCCCCCCCTAGCATTGTGAAGCAGCAGGAACCTTATAAATGGACTTCGCTTATTCTTTTAAAGAGTTAAGGGTGCCAACCCCAACGGTGATAAGTTACTTGCAGGTTTTGTCAGTGTTTTGAATTTATGATTAATTTACATACAAGGATCTCATTCCAGTCATTTTGATAACTCAGATTTACTGTAGTATACTGAGTACCCTTGCACCAGTAATATGAATAGGTCTTGTTGGCCCTGTTTGACTCTTTCTCAGGAGCCAGTTTCCTGATACAGTTTGCACAGATGCCTAATATGAATTTTGACATTGAAATATACAGCTTGCTGTGAAAGTTGATCAAAGCTTTGCTTGTGTAACTGTGATGTCTGAGAAGCTTCATTGTGGCGGACGAGCCAGCCCTACTGTCTATACAGTATGGAGAAACATAGCGCTGCCTCTTCTCATTTCAGAAGCCACAGGCTTGCAGGTGGCCCGTCACCGTCTGAGTTACATCCAGGAAATCGGCAGCGGATGGTTCGGCAAGGTATGCACTTCCTGTCTGGCTCTGCTTTGCTTGGAATTTAGTTTCCAGATCGCCTTATTTTAGCCATGTCTGCGTCAAGGGCCTTTATTGTCTCAAAGCCATCATAGAACATGTGTTGTCATTGTTTACAATGTACTTTGCACGTTTTTGCTGAGGACACAGCTTGTAAGATAATAAACTTCTCTACTGCAAGCACAAAACCCATGGCATTTTCACTTCTCACTTTTCACTCTCAAGCCAGATGTAAGCTCATTAGTTTTTTAAAATTTTTTTTCAATTTTTAAAAAAAAAAATTTATTTAAATGTAACATAGCCTTTAGGTTGATAGATCAAACAAATTTGTTTCAGTACTAAATAATGGATATAGACCAGGCTCCAACATCATGACTTATCATGTGACTAAGTTCTGTTTTTACACTGAAACAGAATTTGTCATTTTTCTATTTGAACTATTGTATTTGTCCATAAAAAATCCAAAAAATCTAGATGGCTTCAAGTTATCCACAGTAAATGACAAAACAGTTTGATGTGAGTTAAGTATTAAAAGTATTTCATAATGTTGCTGAGGTTTATTAATATATATATCCAGTCGTGCATCTGGTGGCCAGAAGCTTTGATATTAGACGGCTTGTTAATCTGTATTGTGACTGTCATGTTTTCTCCTTTAAGGTGGTCACACATCTCTTCATTTGTTTTTGCTGTGAAGTTGTATGAGTATCAGCACAAAAGTAGAGGAGCAGGAACACGTTGACCTTGAAAGTTTTGGAGCTGAGCTTTTTTTCATTGTTGTAGCTTTTGTGCAGTGTGCTTGTGTATGGCCTTTGTCCTTGTATGCACACGTGCTGGTCTGTAGCGGCTGCTCCTGTAGGTCATTACTGATTACCAGAGTGATGTGGGCTTCCTTCCTGGAGCTCCTTCCTCAGGATGGAGGCTTGCATACCCCTCCTTTCTGGACCCTGCAGGATGGGGTCCCAAGCTGTGGCCTAAACATCCTCCCATGCACCCGTCCCCTGGCCTTGTCCATTTCCACACGCTGGCGCTTGTTTGCAGGAAGCCCGTGTTTCCTGTGTGAAGCAGTTGCTGGTAGGGAGGGGATGGAAGGGTGGATGCAGCGGTTGTATAAAAGTTCTGTTTTCTTTCTTGCACCTGTTTTCCTTTTTATTTTTTTTTTTAATTAATCTTCTTTTGCCTTTTGCTCCAGGTCCTGCTCGGTGAGATCTACTCAGACCCAGGAGTGGCCAGGGTTGTGGTCAAGGAGCTAAAGGCTAATGCCTGTGCCAAAGAGCAAAATGACTTCCTACAGCAAGCGGACCCATATCGGTGAGTAAGAAGTTAAACCTGGCTCTGTGTCTGTAAAGAGAGAGAGGTTGGGACTTAGTTTTATGAATATTTAGCACCTTAAAGTAGTTGTATGTTGTAGCTGAAACTAATATATTTAAATTTAAATAACAAATATTGTAGTTAATTTACCACACATGTTACTAGAGTGATATGGAGCCTGCTTAACGGCATACTAGCTTTGCAAACTGTAGCAAGTGTGAAGCTCAGATTCCATTGTTCTGAGTTATATATGTTATGTTTAGTTTAAAAGTTTCCTTGCTACGCTGTTAAGCAGCACCCTTTCATTGTATCTAAAGTAAAACTGAATGACGTGTTGGTGCAGCCGATAGTGGTGCCTCATGGTGCCTATGCTGTACTTTCAGACATAGGTGCAAATCTGTCTCAGACTGAAGAATTTGCATGTTCTTTCCATGTTTGTCTGGGGTTTCTTTTGGGTACTCAGGTTTCCTCCCACAGTCAAAAGATAGGTTTCAGGGGAATAGGAGTGTGTGTGTGTGTGTGTGTCTAGAATATGACTATTGACAAAGACATGGGCTAAATACTAATGAATGACAATGTTTAATGTTTCAGTGTGTTCATTGTGCATCTTGGGTATGTGAATTTTGGCAGAGACTTTGTGTGTTGCCTGTTTATAACACATGGACTGCTGCCCTTCAGAGTTCTGCAGCATCCCAACATCCTGCAGTGTTTGGCACAATGCATGGAGGCCATTCCTTTCCTCTCAGTCTTCGAGTACTGTGAGCTGGTAAGTGCTTGAATTTCATTAACCATCCATTAATACATGCTGGAGTATATGAGACATATATTGTATGTATTTTAAAAAATTGCATAGTGTTTTAAATTGTACGTAGTGTCTGTTCTATGTTTGGTTATTTGCTGATAGTCATAATCTTGGAAAATCATTGACTTCTTTGGTTTAGTAGGAAAGCTTTGCTTCCAATAAAGTGTTGAAGGGTCAAGATGGCCTACATTATGTTGGATGTGTTGTACTTGTCAGAATTTTTTTTTTTTGTCTATTTTGGTCGTTTCTCAGTGTCCTTATGGAGCATTCAGTTGTGTGGGGTTTACAGCAGTGAGCTCTCAGATTGCCTAATATCTCAGAGAACTAAGCAAGCTCTTCTTACCTCTTCTGTCAGTCAGGCACCTCATCAGGTTTCTGCTGTTTTCCATGATATCAGTGCCATTGCTGTCTCACCAGCTCCATTAACAAAAATACTTAACTCTCCCTGTGTATTGTTAAAACATGCAACTTTCTGAATATTTTTGTAGTTATACTGACCGTGCTTTTTTCTTTAAATATCTTATTGGCGAGTGTTCTCCCTGTACCCTCAGGCTCAGTTACACTAGAATCTATTTCTAACTGACAGGTTGTGATGCAGGCCTGCAGATGGTACTCTCTGATTCAGCTGGAACAGGCCTCTTTTACAGAACACTTCACACACCCTGTATTAGTACCAATCCCTGCCCACAAATGTATGAGTTTATGATTTTATGATTTTTTTTTTTTTTCTTTCCCCCCTGCCTCCTAAGTGTGACTTTATAAGCTCTTGAGTCTCCCCAGCCCGCTTCTGGATATTTATCTAGAATATCGCAAAATGGTAGAGTTCAGGGTTATGTTTATATTTATTTCTTCCCCACACTAACTTTAAGAAATTTACTTTTCCCTTCAGTAGCACCAGATTTTTTTTCGGTGAATTTTTTCAGGCAAATAAAACTGTAAAGTTTGTCTTTTCCGACGGCAAACAATTTAACTTGAAAATATTGTAGTTCAGGAAGGCAGGTAATAAACAAAAAGACATACAAGATATTATAAAATTTATAGTTAATCATACCAACAGGAAAATTACAAATGACCTCTGTTACTGTTTCCATAATTGTGTTGTAACCATAATTTTAATTATGATTTTAAAAATGAATCACTGTCATGGAATTAGGTGTGGCATTCCTAATGATAATTGTGCTCTGACTGTTAAAACTGATTGTCTACACTGTACTACAGTCTCTATCACACTTTTCTCATCATATTCCAGCTATGAAAAGTCTTTATGTGGGCAGTGCCTTCCCTTCTCATATGGTATACTCAGATTAAAGGATACTGGCATCAGATACAGATATAAGGGGCATAAATGACTACAAAAGGAGTAGATACAGTAACTGAAAGATCATAACTTGTTTTAGAAGACTGATAATTTAAGTAATCACTAATATCCATATGACAAATACTTGAACTGAACAAAAAATACAAATGCTGTTCGGGAACGTATTGAAACAGAATAGTACTTTCATTAAAAAAACTAACCCTATTAAAAAAACTATCCATAACACTATAGTAACATTAATTGGACTTAATGGTATTACTTGTCCCCTGTAAGCTGACAAAAGGAGGGGGGAAAATAACATTTCCGGTGTCAAGCTCAGCAGCTACATCTGTTGGAGCGAGCAAAATGCTTTGGTTTCCTAGCACCGATGTTTGCTGGCTAACCCCTGTAGCTGGCAAAATATCAGAGTTATGATATGAATTATGACATGTTTTGAAAATTTAGGGTTAATGAGGAAGAACGAGTGGCTGTGAAGTTCAAGATACTGAAGTTGTTTTGGATTACCTTTTTTTTTTTTGCGTTTTGCGTAGGTAACAAAAAAAATTCGAAAAAAGGAAGAGTGACAACTAGTTACATGTAAAATTAAGCACTTGAAATTAAATTGCACAAAATGGGCTGGTTGATTCCTTTATATTCAAAGGAAAGAAGCAATGCTTTTTTCAGTTTTCTTTCCCATTAACAAAACTCACTCACTGTTGCTCCTAACCTTTAACTTTACAGAGAAGTTTTCATTTTTTTTCTTTTTATGTTTACAGTTTGTTTCAGGTTAAAGTATTACCAGAAAATTTCTTTACCAAGTTAACTTCACAAATCCTATTTAATTAGAAAGTGAGAACCAAAATGTAAGTGGCTGCATTGTTGATCAGCTGAATGTGCAGTCTGGACTGAAGCTCTTTCAGTAGTTGACAATGGTATGCTGCTGTTGGACCATTCAAGGTGATCTTGTCTAGCGGTGTGCATGTTTCATAACGCCACCTGGACTATCAGTAGCAGTGTTCCACTGAGCTGGTCGTCTTATGTCGTGGATTGTGTTTCCCTCTGCGGCCCTCTGTCAGCAGCTGCTTTCGTGAATTCCAGCACGCTTGAATATAGCAGCTGCTGAGTTTATTTTTTTGCAGATTTTAACTGTAGCTGATATTCATTTTAATGAATCACCCTGCTTTTTTTTTTTTTTTTAAAATTTAGGCAAAATTAGAATTAATTTCTTAGTGTTTTTTTGTAAATGTGGTTACACATGGACAGCGTTCTTTGCAAATTTCACATATTGTAATTTAAAAACAAAATATCGCCAACTATGTTTTGGGTACTTGTGCCAGTGACTGCATTTTCAACTTTTACACGCTACATCTTATTCTTAATAGATCTGATGGCATGAAATTAACGCCCTCTCTCTCCCAGAACTGCTGAATCCCTTTTAGCATTCATGAAAGATCTCAGAACCCATGTCTTTCAGACATACATTTCTCCTGTTGTCCAAACAGCTTCATGAATTTGCATCACACTCTCAGAATCACCTTTGTGTTTTCTGTCTGGCGCAATTGTATAGAGTGGTGGGATCAAACTAACTTTCACAATCGTGTGTATGTGTGTATATCTAATGCTGCGTTGTGAAATGCAGTTCTCTTTGCTTTGAGTTACAAAAGTGTCTGTTTGATTAAATGATGTAAATCAGAACGATCTTTATTGCCAAGTATGTTCACACATACAAGGAATTTGTCTCGGTTACAGTGACAAGACACAGATGAGAAGATAGAATATGTGAATAAAGGATAAAAAAAAATATTTAGTACACAATATACAAAAATAGTCATGGTACATTATATGTATGTACAGGTATTTTCTATACAAATGCAAGGGAATGTGAGTAAGAGATATGATGTGATAAATAGATATAAACAGCATTGTGTATTGCACTGGTTTACTCTCTAGGGGGGTTTTAGCTGTTTATGAGGTAGATGGCCTGAGAAATCAAACATGAAATGAACTGTTCACTCAAATTTTAATTTCAAAAAGGGGTTTATAGGAATGTTATACCTCATTGCCTAGACCAAGACATTCTTGGACTTCGAGTTGCCAGGTATCGAGAAGATTGTGGAAGGAGCTTACATGACACCAGTTGTTGATGTGAAGTAGTTGCTGAGATGATTATCTTCTCACCGTGTGGAACTCATTGACTGTGTGGCAGAGGGACAGCGTTAAAGGTGGTACAGAAGTTCAGAAATGAATTTCAACCATTTTGGCCTTTTAGGGGCAGATATCTTTGAAACACAGCCAATATATATATCGGTACATTGCTAGTTTCAGCCATAGCCTTTCCTTTTGACCGTTTTAAGACTGCTGATATGGTGAGAGGGTCTGGCTTCTTCCCAAGGGAGATGGTGTGAATATAAGATATAACTCATCGGGCCTTCTAAACCCTCCCAAGGGATTGGGTGTTAAGAGTTCGGGTTTCCACTGCCTTAACAAATTACTTTGTGAGTCTATCTGAAATTTCTTGAATTATTTGGTACATTTAGAACAGGAATTTTTAACATGGAGCTACTGGGAGTCTGTGAAGAACAGGCTTTATGTGAAAATGGCACACAGTAACTAAGTGAAACTTAAAAATTGGGTAAGCAACGTTACCATGGTATTACAGACATTCTGTGTGAAGGTAGACAATTTTCAGTACAATAAACCGAGGGTGGTTTCTCTGAAATTATTTCTAGACATTTTTCTTGGAGGGGTATTTAGTTTTCATCACATTTCTAAATGGGGTCCATGCCCTGGAAAAGGTTAAGAACCTCAGCCTTAGAAGCTCAGATTGTACTCTGATCGTTGCTGTTAATTTTGGAGACCATTATCGATGGAAACTTCTTATAGTAATTAATGTAGAACTAATGAGTTGAGGTGTTTAATATCTTAAGTATTTGTGCAAGTTTTATTTGTTTGTCCCATCATCGTTGGAATCTGAGACAAGAAATTGACTGCAGTTTTACAATTAATTTCCCCGGAAGCAACACATCCTCTGCACTTAAAGTGATTAACGCTGTGGCATGAGTGTGAAAATAGAAATTGTAATCTATCTCCGGGTAGATTGGTCCATCGCGTGCTCGTCAAATTGTTGAATGGCAAACATGACACAGGTGTAATTGAACTCTAATTACTTTAGACATCGGGCATTCTCTTCCCGATTATGGATGTGCCAAAGTGTTGTTGTGGTGCCGCAGGTTGTCGATGCAACAACAACGTCCCTGAGAGCACGGCAGTAGCCCTCTGTTTCCTCATGTGTTGAACTGGTTACTAGCGGTAACCCTGACTCATTGCATTTTGGACAGAAATATAGCTGCCCTATGCAACTGGAGCAGCTCTACTGGGTGCCAGCTGCTACGGTAATGATTGACACTTCTCTCCACCTCAGGTTTCTGCTTGGGCTTTTCTGTGGTGGCCTGGGGGGGGTTCCAGGTCTGTATTGACAAGGGCTCTTGTATTAAAAGGAGGCAAAGTCCATGGAACAATGGGGCAGGAGCCCTGGGATCCCCACTAACAGCATTGCAATTTCTCTCCAGGCTCCCCCCCACCCCGCAAGAGTTTTGTTACACAGCCACTGTACTGCAGACTGTATTTGTTGTGTGTATTTAGGCGAGAAGCAGCAGGTTGTTTTTGGACCAGCTTTCAAACTACTGAGTCAGGCTTGGCACTCCTGCAAACACTGCACAAGGCTGGCTTGGTGTGAGCCACAGATTTTATGAGGTTGTGTATGTAGCAGCTCTCACAATAGCTGTGAACTGTTACTTAATTAGGTAACATATACACTGAGACCTCATACAACAGGGTCCTGTACGGTGAAAAAAACACTACAATGGCTTATATACCCCTTTTCAATGCAACAGAGTGTGTATTTTGCTTGTAGCTAACAGTAACACGGTTATGTTTACTCCTGAAAGAAGAGACTCAAATTATTTAACCCTCTGGGGCCAAATTAATAGTAGTAGTAGGAAAAATCTGTACCAGCCGAATGCTAATTTGCGGTGTCTGTGTGGAGAGGGTTAAACTTGCAAAATGGGTAATGTGATGCTGTGTACCTTGTATGTAAAGGTGTACATATTTAGTAAATAAACTTGAATGTGCAGTATTACAACATTTTTGGGTAGGGGATGTTTAGATATTTTGTGAAAACTGACTCATCAATACCCTTTTCTGACTGACTGGGTGCACAAGCTGCATACTGTACTGTTTTGCATGTCCAGTTTTGTAACTGATGAGGCTTGAGTGAACAGTAAGCAGGTACAGTGGTGTTGCATGTTAAAGACAAAAAGCAACAGACCACTGAAACATAAATCTTTGCA
Source organism: Scleropages formosus (assembly GCF_900964775.1). NCBI lineage: Eukaryota > Metazoa > Chordata > Actinopteri > Osteoglossiformes > Osteoglossidae > Scleropages > Scleropages formosus. The sequence goes on along the minus strand of NC_041825.1, from coordinate 13,121,137 downwards.
AACACTAAAGCAGATGATAGTTGGTTTCACCTGATGCATCATCCAATAAGGATCACTTACATTAGCTGTGCTGTCAACCAAATGATTTTGGTTTCTGCAGTAAACAGTTTATTCATGGGGGTCACCTTGATCAGGACCAGTAATCACAGGATTTGGCTCACCGGGTTTCTTTTGTCAGATTTGTGCTCAGGTTATGGTCAGTGAAGCTCGCTGGCTTAGTAGCAGCATATCTGCTGCTTTCTGTGGCTTTCTGTCATTAGGTAGCCGAGTGCTGGAGTTGCTGACACATAACTAGACAGCTACATATGCACTTGTGTGACTAATCTGGTAACTAGATAGGAGAGCATGCAAACGTTTTAATCAGTTCTACATTCCTGTAACTCATGTGAGTGCTGTCATTAATCATGCTGTTATGATGAGAGAACTTTCATTGCTGTGGAACATAATGGTTTCTCCTCTGGCACAAGTATACTGGAGTCACGATATATATGGAGATTTGGAGGTTGTCGTGCTGCCATCAGTTTGCACTTACACCAAACAGTACATATAATAGGCATGCTTATGAGAAATTCATTTGTGAGGTAGTCATTGATAGGAGAACATGGAAGGAGCAAGATGCATGAGAGGGTAGCTGGGGCTGCCGTGGGTTGCCTGGAGAGGGGTGATAGCTGAGCTGTCCTATGTGTCATACCGTGGTCCAAGAGAAACGCTGTTTAACTCAGATGTATGTTCTAAACATATTGTGGAAGTGACAAAGTTGACTTTGAGCTGGGCATATAGTTTTCTTTCTTCAAGTGTTATTCCTTTGTGGAAGTCTACTTTTGTTTGCTTTTCATGAAAAGAGAAGGGGAGGTCACATACAAAATACCCTTTTTATGAAACCAGCAAGTCAAATGCATGTAAGTTGCGATTGCACTGCACATGTTTGTTGGGATAACCGTCACTGGTGTTTGAATAACGGTCACTTAAAATGTTTCGGCGTATCATTCCGATAGGAACTTATTTCCATGTTAACTGTAATGTTTTAATTTGCGGGTATTTTTTTTTCCTGAACTTGTAGACTACAAGTAAACGCTCAGACTGCTGGTCTGACCTCTTCAGTCAGTATTGCCAGCTGGAATTTCAAACCCTCTGCCCTAACCTTCCCCCCCTCGGTTTCTCTAGCCTAGTAGGAGGCAGGAAGTGAAGGAACACTTGTTTGGTAAACTACACCTTCAATGTTTAGCCACCGGTGCCCTTTGCACAGCAGGCTGCTGCTTAATGCTAATATTTTCCTTTTCTGTGACAGCACTATTACCCTGGGTACGGTATGTGGGTTTTGAGTAGTTCTCTTAGAAACTTACTTAATCATTATTTGAGAACATCCTCCCTATGCCAGGTGGAGGAAGTGGCTGTGGTGCCCTTGGATTATCGGTTATCGATTACACTTTTGCTTTGCCACAACAAACCTTTTGCTTCATAAGCCGCTATTCCAAAACACCTTTGTCAGTTTAAAAGATTTATAGTTTGCCAGTTTAAATATTAGTGTAAAGCAACATGACTCCTCAGTGTGCATTAAAATGGCAGTAACTTAATGCATAAACATAATGTAACCCTGAATTTATTCTGCATATTTTTTGAATTTCATTACATACCTGATGCATTCATGATGATGATGATAAAAGAAAACATATTTAATCTTAAGTGTAGATAGCTGTGCTTTGATTACAGAACATTTGAAAGTGCCATTCATTAGGATCCAGCATTTATGGAGTAACACAATCAGTTGTGCTATGTAGACCATAGTTGAGTTATAATAACTTCTCAGCTTTTATCAGGTGTAGCTTAATATTTTTGATGAGCATGTCAAATGAAATACTTTCCCTGAGGGTGCTAAAGCAGGATCCCTACTTGAACCTTCAGGAGTGGAGTCCAGTGCCTTAATGACTATGCTGCTACACAGGTTGCCTGAGACGGAATACACGCATCATTATAAATTTGTTACCTGTCTGTATTGCTTGTCTTGGGTTGACTTGACTCACTCAGGCCAGTGTGAGTTCAGGGGCCCATGTGTTGCGTGTGCAGTTCCTTTACCCAAACTGGGGTCTGTGCCCCTCTGGTCAAGGAAACCTGACTCGCTGCAGTAGCACTGCAGCCTCTGCCAGGCTGGCAGGCCCTCTTATTTTTAAATTGCAGTGACACAGCATATAGCATAATCTATTTAATGTCCTTTACCATATAAGGCCCAATTTAGAGTGGTAAAGCTGCCCTTTGGTTTTGATCTTCTGTCATGGAGGGAGATTGACACTCCTTCTGTTGAGAGAGCATCTACTGCCCCCTTGTGGCTCTTTCTACACACTACAAGTTCATACATGGATCACTTTTGAAACATGTGCTGACACTCTCACCAATCTCATTGCCCTTTAAATGGTTACATTGGGCCTCTGGTATGATTTCTGCATTTTAGTTTAATAGTGCATTTTATAAATGCATATGTCAAGGGATAGTAGACTGTTAAATGTATTTAATAGCAACTGGTAACACCTGAACATTCTTTCCATTTCACTTCCTTTACTCTGATAGAAATGGACAGTAATCAGTCTGATTTCATCACCACTGATGTCTGTGTATATGTTTGAATATGAAAACATTTTTAAAGATTCCTCACTGAAAACTGGGGGCATAAACTATACCAGCTGACTTTGTGGTTTACTTTTGAGTATATTCCAGTAAATAGAACAGGTGGGAATGATGCCTTTGTTGGCTGCATATGTGGCCTTGTAGGTTACTGTATGGAGTGTAACACAAGTGTGAGCTGATGCAAAGCTGTCTATGGCGTGTTGCAGGGTGACCTGAAGAGCTACCTGGTACAGCAAGACCGGATGCTTCTGAGCACTGACCTGTTGCAGAAGATGGCCTGTGAGATCGCTGCTGGTGTCACCCACCTCCACAAGAACAACTTCCTACACAGGTAATAATGACTCAAATCGCAACAATACCAGGCCATCCAGCACTCATGTGCAGTCGTATTGTCATATGAGGTTTTGTTTTTGTAGTTAGAAAAATGTTTCTCTATCAAAAGTATTTGTTTTAAAAATCCTGCAAACTTAGATATGCCTTTGGAGATGTATGTTCTGCTGATAATTTCACTCAAATGTACTATTTTTGTACAGAGTACCTTGCATAATTGTGATAAATCCATTTTTTAATATGTGTAAACCTCTTTATTCTGTAAATGGACAGCTATTGGGTGGGCTTTGAAAACTTACTCTGCCAGTTGGTTTTTTTTTTTTTTTTTTTTGGGAATAGTACTTAGTAGGTAGACCATACTGTTGGGTACTGTACTGTACTTTGTATGTCTTCAATTGAGAGTTTGTTAGTAGAATTGTGAATCAATGCGATTGCCCCCTGTGTAGCACACAAGATATCATCCTCTTTGAGAAAGAAGTCTAGATAGAAGTCAGAGTCAGAACTACACACTTGGTGGAAAATGCACATGGAGGATAATGACTTAATCATGTTCAAGAGGCTGTCCAATTAGGCCAGATTTGTTACTTCATTGTTTTGTTCCTCTTGACTATCAGACTCATGGGTTTCTTGCTACTTCCAAAAAAGGATACGGCCGCTGAAGTGGCCATTTCAAATTCATTTTTACCCCAAGAGCTATAGGTATCCAGTCGAATGAGGGAGGGAGGGAGGTATAGTGTGACCTGGGCGCTTAGTGTGTCGTCTCCGCTCTGCATGCTCAAATGAGCTTGACGGTGTCAAATTGCACAGCTCCCACAGATTGCTGGGTGTCACTTACTGTCTGTTGGAGGGATATGATGATTCTGCAGTTCTCATGTAAAAGGATATTATTGCACTGTTTTTTTTCTTTTTTTTTCTTTTTTTTTTTTTCTCCCCCATCTTCCCCCCTGTACAACCCAAAAGGCGGCACATCACAGCGGTCCAATGAAAGGAGTGCTGTGGTCCGGGTTTGGTATTGAGTTGATTTACAGTCCACCCTCCAGTCCGCCCACTGTAGCTCCACATGGACTGGTGCTCCCTCTGAAGCAATGCCTTGTGGTAGCACTGCTTTCAGCCATCTGGACTATAACCAAGACAGTGTCTAGATGCTATTTTTAGCTTGTTGATTATAAAAAAAGGCAGCAAGGGGGTAATCACAGTAAAAAAGGTTTTACTTCCGTTACATGTGTTGAAAAATAGCATGTAGGGCAGTGGAGGAGAGGTATTCTGCAATTCTGTTCAAGTTTTGAGAAGTGCTGAAATGATCAGTGATAGTCTATGAGCTGCAGACTCAAACAGAAAGGAAAAAGATGTGTGTTTTGAGGTCCCTTCGGACTGTTACAGGGGTACATGTTTTGAACACTTGTGGGTTTACAATTTGTTATGGTACATAAGATTTTGGAGAGAAATAATGCCACACTTCTCTCTGAATTGTCTGGCACTTTTAGGCAGTACAATTAATTGCTTTTCTCTATAGTTTGTCAGTTGTCTGAAGAACAGACATCACACATATGTTTGCACCTTTCTCCTCACGTTGAACCCAAACACCAGTTCCACCCACTGCTCAGTAAATAGTCCTACAGTAGAGATCTTGCCCTGCACATCCAGTCTGGCTTCACTTTACCTTGTAGGGGTAGAAGACTGGTCTGGTTCACTGTGGCTATACTGTATAGTGCAATGTAGGAAGAGTTAAAAATATCTGGGCATTTATCTTACGGGCCTGACAGTAGCTCCCTTGAGTGGCAGCTGTGCTGCCGGAGAGGGACGTGCTCCTCAAGGCCAGGGTGAAGAGCACCACAGAGCCAGAGGGGAAACCTGAACTCCATCCTCACCCATCCGCTGTCTGAATGATGCACCATCTGCTCAGCCCTGCCCATCCTGCCTCTTCTGTCTCCCCGCCCCCGTCTGCCCAACCTGAACTAGAACTTGGTAGAACCCCTCCACGTGATGACTGTGTTCCTCCCTGGGAACAAAATCCCGATGCTTCGTGAGCGGAATGGGAAAAAGCTCCAGCATCAGTGATTTTGTTGCGAGGGGGCGAATGAAAGCTGCTGGATCCTAATCCCTGTCCCTCTGGCTCCAGGTGACACCCTCTCAGTCAGGGCTTGTTTGTGTAGGGTGGAGAGAGGGAACGGTTGCAGGCAGAAGGCCGGGAAGCTTGACACACAATGAGTGGTCAAGGAGTTGACCTCTGTACGTTGCCCAGTCATGCCCAGCTCTTCTTGAACCTGCCTTGCCATCAAGGGGTGGAGGCGGTCTTTTCTACCACCATTCAAATTATATTGTGAAAAGCAGTCTAGAAAGGGAAGAATCTCCAGAAGGATACTTATTTAATTTCACCAATGTTTGAAATGGGGAAATTGCTTATTACTTTGTACTTCCACTTATTGTCCATTTCTACTTTGCGTTGTACCTTCTGTAGGGTATATGTACACTTTATTTCATACCCAGTAATAATGTTAGCATCTGCTCTCACATTAGCATCTAGGCTGTAGCTGGTGACAAGTGAACAAATTAAACAAAGTAAACGAAGCTTGAATTCACTGAATAAATGTGGCTGAACTGTCCAGTTATGGGTGGCTGTATTGTGGGACAGCAGGTAGTGTAATGGTTACCTTCTGAAATGCGTTCACCTTAGATTGCAGTAACAATTTCATAGCTGTATAAATAAGCATGTAAGCAACTTTAACATTGTAAAGTGAGTTCACAAAATGTGTCAGATAAATTAGGAAGTTTAAGGAGAAGAAAGGCACTGAAAAAAAATTGGTATAAATTTGATTCTGGGCAGCGCTTAGAGCTGTTGCCTTTAGAATTAAAAGGTGGCAGGTTTGAATCCCACCTCTAGCTGTAGTACCCTTTTGCAAGGTACTTAACCTTAAATTGCTCCAGTAAAATTGCCTTACTGTATAAATGGGTAAATTATTGTAAGTAGTTTACCATTGTAAGTGGCTTTGGGAAAAAAGCATCTGCTAAAAGAATAAATGTAAATGCTGTATCTGTTGGAATGTTATACACTTGTAGGGCCACTTGGTGGTGGTGTATGTCAGTAAAAACAGCAAGCGGTACTGTTCACTTTCTCTACCACCTTGAAAGTTTTTATGTTTGTGGATGAGTATGTATGGTTTTTAATGCAAGCAAGGCATTTTGTGAAGTACAAGTTACAGTAACTTATTTGCGTAATTGTGAAGAGCAAGTTGTTTTTCTTGTATGGTCAGGACAGCGGCTTGTCGACGTCCATCCAGGTCACAGTGGTTCACGCACGGGCATTTCATCCCATCTTTCCCCTCTTCACCTTCTTTCAGTGACCTGGCACTGCGGAACTGCTTTGTGTCTGCAGACCTCACGGTGAAAATCGGAGACTACGGAATCGGCCCTTCCAAATACAAGGTGCGACTTTCACGTTGGTTTTGATAGGGCTGTTGTGGTGTGGAGATTCTGCCTACTGCTGCTCAGTAGTTTGGATTTACACACTGAATTCTGCAGAGTCCAAGGTTCACCAGGTACACTTTTTTTGAAGTATTTATGATGTTAAGCAGCTGTTGCGATCTGCGTTAAGTCTGGAAAGCCTTCGTCTGCCTTAACACCAAGTCTTCTGCAAATAAGGTTTTAACGAACGTACAGCATCAATATGAAAATCTGGCAGCGCATTGAATGTCTACTGTGTTACACGTAGCTGTTCACACAGGTAGAAAAGGAACAAATTTATGTGAGAACTATGTTATAATAATTTATAAATCTGCTCGACAACCGGAATGCTTTCAGTGGTAAAGTGACAATATGAATGTGTCTAAACTCCCATTGTTGTGCTTTTGTTCTTCTTTATCAGGAGGACTATATTTCAACAAAGGAAGAGATTTATGTTCCTTTGCGCTGGATGGCTCCTGAACTCGTTTCAGAGCTGCATGGCGCTCTCATTACAGAGGATCAAACCAAGCCTGGAAACGTTTGGTAGGTTTCCTTTTGCATCCTCAGTTCTGTGGCTTTTGGGAATTATTTCTGAATAGCCACTAGAAATATTTAGGGTAGAATATGAAGTAATCTTGTGACTTCAGGACTGTGCAGTATTCACAATCGTCAGTTGCAAAGGTTTTAAAGTCAGAGTCGTCAAGCTGCTTTTGGTGAAGAATCAAAACGGTGAGTTTAGGAGTGTCACAGAGTTTCTGGCGGTTACTCTTTTACAGCATGAGAGGCACTGTTTAACGTCTCTACTGCGAAATGTAAATAGGTGTGGATAGTGAGGATTTCCGTCTGACAGTTGGATGACTGAGTTTTCATCTGTTCAAACAAAAGACTATTACTGAAACCAGAACTCAGTTTAGTGCTACTAACTGACATAGTGTCTTGCAAGACAGAGTAGAGTAAACACTAGCACTCATGCCAAGGTTAGAGTTAGCTCCTCACTGCCATACCGGCATACCCGTGATACCACTGCAGGTGGCAGACATGATTTTGTCTCCAGAAGTCACCTGCTTTGTGTATCAGAGTCAGCTCGGGGGTTTTTTTTTTTTTTGGCTCCCTAAGAATACATCTAGGGTGGTGCCTCTGAACTGCAATTAAGCTACTGTTGACTTGACCTGATAATCTGTCTATGTGTGGAAACCACTAATTGATTTTAGTTTTATGAAAATATAATGAAATACAGATAGAAGGGTAATGCCTTCAGAGTAAAGGTAAATCTGTAACGAATGTGCAGTTAGGCTTTTTTTGTTCTGTGCTTTTTAATTTTACTGTTGAGTTTTGTGAACTATAGCTTGACTGTGAAATAAAGTAAACATTTTTATGCATCTGTATGTTTAGGAGACTTGCTGTTTGAATACTGATTGTGGAGTGTCTTTTAAAAAGCTTTTTAATACCATAATGAATGTATTCTCCATTTTGGCAGATTAAGGTCACTCTGGAGTGTCATTGTGTCTGGACTGTAAAGGACCTCTTGTGTTTAGTTTGCAATTGGTTTGCATGGAAAAAAATGTGAACACTGTGTTTGCAGGGCACTGGGAGTGACGCTGTGGGAGCTCCTTGCGAGTGCTGCCCAGCCCTATGCACACCTGTCGGACAGAGAGGTGCTAATCCACGTGATAAAGGAGCAGCAGGTTACACTTAGTGAGCCACAGCTGGAGCTGCCCTACTCTGACAGATGGTGAGCCTGTTTTCAATGGATAGGCAAATTGTGTGTGTGTGTTTTCATGCATGTGTTGGATTAGAAGGCTCCTTAACAAAGTTCCCTTGTGCTTGTACAACCTTCTTATGCTTTATTATGGAGGTTACATGTCAATGTTTTCAACACATAAGAAGAATTCTAGCTCCTAGGTGACTCTGGAAGAAGAATATCAACAAATTATTCCTTTTTTTTTTTTTTTAGTGTTTAAATCAGAATTCTTGCTTGCAAATTAAATTTTGTGCTATCTGTATTGGCACTAGACTGCAATATTTGCCCCTCAGCTAATGCAGTCACCTGCCAGCAGATTGCATAAAGACACTGGCCATGCAGTAGTACTGAACATGGCGTTAATGTTCTGAATAAAACACAAACATGTTCAATTATGCAGTCCTAAAGATTGTCTGCTATATAAATAATTTTTACTGGGACCATATACAAGAAGGATACCTACTAAATGCTGGAATTTAGTACATTTGCTAAATTCACTTAACTTCAGCTCGTGGAGCCATAAGCATTGTCTGTTTCTGTCATTTTGTGCATGAGTGAGCAATCTGTGCCCGTCACAGCATCAGTGAGTCAGTGTCTCTGTGTTCGTTTCTTCAGTCACTCTTTTAAGGTTGCTTAGTGACCGAAGAGGAGAATGGTTCCTCTTGCGTATGCACTGATGTCCACCACAGTTTCAATATTTATTTAACTACCTGCAGGAGGGGAAGTGAAAATGGAGAGAAATTCTGTAATGATGGAGTGAATGTTTACTTGTGCATGGAAAACAAGTGCTTAGTAATCTGTTTTGCACATCCTGTATTATAGTGTGTACCATTGCAGGTTGACGGTTGAATGTTTTATCAGTTCCGTGCGTCTCAGAGAAAAGTCACATTTGTATTTTTAAACATACTTGTACTTTAGTTAATAATGTACTGTTTTCTTTGAGGATAAAGTTCTCATTCATTTGTCTGAATTTGGTGTGTAAGTTTCAATATTGTACAAGTGGTCCATGACTTATGACATTTTTCGACTTTATGATGGTGAGCTGGCGATAGACATTCAGTAGGAACTGTACTTCGAATTTTAATTTTTTTCCCGTGCAAGCAATATGCGGTGCGATACTCTCTCGCGATCCTGGGCAATGGCAGTGATCTGCATCTCTGTCTGTCACTCAGAGGTGTGTGCTGGGGGGAATTGAAGCATTTTTGACTTAGGATATTCTCAACTTACGATGGGTTGCACGGAATGTAACCCCATGGTAAGTTGAGGACCACCTGTATAGCTATAATAACAAATACTGTTTAAGTGCCAATGTTTTTTCTTTTAAAGCAGGAATTTTCATCAGTTAATGTTTTTGGGTATTTCATATTTCACCCACTTTAATCAAACTAACATTTACATGGTAGTGCTTATGCGTTTTTTCTTTTTAAAGATGGTTTATATGTGCTCTTCACTATACAGGTATGAGGTGCTGCAGTTCTGCTGGCTTCCAGCAGACAGGCGGGCCACAGCAGAGGAGGTGCACCGCCTGCTTACCTACCTCCGCATGCAGGGCCAGAGAGACATGGAGGAAGACTTTGAGCAGCGCTGGAATGCCCTCAAGCCCAATCCTGCAAATCGCCAAGCTACCACCAGCCAGTCGTACTTCCCCATCCTCAAACCGTTTGTAGATGGGGGAATGGACGAGGTGCTTACGGTGACTGAGACCAGCCAAGGCCTGAGCTTCGAATATGTGTGGGAGGCGGCTGAACATGACCATTACGGTCAGGGCCACACAGGCCAGGACACTACGCTGAACTACCGCAGCATGTTCTTTCCAGTTTCACAGTACAACAAGTCTGTCCTGTCAAGCCCTGGTGCTGATGTGGACAATCAAAGTGTCTCCATGGGGGTTCCTGGGATTCAGTCCATGATTGAAGCTGAGGAGCTGGACACCACAAAAGAACACTATATTCAGTTGGAGGAGCAGGGGAACGGTAAAGAGGTGTCTGACACAGGTGATATTCCAGACCCCAGTGAGAAACTGGAACTCTCTCATGTGAATAAGCAAAAATATCTAGTTCTACACAACAGTAGACTGGGGGAGTCCAGCACTGACATTGATTTCTTCCGCAGCAGTGTAGACTCCAAGGATTCCAATGCACAAGAGGGCCAGGAGTGGTCCTCTAGCGATCTGGAGAGCCCATATCGAACTAGTCTGTTTTGTGAGACCAGCTCGAAGAATTATGATTCAGACTCCTGGAGCAGGAGTGTTCTAGAACTGCCAAATATCAGTACCAAAAGCTGGGCAAGTGATGGTGAAAATTCTTTAGAGAGGGGAGACCTGCAGAAAAGGGAGAGCTTTAGCAGTTTGTTTCAGGGTGAAGACTTGGAGGCTTTTTATTCAGAGAACACAGAAAGGAACTCAAATTCTACGAATCTGCTCAGCACAGAGAGACTGATGGACAACTTCCTGTTTCTCAAAGAGAAGAGTCTGATGAAAGATGGCCCATGCTTATCAGAGGGACACCAGGATCTGGGTGAAGATGTTTCAGCAGCTGGTTTGAGCAGCAGTCCAGAAAACCACTACAAATTTAGTGGGGATAAAGATGAGATTGTCTCAGGTGAACATAAGACTGTAAGCATTTTAGAATCTGCTGATAATTCAGTTTCACCAAAAGACAAACTCTTAAACTTCCTGAATCTAGATTTAAATGATTTAGAAATAAGTGAATCACTGGTGCCTTCAAGTACACTGGTTGCAGGAGAAAACTTTAATGACCAGCTACAATTAAATGTTTGCTCTTCCTCTGAAGATCATGTTCTATTGCATTCCTCTGAATCTGGGATTGATTTTGTTTATGACTTTTCTACCTCTCAACTGCCTGAAAGCCCTGAAGTCCCTGTATGTTCCACAAATAACCAGTCCCCTGAATCTTGTTATAGTGCCAATAAAGACATTGTGTGCACAGTTGCCAAAACCTCTAATGTGGTAGAAAGTCTTGAAACATCCCAGGGGGATATGTACTGGGCAGGAGTTAAACCCTCTGAAAACCACAGGCAAGGATCCCCCCCTTTGAAAGATGTGAAAGATCTTTTAGCCAGTGATGTAAAGCATACTAATAATTTGGTGAGCAATACATTTAGGGAAGTTTCTAATGGTACAGACACTGCATCATTTGAAGTTCCACAAACTAATGACAGTAGTGTGGATGATCCTTTCTTGAGGCTTACAAGATATTTGCCTTCTGATAAATCTGAAGTACAGATTTCTGAGTCGCAACTGAACGAGAGAAGTCAGGACAATCACCTTGACAGCAGCACGCCAAACACTTTGAGTGTTGGAAGTACAGTGGGAACTCCTGACTCCCTAGATTCCCTGGACTTGCCTGAAGCAGTGCATCCAGCAGAGGCTCTCAGCAGCACTGGGCCTCAGAGACTTCAGATTTCTTACAAAACAGCAGACAGTGGCTATGAAACTGAGAACTTGGAGTCTCCTGAATGGAACTCCCAAACTGTTCTCCAGGATGCCCACGCAGAAAGGAGTACTCAGGACTTTGGACAACCACTGATGGTGATGCAGTCTCCCCCAGACATTGTTGTATCAGTAGCGGATTGTGTGCAGGACCCTCAGAAGAATGGTGTGGATGTCGCCCAGGAGCAACCTCTTATTCCATCTGATGTTGAACTCCACTGTGGGGGCAACCAGAGTTACCGAGATTCTGCTTATTTCTCTGATAATGATTTGGAACCTGACAAGATCTTGAGTGACTCCACTCTTGAGTTTGGTAGTTCCCCTGCACTTACAATGCTTCTTACCAGAGTTGTTGAGAAGGAGGAGCAGCTTGAAGAGGTACCTGCTGATGTTCAGACTGAGTCTACAGAAGCTACATATGTTCAAGAGGAATCTAATTCCATGCTTGTAAAGAGTAATGGTGCACCAGACCTTGTTATAGAGGAGAACTGGGACAAGGAAGCTTCACTGTCCATCAGTGACACTAAGAAAGTGGCACTTTCAGAGACCAGGTCTGGCTTGACTGCTCGTTTGAATGATTCTACCTCAGAGTGTGAGTCAACGAAGGATTCCATCTCATCTGCAATGTCAAACTCCAGTGAGGATAATGTAGCGCCCTCAAAATTGATATCGTCTTCAGCAGGAGAATCAACCAGATTAAAGGAACCTGATGTTGAGGGCAGGTACTTGGGCAAGTTGGACAACCTGGCTGTGCCAGGCAGACTTGAAGATGATACAGATGCTGATGAGGAAGATGATGATGATAGCGATGACTGGGAGAACGACATGGGCGTCTACCGGCAGCACAGCTGCAGTTCAGAAAGTGAGGATGACACTGTTGATAGAGTGCCCATCATCATTACTGATAGCAGTGAGGTTTGCAGTCTTAGAAGCTTGCTGAAGAAAACCTCAGCATGCACTGGCAAGCCCTCACACCTAGGAAGTGGAAACTCTGTTCAACAGATGAAGACTGTATCGTTCTTTGATGATGTCACAGTTTACCTCTTTGACCAGGTTGGTTTCGTTGTTCGGTAACTGAGGTTGCTAATTCTGTAACATTTCCTAGTTTTCGTTTACATTGGTTGAGTTTTATCCTGTATACCCATTAAGTTGAACTTTAAATCATGGACAAATAACCATTCATATCCAACCAACCCACTGTAATATGCATCCACAGGATACACCCACCAAGGAATTGAGTGACCACTTGTTGGAGTCCAGTGAGCCAGTACCTGAGTCCAGCATTCCAGTGTCTCCCTTCAATTATCTTGGCAGATTCACTAACTCTGAGAGTTCCACTGATGAAGAAGGTATGGCAGCATACACCAAACAATACCACCTATTTTTGAAAATGTCATTGATATATATATATATATATATATATATATATATATATATATATAATTACACCTGTTTGCGCCCATGGATCAGTACTTCTAATAAGTATTTTTTCACTGAGGGAAGCAGGCTATAAAAGGTGTATGTTTCTTCTACAGGTGGTGGGTTTGAGTGGGATGATGACTTTGCCTTGGCAGAGCCCTCCTTCCACAACAGGGTAGCCAATAATCGTTCAGCGTCCAAGATGGCTCCTTCGGGAGCCTCTCGCTCCTTCCCCCCACCACCTGCTGTGCGCACTGCAGAGCAGAGCTGGACTGATGCCTCCACCTACTCCCGCTTCTCCATTTCTCCTGTCAGCATTGCCAGCTTCTCGCTTACCCACCTGACCGACTCTGACATGGAACAGGGAGGCAAGTAGCACCTAAAGAAACACATGTATTCTTGCTCAGACAATCTTTGCTCATCTAAACGTGTTTGATACAGCTCAGCTGTAATTTCACGAACATCTTGAGTTGTGAGGCTTTCATACATCTTGCTTATATTTAGTTGCAGTAACACATCTTAAATGTTATTGGTGAGAAACTATAAAATTTTCTTACACATGTAGTCACTTTTTTTTTTTTTTTTTGCAGTAATTTTTGAGATTGTCACAGATATGGTAACAGTTTAGCTTTTACACCAGTAGTTTTTTTTTCCTGATTATCTGCATAGTATGGCGATAGTATTTGTGATGTTGTAGCAGTGGGGACCTTGACTGCTATTGTTCCAGCCAGGTGCCGCCCCCCCATCATGGGGTAGCTCTGTTGCCACAATGACACAGGATGTTGTGCTTGTTTTCCTCTCACAGTGCTGGACATGAGCTCATGGAAACAGTGACTTGCACTGTGGCTTTTTTTTTTTTTTTTTTTTTAAAAAAAAAAAAAAAAAAAAGATTTCTCTATGAGTCAGTGCTTAATGGCCTGTGTGATGAATAGGACTGGACTCCTTTTTCCACCAGATATGACCCTCCTGAGACATCTGTTGGTTTTTGTTAGCCTGTGTCTCAGGACTGATTACGTCATAGTGCTTGGCAAGGGGAGGGTTCTTGGTGCCCTTATTCTCTCTTTAGGTCACTTGCTTTATTAGATGAAATAGCATTTCATGTTAATAAAACACAAATGGATGAACGACTCATGCGCCATTTGGGGAATCATTGCATTTTCATCTTTAAATTAGCATATCAAAAACATCAGGCAGTTCTGGAGATATGCCATTATCATTAAGTAATCATAAGGTATTTTCCTAACTGTACAGAGTAAAATTTAAGACACAGCATGCAGGTGTGGAATAAGTCCTTGTAGGTAGATTCAGTTTTGTATTTTGGTGTTGGAATCATACAGTATTTTTGGTCTTGAGGTGTGTCCTTGATTCCAGCTGCATTTGAACAGGGAACATTTGAGACACCACTTGAGCAGCTGCACTGAACTGCAGTTTTACACAGACCTTGGGTCACACTTATCTGTTTACTTTGAAATATCTGCTTTTGGGTATGTGAGCAGTGTATAGAGTATTTGTCTTTTTTGTACTAGCAGTTTGATGGGAAAAATGGTAAAGGAGGTTTGGAGTAATTCTCAATGTGTAAACTAGTTTGGTCCCATTTATCTTTTTAGGGTGTTGAATTCAGCAGTTTGCATTGAACCTGTTTTCACAGCAGGTTATTTACTTGCAGCGCAAAAATATAAGGGAACTCATTTTGAATATTGTTACAACTAGAAAAACTTATTTGTGTGTGTGGGTTTTTTTTTTTCCTTTTTTGTAAAGCTCTATACCTTAATTCGAAGTGCATATTTTTTTGAGAGAGACAGAAGGGGAAATATTAACAGACTTGCAAGGTTCTGCGTTTCACAGGTTCTTTTTTATAATGTACGGAATATTATTCTGCGTAAGAAGATATCCTTGATACTGTGGTTTCAGTGAAGTGTATGTGAGAAAATCTTTAACCCATGCATTGGTTTGAAATGTGTAGAAATGCAGAAAGTTCATAATGCTTCAGTTAGTTGTGTGTTCAACCCGTGTGCCTGTATGGTACTATGACCAGGTGAGGATTCTGAAGGAACCCAGCCAGCTATGGAGGGGTGCAGGAAAATTTCCATATCCAGTCCAGCATGGCTGAGGCTGATTAGATACAAGCTGCTGGAGAAGGGAGGTCAAATTCTCCTGGTGAAGGTGTTAACATACAATATACCAAGGACATCAGGACAAGGTGGGAGTCAGTCCCTCTCTGCAGCTCTCGGGGAACTCTTCAGGTGTGAATATATGGGCCAGTACACCTCCGGCAGAGGCCACCTTCAGTCCTCCACCTCCTAACTGTCAACTTAAGTAATGTGTTGTATACATACAAAATAATGGAAACTCATAATCATGTACTAATATAAAAGATCTAATAAGGAGTAGGGCTACCCTTTGCCTTTAGAACAACTCTAAACCATGTAGAAAAGCATTCATGCAAGTTCTGAACGGTCTTTAGTGGCATATTGCACCATTTTTTCAATAAGAGAAGCATCCAGTTCTTTGAGATTGAGGAGGTGGAAATCTATTTCCCGCTCTGCTCCAGAACATTGCTAAAAGGTTCAGTGATGTTTTAGGTCTTGTAATTGGTGAGGCCATGGAAGCCGTTTGACTTCATCCCGGTATTCATGGGGGCATTATCATGCTGTAATCAGGGAACAGTGTTTGCACCATAGGGTGCATGTGGTCCTGTAAAATTGCCTTCTATTCCTTGGCTATTGAAGGACCACACAGAAGGGTCATCTGACCAAATGATCCCCACAAGATAATTGCCTATACCATTGCAGATACCCTAGCAGTTGACAGCAGACATTCTAGGTAGAAGGCATTCTTGCTTTCTCCAAACAGACCTGTCCAGATGTAGGAAATGGAGTGAGAGTTTTGTGCTTCCTATGCCAGGTTTTGCATCTTTGTGCATTAGCCTTTGATACAAGCAGTTTCTGAATGGCAACCTCACAATGAATTCCTGCTTTGTGAAGATCATGACATACAGTTTTTGTTGATAAGGGGTCACACAGGTGCTAATTGAATTCTGTGGTAATTTCTGAGGCCTTACTTATGTAGCGTTTAGCTGCTGTCCTGTGGAGTATTTGTCTATGCATGTCGGTGAGCTTCAGCTTGGAACTACTGTTTCTCTTTGATGTAGTTTGTCCATGTTTTGCATATGCTGTCATATCAGTGATCGTTGTCAGGCCTCTAGCTGACACACACTGCTAATTGGCAATAGTCCTAATATGGCTCACCTTAGCAGCTGTGTTATTGATTTAGTTGCTTTGTCAAAACTAAACTTTCATGTGGTGTTTATTTTGTCTACCCCTATTGATAACTTGATTTTATACATTTATTCATTTAGCACATGCTTTTCTCAAAAATAGTTTGTGCATTACCTTAGGAGAAAGACATAGCTGCAGATGTGTGATTAAGTACAGTTGGTTTCCTTCGCCATATGCACCGATGTTCATCACACAAGTAGCTGCATAAAACTTTACCAGAATATTGCTGATTCCTAATCACCTTCCTAGCAGTTTTATTAAAAAAGATGCATATAAACATTTACGTTACAACGAGGTGTCTTTAAATTGTTTCTTAAGAATGGTCTTAATATTTAATTTTGTCAGTGTATAATATTTGCTTTGGTTTTTATTCCAGGGAGCAGTGAAGATGGAGAAAAGGACTGAGCAGAGCATGGTCAAAACAGACCTTGGAGTTTATAATGCAGGGCACACTGCTTTCAAGAAGATTTTACTGGACGGAAAATGGAGCTTCTGCTTCTTTATAGCGAGTGCAATGAAACTGGAAAACAGAGTGTAGATGTTTGACCATCCATAGTTACCCATGACCCCCCCAACCCTCTTTGTACACTAAGAACTCTCGTTTTTACAGCTTATATTTTCTTTTACTAACTGTGATTCTTACTAGCTTTTACATGCTGCCAGCTCTATTCCAAGGTCTCCCTGGTAAAGATGGACCTGTAGATTTGGTCTTAGCTGAGCAGTTATTGAGGAGTTGTAATCTTTCTGTCAGTATGACTGAAATTCACCCAAGGTAATACTTTTTAGGCACTGAGTGCTGAATGGAGATATGGTTCAGTTCAATGGACACAGTGCATTTGTTTAAAATAAATGGAGTCTGCTCAGTATGGGCTGATCCACTTGCAAAAGGAGAGAGATAAAGGCAAGCACTATTTGCTTTCTTGTAGTCCATGCAAATTACAGATAATCTGAGTGTTTCTTTTATTGGGGAAAACCTAATTTGGGTTGGACAACAGGCACCTGGACAAAGAGACCTTTGATCCTGTCAGTTTTTTTTTTGTTGTTTGTTGTATTTTTTTTAAATAAATAAATGGGTACGATCAAGGTACGTGTACAGTAGCAAACATCGATATAATAACATCAGTGATTTACAAATTGTCATTTTTTTTTTCTTTCCCTCCATGATATTACATATGGAGAGAATTAGTCCAAATTTCAGTCTATCAGTAATTTAAAGGACCAGTTCCTGTATTTGTTAGGACCAGCTTCAATCAAGAACAGTCGTCTTATAGGTTTTAATAACTACATTATTTATGATGGAAATACTAAATAACGACTGATAAATCAAGAGCTGAAGCAGAAATTGGTCTGTGGTGACCTCTCATTATAAAACTAAGAATAATGGTGGGCAATCATACCCTGAAAGACCTGTAGAAGTGTGTTTTCTTTGTGTCCCAGCCCTTAATTGATACATGTCTGCTTTGCTAGCAGTACCTGTTGTCTGAAAATTATCCTGTCAAATATTTAAAATCTACCAAAGATACATTATGTAATTTCCAGAAGCATCTGGTGTTTGTATTGCTAGGAGTAAAAAAAAAAAACAAAACAGTAGTAGAACTGGAAAAATTAGCCATGCAAACTTTCGGTATTGACCCAAGATTCATTTGTATGATGTGTTTAGGTAGGAGATTGAGTTGTCCTACACAAAACACAATGTGCTCAGCTTTTCATCACCATTGCTATGGAAACGCCAAGCATTAACAGCAAGAAGAAACTTGGTCCTGTTACAGTATCTTTGAATCGTCTCCTAATATTTAGATGTATTTGGTTCAAACAACCATGGAAAATTTATAGAGACTGGTCAGGATTCCCCACGAACACAATCTTTGTCAAAATCTGCATGTGTTTTGTAGAGATAATGTAGAAAATACGGAACAAGCGACCTTGTGGTTCTTACTGTCGGAGAGGTTGCTTAACTCCCTCTGTCCTTCATGATTTAATTTACAAGGTGTATTGTGTGACATATAAGACAGGGCTTTTTTTTATTATTTAAATGCCAGAATGTACTATAGTTAGACACAATGATCAGGAAACATGTGCAATGAAGATATATTTTCTTTTGTCTAATTTCTGTATGAAGGTTGCCTGAATTTTGTGCACACTGAATTATGTAAGAGACAGAAGCTTTAGGAAATAATGTTTGTGGACAGATACAGTACACTGATAATGTGCTGGTACATTATCAGCATACTGTTTCAGACTCCAGAGTAACATACTTTTAGCTGAGTCCATTAGTCTGGAAGTACAGGGTTTTTACCATGCCCCTCATGTGCAAGTAATGAGAACAAATGTAACAATACTTAGCATAGTGAGACGAGAGGACTTTAATGATGAGGTGTTGAACCTGTTTAAGCAACACAAAGTATTTTGTGGTTATTTTTGGTTATTTGGCTACAACATTTTGCCCACAATCACAGGCTGTCTCATATCTACAACTACATGGTCACCTCCATTAATAATAATCAGGAGGGGAAAAGGAGCAGGTGACCTGGTGCTTGTCGTTGCCCGTGCTCTCACAGTGAACATAAGAAGGGATTCCAAAGATTGTCGTAGAAGTTGACTGCACTTTAGCTTGGTTCTGTGTGGGTTTTTTCTTTTTTTTTTTTTTTTTTTTTTTTTTTTCTTTCTTTTTTATTTTTAATAAACACCCAATCCATAAATCCCTTTTTATGTCAGTATTGTAGTTGAAGAGGTACTCTTGTAAATGTCTGCAATACCAGCAGCCTGTGCTACAGTCAGACTTGAAATTTTATTTGACCTTTAAGTTATATACACGTGTTTAAACCTTGCACATCTGCAGAGCGTAACAATGTTAAATTGTCCTAATGTATATAAATGTTTAATATGTCTGTAAATGAAGAGCGATGTAATGAAATCATAGGAAGTTTCAACTGAATGGCTGCCAGTCGGCAGTATTTTATGGTTAAGAACACATGGTATAGTACAGTACAACGATATTGCGGAAGGAAAAACAAAGCTGTAAATTTCTAAAAATGATTTTTACTTCACACTGATTCATGCATAGTGTAATTCTATGAATTGTTAAATTAAATACACTACGGTGATTTAAAATTCAGAATAAATAAAAATTGTCTTTTGTATTTTATTCTCATACTGTAAACCTTATCTCTGTTTATGGTCTTGTTTTCTACATAAACTAGTTAAAGCAGATATACTTTGTGTTGTGTGAAATTTTAAGGCTTATTTAAGCATGTTTTCTTTTGCATTATTTGCCGAAGAGTAGCCTGTTATTAGGTTGTTTTTAATTCAATTGTTTATTTGCTGATCTTATGACTTCTGTAATTTTTATGTGCTGGAAGCACATTGTCAGCAGGCTAAATGTAGGAGAAAATCGAAGTCCTTTTAAGGAGCTGTTTGTCTGTGTTTCTTATGAGAAACTTGCTAATATTTTTCACTGCCATGCTGTTTTTCCTGTAAATGCAAATTTCAATCATGTAATCGGTTAACACTTTGGATTTCAATCTCATTTCTCAAACTGAAGAATATAAAACCAAGGTGTGACGTGGGTAGGAAGATGCAATGCAATATCAGTTTCCACAAACCTCAATTTATTGACATCCTCTTGGAATTTCATACAATATTTGACAACCAATTTAGATAAAAAGTACACATTCTTTTGAATTTTGGCCAAATTTGGTCACATTAATTTTGATTTCCGCTCAATTTTTTGGCCCATTTTTTGCATTTTATTTGAGCTCATGGCACACAAGTGCCAATCTTCAAAGTTCACTTGAAGGCTGTTACTGGTGCAGGGTTCTCTTTGTTTCCTGTTACCAAGGTGCATCTACTTAAGGTTACTGAGGTTTTGCATGATTATTTTAGTACTGAGTTACACATATGGTGGTAGTCTACCATTTTGTGTGACATGTACGTGTGAAGTTTTCAGTGATAAAATATTTTCAAAACCACTTATCCTGGTGAGGGTCATGGTGATAACTAATTTATTTAATGATATGAATTCTCATGCTGACAGTGCACTTCGGGCCAACAGTGCAGCATGTTCAATGCGTAGCTTTTTTGTAAGATGCGTGCGTGCGGAAAAATGTGAGTAGTACTAGTAACAGGTATGACTTTTCCCTTTCAAACAACCGTTACCTTATTTTCTCCAACTAGGCTTCATGCTGAAATTTTTTAAACTACTTTTTTTTTTTTTAGTGGAAATAGGAAAATGTAGAAAAATACTTAATTACTATGCAACTAGTTAAACCAGTTGAGGTGTTTACCATGAAAACGGCAAACTGACTGTTGTGACCTATTGGCACAAGTACACAGCTGTGTAACATTTTCCTGCCCAGTTTTGTGTATTTGTGGCTGGTATGCTGCTATACTAGTCTTTGGGTAGCTGTTTGAGGGACATTAAGGAGCTAATCCACACACACACATACAGCGCAGTAACACCCTGTGGCAATGCAAATACCAACATGCAAATATTTAAATTTTAGCTGGTTGCGCTCGTCTTGAAGTTGTCAAGACAGGCGAAGTACCTGTGTAGACCAGTAATACTATATACTACTACTTAATAATGTTTAAAAAGTTAAGGAATTGCCCTGAACTAAAAACAGTGGCTTGTAAAACTGTTCTAATACCAAGCATGTGAGGAGACGCCATCCCCTATCAAACATTTACACTTCATTTTTCATTTCATTACAACCCTCCTCCAGAAAGGCTGTCTCTTCAACATGTCTGACTTAAGTTTTCCAGTAAAGTTTATTAAACATTTTCCACATCTTGTTATAATTTTTCCATGCACAAAAAAACTGGCTATTTTAATTTCTCCCATCAATATTTTGCTCTTGCATACATATATGGATGAAATAATGGCGGTGGGCCAGTAGTAAAAGGAAACCGGTTCTTTACGTGACAAAACCGACTGTGGTGAACGCACGGTCACGCTCGCGCGAACGTAAGGGACACGAGAGCTGCGTGGCGCGAGCTGCGACCACGCGGCTTCCCTCTGACAAAGCGGCGGACCGTTCGAACGCAAACAGGCCGACGGGACGTCAGCGGCTGATTGGAGCCCCCCTATTGGCCAACGAAAGCCACGTGTACATCCAGAGGCAACAGGTGTGCGCGCTCTAGGGCTCTCACACTCTCTGCCACTGAGGAGCGTTTGTTACGGACCGGAGAAGAGTAAAATAGACCTTTACAGTTGTTTTTTTTTTTTTTTTTTTTTTTTTTCTTCATTTTAAATTAAAACTTTCATTTTACAGGTAAGAATAGCGCATTATATTAATTATTTAATTACATTAATTATTCTTCTTTGGCTTACAAGTAGAAAATTAAAATGTACATACTTGGCAGATTGATGATGGATGGTTTTGATCGTTGTCGTCATGATGAGGAAAAAGAGAGAAATCATTTCTGAAATGTGTTATTTTTTCTACTCGACTACTTAATGACAAGTGAGTGTACAGTGAGTTAGCCATTTGTCCCCATGATGTAATACTAGTAGTTGTAAATTTGTTTCGTTTTTTCCGTCTCCTTTTGGATATTGCGTTTTATCAAAATATGTCTTAAACTGAGTTTTCTGAAATACAAATAAATTATGATGAAATCTGTTACTTATATCAATATATATATACATATATATCATGGTGTACATATAAATAATAAAAAATAATCAATGATAAAAATAATCAATATATTAATATCTTAATAATAATCTGTTATTCATAACTATATAGATAGAGATATATAAAGGAAGTGCGTTACAGATTGTGTTTATGTTGTGCTTAAAGGACAAAAAGTAACTTTATTCTTATGTGATTTGGTAAGGTCTTTGAATTAAAAGGGATAAGATCCAGTTTTAAAAATGTTTTGAGTCCAAAACGCCAAGTTCAGACAGAAGTGCGCGGAACACGAGGCCGAACCCCTTCAGGAGTCACGGAGAATCCTGGCCGAGTCCCCGGAGTCTGTGAAACTGCGAGGAAATAACCTTGAAGCGGCAACTATCGCAAATGCCTCGGGATAAGGAATACAGATTAGGGCCTTTTTCTCACATAAACTGATTAGATAGTGCAGTTGTGCATTGCGCTCTGTAAATATATCCTCCACTTAATGAGCGTTTCAGGTGCAAAACTTTCCTGTGTTATGAAGCTTAAAAGCGGGGGGCAACGTCTCGAAGAATATTTACAGTACTGCATGTAAGAATAGATTTGACCTTTCGCTGCGCTCGGCTCTTCGTCGTTCCTCTCTTAAAGCAGTTTAACTCCTTCCTGACATAATTGATCTCTTGACACGCGGACAGTCGTACAAATAACGTCACGGCCCCGCGGAGGTGCTTTGACCCGATGATGTGCCCGCTGTGACGGGAGCGCTCCCCCTGCCGTTGCCCCGCTGTGATTGCAGGTCAAGGGCCTCAGCAGCGCCGGCTGAAGGATGAAATCCAAGGCGAAGGCCGCGAAACACAGCCGGCAGCGCTGGGTCGAACCGGAGCCCGACTTCCCGCTGGAAACGGAGCCGGGGTCCAGCGAACACGAGGGCTCCGAGGTTTCCTTGCAGCTGAGCCGGTCCTGGAGGGCGGTCCGCGGAGAACGCGGCCGTGGCGCGCCGGGCTCCGCGCGGCGGCGGCAACGCGGCGGCGCGAAGGAGCGCAATGTGCGGCGGCTGGAGAGCAACGAGAGAGAGCGGCAGAGGATGCACAAGCTGAACAATGCCTTCCAGGCCCTCCGCGAGGCCATCCCGCACGTCAGGACAGACAAGAAGCTCTCCAAGATCGAGACCCTCACCCTGGCCAAGAACTACATCAAAGCCCTCACCGCCATCGTCTTGGGCATGTCAGGCAGCTGCCTGCCACATGGTGAGGGCCAGGCTCAGGTGAGTGCCTCCAGACTGCTGCAGTGCTACCAGCATCATCTGGAGGAGGAGGGTGAAGAAAGTCTGTCCAGGTACCTGACTCAGATCCACACCGTCGGCAAAGGCAGTTAGCCTGAGGACCGGTGCGCTGGCGCACACGTTCACCGAGGTCTGGTGCTGGTCCGGAGCCAGATCACGAGACGGAAACCAAACAAATGGAGAAGGAGCTGTTTGCTGAGGGATCTGAAAGTCCTTCACGGCAGGTTCTGGAAGGAACAGGTTCAGCTGAAAGGACACGAGCCTACTCCTCCAGCTCATGTTTTGACGTTTTCGTTTCGCCGTAAGTCTTTTTTTGCTTAATGTACCTAGTAAGAGGTTCGAGAACATACCGTAACGTGCTTTAACAAATTCACTGTTGTCGATGTCTGTAATGCTTACTTCAGGTTTTTTCGGTGGAAGGTAGATGTACTTAAATCCTTTTAAAAAGCATTAATATGAAGACCGATATCAATGAAGACACACCAGTCCCAGAAAACACAAACATATAAGAGACGTCCACATATCCGGACTTCGAGAATTTGTACCGCTCACCACGGTAGAAGGGATGGACTTTTCAGTCTTTTTTAATTTTTTTTTTTATTTTTTAACCAAATCCGTGACCGCTGTCCATACAGACTGTACGCTCAGATCAGTAACAGTTCGCTGCAGATGAGTACTCAAATGGCTGCGTGTACAAGCCGAGGATTCTGGGTACGATACCGTCGTAGTTTGTGTTTACTTGCTTACGTTGTATTCTTCTGTGTGTTTTCATTGCTGAAGGACACCGAATCCCACAAAAGAGTACCAAAAAAATTGGCGCTAACTACAATCTACCGGGAAAAGTGCTGTAGAAGAGTTTTCCCGCTTTTTAACAAATTATATCATAGTTAAGTCTTCACTCTGGCTCCTGATAAACTACTGTTTCTTTTATATTTGTTCTTTTTACATTTTTCACTTTGACATTCCATTTAAATTGCAGACTACACATAAATTCCTGGAACAACCAACAAATAAGCTAAAAAAAAGTCCTGTACTACTGTTTCTTTGTAACTGTGAAAATTGTGATGAAACTTGCACTCTGCTGGCAGAAAATCCATGAAACCATTTTAGTCGCGTCAAACTACACCGGTAGTACCGCGTTATTTAATAGGAACAACTAGTTTGATAAGGAGACCCCTCTTTACAAGAGAACCAAAGAAGAATGGTAATACAAAAGCATCAGTGCTTATAATAATATTTAGAATGAACTTGTGTAATAATGGAAACGGCTTGCTTGACATCCAGACCCTCATCTCCCGGTTCAGGTAAAGGGGCAACAATGTATTTTCAGACACAGCTTGTGTTGCTCTAGTTTGTGACGATTTTCCTGGAGTCGAATGATTTCCGCATTTTCTACATGAACTGACAGATGTAAGAAGGGGAAGTTTGTTGTCCAGCCACAATGTAAAAAAATATTTCTAGTGTGTATTTCAATATTGGTGCATCTTCTTACATTTCATCTGAACATTTTCATTTCAATCATTTATACATTAAATAGAAACACAAAAGGTACCAGTAATCCAGACACACTAACATGTCCGTGAACTTTTCCTTGTTTCATACAAGTCGGATCTTCAGATCTCCTCATACTGACAGCCCAATTGCTGAGAGCAAATAGATGACTGTACGTCGAGATGGTGGTTTCAATTAGACGTTGTCCTCGAAATGCACGTAACCCCACCAGCAAAGAACAGATCCCTGCTCTGCAGTATTGGATGGAACTCATCGCAAAGGATTTTGTTACTGAAGTTATTTGGGTTTTTCTGAAATATATGGCTGTTTTCAGTGGGACCACTAAATCATTTTAGATTGTGTACAAGTTTTGTACAAGATCAGACAATATTTTAATGTCAGTTCTAGTCAGTCTTGTATGTTTTGTTTAAGTCCAGGCTAAAATGAACCAAAACAGTTTACAAAAGCTTTGGAAATGTAGTGCTGCACATTTCAATACAAAAATTGCAGGTTCTAGCTTTGATATACTGATATTCCAAATGAATTGACAAAATATAACTGATTTTTTAAAAATGGAATTAAGTAAAAACATGTTTGAACAATAAAAATTGAGAGAAAAAGGAGAAACATTTGAGCAGCTGTACAATAAACAACAAAAGTTGGTTCTACAGGTTAACTAATCAGCAAAACAGTTTAAAAAACATGGCTCTTTAATATGCTGCTGTACATTTGCTTGTGCAGAATTTGATCATACACAACACTTTTTATAATCACGTTCAAAATGTAACAGGCAGACTTATTTCGACCATATAAATTATTTGTGTGAATTATTGTTCATGGGCTGCAATTAAGGACTCCTACTATTTAGTATTTATAAGAGTCCGCCCTATAATGACTCCTCTGTAAATAGCTCTAGTAAACATTTTAGAAGCCCTTAACATATAAAGACATCACTCATATATTAGACTTAAGTTAGAGGTGATCCACGACAATGCATTTGGAGTAACAAAGAAAAAGCCAACGAAACAACTAGAAGATTATCAATAGAGCATTTATTTAGGATATACTGAACATGCACATTGGGAGGAATACACACAACGCATGGTCCTATACTTGTATGGTGTGTTACAGTACTGTTATACCAGATTGGCTGGTTTGTCATGATACATCAGACTGTGGTACAGTGTAATCTTTATTTTAAATAAGGACCACACCTAGAACATATATACATTTTAGTCTGGAATGCCTACTGGCATTTAATGCCCCGAAGAACAGAAACCTCACCTAGAACGGATAGCTTATATGGGGATGATTACATCAAATTTTAGCCCTATTTGTGAACCTTGATAACATGAGTAAAAGGATGGTACAAGACAGCTTCCTGTTCAGATAATCCCTCAATTAAAACGTGGCTCATACAGTACCTCTGTTCTTATTCCTATGACCCCAGCAGGCCCAGATTGTTTTGTGCTTCCTTTCGGCATTCGTGTTCATTTTGCTCAATAAATTATACTTATGAAACTATTCTTTAAATTAGTAGTGATCTCAAGTTTTAAAATGTAAACTGTTCAGTTATAACACCCCCTCCCCCCCCCAAAAAAAAGATAAACACAGATACACACCTGCAAACATAATCCTTGTGAAAACATTTAAGTGAACATGACTGTTACAGTTTCTGGCCATGTACTCAGTTATGGTGTGCGTGTATTATATTACACATGAGAATGATTTATGTTCTACTTTACAGATAAACCTTTAAGTTAAATAAACATCGACAACCCCAGTGTCTACCTTTAAAAAGCTATACTTTTCTGGTCCTATGTATCTACAGAAGGACTGTTCCTCAGAAGTTCAGCCTCATACCCTTTTTGTAACGAATGCCAAGCTCAAGTGCAAAACTCAGTCCGAGAAACACAACAAAACAGACATAAATATTTTCAGCTGATACAGATAAAATGAGCTTTTTCCATATTACACAGCCGCCATAATTCCCCTTATAAAGTGCCTCTTCAACATCTTTTCTAATATAAAAACTAAGATACCCGTTGCCAGCAACTGGCATTAAATGCTTTTACTACATTTCCCTCCAACACCATTTCTTAGTGGAAAGAAACCTTTTCTTACCAAACAGTTCAGCTTGTTTTTTGTCATTTGAAATGTGTTTTCCTGTACTCAACATAAGATACAAAGAATTTAGAAAGAGTCATGCATTCGTATGAATGCCATGTGAAAACAAAAACAACAAAAAAGAAAAACCAAACTGTGTACGAAACAAAAAAATAAATTTCCAAGTAGAGCTGGGATACACATATGCCTACCTGTGGTACCTCACAAGCTGCTGAACTATGTATTTCACTCACAAAAAAAAGGAATTTAATGGAATGTCATGAACATCAATAACAAAACAACAAAAATATTAACACAACACAAAAAAACCAAAGACACACAGACCCACACACCCACACCAGAGGGAAAAAAAACAAAGCAACTCCAGGAAAGACTAAAACAGCGACTGAGAAATACCTAGAAATGCCCAACACAAAAAGCCAATCCCGGAAGAGAGAAAACAAAAGAGAGAAGAGAGAAAACAAAAGAGCGAATGACTGGAGAGTGAACAGCAAACTGGAATAGGAATATTGTCACGTTTCCAGGGCAGCACAGTATCAATCTACGTTCGAGGGACAAAGGAGTAGCTTGATGGGGACAGTCGCTCACTGTCATAAGCGGAGACACCGACAGCGTCTACGACTGGACAACGTTCCCGTTCATCCCCTCCGGGTTCCTGAGCGGCAGGGGGCTGTGGGGGGTGCTGCTGGCTGGGACAGGCCTGTCCGACAGCATGGCCATGCTAATACGCGGTGCCTCCAGGGAGTTTCCCCTCACAGTGATGTGGTCCCAGCCGCCCTAGGAGCAAGCACGTGCGTACACACACACACACACACACACACACACACACACACACACACACACACACACACACACACACACACACACACACACACACAGAGGCAGCTTTTAGCCATCTGACCCAAATACTAAAATTCATCTGAACTCAGTTTTCTTGCCCAACATCACTCGTTTTGCTAAAGCAGTGGTGCTCTAAGGGTGTCTGTAGCTTGTAAACTGGTCTTTCAGTTTAGGGAGGCCTACCCCGATGCCATAGTCCCACGACTGGCCCTTGGGCTCCATGGGCTGCACGCCGAGCCGGTGACAGACGGTGCCACAGCTCAGACTATGGCTGCCTTGCACCTTATCTGCAATGATCCACACCTGGAGCAGCAAAGAAAGCACAATTATATTGACATTAATACCTACAGGATGCACAACAATGGAAATAACACTACATGGCTATTGTAGTGCTCTGCACTTTCTCACATGTTTGGATCTGAAAAAGAAAAAATCCTATTCAGCAAAACTATACAGTAACTTTTATTACTTTTATTATGCTTGTTACTTTGACCAAATGAACATCAAAATCAGTAGAGGCATGTTCCTAAGACAGCAAATCCTGACCTGATCCAGTGGCCCAACAGACACTTTGCGCACATTGTTGGAGATGTGCTCCCAGGTGGTACCTTGTGGGTAGCTGGGGGTCAGCCCGTGTCGGTACCACAGGTTACCTGCACAGAGAGACGGAGCAGGACATTTAGGCTGTTCGGAAATTTTTTAAGCACTAGTAATAAATTGTTAAAGTGGTGACATGAAACAGGTGCCATAATAAAATCACTGCTGAAATGTAACAACAGTTCTAACTTACAAGCAAGGGCCCAAGTAAAAACATACACATTTAAATAGTGCAGATTTCTGGACTGACCATTGTCATCCACTGCATAAACAGACGTTCTTCCCACTGACACCTGTTTCAGCTTCTGACGAGGAGGAGATGGAATGTGGTACCAGCAATCACCTGGAAGGGACGCAACGGCAATGGCAAAGGAGAGTGGTGAACGCAAGGATGCAAACCCATTTCGTCTTCATATGACACCATGGATTTTGGGCACTGAGAAACACCACTGCTAGTCACAGGGAAAGCAATTAAGAAGCCCGAACAAATTCATTCCTGGAAGGAAACTCTTCTGTTTTACCGTCCTACTGTACCAAAGATTCTGACAATTCAAATCCAGAAGACATCTAAATATTTCAGTGCCTCTTAATCAGAGCACGTACTTCAGCAAACTGTGATATTCAGCTGTGTGAACTTGAAAGATAAGAAACTGTAACCCCAGTCAAATTTCCTTTTCTTTACACAAAAGTGTTATCGGTTTTTAGAGCTCTTCTTTACCACATTTTGTGCGAAGGATAAGCTGTTCCTTTAAGTGGTTCGCTCCCTCTCTCTTAGTGAGCACGAAACTAGGTCTCCTGCGTACATTTCTAAGTTTTTAGTCACAGACTAGGCCGACACCTGCGACACATCCCTTATTTCTCCATGGAAATAAAATGTTCCGTCTTATAATTGCATTATATATACCTAAAATCATAAGAGCAGAATTATTTAACATTAATGTCAAGTAATTAATATTAGTTAACTAGTTAATATTTTTGGAAATATGGTTTGGGCTTTACACTATTTATGAACACTATTCTTTCTATATTGATTTCGCTATGAAAGTTACGGTCACGGGCCCCGTATGGGACAAGCGATTTCAGATGATGTGTGTGAGTTACGGTCACGGGGTTTCTTGTGTTGGCACAAATGATTACACCTGTAAAGAGAGCGGATCAACTTGACGGCCGACACATGGGGCGTTTGTGAACCCCCAGCCAACCGTGACATATCCCTCGTTACTTGATGGGTCACCTTTCGGGGTTTTGTCACCAAACTAGTTTTGGGGCTCTCAACTCAGCTCTCCTAGGAGCAGTGCCAGCAATACGAGAGTTCTCCTCAAGCGTCTGAAGGACTGCTCTTGTCCTTTACCTTTACCCGACAAGGGCAAAATAAAACCAAATATCTCCACTTTTTGGGCCCCACTGAGGAAGTCTATAAACAGTTACGTGCTGTTCGCATAGTCCTACAGAAGTCTTGGCTTTGACATCTGAATTTGTTTTTTATATTTAATCTTTTGTAACTGTTCTTTCTGTGAACATGTAGCTTTTATTGGTGTTTATTAATAATCATAACTAGATAAACTTATTTTAACTTTGTCTCTGGGTGAAGTTTAGAGACCGACAGCATTGGGAATGACAGCGATACTCGTACCCACAGCCATTTTTGAATGAGCCGGTTACTCTCAGTTAAAATTCCCTGCCAATCTTTATTAGTGGGGCTACAAAGCAAATTTTTATATGCAACAAGCAAGTACTGTTTGATCTACATGCATAACTGGCATAACTGAATGGAAAGATAACAGTGCAAACTTTGCATGTAAAAGCCACAAATGCTGCACGGACATTAGAGTTCATCCCTCCTCCATTTGGCAGGATAATGTCTCACCTGCAGGGTTCTGCTGGGACACAGAGCCCCGGTAGAAAGCAGAGCCATCCCTGGCGATTGCCCACACCTGGTGAGCGCCCCCTATGGAGATGGACTTGAAAGGTTGGTCTGTTCCCACGTGAAGCCAAGAGGTTCCCTGAGAATATGGCACAACTTCAACATGCGACATGTTTGCGCACCAGCACAGCTCCTGCAAGTTCCTGTCTACAGTGGGTACGGAGAGCGGATGAAGGAGCGATGATGGCAGAAATACTCACAGCGGGAGTCTCTGGGGTCACACCCAAGCGACACAGGACATCCCCCTTGTTGCTGATGGCCCACAGCAGCACCTGCTCCACTTTGCTCTGCGCCATACAGGGCAGGATGGTGACATCGCACAGCGGGATGGGTGGGACCTCCTGCCACGGACCAGTGGTGGTAATTTTGCATTTCCTGGGGAAGGAAAAGAGCAGCTAAAAACTACCCAAAACGAGCTGCAGAAGATGGGCAAATGAAAGAGTTGTTCGCATGAAGAAGAAGAAACAAATAAATGCACAATACCTGGCCCAACGCCTCCGTCTAACAAAGTCCTTCAAGGTCTTTGAACCATGGTATGACCTGCATGATGTAAAAGTTTGGAGAAGTAGGGCTAAAAAATATGATGCACACTATTTTACTAATACTGACACTACTACATCATCTAGTTCAGCGCTGTACTGCTACTATTAAACTGAACTTCAAAAACAAAGCTTTGTATATGCAAGCAAAATAATTGTTCAGAAAGCACAAAACACAGACAGCATAATTTGAAGTATGGAGCACACGTACGCAGGGAAATCAGCTGCATACTGCCAGCCCTCCCTATCCGTCCCTCCAGAAACATTGTAGTCAATGGTCCAGTCACTGACCTGTCGGAAGACAACAGTTAAGGACAACTGAGTGAGGAAGCAGAAGCAGAGCCTGCATGCCGCCTTTGCTTCTAGTTTGAGAGGAACCTTATTATATATATATATGAAAAAAAAAAAGTCAAAATTACAGAAGTAGTCAAATGAAACAGTGGAATTGCACTGCCTTTGCTGCATCAAAGAAGGAAAAAATTAAGTCTGCAATACATTTCTGACTCTCTGGATGGGATCAAAGTTAAGTACAGTAAACAGAGAGCTTCTTGAAAGTATGTGAACCCTACAGTCATTATTGGCCATTATTCTGTGCAAAATATTAAAATAAACTTCCAAAACCTAAATCTTAAACTTTTATTGATTTACACACCTGATTCTACTTTTCTACTTGGTGTAACCAATGCAACTTGGGGTTCACTTATTTTTGCACCTTTATTACTTCTGTTTTTATACTACACACATGATTTCCTCTAAAGCAACATATGGAATGTTATTACACACCTATTATGTCAGATGAGAAAGACTGAATCTCATTAAATAGCCATTTCCTGGCAAAGCTAAGGGGTACAAGGGTATCATATAGTTTCAAGCAGCGCTGTATAAATTTGTGAAGATCTAGGGATCATCAGGTATCCTAGTACGCCCACCCAGGTCCAGTGTGGAGAAGGAGGTTTGGTGTTGGCCTTAGTACATTCCTGCAGTCCCGACGCATCGCTCCACATGTAGCGGTCCGTGGGGAGGCCCCTGCAGAAGGGATGTCGTGTGTCACCTGAATGTAGCTCAACAGGTCACAAACACTAGTCCCTATTGGGCTGGGGTTCTGCACCTGTTGGTGTATCCCGTCACGGGGTTCCAGCGCTGATTCTCGTAGATGTAGACGCTCTTTACGTCTGTCTGCGTATAGATGTTGTCTGTACTGCTGGCTAGCCCTGCACACAGCATATTTTACACACTGTGAAATGCTCGCCTAAAACACAGTAAAGTGCACGTTTGCATTATACTGGTTATCAGACTCTGCCATCTGTCACGCAGGAGGGGAGTTTACCCTGGAAGAAGCCGCCTCCATAGCCCCCAGAGTAGACCCAGGCTGTGTGGTCACAGCCAATGCCCCACACCACTCCCAAACTGTTGCATTCTATGGTACGAAGATGGCCCCCGATCTGATGCCAGAACCTGGGGAACAGTGCAGAACATTCATACTGAACAGATACCACAAATGTAACGAGGATTCTTCAAGAGAAAACAAGGCCAAAGGGATGTATAGTCAAACGTATATTATTAGAAATTCATTATTGTACACAAAATATAGTGGAAAGCGCATAAAGAGAATCCACTGCCTTCTGGACTGACTGCATGAAGAACAGCACGTGGGGCTGCGGGCAGCGCAGAAGAAAGAGATGGGTAACTAAAAGGTTTGACGTTTGATAAAATTGCCCGCTAAGCAACTATGAATATATTTCTTAATAATGATAATAATAATGATAATGATAATAAATGAGCCATAGGCTAAGAGCATCCTGCAGCACCTTACATCTGATCACATGACATGGGGTAGGGTGAGGCCTCTAGGCTCGGCGAAGGCTCGCTGACGAAGATGTCCCCCTTGCAGGTGACAGACCAGATGGCCTGTTTGGAAGGGGGGCCCTGGACGCCCCTGGAGTCACAGCAGGACATAGTGAGTAGTGCCAGCTGCAGGGAACCAGGACACCAACACTGAGTGTCACTGTCAGATTCAGCCTGACTGTGCTGTTTCTTAGCATCCCTACTCGTCTGATCCAGGTCCTGAACATTTATACCTCATTTAGGACTAACACACCGGACCAAAATAATCAGCAAGCACCTTCTGGATTTGCACACACCTGCGGCTTTTTTGGCTGAAATCGGTTAGAGGGGTCACGGCTTCTCAGTTTACTGGGTGAGCAGGAATCACTGTAGCTGAATCGACTACATATTGTGGTCTTCCATATCATTTGGGTACAGCAATACTGACTGTCTCACTATTTAAAGGACTAGAACAGCAGAACCACAGACGTAAAACACACAGTCTAGACAAGCGGGTTACAAAGTTCTACACCGTACTACACAGAAAGTCATCTTAAAACTTTCTTAATCTCGGAGGAAACCACACTTAAAGATCAGCATTTTAGACATATTGCTTTAAAATAAAATGACATAATGTCTACTTAAAATACTTGTGTTCCTCAACGAATACACATAATTATCTCCTTCCCCATCCCCCTGAGCAACTTTAAGCAAAAACTCAAGCGGAACACCACCTGTCCGTCCTCTAGTGCAAGAGCACATTTCTGATGGAGGCAAGAACTGAGATAAAATTGAACAGCTTGTGCACACCGCACTTGGTTTAGGCCACCAGGGCTCCCATGTGGCATCGCTATCGGTAAAACAACAACTGGCCTCGTGCACGCCGGCAGTGCAGAGGAATCGGGCCGTGGAATAGTCGTACCCAGTCAAACATCTCATGCTCCGTGGATGCTGCCAGCCGAATGGGCCACCTCTGCTTGGTCCTCTCTGGAGTGTAGATTGCAAAGGTGTGTTTGGAGTCACTGAGCACAGGCACCAGGATGGTCACCTCATTTATGAAAGCATGGAGGTACTGTGGAAAAGCAGGAGAAATAAAAACATACGCACTCAAATGAGCTACTAAATTAGAACTAACGTGGACAATATACAGCAGATCTACTGGTTTCAAAAAATGTTCATTATCCCTTACTGACAACTTCAGCCTCCCACACAGTAAATTTAAATCCATAATCTGTAAAAAATGTCTGCTCTAATCCACAGACTGACCTCACACAGTACTGATTCCACACTAAGCATTTATGAATATAAGTGATGTAACTGCAGTCAGGGGCACGGGGTGCAGAAGGTCCTGACGTCCTACTCACCTTCTTCTCCTCATTGAAAGTGTAGTAGATGAAAAGGATGCCCTCCTTACTGCCATCAGTGCCACAGTACTGCTCTAGGGCAAAGCGCACGTCCACCCACTTGTGGGGCTTCCAGTCCCTCCACCACTGCATGGTGCCCTTCTTCACCCACACGGTCTGGAATGAGAGTCCAGGAAAGGGGGGGATGAGACACTGTTGGGTGGACAAACACAGCTCTCCTCCTCAGCTGAACAGTCCCGAACAGCATGACCGTACGGGACAGTGAACAAACAAAACATCGGATGGCCAGCATGGCAGGACTGAGAAGATCTGACGGAGCGACCGAGCTAGACGTGGCAACCTGCTCTATAGCTTGTTCGTAGTGCCTAAAGTTGTCCATCTCCCTCTTGGAGCGCTCGCTGAGCTGCTCGAAGATCTGCTTGCGCCAGGCGGCCGTCTGGGCAGGACTAACAGACAAGGACATGGACTGCATGGAGGAGCACATCCCTGAGGGAAAAGGACAGTGCAGCATGTCAAATAGGAATTTTGTAATAATTCTGATTTGGCAGTAAAACGCATTCGTAGCGCGATGTTCGTTGCGCTCTCTGGACTCGCCTGCTGAGGAGTTGAACCAGCTGAGCTGCGAGTGTGAATCCACGGCACAGCCACCTCCACTGACCCAGGCCCAGAGCGGGTGCTCATCGGGCCCGTAGGGCTCCTCCAGCCCCAGGTTGTAGGTGGCCACAGATGACAGGCTGCTAGTTTCGGCTGCATCGGAAGCAGCACCCACAGCCAGGTGCGTCTGTGCCTCTTCTAGGTCCACGTTGCTCCACTGGGGGTCCGGCCCGCAAGACGGGCTATGTGAGAGAACGAGGGCCGGAGGGGCCTTGTCATCCTGCTCGGACCCCTGGTCCTCCTCCGGGATGGGGGTCGAAACTGCGCCCTCTCGCCTGTCCCGGTCGGACACCAACTCCGAGATGAAGCTGTCGCTCGTGACCTTTGGGATGAGGGGCTTGGGCGCGTCTGCTTGTCCGTGGAGGAGCGGTGCAGCTTCGCATGAAGCCTCTTGCCCTGCGTCGATGTCGCCGATTACGGAGCCCCGCGACTGCACTCTGACCTCGCCGCTGAAGAAACAGCCAGCGCTGCAAAGGGCACACACAAGAGCGCCTGTTGTTACCAACATCGCCGTCTGGGTACGGCAGCCAGTGATTTAAAGCATAGTGCAGGGAACGCTATTGCCGCTTCATGGTCAAATCCACTAACCGACTGAGTCAACTGACCTGGGCAGGCTACTCGCGCTGGCGCTGGAGTGAGCACGGTCACTGTCCCGCAGCGAAGGTAATGCCTTCCAGGCCTTGCCGCTGAGCTCGTTAGCCGTCACACCCTGCCGCATGTATATGGCCCGGTCCTCGGCACCGATGCCCCACACCTGCGACGTCACAGGAACGCTCAGAAGCGGAACTGAACAGCCAGTGGTTCATTTTACATAAATGCAGGCAGGCCTCACTCGGCGACGGCAAGTTTTTACCGCAAGCATCTATTACGGCATCTGAGATGTTGAGACAAAATAATATTTTCAAGTTATTTCGGACGCATACTGTGGCACCAATGTTAACGTTTTCAAGCCAAATTGGGTATGGACTTCTCCACGATGTCTATTTATTAGGCTTCCAGTCGAAGTGCTGGCACCGCCGAGCAGTCACACCGAGACTCTGGCTAGGGTTTCAACAGGAGCATGCTGGACAGCAGGACGTCTGCAGCCTTTGCCAGTCCAGTCAGAGACTCTGCATCGGAGATCCAGAGAAACACACACCCAGGGTAATGTGATGCTGCCTGCCTGTGTGTGCCAGCACATGAATAAAATTGATGCAGAAATTAACCCGGTGATGGGGAGTAACACACTGACATGTAGCCTGCAGGATGGATTTAGCAAGACCCAAGTTTCAAAGTCACATTGGCAAACAAGAGCGTAACAGGAGTACTGGCTTCTGTCCTACTCAGCACAGGGACGGCCCTGTCTGCTTTATATAGTGCAGACACACACTCAGTATGAGCACTCTGACAGGGCGCATAAAATACAGCAGGTCCCCTACTTGCAAGCTTCACTTGGACCGAGACTTGACGCGTTACTTGAAAAGCTCTTTAGTCGAATGCGACACAGAGCGGGCCAGGGTCTGCTCACCAGTTCTGTAATTCTGTTCTTTTCTAATTCTATATGCAGCAGAAACGGTGATACTGGACTAAGTTTTATCTCTTTTTATATTGGATATATATGCTATATATATTGTACTTATTTCAAAGCCATCCATCCATCAAATTTATTTACACTTATTAGTTTAGCTGACGTTTCTCTCAAAGCTACTTGCAAAGCAAAGATACTTAAAATTAAATAATGTACCTGTTTATGCACTTGGGTAATTTTACTGTAGCAATTTTTTAAGGGTAAATACCTTGAACAAGGGTATTACAGCTGGAGGTGGGAATCGAACCTACGACCTTTGGATCCAAACGTAGCAGCTCTAACCACTACGTTACCAGCTGTCCCCAGTAATTTAAATGTCGGTAACGACTTGTCCTGGGCAGGGTCGCGGTGAATTGGAGCCTATCCCAGACACACTGGGCTCAAAGCTGAGAGGGGTACACTCTGGACAGGACACCAGTCGATCACAGGGTAGCCGCCACCCAGGTGCTGTGAGACAACAGTGCAACTCGCCCCATTTCAAAGCCATAACCCAAATATTTCGAATTGTGTAACTAACAGGAGAGGACTTTTCTCATTATGAAACAGTACAACCATACAAAACAAAAAGTACAAAAGATGAATCTTAAGAGAAATATGACTATGGAATCTTGTTATATGTTCTCACCTGGTCACTGAGTCCAACATTGATCATCACCATTTCTCCCACCATGCCGATCCAGCCGGAGCCACAAGGATTATGGGAATTTATGCCCCGCCTAAACCACACCTGGCAATGATATTATGCCGTGTGTATTTAGCTACAGGAACAACACTCTATAAATGCAGAACTGGACAAAGCAATGGTGAAATTTATTGATATTATTAGTCTTTCTCTCATCACTTCCTCAAGCATTTAATTTGACGTGCAAAATTTTGATGCGCTACACATACACGCAAAAGACGAACACGATGAATTCACAAACATGACGAAAAGATGAACTCGACTTTATACTTGCTTACTTTATGATCCTTTGTGACAGCCCACACCACATTTACACCCACTGCTACATGGATGGCTCCAACTTCTGGGCTTGGGGACTCCACCACCACCCATGAGGAACCTGGGGATTTGGGATTATTACTACACATCATTTGCCAGCACATCTGCCAAAATTTCACACATCAGAATAAACTGTTCATCTGTTTTAGAACTCTAAAGAGACACAGATTACGGAAACACACAGTCACACATTATGGAAAATTTTGATTTAACTGATATGTGTCTGCACTGTGGGAGAAAACAGTGAGAGGAATCACACAGAAAACACAAGGAAAACGTGCAAAATCCTCTCAGACTGAGCTGAATTCAACCCCAAGTCCAAACTCAGAACCCAAGATGTGTGAACTGGCAGAACTACTGCTGTGCCTGAATGCTGCACTTAATTTTTATGAGCAGGGAAATTATAAAAGCTCTTAATGCAGGATACTTCATGAAAAGAAGAAACTAAAATAAATTTATTAATGCGATATCTAATTTAAATATCAATCAATATACATCTCAAGGCACTATATGTGATGTGGTCTAATCCCCAGAGCTGCTACCCAATACTACTAATGCTAGCAGAGAGAAGCAGGGCCTCAAGCGGAGGTAAAGTGATCAGGGGGCTTTTTCAGGCTCCTAGAGGGGATGCCCGAGTGATTTTGCAGAGCACTGCAAAAGGGACTGGCACCGCTGACCTTTGGGGCAATCCCTGCCGATACCCTCGCGAACCAGCAGCTGTCCCTCCCAGAGCACGGCCCACACCAGGTCCCCTGCTCCACAGCTGATCTGCACCACCTCCCCGGGGACCTGCACCTCCACCCAAGACGAGCCCTCTGGGTTGAGGTGATGGATGTCCTCCCTGAACCACACCTGTGTCAACCCACACAGCAAGAAAGAAAAGATTTAATGTAAGTACTTAAAATACCAAATCCCTGCACTGAAATACAAGAAAATCAGCTGCAAAATTGTCTGTTGACTAAAATATTTATAATACACTCATATTATTTTGGCATTATTTTCAGGCTAAAATTATCGAAACATTTTTGATCTATCTACATTTACGCTACATTTATTCATTTATTTGATGCTTTTCTCCAAAGCCACTTACGTTGTTAACCTGCTTAAAGTTATTTACCCATTCATACAGCTGGGTAATTTTGCTGGAGCAATTCAGAGCAAGTACCTTGTTCAAGGGTACTGCAGCTGAAGGTGGGATTCAAACCCGGGACCTTCGGCAGCAGCTCTAACCACTACGCTACCAGCTGCCACAGTCTGTCTGTCTATCATTCACTCACTCACGCACTCACACACTCACAATAACAATTGATCCTAAAACAGGATCCCAGGGATCCAGAACCTGTGCTACGGACTATGATAGTCAATCACACATTCACATACTACAGGCAGCTCAGAGTCACCAATTAACCTGAAACACATGTCTTTAGACTGTGGGAGGAAACCAGAGCACCTAGTGGAAACCCACACGAACTGGGGGAGAACACGCAACCCGCGACCAAAGCTATGGCTGACCACACAGTCTAGGCACTGTGAGGCACCTGCACTACTCGGGTGTTTGGTTAATTTTACACTAAAAGTTCCTCCACCACTGCAGCAGGCTTGACCACAGACTACCATGAAGTTACACTGAACTCTAGTGGTCATGTGTTAAAACTGCAATTTTCCTGGCCACTGTTTCAAGGTGTCTCTACCTTTCCTTGCAGAGAGACAGCCCACAGGGACATCTGACCCCTGGGCTCATCGCTGATTTCCCAGCCCCCACAGCTGATGTCATTGAAAGGGTCAGGGAGTCCAGCCTGCTCAGAGGGGACCTGCTCAAAAACATACATAAACACCAAAAGTCTGGTCAAAGAACCAATAAGTAAGTAAGTAAAAAATAAATAGTCCAACAAATGGTACCTTGATTAAAAAAAAAGTATCAGTTCTTTCAGAGACAAGAAAATGTCTGGGTGATTCCAAACTCTTGAATGATAGTGTACTACCTTTTTTAATATTAAATTTAAACTAAAGCATGTCATAATTTATCACAACTCATCATCACTTTTAAGGATTAATCAGCAGATGCTTTAGCCCAAAGAAACTTATAATGTTAGAACTGTGCAATAACAACGGCATAATTATTTTATAACTACTATTTATACATTGGGGTGCACGGTGGTGCAGCGGGTTTGGCCGAGTCCTGCTTTCTGTTGGGTCTGGGGTTCGAGTCCTGTTTGAGGTGCCTTGTGATGGATTGGTGTCCCATCCTGGGTGTGTCCCCTCCCCCTCCAGCCTTGCGTCTTATGTTGCCCAGTCAGGCTCTGGTTCGCCGCGACCCCGGCTTGGGACAAGTGGTTTCAGCCAGTGTGCGTGTGTGTGTATTTATCCATTCATGCAGTTGGGTAACTTTTGAAGCAACTTCTGGTAATTACCTCGCCTAAGGACACTACAGCTGAACAAGGGATTCAAACTCTGGTCCTTTGGGAGCAAAACAATGGTTCTAAACACTTAGCCGACCCAAAAATCCATTTAGATTAAAACTATTTAAGTTAATAACAGTTGTACTCTACAACCTATGACAACTTCTGACTACAATTCAGATGCTTCCCTCAGCTCTCTAGTAATCTATTCACGAACCTTGGCCCAGGTGTTGCATGCCTTGTACCTCCTGTAGCGAATCCATCGCCTGCGACGGACACAGGAGTTCCACTTCTTGTCTTTGGTGTAGGCGGCAGGAAAGTCAATAGCATATGTCCAGCCCTGGTAAGAAAAAAAAACCCTACATTACTATAGTAAACAACTTATTCAGCTCCACAGACTAAATGTTAGTACAAACATTTCTGCACGTTGAATAAAATTAAAAAACATACAAGTGTTTATCAATTGTTTTCTTGCTATTCTTATAAATTAATAAACATTTTACATTCAGCAATCGTGACAGACTTCCCATCCATGCATTATGAATCAGCACATTTGTGCACAAAAATTCACATAATAAGCTAAGAACTGACACACACTTCACAAAAACAGAAATTTCTATTCAAAATACAAGCCCTGGTAACTCAGAGCATCACTGAAGGTAAGCAGACCACCCCATGCCCCCCTATAGCTTCTCCTGTGCATCTCAGTTATCTAATTTCAGCTACAGTTTGCCCGTTGAAAAGCATCTACCAGAAATCATAAGAAGTTGTTTTATTGTGTAAACGCATTATCTAAAGTAAAAAAAAAAAAAAAAAAAAGCTTTACAGAAAGTTCTAAAAGAAGCATAAAAAGCAAAGGAAAGCCTTAACTACCAGTTTAAAACTTTAAATTATAAATTGCACAGGATTCTCTTGAAAGGCAATATTATTAGGAATGACTTAGTGTGATTTGATTTACCATTAAATTTAATGATATTTTTCAAATATGCCTATGAATCAAGTTAAAACTTAGTAACACTTGTTTAACATTTACATTTACTCATTTAGCAGATGCTTTTCTCCAAAGCGACGTGCATTTTATAGAGGATACAATTTGTGCATTACATTAGCAGAAAGAGACATTTAAATTGAACAATTTTTTTCTCATGGCAAGGCAATTACATTCACATTCATTCACTCATACATGCACACACTAAAGCCAATTTAGAGGCAGAATTTTGTTTTTGAAACATATGTTTGCTTGTGAAAAGAAATTGCAAAACCAGGAGGAAACCCTTGTAGGCACAGACAAAAAATACAAACCCTTATCGGAATATGCGGTCCAGAAACAGTGAGGCACTGGGGCTACATCCTTTGCCACCGTACCATCCAAGAGCAACAGAATAAAACAATAAAATAAAAAGCGAATATAACAGTATTCGTATTTTCTATGAGAATATAATAGTATAATTGTATTTTCTATGAGATGTACGCCGCTTTGGAGAAGCGCCTGCTAAATGAATAAATGTAAATGTAAATAGTAAGATACATGAGAGGGAAAAGGTATGAAAGAGGATAAACATGTGTGTATAAGAGATTTTGAATATGTCTTAAGCCTGGGGGTGAAGGAGTCTAGATTAATTTTGATAACCTCAACCTAGTTTTGAATTACATTGTGTTTAAAAGATAAGCAGGAATTTTGTTTGATGGGGGGGGGAGAAGAAAAAAAAAAAAAAAAAAAAAAAAAAAAAGAGTGAACTTTTGTGGGTGAGGAACAAATGATTTCTTTCACATTTAAATTAATAGAGTATGTTTTACGTGATTGAGGGGTGCGGTGGCGCAGTGGGTTGGACCACAGTCCTGCTCTCCAGTGGGTCTGGGGTTCGAGTCCCGCTTGGGGTGCCTTGCGACGGACTGGCGTCCCGTCCTGGGTGTGTCCCCTCCCCCTCCGGCCTTACGCCCTGAGTTGCCGGGTTAGGCTCCGGTTCCCCGTGACCCCGTATGGGACAAGCGGTTCTGAAAATGTGTGTGTGTGTGTGTGTGTGTGTGTGTGTGTGTGTGTGTGTTTTACGTGAATTTGCATTATGAGCTGATTCTCACTTATTATTTAAGGAGACGTTGTACAGCAATGAGTGGATGCTGATGACCTGAACTACAGGGAGATGTACAGGGGCTAAGGCCACAGACCTTTAACCCAAAAAGTGACTGATTCCAGCACCAAAAAGTAGCTCCAAAACCGTTTCAACCGTTTTAAGAGACTACCAAATCAGAATTTATATAACTACGGTGGATAGAAAGAGGCTACACACTCTTATTGAAGATTTTGCTTTTGTTGATGTAAAATATTGGTATTTGATATTGATATCGATGAGCTATTTTGATTATGTCAGGCCTTTCAACTTTAATAAGATCTCCTGAGTGAGTGGATATTATTCACCTTATGTATACCACCTGTTTAAATGGATTATTGTTAGTACCTTTAGGTAAACAAGCTAAAGAGTCATGATGATGGTAACAAAAAACAATAGACCCAGACCCTGGTATTCAGACGCCACTGATGAAAATCTCCTGGCCTGATGTTTGAATAACAATATAATACAATAATGCATAATAAAAATAATAATGAACGCATTCTCTCAGCACAATACAGGCCACTTCCTCTCTGTAATAAATCGCAATTTTACAAAATATATTTCTGAAAAAAGTAAAATTAAATAAAGCAGGAAATTTCTGTGTCTTTGAAAATTCATAATTTGACCACTTGTACCATAAGGAGCTAGTGTAGCTCTTCGACCCTGATAACTGAACATCCAGATAGCAGGTGTGTGGACAAAGGGGTCTGGCTGTAATGATGATAACCTCAGCGACATCAACTCACTGCTAGGGTGCCACACTTACCCCCTTCTCAGTGGGTTCTCCACCAAAGTTCTCGTCCACATACCAGTCTGCCTCCCACTCCCAGTTCTCTGAGGGCAGCTGGAAACTGTCAAGTGGCTGGTGCTTCAGCCCAGTCATATCGCTCCATTGCCAGCGGTCGCTGGGCAGGAGCCGATCTGAGAAACCATCCACTGGATTCCACCGCTGAACAAGTTGAGAAGATTTTGTTTGTCACGAACACGATCAGGTATGCAACATCCTATTGTTTCTTTCTTATGCTGAGATGACACACGATACTGTGCAATTAGCTACACAGAAGGATATGACACACCCAAAAGATCAAGCACGGCCATCACAACCGCTGCTGCCACAGCATGTTCCATTGATACTACCGTACTTCGCAATGACAAGAGCCTTGAGACACATAATTGAGCACGCATCTAAATACATCTGGCTGGACGCACCTGATTCTCGTACGTCTCCTCCTTATAACGGATGGGCACATCGCTGGCGTGGACATTTAAGTAGATCTGGTGGTCACAAGCAATGGCCCAGCAGCACTGTTGGACAGCGGTGACGCGCTTGAATTCCAGCTGTGCTTCCTTGCACTGGTCCCACTGCTGGGCCGCGGTTGACAGGCTGTACACCCTCCCGAACACGTCCACTGCCCACAGGAGGGAGCTAGGCATGGTGCGCTCTGCCACAGAACAGACACAGAGTGAGCTCCATATCATGCTGAGGTCCTAGCATCTCATACGGAGTCACCACAAGGCTGTAGTACCCGGCCAAATTAAATCACACTCAGGCAGCGATTCACAACACAGGAAGAAAAGAAAGGATAAGAAAGCCTGGGATACAAGAAAAATGTTCAAGTAACATCACAGCCATTGAAGTAAGAGGACTTCCTCTCGAAGATCTGACCTGAGATTGAAACTGAAGTAAAGAATGTTCTAGAAACAAATATACGATTTGTTTACAAATCTCTGAATTCATCCTGCTGCTGCCGAATTCAATTATGTCCATCTAATGGAGACCACAGAATATGTAAGCATCCATATATTCCCACGCGATGGTACTCCTCCACCATGCATTACTGAAGAATTATAGAACTTTAGATGTTACCTTTCCATCACTACAGCAGGTATTTATTTTCATCTCATCTGTTTGTTGTTAGAGAAGCTCTATGCATCATCTCAGTTGTTTTTCCAAAGTGCAGTTAGTTCAGCCTCTGAATTTATCTTGTGATGTCTTCTGCATATTGAGGTATTGAGACTTGTACCCCATGCTCCGGAGATTATTTTAGTTCATTAACAGTAATTTTGGGCAGTTTCTCTAAGAAATATTTTCCCCATCATCCACTACATTTGTCTTTTTGAGCATCCTATTCTCAGCCTATACTTGACTTATCCAGTTTCCTTTTCAAGAAAATCCACAATTGTTGTTTTTTCAGTGTCAAGAGTCTTATCAATTTCCTCAATGGTCATTTTCTTTTATTACAAAAACTTCCTTTTTTGTCAATCACCGCATTTGTCCTCTAGTCTCCACATTCACTAAACAATTTTTCCATGTGAAAAGAGTTCTGGGTGGAAAAAAAAATCCAACCATGCCTGGTTCTTCCGCAGCTTTTTTTTGTTCGTAAAATGTTTGGAATTTGAAGCAGCTAGGTAATTAGAAATCAGTAAACCTGCTTTTTCCAATATTTATTGATATTTAAAATGTAGGAAGTTGAACAAAAGATTAAAGAGGATCTTTGTTGCTTTTGTCTCATCTTCCTTTTTCATTTGAAATCCAAATTTCCTGAGCATACAGGTATATTGGCCCAATTTGAACTGCTGCCCTGGTATTTTGGGAAGGCAACATAAGACCATGTATAATACATAGGAAAATACAGAGAGAAC
This sequence comes from Scleropages formosus, assembly GCF_900964775.1. NCBI lineage: Eukaryota > Metazoa > Chordata > Actinopteri > Osteoglossiformes > Osteoglossidae > Scleropages > Scleropages formosus. The sequence goes on along the minus strand of NC_041825.1, from coordinate 13,076,884 downwards.
ATAATACAGATACAATTTTGGTAGTGAACTTTGGGAGATGAGATCAGCACATAGGAGCTGTCTCTCTCTGTGCTCTAATAGAGGCCAGGTTCTGGATGGACCTGCTGGGAAAAAAAAATGGTGCCTTACTGTGCAACAAAGTGGCACCAAATAAGAGGAGGTGATTAGCACTGTTCTTGAAGGCAAAGATGATGCCGCTATTGAACACTGTCACTCACTGTCACTACGGTGGCTCCAAAGAAGTATACAGACTTTTCATGAGAATTTTCTTCTGTAGTAGGAATCCACATTTTTCTAAACCTCAGTGGCTGATTGGTGATATGAAGTTAAGGTGAAAAACAAGATCTTCACCATCAAAAGCACTGTATCTGACAAGCTGTTTTGCTGCATTATGATATCAGGTCACTCAAGGAACCCCAAGGAATTTGTTCTTGCCAACACAACAGTTTCTGATCATGACAGGGCTGCAGAAGTAAAGGCTTCCTTAAGGCACGTATCTGAGCAGCAGGCCAAAGCCTTTTCATTTGGTGTCAGAGTTGAGGAGGTGCAGAAGGAAAAGTCCACCTCCTACTTTTTAATAAGGTGATTAAAATGTCAGAGGTTTGAACTTTCTATGGAACCAGCAAGATAAAGACACAGCCCAGATGCTGCAGGTTGCAACTATTCTTCATTTAATTTAAAAAAAAAAAAAAAAAAAAAAACCTTCTAAACATTAAGGAAACTGATGGAAAGGAACTTCCTCCTGTTGACACTATGGGCAGCTTAAAGAGCCCCATCATTTTAGGAAAGCTGTAAAAAGTGCTTGATAAAATCACCATGGTAATGTGACAGCCCTGGATAGCCTTCTGGTGGACTTTTAGTCCTTCCTGTTGGAACGTCTTGGGGCCATCCTTTTTTAAGTTTGCCGAGGAGGTGCTGAGTCAAGGCATGCTCACTAAGAACATGAGGATACAGTACTGGGATATTTGAAATTTGCACCTGATGCAATCAAGATTCAATCACCTGGGTAGAGAATGAAAAGATGTCCCTAGCATTACTCATTGTGGATCATAACATGGCATCTGACTGAGCAGACCAATATTTCCTCATTAATACCTTGAGCAGCTTTTCACTTGAATTCTACAAATTATGAGTTTTACTTCATGTTGACATAAAGCAAATCAAATCCTGTGGATGCATACAGACATGAAAACAGAAATAATAAGGAAAAAAATAGCTTTTATTGCATTTCATAGAAAAACATATTGTTGGGTTAAAATATATAATGTAGCAAAGTGAAATATAATTTAGAATACAAACTTATTATACAAGGCAACCAGGTGAATTGATACGGTTGTAGGAGTTCCATACATCTCAGTCACAGCACTGAGCATATAATTTGGGAAATAAATTGTAACTGTAATGACATGTGGCCAGTGAAAGAAATGAAAACACGATATACACTGATATTACTGTTGGCAACAAAATGTATTGGTCTTAGGGTTACGGTTATGAGCTCCTTGTTTATCAGCACCCAAAAAAAATTTCTTAAGCTTCCAATCGACTTTTAGACTTAGCCTGCAACTGTCCAAATTTATGAAGAGCACAAACATACATTATTATGAGAGATGCAAAGTGAATTAGGAAGGACTTTCGTGAAGATGTGTTAATCAGTGGCACACCCTCTTCTAAGAGAGAGCAGAGCTCATGTGAAGCACCACATTAACCTCTGGTTTCTGGAATGGCTAATGCACTGCATTTCCTATCTCCAAACAGTAAGACATCCATCATTCCTCAGTCAAAAAGATTATTTGAAGAAATGAGGTACAGTGGTGCTTGAAACTCTGAACCCTTCAGAATTTTCTCTATTTCTGTATGAAACAAAACACGATCAGATTTTTATGCAAGTCCTAAAACTAACTAGAACCCAATTAAACAAATGAGACAAAAACATTATATGTGTTCATTTATTTATTGATGGAAAACAATCCACTGTTACATATCTGTGTGCGGCAGCAGTATGCGAACCTCTAAGATTATCAATTAATTTGAAGGGGAAATTAGAGTCGGGTGTTTCACTCAATGGGGTGACAATCAGGTGGTGGGGTTGGTGGCCTTATTTAAAGAACATAAATCTAGAGCTTCACTATCAAAGTCTGATCTTAACAACATAGGTTTGTGGAAGTGTGTCAAAGTTTAAACTCTGGCAAAGAGTTGTTGATGCTCTCCAGGCTGGAAAAGATAAAATCATTTCTAAAGAATTTAGGCTCCACCAGCCCATTGTCAGACAGATCATGTAAACATGGAGGAAATTCAACACCATTGCTACTCTCTGTATACAGTACAGGAGTGGTCAACCAACAAAGATCACACCAAAAGCAAGGCGTATAATGGTCCGGGAGGTCACAAAGAAACGCAGGGTAATGTCTAAGGAACTAAAGGCCTCTGTTGCATTGGCTAATGTCAGTGTTCATGAATCCACCATCAGGAGAACACTGAACAACAATGGTGTGCATGGCAGGGTTGCAAGGAGAAGGCCATTACTCTCCAAAAAGAACATTGCTGCCTGTCTGTTTGCTAAAGACCACATGGAAAAGCCAGAAGGCTATTGGGAGAAGGTTTTGTGGATGGATGAGACCAAAATAGAACTTTTTGTCTTGAACAAGAAGTGTTATGTTTGGCAAAAGGCAAATGCTGCACTCCTGCATAAGAATCTTATCCCGTCTATGAAACATGGTGGTGGCAGGATCATGGTTTGAGCCTGTTTTGTTGCTTCTGGACTAGGACAACTTGCCATCATTGATGGAATTATGCATTCTGAATTGTACCAGCAAATTCTACATTTATTCATTTAGCTGACACTTTTCTTCAAAGTGACTTACAGTGTTAAGGTAATTACAACTATTTACCCATTTATACAGCTGGGTAATTTTACTGGAGCAATTTTAAGGTAAGTACCTTGCTCAAGGGTACTACAACTGGATTTGAGGCTCAAACCTGAAACCTTTGGCTCCAAAGGCAGCTGTTCTAACCACTATGCTACCAGCTGCCTCAAGTTCTATATTCATATTCTATAATGTCAGTGTATCCATCTGTGAACTGAAACTCAAGAAAAGCTGGGTCATGTAGCAAAATAATGAACCTACACATACGATTCGTTCTACCAAAAAATTGTTAAAGCAGAAGAAAGTTAATGTTTTGGAAAGGCTGAGTCAAAGTGCTGACCTTAATCCTATAAAAATGTTATGGAAGGACCTGAAGTGGGTAGTTCATGTGAGGAAGCCCACCAACACTCTGGAGTTGAACCTGTTCTCTAAAGAGGAATGGACTGAAAGTCCTCCAAGCTGATGTGCAGGACTGATCAGCAGTTACCAGAAACATTTAGTTGTAGATATTGCAGCACAAGGGGGGGGGGGGGGGGGGGGGGGGGTGGGGAGGTCACACCAGTTATTGAAAGTAAAGGTTCACATACTTTTGCCACACACAGATATATAACATGAATCATCTTCCTCCATGAATACGGTAAATGAAGTGTAATGTTTTTGCCTCATTTGTTTAACGGGGTTCTCTACCTAGTTTTAGGACTTGCATGAAAATCTAATCACATTTTAGGTCATACTGTGCAGAAACAGAAAATTTTAAAGGGTTCACAAACTTTCAAGCACCACCGCACATTCAAAACTAGAGCCAAATGACTGCAGTGAGTGTCCCAGCAAATTCACCGCATTAAAAACAGTACAATGCTTACAAAAACATTAAAGAACTCAAAAGGGGTGTCCAGGGCTCTACAGGCCTCTGCCAACAGTAAATAAATGTTAAAGTTCATGACTTCCTCTTTGAAAAAAGACTGAACAAGTCTTGGCTTAGGACAGCCTGGAGAAAATGCCTTCTCTTTAAGAACATCATCATATAATGGTTTAGATATGCCCAGCTGAACCTGGATGAACCACAACACTGCTACATCGCTGTCCTCTGGACAGGTGAGATCACTTATGAGTTACCTGGTTGTAATACAAATGCCATGTTCAGTGAAATCCAAACACTATGGTATCAACTCAAAAAGCTCGTACCAACTGCCAAGCCTGGGGGTGGAAAGGTATGTTTCAGGGCTGCTTTACAGGACTGGGACCATTGAGTCCTTCATGACTATCTCTCAATACCAGCACATTCCAGTGGAAAACTTGAAACCACCTGCCAGCTAATTTTTGGCTGAAACCTTTTCATGCAAGAGGATGATGACCTTAAGCACACCAGTAGATCTATGAGTGAATGGATGGAAAAGAAAAGAAGTGGCTTATGGAATGGCAACCCTCACGAGAGCTGCATGTAAACAAGTGCCTTAAACAGCTAAACAGCCTTCGGACCCAAAGGTTGCAGGTTCGATCTCCGGCTGCAGTACCCTTGAACAAGGTACTTACCCTAAATTGCTCCAGTAAAATGACTCAGCTGTACAAATGGGTAAATAAGGTTACAGTTATTACAAACATACAGTTAACATTGTAAGTCACTTTGGAGAAAAGCATCCACTAAATGAATGAATGTAAAAAATCAAAGAGGTGAAGCACTTTTAGGGATTAATTTAGTGTCTTTGCGGTAAGACACTCCAAGTCATACAGAACAATTAAGTTATTGCTGTCAAAGGGGGTTCTGCTGAATTACAGAAAGGCTCCTGCGTGTTCACTTACTTTTTTGGGTGAAGAAGAAAAGAATGTACAGTGAGAGTCTCTGTCAGGTGTTATTTCTCACATGGTATTTACTGGTTGGTGGGGCTACAGATGAAGGTAATTCATGTCTTATGGACAGCTGAAGACTTCTGGTACGCCCGATCACGACTCTCCGACCGACGGCAGCGACCTCTTTCTTTGTAAAAGACATTTTAAACTAGAGCGGCATCGTGATCACTCTTAGTCTTAGAGACGAACATCCTCGCGTAGATCCATCGTGAAACAACTGGTTACTGGGCGCAGTTCCAACTGCGACGCGTTCCCATCATCAGCAGCAGCAGGGAGGGCGGGTGTGAAAACTAACTGAAGAAAACCGGTCTCGGCGGGGCGACTGACTACTAGACAACGACGCCGCCGGTGTGTGAGAGTGACTGTCAGCGGTGAGGGACATGATGATGATGAGCAGACACCTCATCCACGGCGCAAAGAAAGAGGAGCGCGCAGAAGCGATCTGCGATGCGAACGACGAGGGCGGTTGTCGCGCGCGCGCGCGCGCACAGAGTACACACTGGTCGAAACCACCACAACAACACACAGCTATTAACAAAGAAAGGTACGCGCAAGGAAGTCAAATACATACCTTTTGCCTCTCATACACGATTTAAATAAATAAATTAATTAAAAAAAAGAGTGACCACAGCTGAGCGACAACGCTGCTGCTACTGTCTCTTCTTTCCTTTTCCAGCACTACAGTAGCTCCACGCTCACGAGTAAGTACATTCATCCAGCGTTCGCCGACAGACTCTCTGACCCCGGAAGTGAAAACCCTTCATTATCAGCACCAATAAGCGCGAAAGCTCGTTACTTGATTTCAAAATAAAAGCCTAAGGCTGTCTATTAAAACCTGTACAATTCGCCACCCCGGTGATCCCAAAGAAAATACAAAATAATTATTTATTTTAGAAATTATGTTCTAATTAGTATTAAAAAGGAAAATTCAAAATTGTCGACAATTATCCCAAGATTTCGTCTCACGGTTTGTCGCGTCCTTGCTCGCAACCGGAAGTCACCCCTTTTTCCTCCTCTTGGTTGTGACGTATCAAATCCTTAATCGCCGCCTCTCTGAACCCGGCTGTCGCTTCTCGGCCGGTGTCATCTACCTGTACCTTTTATCCAAATATGTCGTGTTTAGAATAATAAGTCTAATTTGTCGTCTTTTATACATTTTTAATGGTGTGTTTTTGTTATTACCAGTGCAACTTGCTCTTATTGAGACGCACGCAACTAATGTCATTATCATTTTTCTTCTTGTCAGGTTACTTTTCCGTATTCAGTCCTAAATATTGTGTTGCTAGAATGAGTTCACACATATTATGCCATATAATGCTTTGCTATGTGGCAAGGGTCACTTTATATGATACATGTATACAGTATTTGTACCACCATCAAAGTCCTTTTCCTCCTTTGATAATAAATTGTTATATTTTGAGCAGCAGGTAGAATTACTTGTTCAGGTTTTGTAACTTGATATGATCAGTCAGCCTGTTCAAGAACGGCTATTTTTCTTTTAAAGGAAAGTAAGCTTTATCCATGAAAACCGTTTCCAGCAAACTCGCCGAGGCTCGCCTGTTAGCGACCCCTGATTGGCCAAGGCGAAGCTGTACAATCGCCTCCACGCCACTAGGTGGCGAGGGCGCGCCGCTGCAGCGTCCGCTTCGACCAGAAAAAAGACAGACGGAGAGGAAGAGGAGTCGCTCCGCAGTGTCTCACATGACTGTTGTCTCGTGACTGGATCAGGAGCAGAAACACAATTTTCGGGAGTTCTTGACCGAGTTGCCTCAAGTCAATGCTGCTGAGATCTAATACGAAGTAAGTAAGGAAGCGTTTGGGCAGGTTATGTTTCTCTACGTTGAGGAAGGGAGGAAACGGTGATATTAAAAAAGGAGACTTAAGTTTCGCGGAGGTGTGAATCAATCAATGTCGGCGCTGTGCTTCTGTTGCTTCAGGAGCGCCGCCGCCTCAGCTGAGTCTCTTGGCGCGGACTCGCGTCGGTCAGGAAGTTGAAGGCGGGGAAGCGCCGGGTTTCTCTTTCGCCGCTTAACCAAAAGCTCTGTCGTTCTCAGGGGACCCAGGACGCACCCCAGCTTCGTGGCTCCGTTTTAGAAGCACGACGTCGGACGGGACGGACGGTCATGGACAGCAAACCTCTCCTGCAGGGCAGACCGCCCGCCTACAACGCCGTCCCGGCGGCGTATGAATACGGACCACAGCACAACTACGGGGCGATTCCTCCAGCGGGCCCCCCACCCACGGCGCCAGGGGCTCCGGCCCTCCAGCAGCAGCAGCCGCCGCCGCCTCCCTACCCTTATCCGGGGGATCCAGGTGGGACCGTGTGACGTCTCGGTTGTGTCTTTTTGTGCCGTAGCTCTGCTCCGCGGCCACGTTCTGACTTACCGCTCAGTAGCTCAGTCACTCACTGCGTGACTTTTGTTTTGTGAACATTTCCTCCATCCATCCATTCATCCATCCATCCATTCACTGTGATTGTGTGCAGGGTCGTGGTGGTCCGCAGCCTATCCTGGGGGCTTGGGTCAGGGGACACTGGTCCAGCGCAGAGCATTCGCACAATTCCATCGGCTCCGTGTCCGTGAATTTTATTTGAACATGGTGTGCAGGCCAGATGTTGGTGGTCATGTTTGAAATTGAGTTAAATCCTTGCAAGCTTTGAACAACAGCTGTGCAGCAGTTGCCTGCATTAAGTTAGAAAGTGACTTTCTGTATGCGGACACATCAAGTGCATTCTGAACTATTGTTTTGTCATCACCTAGTCTATTGATTGACAGGAATTTGTGACACAGATTATTAATTTGCCGTGTGATATATTGGTGGCTCATTAACAAAGAATCTGAATTGTTTTGAAGCATTTGCTCAGATCATAGGCTTTTGCTGTTCACACGTGTTTTTGTAAACATAGACAGCTTTAGAATTGTATTTTATCATCAATTAACACTTTATAATTTTTTTTTTGGTTTTGTGAGGGGAAAAAATATTGCCAAACCAGTTCCTCAATCCCCTTTCAGGAAGCTAACATGTGATGTACATGTAAACGCTGACACATTGCAGCATCAGTGATGGGAGTAGAGCAAAAGCGTAGCTGTTTTCACCGTATTAATTACTTGTTGAATACTATGTATGTTGGCGTGTCAGCGTTACATGTTATAATGCTGTGTGGGGACATAATCTGTAAGTCTATGTAATTTGAAGAGTGTCTTCTCTGAGTGGCTTGACATATAATTGTATGAAATGAGCAGATTGGTTTTAATATATTAATTATTGATTTGTTATATATTTCTGTTTTAAATTTCACACACATTTTCAGAACCGCTTGCAGTTTCAGGAATATCAGATTAAAATGTGAAATTGTCTAGTGCTTAGTTCTTTGAACCAGCGACTTCAAGCTTATATTTCTTCATTTAGCAGACAGTTTTCTCCAAAGCCACTTACAGTGATTAACTAGTATTTAGCTGAAGCCTTTATCCAAGGTGACTTACAGTGCCTAGATACACTGCACTAAACTCCCTATAGTCATTCACACATCTACACACCAGAGCTACACTTCTGTCACATAAACAAAAAAGGCAGTTTAGAGTCACCAGTTCACCTGAAATGCATGTCTTAGGGACTGTGGGATGTAACACATCTAAATATGGGAGAATATACAAACAACATGCAGACTGTACAGGATGGGGGATGAAACCCACAGTCGATTGCACATCCAAAGCACCATAAGCCCTGCACTACCCACTACACTACCAAGCTTGTGGTTTAATTTTTTTTTTTTTCTTTTTGTGCGCAAAGCCATTGGACTGCACTGGTTTGCTGATGTTGCCTTGGCAGTCTAGTCTGACTTGAATTTGAGGTCAAGTTCTGGAAGGTGATTTGAGCCTGACTGCAGTAAATGCGGGTGATGTCTTTGACATAGTCACAGCACAATAGGAGCTGCTTCTGTGACCTTCCTTTATATCATTGGTGTGAAGAGGGTTGAAGTTTGAACCCATCCCATAAAAACTAATCAAAAGTACAAATGCTCCAGTTGATTATGCACGTATGTAGCACTATTTATCTGATTGTTTGAATATAATGGGGTTTTATCAGTATGTTTCTTGGCTGTAAATGGTTATGCTGTCCTTGTATACTGTTTGCTCTGTATGTCACTTGAGAGAAAAATATCTGCTAAATGAATAATGTAAACTATATAGGCCTATAGCATTCTCTTAAGATAATCATAACAGGAATATGTTGAATGGGTACAGTTATGACTTGTACAGAAGTAATTTATATTCTGTACCCCAGAGATGATATGATGGTATGTCAGCCAAGACTTATAGCTGCTATGTCACCCCTACATGCAGGGTATACACAGGCCTGCCCCTCAGTACCCGCTGTTGCCCAGCAGCCAAACTATGCGAGCACGTACACCATCATCCAGCCGTCTGTGGTGGTGGTAGGAGGCTGCCCAGCCTGTAGGTGAGCATCTCTTTGTATACAGACTGGTGGGGGAAGGATAATGTTATATTTGCTTGTTTACGATCTAATATGTGCTGTCCAATTTTAAATATTTTTGGTATTGTCATATTTTGTTGTATCCTTGTGGTGTTGCAATGCATTAAACATAACTCCTTTATAAATTCTGCACACGGTAACACTGTTTTGTATGGGACACAGTCATGTTTCTAGGGATTCATAGCTTCCTCTCATGGTTAAAAAATGTGATGTGAAATGTAAATGACATCTCGTGATGCCTGTAATCTGTAATTTAAGGATGACATGCAGAATTAAAGAATTCCTTGATTGCATAACTGATCCTGTTGAACTCAAACAGCAACTTTAACATATTTAGAAAGCGTCTTAAGATGTTTGTTTTGCAGATTTATCTTTTACACCTACAAATTTTGTTTCAAGGGAATTTTAAAACTGGACATAAAATTATGTAGAGCCTCTGAGCTTTAGCGGTGGCAGTGATGGTGCCACAGCTAACAGATGTTCTTCCCTAGGGTTGGGGTGCTGGAGGATGACTTCACCTGCCTGGGAATCCTTTGTGCCATTGTCTTCTTCCCAATCGGGATCCTCTTCTGCCTAGCTCTGCGTCAAAGGCGCTGCCCTAACTGTGGAGCCACATTTGGGTAGAGGGGTCAAACAGCCTCTGGAAAGGCCCACCTCTGTTTCTACTTCACTGTTATTTTGTCTCTTCTTTTTACAAAATCACTCAGTACACAGATAATGCCATGCATTTCCTACATATGGCTTAAGATTGAAGTGTACTGTGGCAAACAATGAAAATGATGCATGTGAAAATCTCATTCCCCTCCCCTTTCACATGCATGGATTGAAGGTAATATCTTTTATTGATCTCTTAGCTAGTTAATGGTGCCTTTGGAAAAAAAAATTGAGGGGTGTGTGAAATACAGCACTTCTAGAAAGTAATGCAAGTGATAGGAATTTAAAGATCCAGAATTTCAGAATGAATGTGCAGTTGATAATCTTGAGTGCCAATGAACTGCTGATTCATTCAGGAACTGTAACCAGGAACATAGTGATCTTTTTTTTTTTTTTTTTTTATAATGAGTCCAGTCCTGTCAAGCAGTAGCACCAGAATGGGGTAAGTCTGCTGCTGAATATTTTAAAGTAGGTTGTGTCTTCCGGTTGAGGTTAACATTCCATTTAATTTCCGCTTGAAGATAGGGAATACTTGATTTCAGTGTGAGTAATCAGATTGATCATGTATTACATTGTCCTGCTCTGGATTTCTTTCATGGAAACATGAATTTTTGCAATTACTGCTGGTCAAAAGTGACAGTGGGAATTAGTACTAGCTCTTGTTGGGTTCTACAGATTCTTGTTCTCCCCCCCCCTGCATTGATCATTTATACATTAGCAAGCAGAGGACTACCTGTTTTGATCTTGGGAACTACTGGATGATTGCAATTATTTTGGAAGTGATTTCATCACTGAACAGTTCACTGAAGATGTGAGGATTTGTTTAATGAAGGGAAGTAGTCAGCTTTATTTGAATAGTAACTGTACTGGCTTAAGTATACAGGGCAGAATTCCACTTGCTAGTAAGACCTCTTTCTGTGACAATCAAGCGTATTACTTGGTGTTGCTTTCATTTTAATGTCAAGATGTAATTATTTAAAATGCTTTTCTGGCTTTGAAGTACACTAAAACTTGCCACTGATTTAAGTTTTTTATATGAGAATTGTAAATAAAAACATGTATGCTGTTGGTCTAGGCTTAAATTGACAAACCAGATTTGTTACAAATCATTACAATATGACAGGTTAAACATGTTTTATTCTGGTAAAATTAAAAGTTACAGAACATATCAACCTTCCTCAACAGATTTATTTGGACAAAAAAAAAAAAGTTTCATACACAAAATATATAATGCTAAGAGACAAAGAATATTGCAAAGAGGGGTGGTAGCTGTAAGAAAAGGTGTAGAAAAAAAATGCAGTTGAGTAACATATTTCCAAATTCCCAGAAAAGCAATGAGCAACAACTAAGTTCATAAACTCAAAGTTGTGCAAGAAAAAAAAAATTCACTAAAACAAGGGTACCTAGCATTTGTGCAGAATTGTATTCCATGTTCCAAAATCTGATTACTGAAGTTTAGTAAAGAGTTTGCTGAAGGGAAAAAAAATGTAGTTAAGGCAATCCCCACACATGCTTAATGTTTAAAATGCACTACATAATTAAATCTCCAACAGTCAAAATGACATCTCAAAATTCAGTATCAAGGTGAAATTCACATATTGTACTATCAACAGAAATTGGGGTTATGCTCAAAGTATATGTATCTGAGTTACAATGCCTATGCTACCTTTTCCTCATGAAGCACAATGTATGTAAAGCATACTTAGACACTAATCCTATGTATTCTTACAGCAAATGTGTGCCTGGATACTGTAAGCCTACTTGGAAGGTCTAACTAGTGACAACAGCAATAGTGAAGCACAGACTTCTCACCTTAAACATCTGCACCTTCACAGTAACATCTTTAACATACAATAAGTAATGAAAACAGACCAACCTGTATTCCATACAATACTTTCATCTATAATCCTATGGCAAATTAAAAGGGTTTAGCAGGATATTTCACTGAATAACCCAAAATTTTCCATTTAAAACACAAAATATGCATATCTTTGAACACTTACTTTTAAGGCAACTAGTGTACAGTCATTCAAAACAATGTTTAAAATAAATCTGAATCTGTTTTGAAAGCACATAAATAGTCTGCATCTCAACGCTAGTGTGGGCATCAGTAGTCTTAAAATATTTGAGATGAACACAGCATCTGTACCAGAGATCCTCCAGTGCGATCCTTTTCGCGGGCGTTCCCAGTTAAGCGGCACCTCACCTCTTGTCTGCAGATTCCACACGCGAAACGGGGTAATGCTGAGGATTCTTAGAGAAGACGGATGCTGGATGAAGATTACATGCGTCTGGGTTGCACACATGTGATGTGTGTTAGATGAGTGGAGCTGATCTGTCGTTAGTGACTGTGGGCCGCAGCTTCACGGTGGCAAAGGGATTTCCTCCACTGGGACAGCAAGCACAAGTAGCGTATTATGGACAGACAAAGGCCACCATTGACTTCAGCAACACTTATGATGCATAAGGTCATTTTACTTTGTTACTCACCCAAGAAAAGGAGGCTTTGCAATACCGTTTAATTGGGATACCTGCGAAAGAAAATTGCATTAATTTCTAAGAGATCAAAAAGTAGACCAGGTTCACACAGCTTACAAAAAGGGAAACAACTCAAAGCATCTTGGAAAGTCAGGAGAATATGGAAAATTAGAGATCTTTGGTTGTAAAAAGCTACATTACTTTAAAAAGTGTTTAATTTATATGAATATTTAACATTTTAACTTAAAACTGCTTGCACGTTCATCTAAAAATGGCAGCCGTTACTTCCTTCTGTTAAAATAACATGTTTGTAATGTAACTCGGGAGAGACAGCAGCACAACACATTAGCTAAGTCAAATTAACCATCAAGAAAGACACCATCCCTCTGAAAGACCTAAATGTCACACAAAAAAACTGCACTGACAAGTTCATTTCTCCACCCTGAAAAGTGCAGAGTTCACCACCTGCCACTAGAGGGCAAACGCTCCCATAAACACTGTCAGCTGCTGGAGCTTGAGCTCCGTGATAAGACAACCCCTGGGGAACCAGGTCACCTGTGGCACGTCACATGAATGCGTGGCAAGTCCGCTCTGCGGTCTGATATATACACACACACACACAGTCTGAAACCGCTTGCCCCAAGCGGGGTCGCGGCAAGCCGGAGCCTAACCCGGCAACACAGGGCGCAAGGCTGGAAGGGGAGGGGACGCACCCGGGAGGGAACGCCAGTCCGTCACAAGGCACCACAGACGGGACTCGAACCCCAGACCCACCAAACCTGCTGCGCCATCACACACCCCTCGGTCTGATATGTTTCCCCCAAAACAACAGTGCTTCTGTAAAGTCCTTAGATAGCAATTCCAGGCAAAGGAGGTTCCATCGGTGGAACAGGCTTCTCCCCAGAGCCCAGTTGTTTTGCTGCAAAATCATCTGACATGCTGCCTCTCTGGCCATGCAGGCACGAGAACTGAATACATGCATTCTTGCTCATACCTCCCAGGGACTAAACCAGGCTGGGGGCATTTTTTTTTAAATTTTTCTCCCCTCTAACATGACCAGAACCATGACAATTCTGGTGCCTCCATGTACCTAGCTGTACTAGCACATCACACTAGTGGAAAACCATCTCAAGCTACAGCATTTCTAGGATTCTTCTATCTGCTGAGCAAAAATTTTTTTATTTATTTAACCGTTTGTATGTGTTACAGTGGGCCACATGTGTATGAAAAGCAGCAACTTAATCGTTATTCCCCTTATTTCACGGCCTCCTCTGCCAATGGCTTGCAATGTAGGCATCGGGGAGCGGAAGTCAAAGTAAACGTGCTCGTGCGCACAGCTCGTCCGAGAAGGAACAAACCCTATGTAAGAACACGTGGCCACGACAAGGTAAAGAGCACTTGTGACAAAGCACATTGTCCAGGCCACACAGTGCAGAAACTACACGGTTTACCTGTTACTGTGCTTGTGTTCCCTGAACATGATTAACAGGTCATGACACTGCTCATCAAGCGACCCTGCGTGTACTGTGACTCTAGCCATGTGCCTCAAGCATTCACCGACTACTCGGCCTCTGGCTGCTGTAAGGTGAGCGGGCCGGAGCGCTGGGTGGTAGCGGACAGGATTGCCCTGAACTGATTAATATTTCAGACTGCGTCACGGGGCGTGGGTATAGTCTTTCTAGGCTCAAAGTCCTCTGAGCTCCCAATGCAAATGCCATAAATCAAAGCAGGTATAAGGTAAAATTGGTGGGCTTCCACTGTCAATGAGCCTCCTCCAATGACTGTTAGTGCAGCAACAAGGAGGGAGGATAATCAGCATTAACCGCATATCCTCAGGGAAGTCACACACTGGGATGCAGCTAATCATGTTAAAAGCAACAGCTATATATCATATCAATGGGAAAGTGACACTACTTGTGCAGAAAAATATTGTATTGGGATGACTTATGATTTTCCTTCAGCAGTACATTTCTAAACATTTACACCACTTACTCCGGACTAACTTAAGGCATTAAATAGCTGAAAATGGCAATGTCTTGTCCCAGGTGGATATAAATGAATTATACCAATATTCTTACAGTACTGCTGATGCAAAATAAATAGTACACTGATTTTAGGTTTACAATTTAAAGATATGCAAGTTTAATAAGTCAGTGACATAAACATACAAAAATAATTTCATAAATTACCTTGTTTAAAATCAGTTTGAATACAGCACGACTGTTCTGCTTTTTTGCATATACATGGATAAGCAATAATAGTTTTAGTAGTGCCAAAAAAAGCAAAGAAACTCCAGTAACTACTGGAAAAATGAGACTTGTTTTTCAAAGTTTTTGGCTATCCTGATGTAGCTGACTGCATAGTTTGTGTGGGTTTCTATTGATCAAACATGAAGTATGCAGTAGGGAACTGTGGAGGTACTCTCTCCACACAACAGTCCTCAGTAAAAAGAAACAGCAATGCACATACAGAACACACACGTGCATAACGTCATAACTGATATTAACACAGGCCTAATATCAAACAATCTAATACTAGAACTTAGATTTTTTTTTTTTCCTTGTTGATGTGTTACTAAGTTCTGTTTTTTGTGAGATTGTTTTACTAGGTCTGCAGTGCATAGCTGACCTGTAGTTCCACTGCGGTGTGTTTTTGATGGGCAATTGTAAGCATGCATGGGGTCACAATATGCAAACAGCTTGGTGTAGAGGTACAAACTTGGCAGTTTTCATGGCGCTTCTGCTAACTGACTTCTGCTTTCAGCTCTGCTACCTGTGAACTGCACAAGATGCGTGTCCTGACCTGATCTGAATCTGTCACTCTTGTACACTATTCTATCTTGTGAGGGATAATGATATCCCTGGCTACTAGGCCTCTTACTACACCTACGATTTAAGTTCTGTGCTTTGCTCACAGAGAAAACAAGAGTAGTTTTTCCTCATGAAAAGAGATGATCACAATTTGGAGAGGAGAGACAGGACCAAAGCTTAAGGCTGCAATTAGCTGGACAGGACAGGACAGGACAGCGAAAGGTGAAATGAAGGTCGGGAGAGGTGGGGTCCGAGGGCTCCGTGTGCTCACCGTATTCTCCGGGGAAGGTGTGGACGGAGAACTCTTGATGGGAGAGTTGCTGTAGTCCGGTGGCGGGAGATCCATGGCGGCCTGCTCCTGCTCTGCCAAATTGGCCACGCTCAAGCTACGCGCTGGTGTCCCCACGCTGTGTGCACACATGCATGGACACACACACACACACACACACACACACACACACACACACACACACACACACACACACACACACACACAGTGACAGAGTTGTGAGCAGACTGCTGGCACTGCAAAGCAATGTAATTCTCACAATGTGTTTCCAGCAATATGTTCAGATTTGACTCACTGAAAACAGAAAAGTCTCAGAATTTGAGGGGAGGGGAAATGACGAATAAGTTAAAACTGGACTTGCTGCATTATGTGGCCCAATCATGGACATTTCCAGAAAGAAAGAAAAAAATTTCACCTGTTTTTGACCACTGGCTCCGAATAAGGGCGGCAATAAGAAGATGGAAACCAACCACGCCTGCAGACATAGACAATGCGTTTAAAAAAAAAAAAAAAGTGACAAAATCATGTGAAGAGTATACTGTCTAGGATTGAGGTTTTACTTGGGCAACACACACACACACACACACACACACACACACACACACACACACACACACACACACACACACACACACACACACAGTCTGAAACCTCTTGTCCCAAGTGGGGTCGCAGCAAACCGAAGCCTAACCCGGCATCACAGGGCTGAAGGGAGAGGGGGCACACCCAGGACAGGACGCCAGTCCATCACAAGGCACCCCAAGCAGCACTTGAACCCTAGGCCCGCCAGAGAGCAGGACCCGGCCAAACCCGCTGCGCCACCGCGCCCCTCTACACATTTACACAACATGTAATATTCTGCACAGTATGTGTAGCTAAAGGATGTAATTAAAACTGGATATTGAATGAAGGTCAGCTGCCCAGTGGAACATTAGACTGTGAAATTGTCAACATTTTAATTAAAGCACTGACCCCATGCCAGGCACCAAATCCCGCTCAGTTTGGCACAGCCCTTTTCAACACCCCCACAACAACAAACAGTACGGAAACACTACCTTACACGACACAAACATAGCTCTTATTGTATGATTCTAGGAACCACTGGAATTAAATTTTCACTAATGTTTTTGGTGGGTTAAAAATATCCACATTTTCTTTCCCTTAGGCCATACACAATGCCTGTTATTAAAATATAGTAAAGCAATTAAGGAGAAATCCTGACAAATCCAGCAACTCCGTACCAAAGCACAAAACTGAGGAGCAACCCTGTCATGATACATACTCCTCAAAATGGAACATATGATGTACTGCAAACATTTACACCTCCTGATTTGTGCTGTGGTCAACTGGATGGAAAACTATCAAATCTGAAATGATCATTACTTAACCACACCAGATTTTTAAATGGCATTGATCTCAATAAGGAAATAAATGAATAAATAAAATAAAATAATCAAATATCAAACAAGGTTATGGGGTGGTACCAGAAATGCTGGACACAGATTGTGTGATGCAGCCAAAAAATAAAGGGGGTTGGGCATTGAATGGTGGGTGATCACTCAAAGTCCAGAAGTGGAAATCAACAAACAACCGGCAGTACTGAATACAAAAATAGACATTGGGGGGGGGAGAGATGATCTTAAAATAAGTATTTTTTTCCTGAAATATCTGTGGATGTGTCAGTATGGTGTGCGTCTGTCCTGCAGAAGGAGGAATGCTTTAATCTGAATGTCACAAAGAAGGAAGTGTAGGAGGACTAAAAAAATACTAATTGAAGTACTGGGTTCTTTACATGAAAACTTCTTATGATTAATTCGTAAAATAGGAATTGCAGAAATACAAGAGCATAGAAATGAACAAAAAAAGACTAAAAATTCAGTGAGGAACATCTAGAAGAGCTGGTTGCTAAGAAACAAATGTTGGAGCCAGCAGATGTTTACTTTGAAGGAGGAATCTCTTTCTGGAACATGTTCTCATTATCCCCGTTAGTAATAGCATGATTAACCAAAAATCGGGTTATGCGATAAGCGAAGGTGACAACTTTCCCTTAATTATACTTTCAAAGATGATACTGGTTATGAACATTTTTTGCTGCATGCTAACCATTTTGTCTAGAATTTTCAGGTCCAAAAAAAAGAAAATCAAAGCTTAAGAAACTACTTTCTTAATATCTGAACATTGAATAGTCTCCTCATCCAATCATTTCGTTACTGCCTTCCCTACAATTACACTAACAGCTTTCTCCTTTGCCCAGCCTTACTGTCATATTGGAAGAAATTACTATCCTTACATATTATATCCAACTAAAATGCAAGCAAATCAAATCAGGCTTTTAAAAATTAATAATTAAAAATAGGAAGTACTATATGGCCATGCCATTAATCAGGAAATATTCACTGATAACAAAATGGCATAGAAACCAGAGTGTGACACATTAATAGGAGCTGTTGAAAAAAAGTGTCTAATTCAAGAAATGTTTATCCAGTGTATGTTGATTCAGCTGTGGAAGACATTTGGTACTTTGGTAATATACGAGCCATGATGCCATATCTACTACCACATAGTAATCATTAACATTTAAGCCCGACACAGTCCAGTATGTTGGGGAGAGATTCCTGTGATGGCTCACGACTAAGACCGCAGAGTTTTTTTTCAGTTCTGTAAAGTCACAGCACAGAAATACCAGTTGTTTGAAACTCCGCACCCATATAACTAAGCATCTTATGATAAAAGGAATAATGCATCTAGAGGTAACACTTGCAGAATATAAGATATATATGCAACTATACATATTTTATGTTTCAGATGTTCATGGGTATTTTAGACACCACCTGCCTCTGTAGCAAAGCCTGCTGTTATCCTTCTTCATTGCCACTCAATTTTTCTTCCACAAGAACAAAAATCCCACTGACAAGTGTCGTCATATTTTCCAATGACAAAAACCTTCACTTTTCCTTGTTCATTTCTTGACAATCAGACAAACATTTATTACGCATATAACTTATACATTGTTTTGCCTTCTTAAGAAATGTGACATCTAAGGAGACTATTTGTATCTGGTGTTTTCTTTTGTCCATTGAAGTATTTTCTAAATGCCAAATTAACTAAAAAAACCTTCTTCGAAAATGCTGGT
Source organism: Scleropages formosus (assembly GCF_900964775.1). NCBI lineage: Eukaryota > Metazoa > Chordata > Actinopteri > Osteoglossiformes > Osteoglossidae > Scleropages > Scleropages formosus. The sequence continues at coordinate 13,058,314 of NC_041825.1, read as the reverse complement.
GTATTATGTTGCTTATGTACACAATTTTAATTGTTAAAATGGAGTATCAATACTCAAGAGCAAGTTCTTGCATGAGATCTAATATTTGAAAGAAACTTCAGCTGCTGTTAAGTCTTATGCAGGAAGGCCCAAGGTTTGCTTAAAGCATCTAGAAATAAGAGTTCTAAAACTACAGGGATCTCTAAATAAGGGAAAAGACCTGTTTGTTATCATAAGATGAAGAAAGTGTTTTGTTCATGACACAACGCTATGAAGTGTCAAGCAGATTGTGAAAAACTGTTCAATGCCATTGCCTTTCAGTTTTAGGTTAGGCTCTCGCTCTCTTTCCAACTTACTGCTTTGATTTCTCCAGCTCCCCATACAGCCATCCATCCTTCTCCTCGGGGATGAGGAGTGTGATGATGTCTCCTTCATCAAAGCTCAGCAGTGTATCATTGCTCTCAGCTGTGTGGGGGAAGATTGTTCGCACCTTGGGCCTCTTGACTATGTTAAGCCCTGTGGACACGGATACAGATCTAGGTAGGCTGCCCTCTTCACCACTGTTGTGATCTGTTGGTGACAAAATGATCATTACTCTGCAGACTGCTTTATTAGTACATAGATAAGTGTGATAATGAAGTGACATGAGACACAGACCCAGCATTTAACAAAGCAAATGATATTACATTCTTGTGTTCATTGTAATATTAACCTACATGGCTATGAAAGGAATGTGTGTACCAATGGTTTTTTAAATTGGGGTGTTAACATTAGCAGAATCTCAGCATGCCTCATCATGAAGGCAAGACCTCTTGGCATGGTTGTTATGTCAAGCCATGTCCACTATAAGGCACAATGGTCCTCACCTGAGATCTGCTGTACTGTAATAGGCTTTGGAACATCTTGAGAGAACATGTTGGCAAGAGGGCTGGTGTTGGCCTTCAGTGGTGGGGCAGGGGGTGGGATCACCGTGTCCGTGTTGGTCTAAAAACAATCCAAGGGATTAAAAAAAAATAAATAAATAAAAAAACATACAAAAAGGTGTTAACCTGATACAGCACTGGTGACAGGTGAAGTAGGATGATGAACGCCCTATATTTAGAACTGAAAATAGCTGATCCAATACAAGTGAAATGTTTCAAAACTTCCAAATATCGGTCTAAAGTTTATTTTATACTTTAGCTGAAAAAACCTAGAACTGAACACTGCCATTCAAAAAAATCAAAGAATTCACCACATGGTCTCAGGAACCATGGCAGTCTGAGATCGAGCTCACCCTGCTGTAGCGGTCCATGGGCGGTGAAGGCTGAGGCGTGATGGACACGGGTGTGCGCAAGCCCTCTATCATGGACATCACGCTGTCAGGCACCTTGGTGGCATCGCTGCACTTGTCCTGCCAGTTGGGCAGCTGCATGGTAAGCATGTCTTTGGCCTGCACACAACAGGGCAAAGGAGGGATAAAACAAGGGCCAAGAACATTTTAGCACGGAGAGCCTTTCAAAGTGCCTTATTTTCTTCTCACTCCGTTTCACAGAACTGGCGCGACTAAAACAAAGCTTGGACACTTGAATTTTGGTGACAAACATTAAGCATATCAATTTGTAAATGTGAAGTGCACACAGTCATGCAAAAGACATGTTACGTCCATGAACCTTTAGTGCAAAACTGCTAAAACTAACCGACCCGACAGAATAAAGGACTAATAATGAGTCACTTCCGGCACATTTATACCTAGTGTTTTCACAATGTACTTCAAAGACATTTGTCCTTAGGGGAACTTTTTATTTTAAAAATAAAAAAAAAAGTCACCTTGGAGGTTTAAGAAAAGAAAATCATTGCTTTAGCCCAGGAAAAGAAAGCTGAATGAAAAACACAGAAGCAGATAATACAAAATAAAATCAACCCTTTGCAGATTGCTTGAGCAATACCACCCACCAGACTTATAAGGTCTGTGGGTTTACAGGATGGGGCAGGAGACCTACAAAATCACCTTGTCATGGAACATGCTGATCTGATGGGAGAAGATGCAGTGCTTGTCCACAAGGAAGCAGAACCTCCTCTTCTCCTCCAGAAGTGCCTCCCTGCAGCCGTCCGCAACAAACTTCTGTATTTCCATCTGACGGGTGGTGACTGCCTCAAGGCACTGTGGGGTCCAGTAACACAGTTTCATCACACTGACTGTTAAGGGATATTGCCAGTTTGTTTTGAATATGGATTTATTACCGTATCACTCTGAATTTATACCTTACCTGTCAAAGACATTGTGGTAATTATACTGGCTGCATTTTTAGAGACACACACAGATGCACATCTGAACTTAAATAGGAAGCCAATACCCATCAGATATCTCACATAAGAAACAAACAAAGCATATAGTGCTGGGCAGTCTCCACTCATCTTTTTTCCTGCAGGGTTGTCATGGTGATCGTAAAAGTCATTTGTCACCGCGGTTTCGGTTTCAACCCACCCCACACCAATGTCTCGGCTGTCTCCTCTGAAGAGACACACCTATATCAACATTAATATACAACCCATGTTGCTTTAATTAATGCAGAACAACCACCCAGTGAGCTAAATAATAAAACAGGAAGCATGTGGTCTCTACTACTTTTCCATGAATCAAGGGACAGCTGGTAAAATAGTAGAGCTTTTGGACACAAAGGTTGCAGGTTCAAATCCCACCTCTGGCTGTAGTACCCTTGAGCCAGGAACTTACCCTAAATTGCTCCAGTAAATTACTCAGCTGTACAATGGGTACATAGTTGTAGATAGATTAACAGTGTAAGTCAATTTGAAGAAAAGCATCAGCTAAATGAAGAAATGTAAATATATTGTTAATCCAGAGTCCTTAAAATATATTTGTTTAGGAGTGTTTAATTATAACCCCAATTAGACACAAGCACCTTGATTCAGTTTAACAAAGAGTGAGACTAAATGTTTTCCAGACTCTTGTAATGGTTTTGATAGTCTTAAAGCCTCCAGATATGTAGAATTGCACAGCTGAGGCTGACCCTGTTGCTGTTTTTCAGAATAGATGTACTACATGTGACAATAAAAACAATTCATGATACTCTAGGGGAAGAATCATTGTAAATCTCTATTGTTCAGCCTCTCTGTCAATTTCCCCTTTAGAGTGTTGGACTACTCCAGCGGATCTGCTTTCAGCTGGAGATACAAGTCTTTTCAAATGCGGCCATCTGCAGCATTCTAACAGTCACAATGAGCCTCCTTTCTACATGCAAATGAGAAACTTAGGTGGGGAAAAACACTGTCATACCATGTAACCCAACAAACCTGCATACATAGTCTAACATATATTCCGTACACATACATGTGCAACCATATGCTAAAGTACAGGCACAGCAAGATGGTTTAAAACCAGTTGACAATGAAGTTATTTTGCATGCATAATGTCGAAAAACTGCTCATAATATCCCTGTGATTTTACCTTAAGAAAATTGTTCTTATTAAAAGATAAATGTATAGTTTACAGCATGAGCAGTGTGTCTAAAAACTGCTTTACTTAGGTCTGTAAAGTAACCGAGTACTGAAACTGTCCTTTAAGAAGTGATAAATTAGATGGAATACTGTGCAGAGGTGAGGATAGTATAGGTCTGTCACTTTGGGAGGGCATAAATCCCTTTTAGAAGCTTGTATAATGTACAGCTATTATGATGTTTTAATAACCTGAATGAGGAAGAACAATGTGCGTATGTTCACCATACAGAAGACTGATGGAAACAGGTGGGGCCAGTTGATAGTATTCTTTTCACTTTTTTGTGTTTTTACTTTCTAACATTGTTCGATGGAAGCGGTTTGAAATTTGGTGTCCTTTGAAAAATTTAAGTAACTTCAATAATTACAAATGCATTTATATTTCAAAATTAACCACATTTCCTACTTTATGCAAGAACAATTTAGCAAGTGGTTTGTGGATTTTGGCATGTCATGAATATTTAAACACGTGATGATTTGGGTCTATTCAAATGCTCCAAGTGAAAAGCAAACCTCTAGCAATAAACATTTCTTAGGAATCATACAAAATTAAAGGATGAAGCTGAAGTCAAGAAAAGTACTAAATGTATAAATCCATATTAAGCCAAATATTAAATAAGTATTAAATTAAATATAGTAAGCCAAACATGCACATTCACCTCTAACTGCTGCTAATGCACTCCAAGCACTTTGTCACAGTAGATTTCCTCATCGTATGGATGTGCAATACATATTATATGCGTGTATATTTTAATCTAACTTTTATTCTAACCCCCTCCCATTCTTTCTGCTGCTGGTTTCTGAGAGTTGCCACACAAAATTTCATTGTACTGTACACAATGACAAACTATCTTAATCTTAATTTAGCAAGTTCCTGCTACTAAAGTGACTTCTAACATAATGTACAATGCAACAGGGGAGAGTAAAGAAAGCAACACATGTTTTTGTTCTCAACAGGTGGCAGCGCAGGCCGGGTTTTACAAAGTTACTCAATCAGTAGAATGGCTGACATGTTCACACAGGTATACAGGCCTGACGTAATCTCTAAGCTATAAGCAAGTGAGAAGGCCAAGACTGTTCCTGGAGACTCTTTCCTCACAATTCATCTTACCACTCCATAAACAAGTTTCCTTTCTATTCCCTTGTCAAGATGGAAAGAAATCAGTGGGAACCCATGCCTCTCATTCAAAATTTTAATCAATTTTTCAGTCGGAAAGCATATTCATCTGCTCGCTATTTTAGAAGGTGAAAATCCGTAAAGCCCAACAAGGGGCTACTGGCATATTTGCTTTGTAGTCATGAATCTTGAGCGTTTAATGTAGGATCAGAAGCTGTCGAATTGCCCCAGAGCAGCAGAAGGCTAGTGCCTATCTCAGAGGGCCACAGCTTTATCGTTTGGTTTAACCTGAATTCCCCTTTGAATTAGTGACCGATTTATACTTGAGATGACTTATTGTCAAAACAATAAGATCATTAAGCGTTGATGTTGAAACCAGCACACACCCACTTTTGGTCCTTGGTCCTTGGAATGGAACTGCTGACCCTCTGACTTTGGAGGTTTACATCCACAAGGGTGCAACTGCTTTGTTAAATCGACAATCTTAACACTAACTAAATGAACCATAACATACGGAATGCTTTAGATTCTGGCTTGCCACACCCTGATGAGTGACACTGTTTACAGAGCTACTGTAAACACAGTCTCCTTGTGTCTACTATATACTCAGAAACACAGGATCCTTTGGGTGCTACATTTTAAGGCCAACACTGCTCTGGGCTCTTTGTATGAGCCTGTTCCACAGTGGGGACACTGTCCCAGGACTGGGTAGGTCTGCTTTTCACAGGGCAACATCTTAAAAGGTCTCTTCCTGATCACAATACACACAACATTTCAAAAGAATATTCTGTGTCACACAGTTCATAATGTGAATGCAAACACTGTACTGCAGCAAATGCAAATGTTATTCTAATGGAGTGGTGGTTGTGTAGCAACGAATCGGCAGACTCACCTCATTTTCCTTGGCCTCATATTTGGTGACATTCTTGCCTTGACTTTTCCTCCTCAGTTTCTTCAGGTCAGACTGGGATCGCTCTAGTGAGTCCTGTTTCAGTTTGTGTTCCGTCTGGTACCGCTTGAATGTGGCCTGTGCAAGACAAACCCTTATGTGTTGTGTGTAATCTGAAATTAAGTGTTTTTAAACTGATGAGTATAATAATTTTATTAATGTTTCACCATTTTTTAGTGATGTGTTGAGCATCACAGGATGCTCATTCAACTCATTTCCTTAACGTTATACACACAGGCTACAGCATTAAGCATTACTCACAGTCATGTACTTCACGTCCATGTCTGTCTTGCGCTCCAGTTCAGCTATGATCTCCTTGTGAAATCTTTTGAACTGCAAAAGTACATGAAGTGTCACCCCACAAACAGCTCACTGATTAAACCACAAATAGACTTGAAAACATGCAAACACAGAACATCTCCCTACAACTCTCCACCTTCATCACTAAAATCAGCTCCTCACTCTCCTCTGGCTGCTTTCATTTCACCCTGTTAAAGAAACCCTCCCTGGATCCAAACTCAGTCCAAAACTACAAACCAGTCTTGCTCGGCTCCCTCCTGTCTACATCTAGAGCAGGTGGCCTGTGGTCAACTTTGTGAATTCCTCACCCAGAACATCTCCTCAATGGATATCAATCTGATTTCAAAGTTGTTCACTTCATGGAGACAGCGCTTCTGGCAGTGTCTGATGCGCTCCAGTCGGCTAGAGCCGCCTCCCTCTCCTCGGTCCTCATCTTCTGATCTGTCTACAGCACTTAACACTGTCTACTCTCCTCTCTCAGTCAGCTTGGGATCAAAGGAATGGCACTACAATGGTTTGAGTCCTACCTATCTAGCAGATACTATCAAGTGGTCTGGCGGAGCTCCTGTTCTTTTCCTCTGCCTCTCTCAACCAGTGTCCCGCAGGGCTCGGTACTTGGTCCTCTGCTCTTATCAATCTGCACCTCCTCCCTCGGTCCATTCATTACCTCCCATGGATTCCAATATCACTGCTCGCTGATGATACCCTGCTCTTCCTCTCCTTTCCCCCTGGAGAATGAGACATTTCTGCATCATGCATTGCTGCCTTCCTGTCAGACATCTCTACATGGATGTCTGATCACCACCTGCAACTCAACCTCTTCAAAACACAAATTCTTCACCTCCCAGCTGGCCTGTTTTCCTATCACGATCTATCAATCAAACTGGACAACTCTTCTCGTTTTGCCTACCTTCTTGGCTATGAGTCTGGGACTGATGATTGACTCAAGTCTTTCTTTCTCTCAGCACATCAAAGTCACAACCCGGACATGCAGATATATCCTGCATAATATCCGCAGAATCTGTCCTTACTTCACAACTGACTCTGCCCAACTACTTGTCCAGGCCATGGTGACATCTCGTTTGGGCTAGTCTCTCGTGTGGCCTTCCCACTACTGCCATCAAACCTCTGCTGCTGATACAGAATGCTGCTGTATGAGTTGTGTTTGACTTGCCAAAGCATTCCTATGTATCCTCCTCTACTCATTTCTCTGTGCTGGTTTCCTATAGCTGCCCAGATCAAAGACCCTGGTTAATGCCTACAAATGCATCAACAGAACTGCTCTTAGCCATTTACAAGACTTGATCAACTGCTACACCCCCACCAGACCGCTTCGCTCCTTCTGCCCACTTGGCGGTCCCACGCACAAAAAGTAAAGCACGGAGGTTCTCAGTTCTAGCCCCGTTGTGGTGGAATGATCTCCCCCTCTCACTCAGAACTGTTCAAACTCTGTTCACATTTAAGAAGGGTCTGAAAACTCACCTCTTCCAGACTCACTTCGCTCACAATCTGTTAAGGTCATGTAAGGTCTAAATGTTCATGCACCATAACTTTATGATCGTGCTCAGATAAGCCTTTACACAGCCACAACTCCTGTATTGTACATAAATGCTGATGTACATTTAAAAAAAAAAAAAAAAAAAAAAAAATTGTAGGAAGGTGATGTAATGAACATCGGTGCATATAATGGAAAGAAACTAACTTAAGAATCATACATCTGCAACTACGTCTCCCTTTCTCCTAATGTAATGCACAAATTGTGTTTCTCTGAGATGTACATTGCTTTGGAAAAAAGCATCTGCTAAATGACTAAATGTAAACACCAATTTCATAAAACCTTTTTTTATTTGTGAGGTACTAATGCATTCATTTTCTATACATCACTGCCCTGCCCTACCATGGAAATGGTTCCAATAAATACCATGAAATGCAAGATGAGGAAACAGTTTATCATATTTTAGAGGTATTTTTTTTTTTATCCTTGACATACACATTGACAGCAGGCTTTCATCTTCTTTAGGCAAAACTGAAGCATTTCACTGGGATGTAGCAATGATGAGGCACAGACTGAAGAATGAGTCTAATGAATTACACTCATTATCAGCAGGGAGTGCCATCACCACACTGCTACCTTGATTCATACAGTAATGAAGGATTAGCACAGTTTTTCTCCATTCGGTACTGGTGAATGCTTTTTTCATGCTGGGTTTTGTTGTATTTGAACTGTTAATTGCCTCGTCTTTATCGAGCTATTCATTGAACACATTTCACACTTTAAAATGTAATTCATTAGTATAGAACTTTTCAAGAGTTAAGCAAAGTTCATATGGAGAAATACCCCTTACAGAGAGAATATCAAACTGTAGGTGTATTTTTACTAATATCTATCCTTTAGCAGCTCATTAATTAAACAGAGCAGATTAACTTGGTACAGAATTTAAAAAGGACCATTTAACTCAAACCAAAAAGGTGCATACTGACAACTGACTAAGAGACTGACTACTCATCTTTTTACCATTATGTATTATTCTATGAGTACAAAGTCTAGTAAGTCCTCATGTAATGGCTTTAGTTTACTGTGATTTGAATTATTTTTTTTTCTATCAGACTTTTAGGCAAAGACAATTAAGTTAAGCACAAAAGAAAATAAACACAGGCTCAAAAGACCATGATCAAAAATTGCTTGATGAACACAAACATCAGAAATATTATAATTAGTCTTGTTGCTCAATTAATGTTTTCACCAAAAGCATCTTATTTAACATTATTTGACCCATTTTTACACTATGGTATTTTATCTGTGCAATTTCAGGTAATGTATTGCAGGGCAGGTCTGGGCCTTTGCACTCATAGAAGATGGGGGCTCATATTTCTTCAACTACAGCTCTACCATGTGCCTGCTATTTTCTTCATCTTTTTTCTGCTGATTTTTCCCTAATGAGCCTTAGAAGTCATGAAAATTAAGTAGAATGCAAACGTGAGAAAAATCATTACTTGTAACATGGCATCTAATAATATTTTGATGAAAGGTCAACAATTTGAGGAACTTGGCACTTTTTCCAATTTGAGGAATCTACAGGTTTACATATGACAAAGTTTTACATTTCACAAACTTTCCATAATTCTTCACACTGTGGGGGATCAGTATGTAAACATACTGTACGTTCCTGGAAAGGCTTAGCAATATCTTCATCCATGACTCAGATAAAAGGTAATACTGGTATCACAGCAACAGCACAAAACATTGAAGGAGAACACACATTTCAACGCTGATAAGCCGACATGCAGAGAGAAAAATAAAGTGCATAGCACGGAGTCTCTAATTGCAAATTACTTGCACTTCAAGTGACAGGCATGAGATTCAGCTGTGCTGTGCATGTGACTTTATGCTGCGTGTGTGTTCCCAAGGTGCCAGAGCAAAGGGCATGCTTAGACACCTTCCCGTTCCACAACCGGAAAAACAACCACCGCTCCCATGCCTCCCATGAGAGCGAAGCAGCACATAAACCTCAAATCAACACAGCAAAAAAAAAAAAAAAAAAAAAAAAAAAAAAAAGTATTCTGAAGACACCAAGCAACCCACTGCATTTTGACTGTGCTATTGAAGGGTTTTTGCAGGAATTAAATTCTGGGGCTCTGGGGGAAGGTAGCAAGACGAACAATGGACAGGGAACAGTTGCAGTGATATATGCAAACCCTATACATTGGAGCATGGGCATACTTACATTCTCCTCCAGCTCAAAGAAAATTTTCTTGTGCACCTCCGAAATCTCTGCCAGCACCACACCTGGAGAGACAGATCATGTGTGTCCTGACATAAATGGCAATAAAATTGAAATTTGCAGTCTCAGCTTGCATGTCTGTTACTTATTTTGCACTAACATTACAATTTTCCACAAAGTGCAGATCTCAACTTCAATTAAGTTCAACTTATTATTAATACGGGGCTTTTCCCCAACTCTGCTCAACAGATGTTACCAAAAAAAAAAAAAAAAAGTCATGCTGACCTTTTCCTTATATATTTTCAGGCCTGTGATAAACTGCTCTCTCCTGACAAGAGATTTGGCTTGAAAGAAGTGTGTATGGTCTTCAGGTTCAGTTAGACACACTGAACAGTTTCACCCTTATTATGAAAAAATAAATGCCACATGGAGCAAGGCTGAAAAAAGCCAAACGATGACCTTTAGGACTGTAATGCTGCGGTACTTATTGCGCTGCCATTCCTGAGAAACGTCACGGGGCACCTCTTAATGAGGCACCTCTGGCTTCAAAAGCATTCCCTAACCTGCCTTGCTACGCTTTCCTTTGGTTCTGCTGCTCAGGCTTCTGGGCTTTTCCTTTTGCTGTCTGAACGCTTGGTTGGAATTCTGGGAAGTAGAACATGTTTGAATCTGCCTAACAATCCAAATCAGTAAAATAACAGAATCCAGATCTTCTATTTTTTGGTTCACTAAAACACCTAGAGTGTAACATCTACCGTATAAAAAGAAAAGAGAACAGCAAAGGCAGCCATTAATTGAGAGAAAAGACCATACAAATACAGGATCAGAGAGTAGGGGGAGACTGTTGAAGATCCACAGATCAACAGTTCATGTCCAGTTGGACAAACAGTGTTGCTGTGTCATCAGCAGGAACAACAACAAGCTCATGTGCTATAAGGACAGGGAATATTCCAGTGGCTCTCCATTATCATTGCTACAGGGATGGTGTGACTCATCAAGTTTTTAAATGGCTTAGTTTTCTTGCATAAATTTCAGCATGTAATTGCTTTGGTTTTAAATTTTAAAGGACTAGTGTTGTGCATAGATGAAAATGAGCCACTGTTTTCCTAATGGACTATTTCAGATAGATTAGCAGGCTTCCCCACCCTTAAACACCACAATTGGAAAAGCCTTGCCTCTTGAAACAATAGTAAAACAATGTAAAAACCATTTCTTAGAAACCAATGTTAGCAAATACAAAAGATCATTTCAGTTCATGTTATCGTTAACTGCTAGTGTCAACAAGAATTTACTCATTTGGAAGATTTTTCTCCAAAGCAATTTACAGCATTAAGCTACTTGCAATGCTATATCCATTTCTAGAAAATTTATTAAAGGTTTGTAATTTTTACATGAGCAATTGAGGGTAAATACCCTACTCACAGGTACTACAGCATAAGGTGGGACTCGTACCTCCAAAGGTGGCAGCTTCACCCACTATCCTACCTGCTGAATAACTGAATACAGAAATTTATTTCTGGTACTGTGGTGAAAAAAACATTGAAGTGACTTTACTGCCCATAGCAATCATTTATGGCAATGTTTTTTAAAAAATAAAATAAAAAAAATCTAAAATGTAGCATTCTCTCTTTACTACTGCTATTTAACCCAGTATATTTAAATAAATAAATAAATAAATAAATAAACAGCGCACATGTGTAAGTATAGGTTTGGCAATTGACCAGCTGCAGCTTAAGCAGGACCACTATCTAAAGGTCAGCAGGACATCCTGGTAAATGCTGCCTTTGTGTAACACTGATCATGGATTGTGTGTTTTCACTGCACTAGAAACAATTTGGAGGGTGTGGACACCCATAAAGGTTACAGTGTGCAAAAAGCCAGCAGGATCCATGAAAAGCCCTGTTGATTGTCTTTCATAGAAACAGTGCAAAATTCATGCCAATATAGCAAATCAAATCTTTCTCAAAACATGCACTGAATTATGACTAACCCGCAACATTTAACATTAAATTATTTGTGGTTTGAATACATGTGTTCAACCAGTTATTCAATAATAAAGTATGACACTGTAAATAGAGAGTCAGCAACAGGTCCCTATACAGAACTCTATCCTTGGACAAAGTTAGGAAAATAAATAGGAAACGTGTCAAAACCTAAACCAAAACTACTAATACTATAGTGCTAAACTCAGTTCAAACACGTCTTGCTGATTAAATCTCCTATTGTATGACTAACCATTGCGCAAGTACTTCCTTTATGCTCACAACGCTCATGGTATAAATAAGGACAATATAGTCATTCTATTTCCTTAAAGAAAAGTTAATAAATACAAAGTTTTCAGTATATATTCATTGTTTCGTTGATCGGAGTATATTCCCACCACTGTTTCTCAATATACGCATTTAATCTCAGTAGCAATTAATGTTTTTTTTTTTTTAGGAGGTCTTGTCCTTATTTTAGAATGGTGGTTAATTTTGCATGCATTTGCACAGAAGGAGTTTCTGTCGACACACACCCAACTCCAGTATGGCCCCACCTTCAGAAACACGTCAGAGTTAGACTATACACAGTAAACTACACTCCCTATGACTTGCAGGATAGGGAGTCTTGTTAGTGTTGTTAGGTTGCTATGGATGAATTGCTTCTGTTAATTTTACATTACAATGACTCATAATGGCAAGGTCCTAACACACCATCTCCAAAATCAAAGCTCACATTCAGTACCTGCCCATTGTAACAAAACACTAAAATACATATCTATTTAATGCCAACTAATGCATCCAGGCAGAACCATTATAATAGTAATCCTATTTCTCATCATGTCTCTAAGGAACTACCCAATATAAATTGAGACAATACACTGCAGTTCCAATTCCCCGGAGAGAGAGAGAGAGAGATTAAGTACACAGAACCATCTGTAGGTGAACACCGTGACACACAGCCAGCTCACTGGCTGCTGTACTCTTGGAAGGGTGTTGTCATCAGGGAACAGGATCCTGCAGTGTCCACACCCTGAGACCTGAGGAATGACTCTTACCCATTTCCGCCACCACAAGCACAAATCGCTGTCTGGACAAACACAGTTCACCAGGCTGCATTCTTTTCCACCAAAAAGAAGAGTGACGTCCAACTGTGAAACATCTGCAGTGATGGATCTACCTGGGCTTGCCTGAATGTGTCCTGGCTGAGAGGGTTGGTTTACAGTGTCTCATTTTGAATACTGGATGAATAACCCAGAGCAGTGTTGCTCCAAACAAAGACAGGAACAAAACCGTGAAAAGGAAAAAAGTAGCAATTCATCCTTTGTAATCACTGGAAGTTATTACATCTTTAAAAGAAAATTAAAAGCCAAAAACACAATGCAGACATCAAGACTGGTTAGAGCTGGACTTAAAATATTCACTTTATTAAAAAAATTTTAAAAGCTGAATATGAGGAAAAAAGGTCAGCCATGAAACAATACTTTCCCTGAGAGATCACTGCACTTGTACAAAATATTTTCCCCATCAGCCAATGTTCATATGCTCTATGAAGAGGATGTGGACTTGCCACGACCCTGTCTTTAGGATAAGCGGTTTTCAATACTGAAGTAGTTATTTTATTAATAGGAATGCAAATATTTTATGAGTCAAAGAACATTTTCTGGTTAAACGCATGCAATACAGCAGGATAACTGGGGTCGTTGCTATGGTAGTTAATTGTGACACAGTTGGTTAAAGCAAGCAGAAGAGTAATAGGGATGGGGACACCTACACAGTAGTTGCTGTGACAGGGATGAGGAAGGGTACCACACTGTAGCTGCTGGGAAGAAGGGCGAGACGCAAAACCCATTACGGCTGCACTTTAGAAGTATATCCTGTGATTGCTGATGCCACCAAAGAAGAGGCTGCTTGATAGTGTACACCTACAGAAAAGCTATGGGAGACCGTATGTGGGAGCGGTGGGACATCTCCATCCCAGACAGCCTTGCTGAACAGTCCTTCTGGGGTAAGAAGGAAAGCAAAGTCCCAGCATCAGCAACATAACACTCCTAATAAAAAAAGAGTGCCTTTAACAAAACTAGAAGCACAATCAAAGGAAGCCCCCCTTCCTTAACTACAGTATTGTTTTTTCCCCCTAGTAAGAAAAACACATTCTTTTTGCAGTTATTGTTTAGGTGTATGTGATCAAAACAGCCTTAAGAAAAGGTGAAGGGGTTGAAGCTGAATGGAGATATACTGCAGTTATATTACACTATCAGCTGTGCAAGAGGGCTCGGCAGTGTTGAGAAGGAATTCTCTGCCCTCCTAAACGAAAGTGCAATACCAATGATATACGTACGTGCTGTTACTGTTATATATGAGGCAATCAAGTGTTTGCAATACAGACCGTGTTCATTTTGAACGACTAACAAGGAGCTGTGCTCATCCACTTAAGAGCAGCTGAGGATTGCTTGGACACCAGTTTTATTATACAGAGCAGCATGTGCCAAGAAGGGCACAGAGTACAGTCCTGGGGGGGGGGGGCTTTCTAGGACCCTCAATGACAGGAAGGAGACGGCTGGTCTGGGATCTCCTCCTCTTGCCATTTTTCTGAGGTTTGTTTGTAAAGCCAGGTCACAGTACCTTGTTCACATGGCTCAGAAGGACATTTGCATCTTTGCTGACCGCACATGCTGACAGCGGAAGGCTCAGGCTCCTCGTGTCACCGCAAAGGGGAGGTCTTAACCCTCACATTGCAATATTCTGACCCAGGTAGTAAGGCTCCACAACAAATAGAGTGGTTAGAGAAAATGAGTTTCTTGTCGTTTGTCAGAAAACCTAAACAATTCTTAAAAAAAAAAAAACCTCAGGGTGCTAATGTGTTATCTTACAGTTTGTTGCTTTTGTGAAAGGCAGCTTATCTATGCCAGATAAGATGACCAATGTAGCAGAAATGCTATTTGCATTTCTCAATGTTACAGCACAAGAGTTTAAGTGAGATAAGCCTATAACCCCTGCAGCATGCATGGTCTGGAAACGCTGAAGGATCCAGCCTATCATCAGAGACACCCTCAAGTGCCATGAGAAAAATTATGATTTGTATCCGTATTTAACGCAAGCTACTGAAACACTATGTAACACAATGCTTGTTTACAATGGCTTTCAAAAAGAACTGTTCTTTGAATTAACAGGTGCATTTACTAAATAGAACTGTGTGAATTGGCTCCACTTTACTGCAGGCCTGAACAAAACAGCAAACAAAAATAAATGGATGGATGCATGCGCCAGCATTTAACACACATGGAAATACTCCAAAGAAATTTACCAAAAAAAAAAAAAAAAAAAGTTTCAAATGTCTAACCTACTGAAAAATATTTATCTAAATGCAAGCAAAGCCCAACCCTTAACCCTTTACATAATGGAAAGGTGACAGCAATGCTACTCAACAAATCTAAATCCTACTATCAAAAACTGTGGCGCACACACACACATTTTATCTTTGCTGGGGAGACCGGTCTTTCCTCATGCTTCTAGAAGACTGAGCTGTCTGAAAGATTTATTCGGCGTGGAGGAAAAGACGACACGAACACAAAATGTACAACAAACAGCCAAAGCAGCATGCATTACCAAATGCCTTTAGTTGTTGGGTCAACAAAAGGCAATGGAGGCAATCCTGGCTCGAGATATTATATAAAAAGTGGTCAAATCTCACTGTACCCCATAAACTCCATTTATCTGGATAGTTCAAACATCACAAAAAGATGACTTAGTACAACAT
The DNA here is from genome assembly GCF_900964775.1 of Scleropages formosus. Lineage (NCBI taxonomy): Eukaryota > Metazoa > Chordata > Actinopteri > Osteoglossiformes > Osteoglossidae > Scleropages > Scleropages formosus. The sequence continues at coordinate 13,043,013 of NC_041825.1, read as the reverse complement.
GTACCTTGCCATCAAGATTTGCTGCCGTTCCCATTTTTTTAATAATCAGTATGTGTAACCCAATCAGATGAAGTGGTCCGTGGTCATACAACATATTTAACAATAACTGACATGTAATGTTAAAAGTATGAGGAGATCTATATGTAACCGCTGCAAGAAATTATGTCATTAGGAAAAGATGAAATTAGGTTCGCAAACTGTTTGACAAATGCTGATTTTGTACATAAACACAGTTTTGTCATCATTACTGTACTTTGGAATGCTAAATTACATTAGTGTACGTTGCTGTGACAATGGCTTGAACACTCCTCAGGTCCTGTTCTAACAGGACAGGGTAGCACTAAAGAACAGAACTGCCAGCACATAAATGTTACAATGTTATACGATTGGCTGATCAAGACTTCCTAATGTTTTAGTATTAACAATAACTAGAAAGCTGCTAAAACACCTGTTCTGGAAACAGCAGAATGATTGGAAACTTGCAAGACAATAGAATAAACAAGCCATAAATAAAAGCAGTTTATTTGACCATTTACTGAACCAAGGGCACTAGCTTGTGTTGTTTACAGCAAGTATGCTAACCAAGTGATTAACTACTTACATTTACATGCGTTTATCAGACGCTTTTCTCAAAAGTGGCGTACAGTGTCAAGCTATTTACAACAACTGACTCATTTATATAGCTGTGCAATTTACTGAAGCAGCTCATGGTAAACACCTGGTCTAGGGTAGCACAGTAGCTCTAACCACTATACTGCCTGCTGTGCAATACTTAAATCGTAACTACTGTAACTATAAAACAGTTTGGTCCCTCACTCAGCAGGACTGTACCAGGCCAAGGTCACTTTGTGCTCAACAGATTATCAATCCCACAACTCAAATGGGAGTCATGACAACAAAAATAATTCAGTGTTTATTACGGTCAAGCAAGTGTCGAGTATAGTGTGTTTACAGTTACACCCGTTTTTTTTTCATATACAGTTAAAAATTCATTCAAAGACAATCCTGTGTTTGGGCAGAAAACATGTAAAATATTGTTTTGTGGAAAGTGTCACTTGTCATAAAGAACTAAAGGCAATAATGCATTGTTAGAAAACCACTAAGCCAACACAGAGTGCACATGCTGATAATCAAAGATGTCATAGCTCCAGGAAGCCCATAACACCTGGAGTGCACCTTAACTACATTCCTGCCACTCTTTAGTAACACTAGGTGCATTAATGCAGTATACCAGAGTATGCAGACATCCAATCAGGTTTCTATTTCCAACTTATTTCAATAAATTTCTTATGCAGTCAAAAATCTAAAGCCTAAAACAAAATTTCAAATTTTCCACCAAAAGATAAATAACAGCATTTTGTAATGCCACTGCACATCATGTGATACCTTCCTTACTGTGTGTGGGGGGGGGAAATAAAAATTTTATCCACTCATGTTTTATTGTGCTTATACAAAGTCAGATGAAATCATACCACGATAAATGTATATTAGTTTGAATGAAACAAGTGGTTGGTGCCAAGTGACATCTATAAGACCAAACTGATTTTAAAAATGAGTTCAGACCTGTAACTTGAGAGAAGTAATACATAATCCATTTTTCCACACCATGCTAAAACTGATTTACACAAAAAATAAGAAAAATTTGCAGCCATTTAAATATATAAAAAAGCTGACAAAGTCCAAATACAAATAGATCTGATATATATATTGGCTCATATAAAAATGGCATATAAGTTTATATTTTTATACTGACAACCTTGTTTATCTTAGGATAAAGTACACTTAGTGAAAAAGCACGCCGTGCCTGAGGCTGACGGACAAAGTAGTCTTCCACCGACAAAGATAAACAGATAACCCCATATAATCAATGGTGGAAACCTCTTCCACACAAGACTTTGCTGTTTCTGGTTCTGAGAGCAGGCCTTGTCCACATTTGGCACAGGGAGACAGGCCATGCTGAGTGTGGCAGATGGAGGGCAAGAGAACCACTGCTCTGTCTGGCTGCCTGTTCTCTGTGCATTTTGTGCGCGCGCGCTTGTGCGCACTGCCCGCTGTGCTGCGTACTGGAGAATTCACACTGTGCCGTGACCGTCTGCGTTATCCCTGTTGGCGGGCAGGCGGCAGGAGAGCCCGGGCCTGCTGGCACCATGGCCAGACACCAACCCAGTGCGGCTGCACTTTATTATTACTGCAGCCCAGCCATAACAGAGAACAATGAGGAGCCAGTAGGAACTTGATAAAAACAACGCATCAAATCTAGTCTCTGAGGGCATTAAACTGAATCATCCATTTTCTCAATTAATCATCCATTGTGTACCAAACACAGATGTTTGGCACACCATAAATAGGATGTTCATCTTCAATTAAGGAGACTGATTCAGTTGGGTGATTAAGAATGGCAGGATGGGGGGGTGGGGGGGGGGGGTGGGATGGCATTTTAAAATGTTACTTCCCCGTTTCCCTTTGTTCCAATTTGAGGGAAAGGAACATAAATATATGCAAAAACTACTGTAATATTCAGTCTGGGGGGAGGGGAAAAAAAAAAGTGAGCAGCAAAGCCCAGAGGAGCACAAACAAAAAGCATAACAAAATTTACCAGAAATGCTTTTGAAAAAAAATACTTTGTATATATGATTCAGTGCATCAGAACTAGCAGATAAAAAACAAAGCAAACTCCGTAAGCCCTTGTAATGACTAAAGAAAAAAAAGGGGCCTAATCTCAGCCCGTAATTCATCTCCAGTTAAGCTTGAATGCAAACATCAGTACCGGAAGAACATATCAAAATCATTTAATTGCATTGGATATTTTAGGTTTAAAAAAATAAGAAAAGAAATGCTACCCTATACTACTCCATGGTTTTATATTGGTTCGTGATGCAGGGGTAAGTGCATTTTTAGGGTGTATTTAATGAATCCTTCGAAGACTCACCTAGTTCCCTGGAGACTGGTGACACTGCAGCATTTTCCCCTATCTTTGAAACTGCATCAAAGTACACCTTCCCAGCAAGGGTCATCGCTGCAACAGAACAAATAAACATGTGTTTACGTGTCAGAGAGCTGCCACTTCAGTGTTCTTTGTTTAGTGTTTTTTTTTTTCCCTCCCCGAAACACCCGACACCAGACTCTCTGAAACTACTTCATTCTGCTCTGTATTGCCTAATAAAACATGAGCTCACTTCTGTAATGTTGTATGTACAGATAATATTGGCTGGACAGATTTTAGGGAGCAGCATGGATGCACTGTTTAACATGTGGGAACGGAACTGGGAGATCGCATACCTGACACGGACTTCTCGTAACTCTTGCCCAGGTTAATCAGGTTCCGCAGCCCCGGGTTGAACTGCTCCATGACATTCTGTGCAGGAGGAAGAAAGTGAAGAAATGTGGTTAGCGAGAGCTGAACCATGCAGTCGCATCAAAGTGAATGCAGCAGAATTCATTAAAATGTCAGATGAGGGCTGCTGACAGCGTTAAACCTGCAGATTCCCACTATGGAGTAAACCCAAAATCTATTGTACGGGTCTTGTTACACATTCATTGTTCGCATGAAGCCTTGAGTAAAGATTTGGAGGAACTTTGTCAAAAGCAACCCACACTACTTATTTTCAGAACAACTCTAGACAAAAATTCTATGTAATCTTTCCCAAAAATGTCAATTTCATTGCTCAGCAGCTGCCTCAGCTAAAGCAACTTACAAGCGTGGACACAAAATAGTATACTTTTACCCACAGATACAGATATTTACATTTATTCATTTAGCTGACGCTTTTCTCCAAAGTGACTTACAATGGTAGGCTATTTTCAATATTTACCCGTTTAAACATCTGGGTAATTATTACTGCAGCAATTTAGGGTACGTGCTTTGCTCCAGAGTACTACAGAAGTAGGTGGTATTCGAACCTAGAACCTTCAAGGCGGCAGATCTATCCACTATGATATCAGCTGCCACCAAAAAGATTGTGGAAATATGGATATATTTTACTAATGCCACAAAAAGCTGGTCCTCCTTATAAATGAGCTGGCAGTACTTTCGATCTTAAATGTAGTCATAATTACATGCACAATGATGCTGATTTATGGTTATACATGATTTCACTTTTTAAAAAAATAAAGCATTGTTTGCATCAAGTAAAATATTTGCATTGTGTGCACTGACAAATGACTGCAATGGGTCAGTAGTTCTGACATATCACATGGAGATATTTTGAGAATAATCTCTATATGCTCAGCTACATTCACCAAAGTCCAGTATGATCAAGGACAATCTCGAAGTGCAAGACAGTCAATCCTAAATGTGAATTTGCATGGTTATATGACCTCTATTCTGGAGGTCCATCAAGTGCCCTCTATAAACCAGAAGAGCTGATCTTTCTGCACGAGGGGTGCATGAACGGAGAACACGGGACAGAAATAATCAAGAGGGGAAAATTAAAAGAGAAAATGAAGACAGTATGAGGTGATATCCTTCAGTGTAAGGAAGCGCTGCTAGTACATTTTCAGGCCCAGAAAACTGGCTCCACACACACACACACACACACACACACACACACACACACACACACACGTAACATCAGCTCCAGTCAAAAAGCACAACTGGATCAGTTACATTACATGTATCATATATCTAAAGGCCTGCATGAGAGTCTTTCTCTACTGCACAGTGAGCGCAGACCCAATTCTTTCTCTTGAATTTGCAAGGCAATGGCCTCATTGTTCAGTGATGTAGTGAAGAGCAATTTCATTACAGTCTCTGCAGAAGCCAGCATAGTTTAGGGAGGAGTATGGCTAAGGGAGAAAAATAAAACACTGAATACAACAGTGACAAAGTCTGTAATCTGCAATTGCCTGTCTTTGTTCTCACATACTACATTGTTGATGAAGAAGTCAAGCAAAACTTTCACCAAGCACCATTCTCTAATAATCCCCTGTGATCAAATCAGGAAAATAATATTTATTAACAATATTTTAAATTACAAATACATTGTATTTTGGTATATTTAACTCTTACCTTAGCAACTGCAGTGGCAGTCAAAGACCATGAGCAAAAACTGGTACAAACTTATATTTTTTACTTTCTGCAAAACCTGCAGATCATGTAAGGGGTACTGGTACTTGAAACAGTAATTCCACCAACCATGACAGCAAACTTTGACTGGTATACCTGATTAACAAAATATATATAAAAAAAATACAAGGATAACAAAAATAATTATGATAGCTCAGTCATCATGCACTGATCTGAACTCACCCTCATTTAATTTGCAAATAATGTGGAAATGTAAAAGGCAGAAGGTAGCAGAGTGTTGAGTTGTTGGGTTGCAACTAAAATACAGAGGTTTGAATCCTATCTCGATCCTTAGTACTGTTGTGCAAGGTACTCAGTCTAAACTGTTCCAGTCAAGTAAATAAATAACTTATGTTAGTTGTGTATAGCAAGTTATTCACAAGTTGCTTTGAACAAAAGCGTCCACTAAATTAACAAGTGGCAACACACAGTCTGAAACCACTCGTCCCAAGTGGGGTCGCAAACACTATCAGGAGTTTTCATACATGTTCTACTGGGTTATTAAACACAAAACAACAAAATTAAGAGAGTGACATGACTTCCAATTCACAAAAGTGTGAATGGGGCTACCTTGACTGGCAATGATGAAAATGATGGGATAGTCTGCAATGCTGACAAATTCCATTTAGTGATACTACAGCCAAGATTGTTTATATCAGACATACGGACAGTTGTGCTCATGTCACAGTAGATTTCTAAGCTTAATGTTCATAAGTCAAACACTTTACTGCCAACATTATGAGGCCAGTTTAACATTTTGAAAAGGAACCAATACTTTTGTTCAAATGTGAAGGCACAAGGCCCTACTTTTTTGCATTATTTCGCTAGTTACCACTCACAGTGCTGTGCAAGACATTTCAAATGTGATGGTTTTCACAAGCAGATCTCTCAGTGATATGTAAAATAATGGTACAATGGGACAGTTCAATTTAAGTTAGAATATCCAGTGTGGTTCTCAAATTATTTGGAAATGTAGCTGGGCGGCCTTGTTAAAAAGTGTTACAGCTTTAAAAAAAAAAAATTCTAAATCATAGCAGTTAACACCTACAGGAACTCTCAGTAAAGGTCTATCAATTTTTTGTGAAACATTTTTCATGAAATTGACAAGCCCCTTGAGCAGCAAGTGGCTCTTTCGGTGCAGATATACTGCTTTAAGAGGCACAGAAACTGCCTGATGAGAAATTACTTAACAATGAATCAGCAGCCCCAGAGCTCAGAGAAGATGGGAAAGGACTTAAAATGCAATTATATAACTTGTACCACACTTTGTAATACATTAGGTCATATAGCACAGTTCTATATGAAAGCCATAAATTATCTGGATAGAGGACAAACCACTGTGCTGTGTCAAGACCTTGAAAATCACATTACCAAATCTCATTCTGAGTTTAGGACACACACTTCAGGCTGCCTTCAAGCAGTGAGCCCCCTTAAACTCTGGTTCCAACAAGAGCCTGCTTCAAGTACTTTGCCTATTGGAACAATGCAACATCTTGCAGTAGAACTTTACTGAAATCTGTCCTAACTGCTGGGGGGGGGGGGGGGGAGGTTTCTCTGAAGGTCAAACGCTGCACATGAATCCATTCTCAATTCTTGATAGCGTCTGCAAAGTCACTACTCCACTTTGTTATACAACTGAGTCCAAGTTTAAGATGTCTGAGAAATCTTTGGATTTTTTGCTTAGTTTATACTCAGACAGGTTCTTCAATTACATTTATTCATGTAGCAGATGCTTTTCTCCAAAGCGACTTACAAATGGATGCCATGTAGTGTTATGAGCCCACACACCTTATTCGCCAAATGTGACTTACACTGCTAGATACACTACTTACAGTGGGTCACTCATCCAGACATCAGTGGAACACACTCCCACTAAGGCTGAACCTGAACAGCATGTCTTTGGACTGTGGGAGGAAACCAGAGCACCCAGAGGAAATCCACACAGACATAGGGAGAACATACGAACTCCACACAGACTGAGCAGGGATCGAACCCACGCTCCCTCGCACTACCTAGGCGCTCTGAGACAGCAGCGGTGCTCGCTGTGCCACCGTGCCATTCTTAAATGCAAGCAACCACGTTCCATCTTAGTGGAGACCAAGAGCTGCAAAATGCTGATGCCTGAAAGGGGGGGCGTGCACTTGTAACTGAGGTATTTGCCACTGGTCAGGGAAATGAAAGAGCACCTGGTATTTCACAGACAACTTTAGGGTAACAGCGCCGACATTCTCGGCTTCAAGGAAGCGGGGGCAGGGGTCACTGATCAGAAAACAAGTCTGGACAGGATCTTCAGGTTTCAACCTCTCATTTGTCATCTACTTTCAGTCTCCGCTTCAACAGAATTTTGTTTGGTTCCAACACAGATCACATCTACAGACAATCAAGTCTAAGTGCCTTTTTACAGAGAAAAGACAAAAGGAAAAAAGGAAACAACTTAAAACATTGTGCGTAACACTAGGGTCTTCCAACAACTGCATATCAGTTCTTCTAGACATGGCACAGGTCACCTTACTCGAACGCCTTGATGGCCCACACGCAGAGTTCAAACAAAAAAAAAGTACACATTTACATTCTCAAAGACTACGTATCACATACTTACGTAACGCCTTAAATCTAAAAGCCATAGGCAGCCTTTCTACGAGTTTCACAGCGAGCTCGAAACCACATGATCATGTGCACACCGTTTCTTCTCACTTTGGCTCATTCACCTGAAACACGTGAAAAGTGTGAGAAAATAATCCACTAAAGAGAAACGCCATCCGCTAGGGGATGAATGTTTAGGCTTGTGACAAACATTCATTGCGGATTGCAAACATGATCCATGATTTTGGGCCTGTATTTGTCAAATTTGATTTTCACATTTCAAGACAAACTAATTCCCCCCATCTGGGAGGCACTGAAGCTATAGAACACCTCTAACTGTCTGTCTATGAGTCTGATGTTGCAAGCAATCCTAATGTTTATTTTTAAATCAATGGAAGAATCGTAAACAACTTTAAGACGACGACTCGGGTGCCAGTATATCACACTCAATATGACATTAATAATTAACCCGCCGCTTTGTTTCCCACGTACTACGTGTTGCTCTTTAAGAGCAAAGTCCTTCTCTGCGAGTTACATTTATTTATTTAGCAGACGGTTTTCTCCAAAGCGACTTACAATAATAATAATATCGAGTTACTGTCAATTTACTCACCCATTTGATTTGCACAGCTGGGTAATTTTTACTACGGTAAAGATCTTGCCTAGGCCAGGGTACTACACAGTACACTTGAAGATTCGAACCTACGACCTAGCGGCTCTAAGCCGCTATGCTACCAGCTGTGTCTCAGGAGGCGAAAACGCGCTCCGTGGAACCAGGGGCTTAACAGCCTGTCAGGGTCGTAGAAACGTGATCAAAAATGCAAAGTATCAGTGCTAGACAGACAGGGGGCGGGGTGGGGGGGGGGGGTCGGTCGGACGGACAGACAGACAGACAGACAGACACGTCCCCGGCGCTCTTTCAGTTCCCAGGACACACCCTCTTCGAACAATGTCGCGCGCCAGGTATGTCGCGCGCGAGCCCTACACCCACCCAGCGCGGGAGCGAGCGAGCGAGCGAACGTTACTCCCTCCATTTCCTCAACCGCCTTCCCCTTCATTCCTCCTCGCATCAACACCCGAAAAGTTTCACCGGACAACTACCAAGAACGCGCCAATTACGCGTAAAAAAAAAAGTGTGGTAAAAACGAGCACGTGTTGCCGCGGTATGTTAATAATAGGACGTCTCCGCGCCGTACAGACGTGGCTGCGCCGTCGGGACCGCGAGCTTTGGCCACAACTTCCCCCGGGAGAGAGAGACACGAAGCCGGCTTCGTCTGTCCGTCTGCTGCGCAGCGGCCTTAACTGCGTCTTCCTCAGTAGCTAAAGGTCTCGCTATCATTATTCTGTTATGAACCGCACGAGCAGGCCGTTATACCTAGAGGAAGCGCATTCAAGTAAGTCTTTCGGGATTTAACCGAGGCACGTTTGACTGAGTCTTGGGTTCTTCAGGCTGAAGTTCAGCGGGACGCGACGCCAAACACCTGAGTGGTTCCTGTTCCACCGTCTGCTAAACAGCCCCGAACCACCCGGACGCACCTACGTTTCCAAACGGGGAAAACAAATAAGTAACAAAGAAATTAAAACGGCAAACGTGAAAGGCAACCTTTGAAAGCACTTTCCCCAAGTACAGCGTAACCGGCAGAAAGAAAAAGAAGAAAAACGCCACTTTTCGAGCGTGTCTTACCTTGTAAGTGCTCTCGGTGAGCTTGTTCACTTCTTCGGGATCTCTCGACATCGCTGGATCCTGTTAATTTCCACTACCGAAATGTGCTCCTATCCTTACGACAGCTGGGGAGGGGGGAAACTAAGCGATAAAACGTCAGGACCATTCACAATATCCGACTTGATATAAGTAAGTGTTCTTAACGTCGCCAGCTGAGGCGGCCCTGAAGTGGTGCGCGACACGAACTGTCAAACTTCTGCGTGTGCGAGCACAAAAGGTGAGATCTCTGACGTCATGGGCTCCTAATGCACTTTCGGGATTGCGCTCCAGCCTTCCAATAGCGCTCCCCAGAGGCGTCCGCGTGTAAGTCTAAACCCTCGTTTCAACCTTGTGGAGCTAGCCGTATATAATATATGGCATAAAAAACTATTTGAATTTCGATGTAGCCAGCCAGTACATCAGAGCCACACACCGAGGCAGCAGGGGGCGTAGCGGTTAGGGCTGTGTCGCCTTTCAAGTTGAAGCTCCCTGCTTCGAATCCTACTCCTGCTGTGGTATAACGTACTTACCGTGTCATCACTAACGTTGATGGTCTAACAAAGCGAGTCACACGATGAGACAAAAAAAAGTAGCCAGAATAAGTAATACATGCAGTGAGCGAAATGTTTGTCATTTGCCTCAAACAGCGTTCCCCCCCTGTGAACATTTTGTACCTCCGGTATTACAGAACCTTTCAGTGATTTAAATCCCTATCGTCTTTTATCGATCACACGTGTACAGCTGTGATCAATACATGTCATGCCCAATCTGCCAGTCTTTATTTTTTATACAGGGGAAGTTGCTGGGAAAGCTGGTTTTTTTTTTTTTTTTTTAAATTTATTTACAGGTACCACAGTTTTTGTTTCCATTGCCAATCACGGGCAGGTGTTTACATGGAACTACGGAAGAAGATGCGCAACTCGACATTGATCACAGCCATTCTCGTTGACATAGTGCCACCACGCCTGTCTCCCAGTGGATCAGTAGCCCATTGACGCAAAAGGATCGCAACGTTCCGTGAGAAGGGAAAACGTTCCACTTAAAATCAAATGGAATGTGCTCTTGCAAAGGATTTTTGTATCAAGAGAACTTTGCGACATTTCATGTCAAATGTACCAGACAAAAAAAAAAAAAAAAACTTTTCTGGGAAGGTGTGAAAAAATAAAACATTACATTCTTTATTTAAATATACAATGCAGTGTTTTATCCTTGTCCAGAATAAAATCATTCATTACATTAGATTCAAAAACTGTCACCAACTACTTTTTCACTGCTTGATTGCAGCGGTATGAAGCCTGTCCTTGAAACTTTGGGCAGAAAACAAGGTACATCATGGATGCGACACAATACTAACACACTCATTCTCTCGCATATTAACAATCTATGCTCACATTAAAGTCACCAATTCGTCTGAATATGTCTTTGGACTGTGGGAGGAAACAGGAGCACCCGGGGAAATTTATACATACATGTGGAACATGCAAATTCCACACAGATGTGAACCCATGTCCCTCATCTGATTGCACAACCCATGCACTGTGAGACACCAGCACTAGGACACAATCAATATAACATAAATATCAACATACCCAGAACAACGCAAAATGTCAAACCCCCAGCAGATGCAAAAATATCAAAATCAGTCCGTACATCAAGTAGACATAAGTAATAAACAGACTCAGATGCTAAATTCACAAATTAGTATCCAAACATGGACTATTTCCACAATGTAATTTTTCCTTAGATGTGTCCATTCAGGAATAACCTGATTAGGTCACTCTTCAGGTTGCTTTAGATGACAATTAGTAAATGTACAGGTCAATCCACTGCAACGGCGCTATAGTTGGATGCTAGTATGATGAACCAGAATAATGAAGTTACCAACAAATCAGCACAATAGGAACATTAAGAGAGTCATACTAATAACAGGGTGATGTACTGCAACCTGACTGGGCGACACAAACAGAATCTGAAGGAAGTTTCAGCAGTGCCAGTGGGAATGATTGAATGGCTCTAACAAGTTGCTAAGTCATAGCTTGGTAGGAGGGATCATGTGCTGTTATGGTTTATGAAAAAGAACTAGAAATTTAAGAATATTTTCCACAAATACCATACTGTTGATGGTGACGTTCTGGGACTTGCTGGGATTGGATCAAAATATTTTTATACAGGGGGTGCAGTGGGTTGGACCGGGTCCTGTTCTCTGGTGGGTCTGGGGTTCGAGTCCCGCTTGGGGTGCCTTGCGGCAGACTGGCATCCCGTCCTGGGTGTGTCCCCTCCCCCTCCGGCCTTACGCCCTGTGTTACCGGGTAGGCTCCGGTTCCCCGCGACCCCGTATGGGACAAGCGGTTCCGAAAATGTGTGTGTGTGTGTATTTTTATACACAGAGAACATTACAGGGCTCAGTCCAGTGCCATGGAGGACTCCTGTACAGACCAGATCTGTCAGAAAACAAGAGAGTATGTATGTATGTTTATATATTATGTGTGTTTGTGTATGTTGTGTTTTTATTTGTCTACACTAGGAGCCATTGGGAACCGAAGCCAAATTCGCTGTATGTGTGTGCATACTTGGCCAAATAAATCGGATTACGATTCTGACAATGTTCAGATTCTTCTTGGGGGATATGACCCACTGGACGTTGTCAGCAGAAAGAACTGTGCTGCTCGCCACCGCCTGCCACTTAATCATTAATGCATTTCTCTAACCAATGTTTCCTCAACACCCTGCAATTTTTCTAACACTGGAGCTTTACACGTTTATATATATTCTCAGCAGAATGGATGGTGTCCCGCCCCCGGGAAGGAGCCAGGCAGCCGCACCTGCGTCCACTCAAGAAGACCGGGCATAAGGGCTCCGCGTCCACACTTGGGCGCGGCTTCTCGCAATCGCATCGTGCTTTGCGGTCTCAGCGGGCTTGCCATTACATTAGTGCCTTGCCTGTTTCCTGGTCCTGACCTTTGCCTGCTCTCCTCGACCACGACTTGGATTATGATTACCCCGTTTATGACGTTTGCGCCTCTCAGACCTTCGCCTGTCCCCGACCTTGATTTTGCCTTGTCCCTGAACCTGGTTGCTTGAATAAAAAACTCACCCGCACTTGGGTCATCCACCTACCTGTCTCCACTCCAGTGTTCGTCCCTGACAAATGGTTTTGTATAATGTTTTTTGCTGTGTGAACAATTATTATTATTGGTATCATCATCATCATCATCATCAATAATAAAAACAGCAATAAGGGTTCTAGTAATGATTGAGACTTGTTTAGGTTTAGCTTCGTCCAGCCCGTATTCGGCTGCTCGCTCGCTGCAGGAATGTCCACGCGCGGCGTAGTGAGTTACTGTCGTCGCTCGCAATTGGGGGTCTGTCACGTGGCGGTGGCAGCGCTCCTCATGCAGCGCGTGCACTTCGGCGCGAGGACATGTTCTTCACTGCGTTCTCTCTGCTTCCAGCCGCTCCGAAGCCGTTCTTCAGTCTCGGCATCGACCGATCTCTTCCTGTGACCCGGCCGGGGGGGGCGGGGGAGTTCGGGGGTCCACATGATGTGTCGGTAAGTGTCTCTCTCGCTGCCTTTTACATTTACATTTTCATTAGCGGACGCTTTTCTCAAAGCGACGTACGACGTCATCTCAGAGAAATTTGTGCATTCGTTCATTGTGACAAGAGTCTGAGAACGAAGTCGTAGACGTGTGATTCTTACAGCTTGTTTCTTTAAAGTTACCAACGTAAAAACGTTTTAGTAACTTTATGCCAATTATTATGGTGGTATCTTAGTTAGTAAGATCCGCCAGTTCTTAGTCGGCCCTCCCGCAAAAAAAAGTTTCTCGAGAAATATACACATTTAATATCAGTTCATTTTTTTACAGTATATAATACCGCATTTCGAGTGATGCAGCAGTAATTTATTTTGCCGAGCAACTTCTTGTCTTTAAATGAACGCAGTCCGACATGCAATTCTGATGCAGGCTTAAGGATGCGCGGCGCTGCCGCCTCCCCGCCCTGCTGCCCCAGCTCCTGCTCCGGTTCCTGCCCCTCCTCCTGCCCCTCCTCCTGCCCCTGCCGGCTCCGGCAGCTCCACAGGTCTCCACCAATGTACCACCAGGTACACCCACAATTTCTCCCCCACCACCAGGATCCAGAGGTTCGTTTTTCAGTGCTCTGGTCACTCACAGAGCTCCTGTCCAAAATGCCTCCGTCCAGACAAGGTGTCCGGAAGACTCGTCTTTCGCCAGACGGTGGACAACGTCACGTACGAAGGGAGCCGGGGGCAGCTGGCCTCGGACATTCCGGCCGAGGCCGTCTTCGAGCTGCTGGACCCCCAGCGTCGCTTCCGTTCCGCCACCTTTATGTACACCTGGGATCTGGGCAACGGGTACGTACCATAGTGCTGCACTACGGTACAGTACCTGGCTCCAGGAGGGGCAGAAAAGAATTGCTGATCTCTTTAGTGTACGCACACACACACAAAATGAAATGCAAATGAGCAATACACAGTGAATAATCAGCAGCAGGTTTTCTTGGAATGATGAACGTTTTCTGTTCGTTCCCCCATCTCAACGTTTGTCTTTAGAGAAGCGGTCTCGGGCGCGGAGTCCTACGTCACATGCAATTACAGCTCATCTGGGAACTACATTCTGAAGCTGGAAGTGGGGGTCACCTGGGACAGCCACACGTACCTAACAAGGACCTACAGCGTAGACCTTGAAGTCCTCGGTATGTCCTCGTTGCCTCCTAAACTCTTCTGGAAGGGTCTACGTAATGCCGCTGTGGTATACTTACGTATGTTAGTCACTTGAGCACGGTGGGATGTTCAAGTGAATAAGATGTTTGTGCATTGAGTACTTCCATACAGCTGCGTTTTCACAGCGTGTTTTTTAATATACGTCTTAAAACTGGCATTGTAATGAAAAACCTTTTTGTTTGCCACTAGTAGCTCTAGACAGTTGTTTTAGGAATATATTGATAGTTCATTTGCAGCGCATTTACGTTTTAGTGTCTCTCTGGTTTTCATTTTTTAAATTTGTCCCTTGATGTTTTTCAGATGCCATCAAGGGCATTGAGTTTAACAGCCCTTCACGTTATTATGTGGCTGAAAATACCAGCCTGTCCTTCTTTGTTGGTGGAAGGTGAGTGTAACAGGAATTTATATACTTGTATTCACACAAGGGGGCACAGTGGCACAGTGGGTTTGGCCGGGTCCTGCTCTCTGGTGGGTCTGGGGTTCGAGTCCCAATTGGGGTGCCTTGTGATGGACTGGCGTCCCGTCCAGGGTGTGTCTCCTCCCCCTCCAGCCTTATGCCCTGTGTTGCTGGGTTAGGCTCCGGTTCGCCATGACCCCTCTTGGGACAAGCGATTTCAGTGTGTGTGTGTGTGTGTTCACACATAATAGTGTGCCTCACTTACACATTGACGAGATACATAGTACCTACAGTAAAGATTGATGTAAACGTAAAGCAGTGTTAGAATTCTACAGCAAATTTTTTTTTTAGTATTTTTAAAATAATATTTAGAACTGAAGGGGGCGTGGTGCCGCAGCGGGCTTGGTCGGGTCCTGCTCGCTGGCGGGTCTGGAGTTTGAGTCCCACTTGGGGTGCCTTGTGATGGACTGGCATCCCGTCCTGGGTGTGTCCCCTCCCCCTCCAGCCTTACGCCCTGTGTTGCCGGGTTAGGCTCCGGCTCCCCGCGACGCCGTATGGGACAAGCGGTTCAGACGATGTGTGCGCGCGTGTGTGTGTGTGTGTGTGTGTAGATGCACACTACCTACAGTAAAGACTGATGTAAATGTAAAGCAGTGTTAGAATTTTACAGCAATTTTTTTTTTTTTTTTTAGTATTTTTAAAATAATATTCAGAACTGTAAGGCGCGTGAGAGATTCCTGGTCAGTTTTCAGCGATAAACATTGTTCGCTAAGCTGACTTATTGTCCCTGATCTTCCACACCGGGGGGGGGGGGTCAGCACTCCCATGTTGCTGTGCTGGAGGATGGAGCACAATTGTTATTCATCTTCCCCTGCTTCCTGCCACATGGTTGAGCTGTACAAGAACACGTTCAGCCTGAACTACACCTTCACCTCTGAGGGCAGGTACTGCCTGAACCTCTCCTTCCGGAACAACATCAGCGTGGCACAGACATCCTACAGCATCTTCGTCACCAGGGATTGTAAGTCTGATCACAACCTTCGAGGAAAATCATTTCATCAGTAGGGTGGTCCTGGGCAAGATTATGAAGGACAATCATTAAACCATAAAGTGATGATTTAACTGCTGTAAATGGGAACTTCTTTCCTTCTGCCACATGTACTCCAGTTTTAGTGGTGCAAATGGGAGCCAGCTGTAGCACAACAAGTTAGCAGTAAATGAAAGTAATTGAGCTCAATTACTGAATATGAATTAGGTTATGAATCATTTGAATATGAATTGAGTTCCCGATGAATCAAAAAGAAGAAAAAGATTGCTCAACATCCAGAGATGTGCTGTTAAATTGATTTTTCCCAGCAAATTAAGGGCATGCATGTATTTCTGCAATGTATCTTGTGACTTAATTTATGCATATCAAAGTAAAATGTCAGAGAAAACGGATGACAAAGGCATGTCTGTTGCAATTTATGTCACGTTGCTGGGCTTGTTATAAGCATGAATGCAGACTTCACCATGTGCTTGTATCGGATCCAAAACAAAAACCAGAAATACGGAGGATAATTTTACTCTTAGTATTAATTTATCCCATCCAATGTGAGTTACACCGTTGTCTAAGTGTACTCATAAGTGGATATAGGAGCTAAATAGTACTGAAGACATTTTAAAGGTGTTTTAGAAAGCCAGTTTTTAGTCGACGCACACTGAACAAAATTTCTAGAAGAGTAAAAAAAAACAGCTTTGTATGTAACTGCATATTTATCCACGTAGGTGAAGAAAATCTAACACATTGATGCATACAAATGTATTTAGTTCATGTAAGAATATATAATTGCTACAATTACACTTTCATAGATGCATAAGAACTCTAGTTTAAGGTTTTTCTCTGGCTTTGCTCTTTTCACGTTAAAATTCATTACATCGTTTCAGATAATAAGGGGCTTAGAAGGGCATATTTTCGGTTACTCGGTTACATGCAGTTAACTGTTGCATCACGGTTTTGAGGATCTGTCTGAATAATTTCCTGTAAACACGCAATTAGCAAGTCAGTTCAGGCAGATTTACTTTTAATTCAATTGCAGGAAGCTTACAGTATTGTTGCAGCCTGCTGTGTGTGGCTGGCGATTTATCAAGAGACTTTGTGACTGGCAGTTGCTTTGTTGTCTAAAAATGCGGTATGAATACACAATGCAAAACGCACACACACAAGGTTATGTAAAATATCGGTGACAGCAGTGGGGTGAATTTAGCTCAGATGCAATACAGTGGGAAGTTTAAGAAGCATCACTTTGTGAATTCCTGCCTTTTCTCTAGAAGGAAAAAAAAACAACCTATCTGTTATTTAATTCTTTTAATAAATTCTCCGGATATAGCAAAACCGATAAAGGCTACGGATGCTCTCTGTGAAATTTAGCGCGTGTGTCATAAAAGGATTTACAGCCCATACTTCACTTGTGCTGTAAAAAAATAAGAAAAGCGTTTTATTTTTACTGTGATGTTTATTGCCTTGTAATATGCGTTGACAGGTTCGAAAAAAGCGGGTTACTTCCCTGTTTTGGCTGAGCAGGGGACTGTAAAGAGCTGCTTCTCAAAAGAGGTATTTCCATATTTTTAATGCGTGCGTAACCCATCTTGTCTCTTTCTGCTATTGAATAGACGGTAGTAACCTGTACTTCATCTTGCCGTGTGCCGCCCTCATCCTGGCCACTCTCGTCTTCATCGGCGTGATGGTGTGCCGTCCTGTCCGGCCACCGGTCAGGACCGAGGTGGAGGTACGTGACGTTAGCCACCAAGGCCCCTTTTACAGCAGACCTGCAGTGTGGCGGTTCAAAAAGGCCCCAAATATATACAGTCCATAAAGAGAGAGACAGATATACTCACAATATAATGTTCAGAATTTTTGTGATGAGAGTATCAGGTGTTTCCAATAAAAGTTCTTTATAAGCTATATTATAAGGTGCTGTCTGAGGCATTTTGCCATAACGTCCTGGAAACTTCTAAGAACGCAGTTCTGCATTGGGACGAAAGCTGTCTAAAGTAAAACGTAACATGTTTTTTTCCTAATAATCATCGTGAATCTTACAACACGATCATTTTCGTATTTTGAACATTTTCAAAGGTCACGGGAAGCGCATTCATGGTATTTATGTATTATTTTTCAGGAGTTGTTGCGTGAAGAGTAACTAAACGTGTACTCAGTGCAGTGTTGCAAAATTTCTTTTGTCCAGTCCTACGTATAATATGAGTGAATCCATAACCACCTATATACTCTATATGTATGTGTGAATTTAAAATTTAATTGATCAAGACATTTCACCATTGCCAACACATTCGGGTGTTTATTACCCAACTGCCGGCATTGCACTGCCAAACAGTATGTGATAGGAAGGATTTTTAAAACATATGTTTCTTATTCTAAAAGAATGACCATGTGGTGAAAAGTTATATTTATATACTGATGCCCAAGCCATCTTGTGTAAGTTTCATGGGGATCTTGGCACCAAGGAAACTGCATTTTGGCAAAAATGTAGTCTCACTTGGTGAATGAAATAGTTCCACACACACACACACACACACACAGCCTGGAGCTGCTTGTCCCAAGCAGGGTCATGGCAAGCTAGAGCCTAACCCGGCAACACAGGGTGCAGGGCTGGAGGGGGAGGGGACACACCCAGGATGGGACATCAGTCCGTCATAAGGCACCCCAAGCAGGACTTGAACCCCAGACCCACCGGAGAACAGGCCCTGGTCAAACCCACTGTGCCACTGCACCCCCCCGGCTCAGTTCCCAATGCAGGTTTTTTTATTTTTTTTTCTATTTTTAAGGGATTTTGTAGTCAGTTTATCTTTCAAAGTATTGTTGAGTTTGGTGAAATCTGAAACCTCTAGACCACGATGCTTTTTACTGTTTAGTATTTTTTTATACATTGTTATGGTGCTTCACGAGAAATATGCACATGTAGAGATGCATACTGACCTACATATCCCTTCTTCCTTGGACAGCAGTACCCAGCCAATAATGAAGTGTGTCTCATTAACTGGTGATTAAACTTTAATTTTCTCAACAGCCGGATTAAAAATTCAATACCTCATTTGTCCCTTATCCTTAGAAATTAGTACTCATAAGAATTTTGCTCTTTAATTGAGACTGCATACATCACTTCCATATCACATTCCTCGATTGGAAACGAAACACTTATTAAAATTGATTTTTAATCCCGAAATGCTGCGAACTCCACTAGCAGCTGCCTTTGTAACTCCGTCTTTATCTTAAAGCAAATATGGTATCATCTGGCAAGTGGCACAGCTTAATTTTATTTCCAAGAGCAGACATCCTTAGAACTTGTGCTTTTTAAGCTGTGAGTGAACATTTTAAAAACATGAGACTTTTCATTTGCATCAAAAAATTTTCCTTGAGCATTTTAAAGTTATTTGCTCAGTAGCCAGGAGGGGGCGCACAAGAGCCGCACATTAGCGCAGAGACAGACGAGTATCATGGAAAGGCTACTCTGTGTGTGTGTGTGTGTGTGTGTGTGTGTGTGTGTGTGTGTGTGTGTGTGTGTGTGTGTGTGTGTGTGTACTGCTATGTAGCTCTAAAGGACATGTTTAAATGTGCTTTGAAGTCTATAGTTAGAAACAACCATATTACTCAGAGAAATAGAGGTTAGTCTGTCCTAAACCAGGAATTTTAATGGCATTGATCAGCAGCTTTGTGGTGTTCTTCTAATAGAGTATTTATAGTCCTTTCAGAGTGCTGACAACAAGAATATGATTTAAGAAATGCAAGTATGCAGTTAGCAGGTCCTACAAAGCTTCAGCGTGGCTTCATTTATACCGTGCGCACTTTGTAAAATCTAATACGCATTTGACAATGTATAAAGCAAATGTGAAACATGCCGTATAATACGAGAACTATGATCCTGTCAAAGCAGGTCGAACTGGTCTGGACTGGTAAGTGACCATTTCTGGGCTGAGCAGTGACCGTTGCTAAACTGATTGATAGCTCCAGGTACAGGTGGCATTCTCTACATGTGCTGTTGGTGCAAACAGCATGACATCTGCGATGGACGTGGATTAAAGAGGATGGTGGAAGGGAGGGAACGCTGTGAGACATCCTTTGGGGAAAGGTACTAGGAGAAATAAAGAGAATTTAATTGAACGGAGATCTCAGATGGGCTGGATTGACGTAACAGAGCTAATGCCACAAACTATAATGCGTAGTAGACTGGCTGAGGGTGGGAATGTGGGCGGTGATGGGAATTGATCAAAAAGTCTTAGCTTCATAATTCTTGTCATCAAAACTGTGCCGTAGTTGCAAATCTTTAGTTCCGAATAAAGAACTTAGTAAAATTCCAGCGTTGTGTGTCTCCCTAGGTGGCAAATTTCTGCTTCTGTCCCCATGTTAACCTGGAAATGAAGGACCCTGATTCCCGGAGTGCCCTGAGATTTCCTCCCCCCTCATCCTTGCGGAAAAGCGAGTCCCAGCCTCTCCTCCGCTCTCAGGGAGCGTCCTCCCCAACCTGCGTCTCGGAGCTGTAAACCTCTCCCTTTCCCCCACAGCTGCTGGGTCTGACATCACTCCTTCGAGACAGAAGCATGCGGAGAGATGATGGTCATTAAACGTCCATTAATTTTAATGTTAAGGCAGTTGCTTTAATCAACATCATTGCTAAGGTTTATTCTATGCTTCATACTGTACATTAATAATTCATTATGAGCTTTGGTAACACGAGTATGGTTTAAGAGAGGAAATACAAATATGCAGTATTCAGTTTTACCAAAGAGTTGATGCGGTGTGAGCTACCCTCGTCACCAGATGCCATGTGAAAAACCACTCGTTTTTCACACTAGTGCCGCTTGTTTCTGCTGCACAGTCTGTCCTCCCTGTTCTGGAGCCCTCTGTTTTCAATACTGGCTGAGCTGGATTGGCACAACACTATGCATTGCCTGTTTAAACGTAAATTAAATTTACAGCAGCACGGTGGCACAACAAGTAGTGCTGCTCTCACAGCGCCTGGGGGGTATGAGAAGATGTGGGTTCGATCCCTCCTCAGTCTGTGTGGAGTTTGCATGTTCTGTCTGTGTTGGTATCAACCAGGTGCTCTGGTTTCCTCCCACAGTCCAAAGGCATGCTGTTCAGGTTCCCCATAGTGTGTGAGTGACAGAGAGAGAGAGAGTGTGTTCCACTGATGTATGGACAAGTGACCCAGTGCAAGTCACTGCGGTGAATAAGGTGTGTGGGCTCATAACACTACACAGAGTTCATTGGAAGTTGCTTTGGAGAAAAGTGTCTGCTAAATATGTAAAATAGTTAAATCTACATTGTAGGGATTTTCATAGTAGGAAAAGAATGTGCATGTGATGCCTGATAAGAAAGTTGAACCTTGAAAGCATCAATGTTAAGTGTCTCAGATGTGCACTGGGTGCGACGCAACAAACAGCGACATCAGGACATAAGAAGATACATTTACCATGTTTCCCTGCACATTGTCTCTCCCATGATATTCAAGTATTAAGACATTACATGTACCCTATACATTTGTCTTTATGTGCACTGTCAAATTTTTCTATTACTGTACTGTGAAACTTCAATTGCGTGCTTGCAACTGTTTTCAGTTATTTTTCAAAATGTCTGAATGATGCAATTATTATTACGTATTTCTTTTGTATACTGTATTGCGGTGTTGCAGTTTAGATTTTCAGAGTAATTTCAATAGACAAAACAGCTCATAACTGCTTGTACTAATAAATTGTTACATTGTCATAAATAAAACAATGTTAAAGACTGACTTTGTTGCATTCTGATTTTCTTGCTCATTTATGTTTATCACGTGTTAACCGCAGTACTGTATACTTCATCACGTAGTTATACCGTACTCTCAAAAACCTTGATTTATTTTACAGTCCTGACATAGTCACCTTGGAGAATGGCTCCAGCGAAATAAATAAATAAGTACAAATAAAGGATAGATCCGTTACTCCGGAAAGCTATCTTGGACCTTCTTCACTCACATAGTCTGAAATAGTGCTGACAGATTATAGAAAACGCTTGTCTTGGCAAAGCAACACCTTTGATTTTTTTTAAATTGTACATACTACGGTGATAATTTGTAGCTAAACCTTTTGTATTAGACTGAGTTCAATTTTAATACTTTAAACTGTGTTACGCAGGTTTTCAGATTCCGAAAACGGTGAAGTGCCTTTCTCGAACCCTCTTTAGGATTAATTCAAGTGGACGAATCTTGATTCTGCAAACACCGCGATATGAAATAACCCTTTGCCTGTTTCACCAGACTGAGATCTAAATGGATCTCATGCACATAACAAAATTAAAATCGTGTGATATGTCGGTTGGCAGCTCATTTGAAATCTGCGCACGCTGCTCATCGGTATGTTTTAAATGTCAGCACACGTTTCTTAAACTTGTAAATATCAGAGTCCTTGGGGGGGGGGTGCGTTATTTGAGTTATTTGTCTTTCACCGCACGTTGCTTCGACTGTTAGGGCCAAACTTTCACAACGAAAGGGACAGAACTGAACGCGAAAGGTGCAGCTCATTATAATTGGTCACTATTCTCGGTGCCCAAAATGACACCTGAAAAGGCCACAGGGTTTGTCAAGGAAACCTTTTAACCTTCTTGGGCGGCGGCGTTACGGCTCTCGGCGCCTTGCTCTCCGTGCTTTCGGAGCGTACGGCGCGTTCGCCTTTGCGCGGAGGGAGGGAGGGAGGGAGCAACGCTCTGACGCCTCGGCCGGAAGATGTAGCGTGCCGCAGAAGGCCGTGTCATTGTTCAACGGCTGTCGTCTTCACAAACCGAGAAACGCGGAACACAAAAAGGGCAGCTCCTTTCGCCCAGCGGCAAGCAAGGAATAAAAATCATGAAGTTCAGCAAGAAACTTATTTTGAGTTCTTTCTTTCTCTCTTTCTTTCCGTATTTTATTCCCTGAAAGATTTCAGGCACCGCGTTCTTATTATGTGGGAATGGCTGACTCTGGAGAAATGCAATGCAATGAAGCATCTTTAGAACCCTTCGGAGGACAAGAAGCGAAATGACGTGGGCACAACGGACGCGGCCGTGGCTCGTATTAGCTCTCCCCCCAAATTCTACACAGACATTTTCAGTCATACATTTTTAAAAATCCCAGCAAGTGAGCAGTTCTTTCGAAACATGCTGCCAGACAGCCCTAATTCCCTTGACGCGAAGCATTAAATCAAGGAACGGAGGGGGAATGTAAATTATTAACAGTTAACAAGTGTCTAATGTTTATTGATACCATGCACAGGGCAACGTTAAAGGGTCCCATTTGTTGCAGCCACTAAAGACACTTGTGGAGAAGTAGGCGTTTTAATCCCGGTGACCTAAACAAGTTCTCAATCTGGCTCTCTCAATATGGACATCTAATCACCCCTTAATCTAATTGGTTTATTAAATCCCCGTCATTCCACAACAACTGATGTGTGATTAACGTGCATCCCGTTGGTAGATGCTGAAGATCAGCAGTCCCTTGAAAACTGTGGCGGTGCCGGTGATTAATATTATTCTTTTTTTTAACTGCATTTTTAAAAATATTACTCTGCTATTTATTCGGTTTGTTTGATACATTTCATGACAGACACCTTTATATTTTCATCTTATGTACTCTTTCAGTGTTGAAAAGTGTTTCCACACATACTAACCTTGCCACCAACGTAAAAAAGAAACATATTCAAGGTACTTTGTTTACTTTATTTCATTATGATGCCGCTTCTTACGTAATTACAGAAGGAGGCGTTTACCTAGAGTAGATGAGTGCTGAAAACAGCAGGGTGATTATTTTTACTGCGGTGAATACAGTCACAATGACCAAACAATGGTGTAGCTGATTTAGGAGGAAGATTTTGGAGGGAAGAGGGTGTGGTGGTGCAGCAGCACAGCGAGTTTAGCCGGGGCCTGCTCTCTGGTTGGTCCGGGGTTTGAGTTCTGCTTGGGGTGCCTTGCAATGGACTGGTGTCCTGTCCTGGGTGTGTCCCCCATCTCCAGCCCCATGCCCTGTGTTGCTGGGTTAGGCTTTGGCTTGCTGTGACCCCCCCCCAGGATGAGCAGCTTCAGCCATTGTGTGTGTAATTTTGGAGGGAGTGAATAGTACTTTGTCCATTTGCTCAGATCCAAGAATTCAGTATTTGAAGGCACATCTTTGATTACGTATCAGACCATTTAAGATGAGCTGACGAAATACACTGTGGGTGTCAAACTCAGTTCCTTGTAGGCCATGTATGTGCAAGTTTCTGTGTCAGCCCACACACACACACAGTCTGAAGCCACTTGTCCCAAGCAGAATCACAGCGAACCAGAGCCTAACCTGGCAACACAGGGCACAAGGCTGGAGGGGCCAGGGACACACCCCAGGACGGGATACCAGTCCTGCACAAGGGACCCCCAAGCAGAACTTGAACCCCAAACCCACCAGAGAGCAGGAGCCAGTCAAACCCACTGCACCACTGCACCCCCCACCCTCTGTCAGCCTCCTCCATCAACTGTATATACGGATCATGCATTTGTGTTTTTGTTCATATAGAGGAGAAAGCAACGACTCTCACACACACATATGAATGTCACACTTTGCGTGCAGCTCTTTCAGTAAAGTATTGGCACAGTTAACAGATTGAGTGGGTGGAGCTGGGAATGGCCTGATATGAAAATAGGTATAGACTGGGAGACGCTGGTGTCTCCCTGCTTAAAGTGTCTCTGAGTCTCGCCTCTTTGTAAATGGAAAAAGTGCAGTTGGCATTGTGTCCACAAAGTGCTATCTCATACGCCGCGCACTTAAACGAATACGCTTATTTCATAAATTAGTTGCAGTTTAGAACAGTTATCACATCTGCAGTATTTAAAAATCCCTTCAATGCATCGTATACGAAGGTTTTCTATATGAGGCTATCAGCAAGATGCCACTGGCATCACAGATGTAATTTAATGGCAAATGCAATTTGTGAGAGCAGTTTTGGTGGCTATGGCCCACGTGCTGAACGACATATGAGACCATGGAATTTGCATCAACAGAGCCCGCATTCTATCCACGCATGAAAAACAAGCAGAATATAACAAGTAAATAAATAAATAAATAGCAAGTACTTTATAGTAAGAAAAGCTTTGAAAGTAATGGATAAGAAAGAGGGCAGCGGCGTGGGCTCAGCAGGCCCAGCTGTGGTCTGGTCCACCATAATCACTGCTCTCGTTTTGCACACACCACGACAACGGGCTACTGGCTGCACTGTTCCTTCAGCCTTTTTTCATCTCGCAAGTGATGGGGCAGGCAGGCTGCAGCGCAATGTAACCCGGGTTGTTCGCATGGTGCTGATGGGCAATTGTCTCCCGGAGCCGACTGCCGGGAGGTGATCTTGACGCACGGAGCGGGCCGTAAGAGCAGCCATCCTGCTCCCTCCCCCGTACATCTGGCCGCACGAAACACTACGAGGAACGCAGCTTACCGATGCGAGATGGCACGGCGGCCGTCCCCGTTCTCGAAGAGGTGACTGTGTGCGCCGCCTGCCTGCTGTGCTCTTTCAGCCCTGATAGCATCGGTGCTCTTTGTTGCGAGGCTGCCGACGGGAGCCCCTCTTCCCGGCTCTTTCAGAAGCGCTGAGAAAATCTCTCGAGAGAAGCTTGCTCAAAGATATTAGAGCAAAGAACTTACGGAGAAGGAAGGAGCAGAGCGGGAGTTAGACACTTTTAAAAATTAACTATTTTTAAGCCTTTGTTAACGTGTTTTTCTAAGCAAAAATAATGCTTCATTACCGCGGTGACACGTGTCATAGGCAGGGAATATGCAAAATACACAACAGCAATACTCTGCACGCTCCATCGCAATGGTGACATTTACTAGTTATGGTAATTGCATAATATAAGACATTTTGTTCCTTAGAATATACCTTTCATAGCTCTGATGAGATTAAGTACCCCTCAGGGTGCACACACCACAAACTCTGAAGCACAGCAGCAGTTTAGCAGCTCTTGATAGATATTATGTGTTCTGCTTGTGGGCCTCTGATACTCACCATTTGTTATTGCATCATGGCAAGGTCTGAAGAAATGCTTTTCCACCTTTTAGATATATTTTGCACGCATTCATTTTTTTAAAAAATATTACATTCATACCCTTACATCCTGGGGGCTGTGGTGGAGCAGCCTGGCTTGGCCGGGTCCTGCTGTCTGGTGGGTCCGGGGTTCGAGTCCTGCTTGGGGTGCCTTGCGATGGACTGGCGTCCCTCCCTGGGTGTGTCCCCTCCAGCCTCGTTCCCTGTGTTGCCAGGTTTGGCTCCAGTTTGCCGTGACCCTGCTTGGGACAAGCAGCTTCAGACTGTTTGTATGCGTATATGTATTCTGAGATCTAAAATGCAAAAGTGTTGTGTAATTGAAATGGACATTTAAAAGCAAAAAAAAAAAAAAAAAACTTTGGGAACAATCTCATTTTAGTCCAGATGGCAGCTTGGAAATCAACCACATTACACTTAAGATTTATGTTTATACTTCAAAGCCAGCTTTGGCTCCACGGTGCTGTTTATTGGATAGAATGTTACATAAGATGGTTTTTAAAATGTTTTTTTCAACAGAGTTTATATGTGGGAATCAGAAACTATTGCTTCTTGCTGCAGTTAAATCAGGACATACTGTTCATAGTACATTCATTTCTCAGTTGTGCCTGGTTTGCCGCTTCTTATGACTACTCCTTACAAGACATCAGTGGCATCTCGAGACGGGGAACGCTGGCGCACACATCCCCCAGTACTCATGCCGCGAGCCACCCCTTAGTTTGGGGGGCAGGCTTGACGGCTGAAACGTAACACACGTGTCTTTGCCCGATTCCGTCTAGGTGCCCGGCCGACTGTGGGCGACCAGGGAGAGAGAATGTCTCACCTTCACACACCAGGGAGAAACAACGAACCTCTGCTGCCTGGGCCTCCTCGTTGCTGGAGGCGAAATGTGTTCCAGCGAGGATTTCAGCTCTGAAACGCAGAAGTGAAAACACACCTTTTCTGAAAGTTTCAAACAAATGTTTGATAATTCTGTAGCAAATCGAGTAAGAGAATACTAATGACTTATTGCTGGTAAACATTTACTTTTGGAATAACTGTTGCATAAGAATGACAAAGTGCTCATGTCCTGACAACTTTTTCCATCTTTAAACACTTGTAATTTGGCTGTTAAAGCAAGCTAAGCCACATAAGTGGTTGAACAGTTTTGACATTTCTATTACGTCTAATTATACCCTTAGGTGTCCCACTGTGTGTGGTTGTTTGATTTTTATTTACATTTTCTCTTTGCCATTTACTGTGCCTCATATTTAAAATGATTGCAATAATTACCAGACTATCTTAATTCCAGTTCTACGTGTTGTGACAACCCAATATATACTCTGATACCCTGTGGGGCACATTTAATGCTGTATTCACAAATAGTAAATTGTGGCTCTTAGGTTACAGTAGAGCTTTCAGTGCAATAGAGACCACTTTGTCTCGTACGCCCCTGTATGCCTTGTTGGCCATAATAATGAAGACTTGATGAGGACTCATCTTGTCATGTTAAAGTTTAGTAAGGAGCCCTACAGGAACATTGTTTTTCTTGAAGCACTGCACTTTATTTTTAACCTATGTCTCCTAAAACCTTTTACGAGAAAGGATAACTCAATTCACGTTCACATTTATGCTAAATAATAATTTTTTTAATGTCTGTTCAAAGTTTGGTGTTGCGGTTGACTTGCTACCTCTGAAATGGAAATCAGTAATTTGCCACACGCACTTCTCGAATCTTCTGTCACAAAGCTACTTTGAAATTTTAAATGCATTAAATTTGTTATAAAATTCCACAGATTAAAAGAAGACAACTCATTTTCCTTTTGTGTTATATTCATTTTGAATTCTTTTTCATGTTGCACCAGCAAATCCCTTTAACACTCTTTACATCTGTTCATCTATGTGTGCCAAATAGGCCAAACCTATAACAATATCATTTAGCAATCTCTATTAGTTCCTACAGCTGGCACAAAAAATACAACCGTAGACCTAGATAAGTCAAAGTTGAAATTTTCCCTCTGTCATAAAGCTATTTTCCATTTGTTGAAGCTTTCTGGAGGATGTATGGCAGAGCTGTCTGCAGAGGGCTGAGAGGCCCATAGAGCTTGTGGACCACTCCACAAAGCAGGCCCATGCAAACCTTCACCGAGGCTGCTCGTGCTTTATCAGTGATGACCTTCACATGAATCCTTAGATCGAAGAAAGCCTCTTCCAGAAAAAAGGTAAATGCTGAAGGTTAGAATTCAAAGGCATCTTTTCATATTTTTGTCCTTCAGGTCTGAGCGTAGTCTAAATGCCTATATAAATGCTGTCAGTTTCCATTAAAAAAATTAACAATTCCGTTACTATGGATGATTCGTTTCCAGATCAACACTGTATACTTACCAAAATACATGCAGAATATTTCCTATCCCACCATAATATTTAAGTGCCTAGAAACAAAACTGTTGGGATTTATAAAAAATTACAGACAATCCATAAAACAAAGCATAGATGCTCTTCAACAATGTCGACATATGTGAGTGTTTTGCTACTACACAAGAGACTGCAGTAGTGAAAGCATTCCACAGTGACCTCTGAAGAATTATAGGGCTTGTGAGGTACTGAATCACCTCTGAATGATCAATGGCATCTGCCATTAGCAGTATGATAAATGTGATCAGGAGAATTAGCCATCTGTGCCAACCACGTTTTTTGGGTCAAAGTATACACAAGAGGAATACATAAGTGACAGCAATGACCTTGAGCTAGAAGGCATTACATACATTTTTTGCATGTGTTTCCTGGGTTACTGTTGCAAGAACACAACAACAAACCCTCCCACCAAAACAATTTTAATGAGAAACATCTCATTTGATCACAGAAATTCAGAGAAAAATGAGTGCTGAGCGTGAAATGAACCTCAAAATGAGAACGAGGTGTCTATAAAGTAAGCGTAAAGAGCAGTCAAAGTCTAAGATTAGGGTTAGGGTCTAGCATAAGGATTCTGATGTATAGTTTGTGTAACAAGAGCACATGGTGGTATAAAGCACAAAGAACAGTGCTGACCTGCATGAAATCATATTCTCAGTTGTTTCGGTTGCGATCTAAAAAACAGTGTACTGCACTGTGTTGAAGTGGCAAAAATTATTTACTTGGTCACCTCTTTAACTGTCAGGAGAAGTAATAGGGCAAAATGAAGAGATGTTTCAAGATGTCACGTGGATCCTTACTTGTTCTTCTACAGTGATCGTAGTAACACATGAGCAGCGGTGGTTTAGGGGGTACGTGGCGATTCCCTTGATGAGCCTACAGTACGTGCTCCGTACCTCCCACTGACAATAGAATTGTACATGTGCCCTAATCAGCTCTTGTTTGAGATAGGATTACTCCATGCACATACCCCCCTCCTGACGCTGTAATCAGCTCACACCCTCAGGATCTCTTAGGTCAGAGAAAGTAATTGCCAAACTGTTAGTATAACTTGAATTAGCCAGTTGGACCATGGATGCTATTATGCTATTGCTTTGATTGTCTTGGTTGCTGTGTGAAATGCATGAGTGTTACTGACATGCGCCCCTTTAATGCACTACAAGCAAAGACACGGCGCTTCTAATTGGTATTTGTCTGGGCAAGGCAGTACGAGACACAGTTTTACTAAAGTGCACAAATACTCTCTGGTAGAAATCACTGATAGGGAAAGAATAGAGGTTGAAGCACGTGGAAATGCTATTGCATTATTGAAAGTTCCAGTACACAACACATGCAATACTTGTTCAGAAAGTTATATGGGTAGAGGCATAAATCAATAGTGCATTTTTATGAAGTGTTATTATGATTTTCTTATTTGGCATCTTTACATCTGGTTAGGGAATAACTGAGTGGCTTTGTATTTTCAGTTTTTGGATTCCCTTTGGAAAATCCCCTGTAATACTCTTTGTAACATGATGCTGAATATGAGTTGAAAAAAATGCCACACCAAATATAATTTGACCAATGGATTAGCATATATTTCTATTTTTGCTCAGTTGGCTTTGCGCACAGAAGAATCAACTATACATCGCGGTACGTGAACACTCATGCACATTACAGACAGTACATTCTGCATACAAAACTCTTTAAATCTGGGGTCAGTACTTAAATTAAATAGAGGGGCAATGCTGTAATTTTCTCTTTCTTATTCCTCAGTCCAAAGACAGGTGAACTGTTGACTGCAAACTGTCTATAGAATGTGAATGTGTGTGTGACTGCAGCTGACATGGAATAGCATCCCATCCAGGGTATACTCTACCTCACACCCTGTGTTTTCAAGACCCTATACAATGTACCACATACGTTATGTTTACTACTAATAGTAATAATAATAATAATAATAATAATAATAATAATAATAATAATAATAATAATAATAATAAATTGTGCCCTCGAGGTGTGGATGTTCAGTTAGTGGTGAAAACCATCTTAATAGCTCTTAGAGAATACTGGTTAACTCTGGAGGAGCATAATCTGCAGGGGCTGTGTCCAACCAGAAGAAAAATGGGAGTCTGACACTGTCCTAATCCCAAGCACAGCTATACCAGAGTACATGGTGACATCACTGGAGCAGTGTACCAGAGCAGAGTTCATTAGAGACTTAGCATGGGCTTATTAAAATGACAAACTACTACAAATGTCAGCACCTTAAAACACAGGCACATCACAAAACCACAAATCCTTGTTGTATTGATTTCAGCTCTAGCACAGTGGGTAAAATCTAATACAATGAAGGAATATCAGTTTTACAGAGAAAATTAAATGCGGTAGCATCTGTTTTTTAACGTAATAATAGAAAAAAAATTGCTGCAGCGCAAGTAGGAGCGGACAGGAAACTGCTCCCTGAAGCACTCATCCCACATGTCATTACAAGAACAGGACATTAGGAAAAGATAAAGTGCTAAATATTTCATTTTTTGATTAATATCTTTCTTTGGCAAAGTAAAAATTCATTGAAAGAAGCCAGCGTTTGATGATAAATGAATGTTTCTCAATTAAAAATTTCAAATATGCTTTCAGATGATCATCCTTTTTCAAGAGTAATCACTGGCATATTGTACATATAGTATGTATAACTTCTTAAATAATGAATCTTTCGGATGATATATATTTTTTAACTTTGGTTGCAACAATCATTTGATGGAAAAGGAGTTTATTATGCAATAAGTCATGTTGTCATATGTTATTGGAAACACATCATCAGTGCAATATTGTCCCTTTTGATATGCTTTCTAGTTAGCACTACTATAATGAAATGAGAAAAAAAAAACAAATGAAACCAGCATTCAGATCAAAGTTCTAGTTGATTGTTGCAGCTCATCAATATGACTAATTATCATCCCAGGAAAACAGATACGCACATGCATACACACAGTCCCACACAAACATGTTTGCAGAAGCCCTCTTCATAAATAGTACAATAAAAAAAGCAATAGCTGACAAGTCTGCAATGAACAGAACATTGTTTTGAGTGCAGTTCAATAATTCATGTTTTTTTGGTGTTTGTGAAATGGTCGGATCCCTAGCAGCGCCAGTAAGCTTTCGCTACTCGGCTTGCGTTCCTGTAGGAATCACCCTCAGACAACCAGTAAAAGGTGCGATATGATGACACTGAGTCCACACTTTTACTGAGCAGACTTGTCATTGTCAATCGTCTTCTGATGGTGGTGGAAGCGCAATATGAAATATTTATGAAATATATTTAAAAATGTAGTAAATGTTTTCCATTACGGCGATTGCAGAAATAATGAACAGTCATTGTTTAGAGCAAGGAAAACTCAATTAAAACACATGAATTAATACTTGTTTGCCTTTACCTCACACCAAGTGTTTCCAAACATCATTTCCAAATGGCGCTTCCAGCCTCTTCCAGTGGTTTATCATGAATATGAAGAGATATTAATGATACCCCTCTGTGTGATGTCATCTAATCCTAAAGGATGAAACAGGAAATGCTTATTAAATGTACAATTCCAGCGAAGCAAAGTGGGGCATCAAACATTTTCCTTCTGTCGGACATGTACTGATTTCAATTTCTGAGCTTATGAGATTGCTGAAGGAATAAAACCGAATTTATTTAGACTTCTCCGAAATGTTTTGCTTACGTAAATGATTGCAAGAGGCAAGTGTCATGCAAGAGGGTTTTAGTACAATACGTTGGAAGTTTCTGACCTCAGGGTATGCCTCTCTATTATGCAGGAATCTAACAGAATCCTGATGTCACAAAATACATTTTATAAGCGGTTACAAACTCTTTACTGATAATATGCAATACTGTCATGCTTTCATCAAACTACAGTCACAATGGAGGACAGCATAATTAATACTAATGCATCATACAACCTCAGTTAATCGCCTGCGTACAAAAAACACCATCATTCTCCGTGCTAAAAAACAACCCAAGGAAAAGTGCATTGACTACAATCAATGGCTCACCATGAATGCAAGATTGGACAACGCGGTGTAACAAAGCAATGACGCAAACCCGTCTGATCAGGCTTGCGTAGTCATTTCGATGTTTTCCGAAGACAGAATCTTTCGAATTATGATTTTGGTTTAAGTCATAAGGAGCCTCACAGAAAGGCAAAATGCTCATTCAATTCACAAAGGTATTGCAAAAAGGAGGAGAAAGTCTTTAAGATTTGCTTCCAGGAAAATGAAAAGGAAAATGTTTAAAAGCCATCTCTCAGGGAAAAAAAGTTTTTGTGTAAACAAGACAAATAAAGCTGTCACCGAGGAGTCTGAAAATAGGACAATCTGGCATTTCTTCGTACGAGTTCCCTACAGACCAGCCACCGGCACTCAGTGAAAGAGGCTCAGAATTGGTAACTGCAGTCAGTGACCAAAAATCCTCCTGACAGATTCACTGCTGGAACCACGAGTGGCTTCAGTTGCGTTACTTGTTGGCCTCTTCAAATAACATCTTTTTTAGAATAACTGCAAATGGCAGACAAGAGGTTTTACTAATAAAAAATATGAAAGAAAGTTCTCATGAAACCTGACAGACTATTAGTCAGTTTATTCTTTAATGCCTATGCTTTACTGCTGTACTGATTTAAAAAAAAAAAAAAAAAAAAATCACAAAATAAAATGCAGTTTGAAAAGTATTTTTAAAAAACTGGTTAAAATTAGATTCACTCACCTTAACCTCTTGTCCAGGTCAGGGTTCGGAGTCCATTCCGGAAACACATGGGATAAGGCTACACTGGGTACACCAGTGCATTGGAATGTAACTATGAATACATTCACGCACACATCACGGGCCATTTAGGGTCACCATTCAACCTGAATCACATGCTTTTTTACTATGGGAGGAAACTATAGCACCTATAGGAAACTCACAGAGATGGAGGGAGAACATGTAATATCTATACACACTGAACTGGATTCAAACCTGTGCCAGAAAGAGCCCTGGTGCTGTGAGGCAACAGTGCTACCCACTGCACCATCCCAAAATTAGATCATTTCCTGGGAATTAAGCCTGTTGACTCGTCTGTATAAATTACATTTTTTTAGCCTCATGTTATTGACTGCGGGGGCGTGGTGGTGCAGTGGGTTGGACTGGGTCCTGCTCTCCGGCTGGCCTGGGGTTTGAGTCCTGCTTGGGGTGCCTTGCAACAGACTGGCATCCTGTCCTGGGTGTATCCCCTCCCCGCTCCAGTCTTATGCCCGGTGTTGTTGGGTCAGGCTCCAGTTCCCTGTGACCCCGAATGGGACAAGTGGTTCAGAAAATGTGTGTGTGTATGTGTGTGTTATTGACTGCCCTCAGATTTTCAGCAGTAAAAAATGATGACAGTTCACTCTTATCAGCAATCCACAGATTTTCCCATTTTTTTCAAATGTTCAAGATATTCCTTTTAATCAAATTTTCCTCTACAAAGAAAAGGAAAATAAAAGCATACACTGAAAAGACCTAGCTGTTTCTGCCAGAGAGTTTACAGCTTTGGTACATGTCCCTTCTATAGGCTACTGCTGGCTTTATGCACAAAGAAGTACTGGCTGTGTATTCAACACAGCTAGCGAAGGTAATAATTTTGTTACCAGTATCAGTGATGTACGGACGGATATTAAATATATATCTGTGTTTAGTTACTACCATCTTCAATGAACCTAATCATGAGATGGTAACAGTTACCTAAACGGGAGAGATGCATGTTCACAGAATACATTCATTTTTCAAGGTGTCGTCATCTAAATTTGGGCATTTTTTCCATCCATCCATCCATCGCCAACAACCGCTTATTCCGAGTGAGGTCATGGCAAGTCGGAGCCTTACCCGGCAACACAGGGCGCGTGGCCGAGGACAGAAGGGACACACCCAGGACGGGACGCCAGTCCATTGCAAGGCACCCCAAGCAGGGCTTGAACCCCAGACGCACCACACAGCGAGCACCAGCTGAACCTGCCGCACCACCACACCCCCCTGGGCATTTCTTATTTTTTTTTTTTTAAAAAATGTATTTACAGTGGTAGGCCTTTGTTTTGCACATAAAGCTGAACATTCCACATGCAACAATGTTCTGGGTTTGAGGAGTAACCAGGTGACAAATGGTGATGGGCGACCTTTCGGTTATAGTTAGTAATTTTTTCCATTGTACTAAAATTAAAGATAACACGGTCAAAAGATATATTTACCTAAACTGAATATTTACATACAAAGTCTCTTCCTAGCTCTGCAAAAGTATCTGTTTTACATAAAATCTCTTCATGGCTCAAACCAGTCACAACTTGTGCTCATTTCTTCCTAATAAGCAATGTAGAGTGGGCGTGCTTAGGCTCCTGCCTGCAACAATCCACTATTGTTTTACATAATTTTGGGCTCCCTGCTAAATTAAGGAATAAATTAAGAAACATACACAAAACAGAATAACGAATGCAATAATTCAGTGAGCGAGCCAACAATGCCATATGGCATTAAGATAATTTAAATAAATCAACATTGCATAAAATGTTAGATTAATCAATGACTCAAGTCCCTACCCAAAACAAAAAATGCCTGGAAGTCAAAATACACTTTAGGGCATAAGGAACTCTCAAAACAAATCACACTCACTGCATTCTGTCATGATTCTCTGAAGAATCAGATGCAAATTCACAACATGTGAATGAAAATCACTTTAGCTATCACACCAGGTTGAAGAGAAAGCCTATATGCTTCATAGCGAAGATATAGTCTATATATTTTAGAAAACTTAAAGTCTTAGAAAAAGTGCTTGGAAAAATGTAGATTACCTGTCATGAGCTTTCTCCTACTGAAGCCAGTCCATTTAGATGCAAAGCTATGTTCTAAAAATCTGCTCAAGGGTGAATAGTAAACCTGTGTCAGGTGAGCCATCAAATAACAAGGGATAATAAATATGGATTTTTAAACGCTTTCTGTAATCAAAGTAAATGATTGGAAATGATACCCTACACCTTTGTTCCGGGTAATTGCTGTTAACGACCCATGTTACTCTGTGTCTGAGCGGGAAAATGTATAGTGTAAATAGTTGCATTCTGGGTAATATGTGATTTAGGTTTTCAACCACTAAGGTGACTTACAGGAAAAATAGTGGGGTTACTGTGGTTGGCAAGTAGAAAGAAAGAAGCATAGGGTGCTAAGTAGGCTGAGAAGGCTGCCTTGAAGTAGAGGTCCTTAAAGAAATGGGATCCTTGGACCAAAAGCATTATTTCCCTGTGGGCTAGTATTTAATAAAATATTAATAATGAACGCAGCATGCGTGTCCTTCTTCATCTTCTCTGAGCACTGCATACCCTATTATTATTATTTGTTTAGCAATGCTGAACTGTGATATTAGCATCAGATAGATAATATGTAATTTATGGGGGGCAACAATCTATTACTTTGACCCCACTATAGCTACAGTTAGGGCAACATGTTGATACCATACAGTAAGTACGAGTGCATTTGGGTAACCGGCACAGCAGGTCAATGGTTTCAATGTCTAGTCTTCTTTTGGCTGCCTGACATAAAACGTTTCCCCATTCATGACTTAAAATGCTTCATCTACAAACGGTAAAGAACCTTTTCATTACAGTTTTTAATTTTTTTAAAAAAATATTCTAGGTTTTTAGGAATTGAAACATTTTCAAGACATTTTACCTGATCCTAACCTTTTACCTCGTCTTTCAAATGTGTTATTTAGTCTTGTTTTCCTCTTTTATCACTTTAATTCTGTTCCATTCAAGAGTTCCCATCGTTGAAAGTTTTTTGATCCGCACTGAAAATTCCCAAATCAAATTAATCAAACCTCCTTCAGTTAGAGTTGCTAAATTTTTCAGTCTTTTAAATAGCCTTGATGATTATGATGGATGGTTCCTTATGTACCTAACTGCAGTTAAAGGACAACAAACAAAGCTTTTTGTTGCCTCAGAATTATTTCACTAACAGCAAGCTCGGTCTTCTACGTATTCATTGTTATAAAGAATATCAAGGTCATTTTAATTTGCCGCCTCTGAATGAAACTTTTAATAGTGAAATTCTCTCTGGGCTGGAGGAATGTGACGGAATATTGCCAGTCTTCATCACACGTAATTTTCATCATCCCAGTGCTTTGTGTGCCTCATTATTTTGAGGTTTCTTCTTCTGTCTGTTCTGCAACACGTTGAGTTCTGTTTTGTCTTTTCATCATCAAATCTTCTTCATAAAGAAAAGAGCTTTTTTAATGTCCTCAATTTGTGTGTGTGTGGGTTCAATCCCAACTCAGGCTGTGTGCATGCTCTCCCTGTGTCTGTGTGCTCTGGTTTCCTCCCACAGTCCAAAGATATGCTATTCAGGTTCCTCCATAGTGTGTGAGTGATGGAGAGAGTGTGTTCCACTGATGTATGGATGAGTGACCCAGTGTAAGTAGTGTATCTAGCAGTGTAAGTCACCTGGGTGAATAAAGTGAATGAGCTGATAACACTACACAGAATTCATTGGAAGTCACTTTAGAGAAAAGTGTCTGCTAAATTTATGTAAAGCTATGCGACAGAGAGGCATTAATAATGATATTTATTTGCAGCCCTGTGTTACTAAAACCTTTAGAGGGGGGTGCGGTGGCGCAGTGGGTTGGACCACAGTCCTGCTCTCCGGTGGGTCTGGGGTTCAAGTCCTGCTTGGGGTGCCTTGCGACGGACTGGCGTCCCGTCCTGGGTGTGTCCCCTCCCCCTCCAGCCTTACGCCCTGAGTTGCCGGGTTAGGCTCCGGTTCCCCGTGACCCCCTATGGGACAAGTGGTTCTGAAAATGTGTGTGTGTGTGTGTGTGTGTTACTAAAGGGAACCACCTTCCACCTCACATTCTGTTGAAGAAAGTGTCTTGCTGCACTTGCAACGGAGGCAAAACTCCTGCAATTAAAAAAACACAAAAAATACAGTGTGTCTCTTACTTACAAGCTTTCACATATAAAATGACTTTTTAAATTAATTTAGTATTTATTTTTCCATCAATCGAACTAGCAATTCAAATTCATATCACACTGCCAAAGCTTCACCCAATTTGCTAACAGATAGTAAGGGCTACCTTAAGGTTGTCAGCACTCTCACCTATAACCTCTGCTTTCTTGGTTATAATGGGTCATAAATACCCAGCCAGGGGACTCAGAACGTGTGGGCGCCTCCACAAGGCTGTTTGTCAGGCTGGTCCTCATGAGCTGCTCAGCGGGAGAGAGACAGAGTTTGCTGTTCTATTCCCATCCGAAATGCAGAGCTGATGCATTACGGACACTTATATTTTTTCATTTAACAGGTGCTTTTCTCCAAAGCGAAGTACACCCCTGAGTAGGCAACAGTCCATTTCAACAACGGGCAGAAGAATACTGATAGAGACAGGCAATTCTTGAAGTGCCGTCACTTAGTCCAAAATCACCATTTTTGCTGGATCACATTACACAAGTAGCCACCGGTAGAATTGGAATAGATCAGAATTATAAAATTGATTGAATTGAGGATGACCCTCTGGTCCACTTCTTCTCATTGAACTAAACAACTTTTGGAGTAATGAACCGACTCTTGGTGCCAATAAAGGTTACAAACAGGGGTCACACTATTCACAAAATGACAAAGACAAGAATAGAAAGAGTTGTTCTTTATATTGAACTAATGCTTTTCTTCCCATCAGTGTATAATGTAGTACACTAAGCAGCTTAGTTATTTACCCCTGTTGTAAAGCTGGAGGGGGGGTGCGATGGAGCAGTGGAGCAGTGGATTTAGTCAGGGCTCACTGTGCAGCTAGTTTGAGATTTGAGTCCTGCTTGGGGGGCCTTGTGATGGACTGGCGTCCTGTCCTGGGTGTGTCCCTTGTTCCCTGTGTTGCTGGGTTAGGCTCTGCGACCCCACTTGGGACAAGCGGTTGTAGGCATTTTGTGTGTGTGTGTGTATAAAGCTGGATGTTTTCAACTAGAACAGTCCTACACTACAGCACCATTTCTACAATTACAGGAGAAACACAAGTCAATGGCTCCAACCACTTCCCTCTGGATCACAAATGTACAAGTGCTACAGCTTTTCATTACAAATGCACTATTTTTCAGAATTTCAGTTTTTAATGAAATTCGTGGAGATTCCAAACCCCACTAACCACTGAGTAACCTCTTTTAAGACAGCAGAATGTGCAGATCTAGTGAATCACTGCATTCACATTTACATTTATTAATTTAGCAAGCACTTTCCTCCATAGCAACATCATATGACTACCATGTAGGATTTAAATGACACCTTTGTCCAAGGTGACTTACAGTGCTATTTGCACTACACTGAAATATTTACAGTTATTCTGGACTTATGAATGAACATGGCTTCTAGCCAGACACAATGTCTCTTTTGCTAAGAAGAGACTAAAATTCCTCTACGGCACTGAAGCAGCCTGATGCCACACTTTGTGTGGCAGGAGGACTTTTTCCCTCTCCCATCCTTCAAGAAAATATTTTTATGTTGACCTCGATCCAAAGCCTTCTCACTAAGTCCTGGTTGTGTCCTTGTGGCTTCACTATATGGGCCTGGAATTGTAGTCATTTTATTCCCCTATACCATTGGACAGATACTTTGGCGGCTCAGTTTTGGGAACTCAGGGAATGAGCACAGCACCATCCTTGTGCTTTAACACAAGTGTTGGTTGACAGAATCCTCAAAATTCTTAAAAGGAAATTTTTATTACATTTTAATAGCTCCAGAGACAAGGTATATGCAGATATGAGATTCTTTGGATAGTAAGAGTAAGAAGAAATTCCTTCAGGTTTTATATCTAAACAAACTTTTCACACTTTTCTTTGCTTATGGACACATTCTTTTTTCCCCACACTATGTGTTTATAACTTCAAGTACAGCTGTATCCTCTTTAATGAAATGTGAATTTTTATTGATATCTACAGAGTAACCAGTGAGGAAGCAAGGAAAAAAAAACAAAATTTTTATATTCAGTTGTGCTTGTACCATTCAGCCTCCACATTCTTGGCAGAGAATAATGAATTGATAATAAATTATCATTATTCAGATGTTCAGGGCAATTTACAGTGTTAGGTTTGGACAACTGAAAATCTTGAACATTTATACAGCAGGGTACTCTAAATAGAGCAATTCAAGGTAAATACCACGGTCAAGGGTACTATGGTGGGAGTGGGATTTGAACTGGAAATCTTTAGATTGTAAGGAAACAGCTCTACCTAGTACACTACCGACAACATTGAATAAATCTCTGTATATTATTTCAGAGTTAATACATCTCTGCCTTCAAATTTTGCACAATAACTACAATGCAGCTAAGCAAACATCCAAGGGAAAAATAGCCTTTAGAAATGATCCTTCTTGCCTTGGCACTGGTGATAAGCTGACTTTTCACAAACTATTGCTGCTCTTCTCTCATAGTTTTTATTTTCTCAGCAGGGTGATTGTTCATATTTATTGTAGCATACTAATATCTCATCATACTTTCACTCCCAGCAACCATTTGGCATTGTGCCAAAATCATTTTAGACCATTTTCGCATAATTTATTTGGATGGATTCCTGATTTAAGGTGATTGACTGTTTATTGCCAATGTTTTGTGTTTAGAATTAAGGAAAATGAATTTTGCTCTCCTGCTGGTCATAAATTACTGCCCTTAAAACAGATGAACAGTACAGTCTACTTTCATATTCAGTTTTGAATTTGAGCACTTCACATATTTCCCTTTACATGTTGCCAGTTGCTTCCTTACATGTGTCTGGCATTTCCCCTAATACAGTTTGAAACTTGGTATTTATACCATCGTCATAATCTCACAGGAAACACCCATGGTGCAATTCTTTGACATGGATGTGCTATCAAGCAGTGATACTGATTTACGGCAGCTGCAGGGAATACTCATAGGTTAATTACTTAGATGTAATTATTTATGCTAATGTTACCAAATTAAGAAATATGTGCGTACATACTGTATTTTCATATATGGAATAAATTTAGTTTATAATATAAATTATAAAAAAAAGAGATGATATATATGAAGAGAAAATGTATGTTGTGTTTATATGAGATGGACACAATGAGACGTTTTATGGGTTTAATAGGTGAGTCATGTGCTTACTCTGATCCCCGAGCAGCATATCCCCAGTGTGCCTGTCAGAGAGGTGTGTTCTTCCTGTTTGGAGCACTGCTGTGACGTGAGCCCATCTACAGTGCTCATCGCGGCTGCTGAGCCGCACTCATCCCTTAAGCGCTGTTAATGCCATGGAGGCCACCTGTTTATTAAACCCCTCTAGTCTGTATTAAAGAGCTTTGCCAGCCAGAGCTGCCGCTCCTGTCAGCACTACTTTGCTCCCTCTGGGTGCGCTGTGGAGTGTCCCACTTTTAGGAAATCTGCCGTTGCTTCACTCAGGAGGTGATGGTCATGGCCAAACCCCCATTCCTGTTGCTGAACCCGTTGGCTTTCCCACACTTCTCTCCTCAGTGATAATGAGCTGACACTGGTTGGACTGTAGATGTCTCTCTCATTTTACTGATATTACTCTATTTTAGGTATTCCCACATTTTTGTCTCTTGAAGTCCAACGGCAAGAATCCTAAGTGGACTGCTTATTTTTTCCCTGAAAAATCTTGGATCGGCCAAATTTCAGGCTCTACGGTTTTATCTCTTCATTTTCCTTGGTTTTCCATTTTTGTGCAAAGTCCCACAGCTTCTGTCAGAAGTTGATAGAGCTGCTGTCAGAAATACAGGATGAAAACAATGAGGAATAAAGACTTTGTGAACAGTAGCTGGTATTGTTCCCAGCATGCAGGGTGTTTCTGCTGCCTCCCTACCTATAATAATGCTGCTGCTTACTGCCAAACAAATTCATATCGTATTCCTTCCTGCTGGCTATTAAGTTGCTTTGTGAAAACAAAAAACATCCGGTGGTGTCTGAACTCAGGAAAGTGTCGCTGTCTCTACCCGCTGCCTTTCTAGGCCCACCATAGCTGTGTACACTTTACAAAGAAAGAGTAACATCATAGGAAGGCAAGCCTGAAATAGTACAGAAGTGAGAATGAAATTTATACTTCATGATTTCCACAGTTTTGCATTTATTGAAGGGTGCTGAAAGACAACATACAGTATGTACACTGAAGAACATCTTCCAAATGGTGAAAAATAATGACTCATTCAGCTAAGCCTTTAAAATTTTGTCTTACAAAAAAAATAAATAAATACAGAAAATAGACATCATGCACAATTTCTTAAATAAACCAATTATATAAATATTGTACATTTATTACATTGGCAAAAGGATGTGTTTGTAGTGTTAAACATCAGAATAACATTTGGCACTTAATGTAGGACAGAAGGCTACGGTATTCAGCTAATAAACAAAACACTGCTTCGGAAATTCAACTGATATTATTATGCCAAGCAACTGAGTTTTTTTCCTACAATGATCTGGACTTAATATAAATATGCCAAAGAAAATGTGCTTACTTGCCTTTGTAAAGCCCTTTCAAGTTTGCCTGTGTGGTTCACCCATAACCCAAATGACACAATCAAGACGCAGAATATATGCAAGTACACAATGCAAGGAACAACATTGTATTTGACTGTATCACCATATAGTCTCACATTCTGGCGAGTCCATAGTCTGGAGAGAGAGCAACACTCCATCACATACTGTATTACTGCAAGTGTACAATGAATCCAAACTAACTGGTCCATTCGGAAATCTCTTACATTAAAACCTTGTACTTTGGAGAACAATGAATTACTGACACTTTTTCAGAAGAAATGTCAAGTGATATCAGCCGCCCTTGCTCTCCTTTGTGCAACATGGAAAAGAAGATGAGTATTTCATATAAAGAGGGTGCAGTGGCACAGTGGGTTGGACCACAGTCCTGCTTTCCGGTGGGTCTGGGGTTCGAGTCCTGCGGGGGGTGCCTTGCGATGGACTGGTGTCCCGTCCTGGGTGTGCCCCCTCCCCCTCCGGCCCTATGCCCCGTGTTGCCGGGTAGGCTCCGGTTCCCTGCGATCCCGTATGGGACAAGTGGTTCTGAAAATGTGTGTGTATTTCATACAAAACACAATGTATACTTTAAGAAATGAATTAAGTCCCTGAATTGACAGTTTGAAGGTGTAAATTAATGTTTTTCATATTCTCGGCCATCAACAATCAAGAATCAGCTAAAGCCAAGACACCAGGAGACTTTTGCAGCTCTTAAACATCATCTTCAGCTGAAATTGACACTCTTCATTCTGGAGAAAATAATTTTATCCCTAGGAAAACAGGCCTTTGTAGCATTTAAAACATAAACCTTAATATAGGTTGCACAAATATGTGATTTTACTAACTTATAGTTGAGACAAATTTATCTTCTTTTCAGAATTAGAAATAGATTCATTCTTATTGAAGTTGCAAGGTCTCTCCTGGGCATTTTTTGCCAGTGAAAGAAAATCTTTCCCTTAGACATTGCTTTTGGGGCACTGACAGGTCCGATCGAAAGATCAAACAACTTATAAACTTTAACTATTCTGGAGATTATCAACATACAAGTGATAAGCTTCATTTTACTTTGAGAAAGCTTTGGATTCACCGCATAAGGCATTTTCATGACACACATCCCATAAAACTCAGACACTTCACTCTGATCCCAAAACTGATCAAGAAAGGCTTAGCTGCTACATTCATGCAAATGTCTGACTCTCCTTTTGACATTTGATATATGCTACAACCAAATCCTGGTCCTTGCAGGGATATGAGAATAATCTGTCTTTGTTGGCTGTGAAAATAATTTATTGGAACTACCTGGTTAAATTATTTACCGAAATTGCATAAAAGTACAAAAAAACGTTGGATCCTAATCTTTCCAAGCCTTTGAAAAATAAAGAGACAATATCAAGAATAAAAGGCTCAAGATTCTGAAGAACTTCTTGCGTGCCTTGTATGAAAAAAAAACTGAAAAAAAGAACAGCAGTTACATTTGGAGAAAAGAATCAAACATCAGACATTTCAGCAATCGGTAATATATGCAAAGCTCCCACACATATAATAAAAAAAGCAGATACGCAGATTCAATTTTAAAGAAAAAAAAAAGAAAAATCTTTGACAATGACATACACACAGTCTTACCAGAACAACAACCAGTCTACAGTACACACTTAAAGCCCAGGGCCACAGCCTGTTTTAGGAGCTGACAGGTACAACTATGTATGCATGGCTGGAATGTTTAAACATGTTGCGTTGAATTTCACACTGGCCCTCTGAGACTTTAATATTCTCCTCGGCAAGCTGATGTCACAAATCTGCTCTGGCCGGCAGTTCTGGCAGAGAGGCATTAGTGTAAGTTGGCAAGAGTGTGAGCTCCCTGCCAACTAATCTCTGCACCTCTGATCCACGAGACACACAAACACACCACGCAAGTAAAATCCATTGTGTGTGTGCATGTGTGTATACACTCGTCACCCAGAAGAGCATGGAATCCGTCACAGCGATGTCCTTGCGATGTTCTGCTCGCTGTCTTCATGGTTGAATTATGCAGACAAAAGCAACAGTTTGACTCTCTTACTCTTCCATGAATTCTCTGGTTAAATGCACAAATTTATAAATAAACTGGTCTTGCATGAAACCAGCAAAAAAAATGTACTTTGGGAAAAGGATCCAATAAAGAGATTCTTCAGTTCTTTAATTCACGCAGCATGACTAAGTGGGTAAAATTCTAGATGCCCTACTGCTGTATTATGGAATAAACCGCTTCGGGACTGCAATATGCATACATAACGGGTAATGGGTAAAGTACAAAACTTGAACATATACATTGCTTTGAAAGAAGAATCTGCTAAGCAACGAAATTATTAATTTACAATCAGTTCTCCAGTGCATCATTTTCACTAAACAAACATGAAAGTAGTTCATGAACACAGAACAAAGAAGTCCAACAACAGAACATTAACATACATGTACAGTATGTGGGTACAGTACATAAAAGCACAGTGTATACCCTTAGCCTCAGCTCGTCCCCTATCTCAGACTACAGGTGTGCATCTTGAAAAAAGGGTCTTTCGAAGCAGTCGAGCCATGTGCTGCACCTGGGGGAGGAAGGCTTGGGAGTGTGGCTCGGTCCCTCGACCGGAGTGCCCTTAAGAACCAAAAAGCTGATCCTCACATATCTCCAGTGCCCACTTGGTCGCGCCGCCAAAGACCTCCACGTTATTGTCAACCCAGGGCACGACGTTGCCAGGCATGTACGAGGAGCAGTTGGCCATGTTCATGATGTCTACGGGACGCAGCACGCGATCCCACATATTGAAATGGGTTAGTTCCCCAACAAAGGCCTGCGTGGCATCAAACCTCCCTCCTACAGTGTCCTGTCAGGGGCAAAGGGA
The DNA here is from genome assembly GCF_900964775.1 of Scleropages formosus. NCBI lineage: Eukaryota > Metazoa > Chordata > Actinopteri > Osteoglossiformes > Osteoglossidae > Scleropages > Scleropages formosus. The sequence goes on along the minus strand of NC_041825.1, from coordinate 12,998,674 downwards.
ACAGGATTTGCTTTGGGCCACATCTGCAACCAGTTCCATCAATGCATAACACTAAGTCCTTTTGTAATTCACTGATAATTAATTAATTAAGTACTTGTATGTTTATGAAAGGCATCATCATCTGTTATACAAGCAGTAGTCTGAATTCTAATTACAGTGCTTGACTTCAGCTGTAAAAAAATGACAGCTGTATATTAGAATTTTCATAATTACTGTTTATAGCCTCAGTAAAAACAATCTGTTCCATGCGATAGTTAGAAGGGTAAAAGCTAAATAATTAACTGACTCCTGTAATTGTCTTGGTGCTGAGGTTGTGACAAAGGCATACACACTCAATTGGCTGAAATAAAGAGCTTCATATTGCGTGCGAAGCAGCCATGATCTGTTGCCTCCTAGCAGCTCTGCGGGGCACCGATGAGCTCACCTGCTCCTGGCCCAGAATAATGACACCACCAGGCTTAATTGGGTGCCACGGGGCCAGGTTCTCCCCAGACCCCAGCTTCTCTCCATCCTGGTAGGCCTCCCACAGGCCATCCCTAGTGGTCCACGTGATGCAGATGTGATGCCACTGGCCATCGCTGACGGACAGAGGCAGCTGCGCCACCTGCGTGGACGAGAAGAGGGGGACATAGCACAGATGGATTCGTGCAGGGCTGTTGCCATGGTGCAACCGTAGGCTCACATGAAGTCTACAAAAAAAGTTCCCTTTGATGATTTTCCATTACGTTTCCACAGATTCCCTTTTATGAGGCAGACGGCTGCAGCAACGCGGTACTCTCATGTTGAATTCATCACCTTCACGTTAAACAAGAAATTATTTCCCAAAGCAGCGCCATCAGAAAAGCCCACCTTTAAAACTATAGAACAAAACCTGCATCAGTAAAGCTCTTAGCATTTCCTAGAATATTTTTTCCAAATAAAGGCTACAGGAACCCACAGTAAGTCACTGCAAGTATACATTTCTCCCCAGCTATATATAATGCATTCATTATAAATGCTCACCATAACACTGATAGAAGGGTTTACTCTTTAGTCTAGTAGTCTTTACCAAAAAGCGTTTTTGAAAAATTCCGTGGTACGTCCAATTGGTATACACCCCTTCTGTAGCCAATTTATACTTAGGCCTTAATGCAATGCAGTTCAACAATCAGAATCAGAATCAGAATCAGAATGAGCTTTATTGCCAAGTATGTTCACACATACAAGGAATTTGTCTTGGTTACAGGAACTTCCACAGCACAGACAGAATGACAGTGACAAGATAGATGAGAAGATAGAGTATGTGAATAAGGGATGAAAAATATATAAAAATATACAGTACCCAATATTATATAGAAAAATAGTCACTAGTTACAAATGCAAGGGAGTGTGAGAAGAGATATGATGTGGTAAAAAGTTATAAATATAAATATAAATAGCATTATGTATTGCACTGGTTTACTCTCTAGGGGAGAGATTTAGGTGTTCATGAGGTAGATGGCCTGAGGAAAGAAACTTTTCTTGTGCCTGGCTGTCCTGGTGCTCAGTGCTCTGTAGCGCCGGCCAGATGGCAAAGGTTCGAAGAGGAAGTGGCCTGGATGTGAGGGGTCTAGAATTATTTTGCTAGCCAGGAACAGTGAAGTAATAAAAACACCCAAAACCCAGAGGACTTTCCAGTGAAAACATGTCCACCAAAAAGAGTACTTAGTATACTAACTTGCTGACAACCATGAAAATGGTTGGGTTTCCACTGATGGTATACTCATTAAAGATGAGAAACGAAGTCGGAAACATTTACCGAGTGTCTTGGTGGCTTAATCCACAGGTGCTGTGCGCTACCTTGTATAAGTATCATTGATCAAGGAAATATACGGTAAACTATAACCTTTACCTTGTCATTGATGAGCAGCTCGATGGGGTTATTCCCCCATTCAATCAGCACAATCTCATTGGCTTGACCTGGGACTCCATAGGAAAAAGGAGTCCCAATGCCGGGGCTGGCAGTGGACTTGAGCCACATGCATACCGTGAAGGCATACATTTCTGGAAGGCTTTTCTTGATGCGCCCATACAGGTAGTTGGTGCGCAGAGGAAGGGACACTTTGAAGCCCTCCGGGGACTTGAATCCACTGTTACCTGCCGTGCAAAAACAGGTAAAAGCACTGTCACCCCTTTCATCTGACAACTCCTACACCCTGGAAGAATGCAAATATTTACACCCAAATGAGTTGCATAAGGAAAGAGTATTCCTATACCACGGTCAGCTGTCATATATCTACTGCCAGGTTTAGAAGGTGATGCATTCCTCTCTTTTTGGTTAAAAACCCTTTGAGTTCAGCTACAGCAGAGGTGCTCAAAGGATTAATTGGGTAACTGTTAAGATTCAAAAGACTCCAAGTTACCTGGAGATTTATTTACTAATTCCTTTATTTTTCCAGAATACAACTTTACAGCCAGCAGCACAATCCATTTATTTCATTAAATGGAAAACACAAAACATTGTGTGCCGTCCAATATAGCAGATTAGCCTCTAGCTATAATTCTCCCCTAGTCTTTAATGACTTTGGTTCTATACTCCAAGCATGTATACTTCATAATCCCTGTAATGTAGTTCATCAATTGAATGCTACTCCTTTAAATGCTGTGTGATAAGTAAAAACAGTAATCAGGGATTAATGAATTTTACAATTTACATTATAGATTTTGCATTTATTATATTGTATCATAATTACTCAGTAGTAGATGAGCCATTGTAAAATATCAACAAATTAAAGTGTATTAAAAGAAAATCTGATGTTAGCACACAAAGGTGTCAATAAATGTCATTGTGATTTAATTGTATTTTTTTGGATGCATATATGTGTATAGTATGAACAAAATGTGATTTGCTGCATCAGACTGATGTCAGCTTTAACTGGAGTTAAATTTAGGATATAAGTGGATTATGAAGCCAGAATCTCAAATACAGAATATACAATTTGTAGGTGCAATATCTTAAACTGTATGTTGGCAGATATACTGACGCTGAGCTATTGTTGCAAGTGTCTTAATCATTTTAAATTGGGTAATCAATTTATTACAAAAGTTTAACTAACAAAACGTTTCTTCTGACCAATACCGTGATCATAATGAAACCATCAAGTTCAGTTATGTCAGCAAAATAAAAAAAAAGATTTTGAAAAATGTATGACCACACACATGTTCTCTAAAAGCTGACATCACTTTATTCTTAAACAGTATATTGCTAAATATTATTACATTATTCTGGAACAGTTGCATATAAGTAAGGTTTTTGAATATGCACATGATAGGAAGCACACCAAACCAGTTGATACTGGATAGGAAACTTGGCCTTAGCTGCTATAAATATGTTTATATATGTATTATACCATCTTAACATCAATGGAATGTGTAAGCTACAGACCTTATTGACAGCGTAGGATGAATGAATCATATTAATTTCATCAAAACCTGCAAGCATATTACCAGTATTTCCATGACTTTGAATCCTTTTTTTTGGAGTTGCGAGGTAGTAGATAGTTAGACAGATAGATTCTAGCGGTGTAAGTCACCTTGGTGAATAAGGTGTGTGGGCTGACGACACTACATAGTATCCACTGGAAGTCACTTTGGAGAAAAGCATCTGCTAAATAAAAAAGTGTAAATGTAAATGTAAATGTGGATGCAGTAAAAGTTCTTGATGAAATACAATTCAGCACCATGGACAGTGGGCAACGTGTCTTCATTCTGAGCTAAATATATTTCAAGAAAACTGCAGCAGATCACACCCTTAAGCAAAAACTCCAATGCAAATAAGTTGCAGATCTGGCTTCATCAAAGCATGCAGAAGTGTGGGGGAATGAGATACATGTTAGAAAGCTTGGGAAAAACTGTTTTTATATCTTGGTGTGTGTAATAGAGGGTCACAGAGTGGGGGGTAGGGTAAACATAAGCAGATGGGTCACCTTTCTCCAACTCGGTGATCCTCTCTAGCAGTGAGTTGAGGGTGCTCTCTGTACGGTGCCTATGAGCGGCTGTCTCGTTGTATAGCTGCGTCTTCTCCTCCTCCAGCTCAGTCACTTTCTTCAGGAGCTGGTTCTCCAGGTCCTCCAGCCTGCGCTGCAGCAGGTCGCGAAGCTCATTAGGAAAAGTTGCGCCAGACATATTGGCTCGCATCTGCTGTTGCTGAGATAAAAAAGAATCAGGGAAGGTTTAGTCAGCTTTATGCGATTAAATCCAGTTACACACACATGCATGTGCACACACATGCGCACACAATGTACGCACAGCGGACAGTCTCCTTTCATTGTGTTCTTTCAAAGGTCATTCATCTTTGCTTTCAGTAATTTAAAAACCAGAGTCTGACCCAGTTCATAGCCACAGATAAAATAATAATTATCATGCACTAAATAGTGCTTCACAAAGGCTTTATTGCCATTTCCAATGACTCGATTTACAACAAAAATTGTAAAAGGCATGCAGTTTTTTAGATAAAAATGGAATACATGCACAGGTTAATTATTTCTGATTAAAGCTGCATATTGCAAGATAGACCCATATCAGGCTATTAGATAATCACTTGTGAAGACAAAGAAGAGGAAGAGCTGAGAGACAGATACTGTGTGTACATACCGTGAATAAACCATTCATACACATATATGCTTCAGATTTCTTTTTGAATCAATATTCATTATTTATGACCACAATCAGCCTAGCAACAAATTAAAATAAAATCATTTCTTTACTATGGAAAAAGCAAGTCAACTAAATTATGATTATATGATATGAAATCTTGATATGTTGTTTTAAAATAATATTTTAAGAAATTCAGGAGATTTAGCCCATTAGAAAATAGAAACCTTCAGTCAATCGGAAGCAGAGGATATAGGTAATCTATTTATAGGGATAAGCGGTTTAAAATCTATTCCCATCCTAATGGATACAAAAGTAGACGTTCACACACGACAGGAAACAACACAGCACAAGACTTGCCTTAAACCAGTGATACCTGAAAAACTTAAACTGTTTACATCCCAAAAACATATTATTAGTGATTCATTACTGATACAGAACATTAACGATGGACTGGGAATATCGCACACATTATTATTATTATTATTATTATTATTATTATTATTGCAGGGATATCTGAGAAGTCTTTGAAGAAAAGCACGCCGAGATCTATTTTGTAACTCGTGAATCAAAAGGTTGTGTCAACCTTGGCAGGAGCACTTTGATGTGCCACGGGAGCAAATCCATTCATCAGGTGAACATATCATGTATTATTCACATATCATTCACTGCAAACTGTTCGTCGGTCGATGGCAGAAAAAAAAACCCAAGTAAATTACCCTTTTTTCCCTTTGGTACAGCAGATTTATGGATAAAAAAAAAGCAGTTCTCAAAAAATCCCATTGCGATATACACACACTTCAACATTTACTCATGACATTTGTGTCTGACAAAGTTGTTCTTTCTGAAAGAATACATTAAATGTCGTTGCATTATTCCCGAAACACGCAACATCCCGCACATCTTATTGTATCGTTTAATTATAGGCTGGAATGAAAACTGCCGCTGTTTATGTAGAAATACGTCCGCACTGAGGAACTGCACTATTTCTGTTACTCCGTTTTGGTTACCTGTTCACGTATTTTACCGGCTTCTGATGCACAATCAATGCAAGACGGGCAGCGACGAGTGTGCAAAATTAACCGTTTGCAGCCTCTGCGGAGCCCATTCGTTCGGTGTCATCTCTTGGATCGACCCAGGCTCTTACCTCCAAGTTCTCCAGGCGGTCCTTGAGGCTCTGCATGGTCTTCCCCAGGTGGTCGATCGTGTCCCCGGGATCTCGGGGCAGGTCCCCCATGGTGTTGCTGTTCTCCTTCCTCCACGAACCCTGACTCCTGTATTTTCCACCCCGCAGCGAGTCCTCTGCGGCGGATTCGCACCGGGAAAGTTTGGAAGTGAGCTCCTTTATAGTGCCCACCTGGTCCACGATCGTCTCCTTCTGCTGCAGGATGGTCTCCCGAAGCTGCATCACCGTGCTTTTGAGGTCCTCCTCCGGGGCGCCCGAGCTCTGCATGGGCACGGCGGGCACGGGGCAGCTCGGGTCCGCGCCCGCGGGTATCGCCGTGCACAGGAAGCGCGTTCCACGGGTGTCCTGACCGAGCGCTGTCCGTCCACCGCCCGGCGCGGACGCGCACAGCAGCAAGGCTACAATGATCGCAACCATGACCGTATTAAATTTATCCCCGTAAGCAAGAGTGCTGAAGGAAAAGCTCCCTTTGGTTTGGTTCGGAAATACTAACCGAGATTTTGGAAACCGAAAATGTGTCTTTTTTTAAACCAGCTTCATAATCATAAAATAAGTCCACTTTTTTGTGTAGGACAGACTGAAAACCTAAATCAGAATGTGAGAACAATGAGCCAACATTTTTAACAAGAGGTTGCTTTGCTGCTGTAATAATAAAAACAAGTTACAACACGCAGAGAAAAAAGAGCCCCCGCAAAAAAACGGATAAATCATTGAACTTGGTTTAAATAAAACATAGACTTCCCTTTCATCTGAACAAGATCACGCTGATCGCCGGCCGTATTAGTCCTCACAGAGCAGAGGTCCCCAGATAACGGAAATACCGCGAAGACAGCAGGAGGAAGGCAACACACAGTGTCGTTAACGCAATTTCTTTCGCAGCGCGGCGACAGCACAACTGAGGCAGCTGCCTTTCCAGCCCACTTCTCTACGGCGTTTGTAACTACGGGCGAGCGTTTTGATTGGCTGCGCCCTGCCTACGTCAGCGTCTTAACGCTGATTTTCTTAATATGAATGTAATGTTACCAGCGGGTGCAGCTACCCGCAGGCGGGCAACTCATTTTATAGGCGCTCGGGCGCTTTCGGCGTCTCTCACGGGCTTTACACTGACACTGTCTGCAATTTCTAAATGTTAAATGTATATTGCGGCTTTAGACACAGAATACACGGATTAAAATTCCTGGACAGGCCAACAGTGTTTATACCTTGATAACTTTTACTTTGAAAACCACAAATATGTGACAGTTATTAAAATTTACCATCGTGCTGTTCTTTTTTCCTTTTCCTGAATTAGTTAAAGTGTTATACCTTTTGTAACTGGTAAGAAACACACACATTTTCAGAACCGCTTGTCCCATATGGGGTTGCGGGGAACCGGAGCCTACCCGGCAACACAGGGCGTAAGGCCGGAGGGGGAGGGGACACACCCAGGACGGGACACCAGTCCATCACAAGGCACCCCAAGGGGGACTCGAACCCCATACCCACTGGAGAGCAGGACCCGGTCCAACCCACTGCGCCACAGCGCCCCCTTAGTAAGAAACATACTTGTAAAATAAACACTATAGGTGTCAGGGGAAGGTGAATGGGAAAGCTGCACCCCAAATACTCAACCCCAATGTTCAGTTAAGCCTGTTTAAAACTCTTCTGAGTATGATTGCTAATATTTCTCTGGTCCCACAATACTTGAAAAGTTGTTATGCCACTGATAAAAATACATACACACACACACACAGAATCTGCTTGTCCTGAGCAGGATTGTGGTGAGCCGGAGCTGAACCCAGCAAGACAGGGCACAGGGCTGGAGGGGACACACCCAGGACAGGACACCAGTCCATAGCAAGATACCCCAAGCGGGATTCAAACCCCAGACCCACCAGAAAGCAGGGACAGGCCAAACCCGGTGTGCCACCGTACCCTCCTGATAAACAAAAAAATGCTAAAATTGAGTGTTTTAAGGAGGACAAAGTGTCATGTCATTGCCTGCAGCAGCTTGTTGTCTTTTGGATGGGACATTAAATCTGGATGCCAGCTAAATATTATATAGCTCGTTGAAGTGAAACCTTGCTATCCAAGTTCCCTCTGTTGTCCCTGTGATATCTCTGTGGAGTGAAGTGTGGAAAGGGTTCGTTCATGGGTATTCTACTGTGCCCACTTTACAAAAAAGTCTTTTACAACATGCCGTAACTACTCATACCATTCAGTCAAAACATTTTAATTATTAATGAATGTGACTGGTATAGTTAGTCCAGTTACAGTAGTTTCATAGAACATGTAGACTCTGGCAGCAAGTTAATTCATTACAGCAAAGCACAGGTCAATAAAATTACGCTTCAAATCAACTTTAAACTCTTTGACTTTTCTGTTTTCTCAGAAAAAGCTTTTGTTTAAACTATATGACAGTAAAACTTTTTTTTTTTTTTGCAGTTATTACCTTCTTAGTTTATGTAGCACAAAAAATAAATAATAAATGTGCACATTATTACTTTCATAAGCATATATTTCAATCCAGTCTGTGCTTTTTGTTTGACCTAACAAGAAAACTTTTAGATGTGTTGAAAAAGGAAACATAATACAAGCAATACACAAATACAAATATCATGATAAACTTTGCTCCTTGTATAATAGTCAATATATGTACAAGTATGTTAAATTTTAAACATTTAATTACAGAATTTACTGTATATATAAGAGGATAAATCAGTTTAGTTTTTTCAAGTATATATAATAAATTATATTTTATTTATTATAATAAATAAAATATGGAAGTGAACTCATTAAAAAAACATGGTTATGGTGGAACAGAATTCTTCAAGCAAAACATTATGCAAGTTGCCCAGTAGTTGATTTTGGACTTCCAGTTCCCTTCTGTTCTGCTCTTTCCCCTCTGTCCTTTCTTTGATTTTGTTCTGTTTTTCATCCCACTATCATTGTTTCCCCAAAGGCATGAACACACAATGAATGTGTGCTGCCTTATTGTACTGATGGGGCAATGAGGGATGAGGCTGCTCTGCAATAAGTCTGACTCACTCTTTGACATCCTGAAAGATAACTTGCTCTCTGGTGTCAAAACAGAACTCTCCACAGTGGTTCAAAGTAAGTTAAACACACTATTTGTTATCACTGGTTTTATTTGCTGGTGTTCAAGACTACTACAGCTACTTTTGCTGGAAAACAAGTTGGTGGCCTTGTCTGTCCAGTGGGGTATTAGCAATACATGATGACAAGTAGCTGTTTATATCTAGGCCTAGAATGGAGCGGTTTGGAGAGATGGTAGGGTAACTCCATCTGCATGACCATGAGCAGGGCTGGTGGGGTCACTTGTGTGGAGGCAAGCACTCTGTTATGCTGACAGAACCTGTGGGGTGACATGGCAAACTCCTCCATCATACAGTCACAAAGCTGGGAGGGGGGAGGCAGAGGACACATATAGTTCCAGTGATTCCACCAGTTTCAGCCAGTGCTCTCTGGTTTTGTACCTGCTGTAGTTGGTTAGCTCTGAATAATATTTTGCTGTTTATTAATTGATTTTATAAACCATAAACATTATCAAAGTTTTTTTTGAAGTCTCTAGTGAGAAGATGTAATGAAATTTGACATTGTGCCTGTTATTTCAGATATACATATGTGAGCTGAAACCTTTCAAGTCATATTGATAATATTGTAATGGAAAAGTGCTGAAAATGCCCTTTGCAAATGATAGCCCATGTTCAGCTAATTGTTCAACTGGATTAAACTAACATAACTTTTTTCTAAAAATTGCAGTGGCTCTTCAACACTTTAGTCTGCAGAGAAGACATGATATCAAGTAAAATAAGCCCTGATTTATTACATTCTGGAGCACGGTTGATGAAGCAATAAATAATGAAGATTTGCCACTTATTAAATAATTAAAAGGTTATTCCCAGAAATCATATTACGGTTATAATATTAATAATATCAACAACAAGAACAGCAACAACAATAATAATAATAATAATACGTCAACAATTACCACTCAGCTCCATGATGTACTACAGATAACCTTCTGGGGATTCAGCAGGTGTATAGGAAATGATTCAATCATTTTTATTTCTCATAGACTCTCCGATAAATTGGCAATCGTAAGTCGATGTATCTAAGTGCAATGATAGCTCTAAGTAGGGAAGTAGAAAAAAACATTCTTTCATCTTGACTACTGCTGGCACTGTTTGCAAAGCAAATAAAAAATAATGTAGAAAATACTATGATGGACAAGAGAAAATATAAAAATATAATGCAGCATGATTCCACAGTTGACAGAGAATCCTCTTTGATATTTGCTCAGAACCGCTAGAGTAGTCTTTAAAAATTCAAAGGGTAGTCTCACATCTGAAACCGTGCCAGTATGGGTGAAAAATCCCATTCAACAGGACTGATCTCAAAAGTTATTATGCTAATAAGGAATCTGGTCTTTAAGAATAAGGTCAACAGCCTAAGACAGAGAGGAATTCATGATGGCCTCATGTCAGGAGTACATTGTGATGTCCATGCACAAAATGAGAAAAAAAAAAAGAATGAGATGATGGCATACAGCAGTGAACTTTGAGGAAGGATAGATTCAAGCCCCTGCTCTACTCCCTCTCTTATTTATTTATAATCTCTCACTCGCATCTCTGTGTAGAAGGTTATGCTCTCAGCTCAGTGGGGTCTCCTTCACAGATTGCCTCAGGCTTTTCAGGCTTGCTCCACAGAATAAAAACGCAACCACGTCGCTCATTTTGGCTCTGCCTCTGGACAGTGGTCACTCACAAAAGCTGGCATAACACCTCTCTTACACCTCCAGACAACAGCAGTGTTGGTGTGAAGAGCTTTCGGAGTTTTTACATCTAACAAGGCTGCAGAACCATCTGTCGCTACTATATGTTTTACTGATTTGCAGAGACCATCTTTGTATTTTTCTATGTATTGTAATATATAATATATAACCTGCATGAACCACTGAATACAACCAAAATATGTAACAAAATACAGCATGTGCAATGTTCTTCTGAAAAATCTCCCCTAAAATAAAAAAAATAAATGAAAGCAATTATTTGTTGACACTTGGCTTCATAATTATTCCTTAAATTACTACAAAATGAAAGCGATTTAAAAAAAACTAGACAATTATTATATGACATGAAATAAGATGGATGGAAACAATACATCAAGGCTGAATACATATCATTAATGTTCTCTGCAGTGACTTATAAAAGATATGGAAAAGATCTGCTAGGCTTTACTATAAAATAAAAACTTGAATTGAAAGGTCACTACAACTGAAGGCTGCTACACACAAAAGCAAGCTTACATAAGCTGCTAATGAAAGCAGTTTTTTGAAAGCTGAAAGCCATTGAATAATCCATTTCAGGGTCTTGAAAAAAGAAAAAAATCAACCAGTGAGATGAACATGGAACTAAAATGAGTGAAAACCCTTTTACTTGTCTGGTGTAGTTAATGTTCCCAAATGGTAATGACGTAACACACAAAAAAAAAACATTTTTCATGACGCACTATCACAGCAATATCATAGTGCTCTATATGCTTGCCAGCCAATCATAAATAAGCCAAGATAAAAGTCCATTAGGGATACTGTAATGAATCTTTGCCTTATTTTTTACTAGTAATAATATGAAAGAAGGTCTCAAGTACCAAGAACCATTAAGGAGATTTTGTCAAGAGAATCTTCTTAATATCAAAGAGATTTGCTAAAGAGTGTCTTCCTAATTTCCAAACAGCATGTTGCTATACATCAGTAGAGAGGATTTTACAAACTGACTCAGGATGGCTTTGGTTCTCCAGCTAAAAAGATGGATTTGAGAATAATGCTTGAGGCATAATACAAACTCTGACATATAGTGTGAGGTAAACATGTTTCTAATCCTACCAGCTATCCAGAAAATGAAAGTATAAAATCCTGCATAATACAAACTTTACATAAAGCAAAACTTACATCTGACTGAATCTGATGACTCTCAGGACACTTTAACGAGTCTTAAACTTAACTACTTGCTAGTAATGATGTCATTTTTGCTGATTATGTTTCTTGTTGTCTGCTCACTTGAAAAAGAAATTTTCAATATGTCTCTGTGTGTTCATAGCGTGTTGCTTTTACAGATGCATCTGGGATTATTGAAATAATGTTGTCTTGTACTCCCCAGACTTACTGCTTCACGTGGATCAATGGCACCAGGTCTATCCTGAAGCTATGGATTCTCGCATGTGGTCAGGCCTTCAAGTAGTGACCGTTCGACATTTCCAAGCGATAGCTTATATTAACTTTATCTTGACACTTCATTGATATAAAGTTTGCTTTCCAGGGGCTGTGCAGTCCCAGTCAAAGAATAAATGTGAGCAAGTGTCATGGACATGAGCGAGTCAGCATTTTATAACAGCAGAAGCCTTCAGCTTTCTGAGAAGAACGGTCAAATGTTCAGCTCCTTCAGATTAGAGCTTCTGTCCCTGAACTGAACTTTGAACAAGAGTCAAAGGACTAACTGTAGCGTCCAATCTTGATTGTCTTCACCGATATTTAGCTCCTGAGCCACATTCAGTCAACAAGCCTAAGAGAAAAATAAAAGGTGAGTATTGCAGTTAAATATAGTTTTAATATCTACAATAAGCAAGGTTATGCCCATCAGTATGCCGATGTCCTGTCCCAAATCTGGGGGGTAAACACTGTAGGTAGAGTAAAGAAAGAAGAATACATAGTACTATTAAAAACAATAGATACGTAAATGATGTTTTGGGTTGGTGCTCCCATTAGGTGTGCTGTAAAATGTGGAACAGGGCATTTGAACATCAACTACAACACTTCAGTGAATGTTTACATTCTGGTACACAACTTGACCCCCACAGTAGACCCAATGTCGCCCTGTTGAATGTACTACTTGAGCAGTATGCCCAGTCATTATGGATATGTATTTTGTGATTAATTGCTCTAAAATTGTGGGATGGTGCTGGAGTGCATGCAGTGTTTCAAAGCAAAACTGACTGCCCTCTACTGTCTAGCTGCATAGAACAGCTGACAGTGACAAGGATGGGATCACACCCAGCACAATAATTTGACCTTAAGTGCACTTTTGCTTTCAGGAAAGCATACATATATTGGAAACTATTGCTATTCAAATTACTTGTGGAGATCAACAGCAATACATAAAAAATAAATAGAATACATTATTTATCATGAAAAAGTAAGAAGAATATGTGTTTGAGTAAATTCTAAGCCTGGCTGCCGTGTGGTGCTGCTCTGCTTGTGAACCATTGGAATATTCAGCACAACAGGGTCACATAGCTGCCTGTCTTACTGAATATAGCACATAAGTTTCTACAGATGAACAAGTAAGAAGGAAACAAACACAAACCACTTGTCCCAAGCAGGGGGGTCAAGGCAAGCCAGAGCCTAACCCAGCAACACAAGGCTGGAGGGGACACACTCAGAACAAGACACCAGTCTCAGACAAGGCACCCCAAGCAGGACTTGAACCCCACACCCACAACACAGGAGGCACTGGTCAAACCTGCTGCACCACCACACCCAACCAAAGCAAAACTTTATATATAAAAATTATGTAAAATATATAAAAATATGCCATCATATATATAATTTTATGAAGCATAGAGACAGAAAATGCCCCATACACTTACAGAGGTTGTGGGAAGTGGGAGTTTTCTTTCACTCTGTCCTGCTTCTTTTCTTGTTTGCATATACTACAGAATTTCACTAGGGAAGCCCTCTTATAGCAGAATCACCTCTCTTCTGGTTCATTTCTTTTTGAAGGAATCTGGCATTTCTATGGTTATAACTCCTAATCCAGCTGTTTTCACAGGCAACAAATAAACCAAAGACCAGGATTTTAGCATTTCAGTTTTTGTAGGTATGTGTTGAATATGAGACAGCTGGCATTCATAAAATTTTCTTTCAGTCACTGAACTCTTTACGGTAGAAGATGACACACCATGGGTGTCATGGTGGCAGAGTAGGTAGTGCTGCTGTGCCACAGCACCTGAGCCCAGTTCAGTGTGTGTAGAGTTAGTATGTTCTTTGCATGAAATGTGCTTTTGATCACACTCTCTGTTGGCCTTTTTCCAAATTCTCTCATGCTGTCATCCCAGAAAACATTCTATAATGTTAAAAATGCTTGATGGTGTTCATAACTCGGGTTGTTGATTCAGATGGCATTCAGACAGAAGCTTGGTGAACACACACACAGGCTGGAGGGGGAGGGGACGCACCCAGGACGGGACACCAGTCCGCCACAAGGCACCCCAAGCGGAACTTGAACCCCAGACCCACTGGAGAGCAGGACCTGGTCCAACCCACTGCACCACCGCACCCCCCTCTTGGTGAACACCTGAACTCTAAAATGCTAATCACAGAAAAGTATCAACAAACCTTGTTTATAAAATATAAATTTAAATAATAAATGATAATTACAATAAACTTGAACTCCAAACATTTGACTCACTTTTGGCTTTTTTCTTCAGCCATTTATGTAATCAGGATTTTGTCTAGGATTACATAATGGTAGTAGCAACATATGAATCATTCACACACACACACACACACACAAAGAATCCAAAACTGCTTGCCACAAGCAGGGATGGGATGAACTGGAGCCTAGCTCAGTAGCGCAGGGCTGAAGGGGGAGGGGACACACCCAGGACGAGACGTCAGTCCGTCGCAAGGCACCCAAGCAGGACTCGAACCCCAAACCCAGTAGAGAGTAGGACCCAGCCAAGTCAGCTGCACCACCACCCTGGCCCATGTATGAACCAGGCATGGATATTTTTGCTTTCATTAGAGATTACATATTGTAATACATCTCAGTTTGCATTTCATCATATAATCCCTTTATTTTAGAATCTTGAACAGGAGCCACACTGTTTGTCTGAGATTACAGATATATAAAGAGTATCTTATGTTGATAAATACGTTGGAATTTGGGTACATATTAATATATGCAGAAAAGTCCTTTAATCATCATCAAAATATGAGAAAGAATATCTTTAAAGTGTAGTATTTTAGTGTGATTTAAAGAACTATAATTTATGTCATGTCAACATTTTCCTTGGAGTAGCAACTTTAGGTAATTTATAACAGTGGGTACTGATAATACTTGAAATATTTGAGAATTTTTAAGAGATCAGATGAAGGTCAAATTTCTGAACATATTCTGTCTGCTTACACATATTATCCCATTACATCTGAAATTAATATGTTGAATTTAGTGTGTTTGTACTTTTGATTTATTTTGAGCCAATCCTTCCAAAGCTTTTGTAACAGAGCTTCTTACCTCTTATGTAAGAATAGGCACAGTATTACACTTCATTCTATTTGTACAAAGTCCTTCACTTTCAAAAATTCAAATTCTTTAGGCTTTTTTTGCTATGACAAAGGCTGCATATCATTTTACTAGAATCTGAAGGGATAACATGGATTACTTCATAATTTAATAGCCATCATTTTGAGCTGATAGTAAAGACATAGTGGAATGCTTATGTGTGAGCATTCATATTTTAAAAGTTTTTTTTTTTTACTGAATTGAATTAAGATTAATGTGTTTATAATTTGTTTCTACAATTACAGAATTGTAAAATCAGCAATTTGTGTTGTGACGTACATTTTGTTACTGAGACTTGCTGTGAATGAATAATGTGAGAAGGAAAAATGAAGGATATATTATTTTGGGGATGCTCTTCTTCCTAGAAGTGTGTATGGTGTTTATGTGGTTGTTTTCCTAATAAACCCGTTTTAAAATATTATCCCTCGCTGTCCAGCACCAGCATTACCATGAACCAACTTCCATCTTGTCGAACCCTGTATTTACACTGGTGTAAAGGGTGGGATTAAGTTTTTTTATTTTTTAATATTTTTTATTCCTGAATATTCTGGAAAGCTACACTGCTTTTTTTTTGCTCCACTTACATGAAACCCAATTAAGAAAGTACTTTTAGTTACAATAGCAGTGTCCTCATTCTCATCTCTTTTTTGCTAGGCCCTTCTCTTCCTCCCACTGAGCCTCAGCTGCTGTCCCTCCTCAACCTGATTGCCTTTGCTATCAGACCTTTCCATAAGCGCCCGATTCCAAGTGGGCCTGTGTCTCGGAAGCCACGGTTTTTAAATTTGTATTGCGTATCCAAGGATTGAAATGCTAATGCAACCTTTCCCCTACGTTGAGCTGGAGTGCTTCCCATGTGGGTAAGGCCTGTACCTCAAAAGTCAGAAAGCTTCCCAGCATTGCATCTGCAGTGTACTTTCCTTTTGTGGCTAGTACACTGATTTACTATGACATAGATGCAGATGTATGATGTAGATGTTTCTAAAAACATGATGAGAAAAGAAAGATAAAGTCTTTGTCTATAAAAGAGGATTTGTTTAATTTCTTTACCCAAAGAATATCAGCTAAAAAACTGTTTGATACTGTCAGGTGTAACTACAGAAGCAATGGGAGATATGGATCAGTTTTCAATGTAATATTATGGAAATGTATTCAGGGCTGAAGGGAATTCTTTGTCCTAGAGGAATAGTGCCAGCAAATTATTTTGTTGAGTGAGAAGTTTTTGGAGACACTGTCATTTAACCAGATTTTGCATTTCTGTTGCATCTTTTTTGGTTTTTCTCTTGAATTTAATAGTATACATTCGTTAAAGACCAGATAACATGTTGTCAAAGAATTCAAAAAAGAAAGGAAAGATTTTTGGAAACCTAGGAAATGATAGCTGAGAGGTGATATGTGCCAATACATGAGTGCCTTAGATGGGGTGCCAGACTTAGTCCATAGAGGTGTACACTGTTTTTTTTTTTGCTACAACCGCTTCGTTTAATTACAATTTTAACCCATTTTGGTTCAGTTTAGTGGAAGAAACGAGAGGATAGTAGAACAGAAATGAAACATGTATGTGGTCTTCTAATGGACTAGTTAAAACAATTAACAGAAGTGAATTAGCCTGTGAAGAAAACCTGCCAACACTTTGGCTATCCATGACACCTCTGACGTAAAACATAACTTTTGCCACTGCATGTTCAGGGAAAAGCGTGACTACCAGTCTAGTGCAGTTAAGGGATGAAGATGTATTTGATGGAGATCTCGCTGTAACGTGCACAAGAGACTGGTGCACACTCAGGCAGTAGGACAGAGAGATGTGGGAGAGAGAGGCAAAAAGAAATGGAAAAAGGGGACAGAAGCGGTAGGACTAGGGGTTGGATAAGAAGGGCAGGGAAATTTAGCAAAGGCATTGAGCACCATATTTTCTAGCCTCAGTGGAGATGAAGAACAAAGACATGCAAAAAGGTCTGAAAGCAAAGGCAGGCTACAGGGGTGCCTTCAGACTGCGTGCTGCTTCCTTACCTCCCCACAAGCCGAACTGGAGTAAAGCAGAGGCTTAGCTGCTGATAATGGAGGTAAACTGAAGACAACTTTAGGATGCTCAATGGCCACAGGCCTTCCATTATTTCGAAAGAGGGTCAGCAGCAGCACAGCAGGTGGTGTAGTGGTAAGACCTGCTTCCTTCCCCTAGAATAGCCCATGTTCAAACCCCACCTCATCCCCTTGAACAAGGTACTCTCCTGGTCTAATACAGTAAAAGTAACCCAGTGGTACAAAGGGGTAGATGATTTTACATCACTTTGCAGAAATAACTATACATTTAATCACAGTAAAGATTAAAAGGTGGCAAGAGATACATGTTCAGTTTCCAATGACACAAGAAGGGTTCCCCAGGTATTTGTGAACGGCTCCACTGAGAACTATTACCAATGTTTTTGGTCCCCTCGACTATCGGTTAAACTGTGAAGTTTTCTGTTCATCACAATGTCATCAACTCATATCCAGGTCCTCACATTCACATTAGTATTTCATATTAAATGTCACACTAAAGGTCACTTTTATGACCTTGATAAAACAGAACAATGTATTATTTGAGGAATATAGTTCAGAACAAGCTTCACTGTAGATAGCTTGAGGGACTTTTAGGGGATTCAAAGGTTAGGTTTACCCAGGTTAAGGATACACTCAGATAGGAAGTTTTACATATTAGTTGTTACCTTTTCATGCCCACTGGGAAAGGAGAAATTATATAACTGATGTATTACTCTTGTCCAGCTTCTACACTAACTCTGCATACTTTAATACTGTGCTGATAATACAGTACATTCATTTATTTAGCTGATGCGTTTCTTCAAAGTAACTTACAATGTTAAGGCTACAACTGTTATAAGCTCACCATTTTTTACTCATTTATACAGCTGAATAATTTTATTGGAGTAATTTAGGGTAAGTACCTTGCTCAAGGGTACTACAACCAGAGGTGGAGATCAAACCTGTAACCTTTGGATGCAGCTATAGCTCTAACCACTACACTACCAGCTGTTCCTATATAATATGGGCCTATATATATGGTAATATACTAAATATCATTAAATTATATGTTTAATAAGAATGTCACCTATCACACTTCTTTGTACTCAGAACTGCTGTCATTTCCATTTCTTTACTCACATTATTTAGATATGCATATACACATTAATATGTTTTGTGTCTACATTTTCCTTTTAAGGACTTCGTAGTTGTTCTGTTATATCACATGCCTGTTAAGTGATGTGTTAGAGAGAACATACCTTACACAAAGTCCTTGTATGTGCCAGCCTACTAGATTTAAATCTACATCTCCCAGCCTGGCCCAACAATTTCGTCCCATTGTCCGCCCCTCACCTCTCTACCCCCTGAATAGTTTCTTGTCAGTGTATCTGTTATGCCTTCAGAAGCTGGAGATTTCTGAAGTCTGTGGCTGGGGGCTGCCTGCTTGCTCCAGCTTTTCTGTGGCTCCTGCTCTCTGTGTCTGATCTCAGCTCTGCTGTGCCTCTTCAGACTGGTATCCCATTCTTGGCAAGCTGTCATGTCTTGTCTCTCTTGGCACCCTGGTCCAATACTCCGCAGAGGAGCCTCAGAGCTCCTCTGCCAAAACAAACAATATCCAGGGGACACTGCAGGAACAGCTTCCAATGCATTTTCAATAGACTAAGTTGGAATGTGAATTTTTCATTGGAAAAGAAAAGCACAGATAATTTAATTGAGTGCTCCTTTGGGGCAAGGCAACACTGAACATTTCGACAATTTTGATTCTCTGCCATCATGGAAGCTATTTGTCATTCATTTGAATTTGTAATAATTTTAAAAAATCAGAGCTTATCAGTTACTATTTTTTACAAGGCATATTGAAAATAAATGACTCTACCATATCCCATGGTAATATGCTATTCCCCAGAACCCACTAATCTCTTTCAGTAAGTAGTTAACAATGTTTTTCAAAAACAGATCAGAAAAAAGAGTCACAAAGCCTATTAATCCAGGAAGGAGAATGCATGAAGGTCTAAGATGCTATGAGGCTTATTACAATGTCATGCTCCCAAAGTGCAGTCATGCAAAGATGAAGAATGAAAAAGGAAAAACAATACAGTTCTAACAAAAGCACAGTAATAAACATCTACACACTCTAAGGTATTGCATGTCTTTTTGTTTGCTGAACTTCATACTCTCTTTCTGGTGTAACACGTTTAACCTTCCAGGGAGAAAGATAATAGGTCCACCCCATCGACCTTGACGAAGAGCTGCCTGAATTACTCTCGCCAGGTGATGAATGCATCTGCACAAAATCCTGTTGCCTCCGAAGGGCTGTCGGAGCTGAGGTGTGAGCGTGTGTTATGTAGAGCCCGAAGTGCTACCCAACCTGTCGGAGACCAAAATGAACAGAGCCTTTTCAGTAAAGTGTGAGCCGGTTCATCTCTCTGGTCAGGCCCGCGGTTTCACGCTTCCCACTGGCTGTCAATGTCTGTTTGCTCATATGGTCCTTTTCTCCCGTTTGAGTTGCTAGGTGACAAGCAGAAAACAAATATATTGATCAGTTCTTATGTGTCTCTCAGTGTGTATGTTCCAAGCTATTTCCAGGTAAATGTTAATTTCTGTCTTTATTTCATCTTTATTTTTATTTCATTTATTTTTTGCAGTCACCTTCGTCCAAATTGAGGAACAACACAATTTTTAGGCAGGGCCATGCATAAATAAAAGTTTTGACTGCATGCAGCTACAGTTCACATTAGAGCTCTTGTTGTGACACTAAGTACAGAATGTCTGAGACTTAATAATTAAAACATAATTTCCCCTGTTCAACATTTCTTGCCTTTATGCTGACCATAAACATAAACCCAAAATGATCAGATGTATAACAGTACACATTTATGTCATATTTGTAATTTTTATGTTTTTACTGAAAATGCATCATAGATTATCCTAAACATTTTATCATTATATCCAATTTCCTCTTGTAAATGCATCATTTCAAGACAAAAATTAACAGCGAAAATGTATACTTTACTGAACTGGTATTTTGACTGTAATTTAATTGCAAAGAAAACACAAACCATTTGGATTATGAAAATGCCCAACAGCTGCTTCTTCCTAAACCAATTACATGCTACGGTGGGTGGATACATCTATTAGAGGAATTGCTTCATTCCATGTTCTTGCAGTGCAGTTGACTGAAGGTCTCTGCTGTGTTGAAAAAGCTGTATTCAGTTCTTCTATTATTCTTTATGAAGGTTTCATGGAGCAGAGCTTAGAGTTGGCAAGTTCTAAGAAATGTTAGCAAAAATTCCCTAGAGCCAAAAACCAGCTTCTTCTTGGGAGAAGTTGTTCATTGCAGTTAGCGCACTGTACTGTATCTTGCAATGTGACTTTAGGTTAAAGGGTGTCAGCTACATACTGCATAGTATTCATTGTAAGTTTCATTGGACAAAAGCAGCTGCTGAACGAATAAATGTATAAACGTAAATGTAAAACAAAAGAGTGTAATTGTGCAGAACAATATTATTGTGACAAATAAGCAAGCAGCGAAGAAGAAATAAAAGAAAAATGTGAATGTCTGGCAGAAAAATCCTTATTCTAACAGTGATGTATTAAAATGAAGCTGTGCAGATGTATTTTTTATTCCAGTATCCTACTGTGTGTACAAAGCACCCACTGATTTGTCCATTTACTTTGCAGATGTTCTTATGTACAGTAACAAATAGCCAGTTCAGTCAGTCAAGGTGATGTCTAATTGTTATATACGTTTTTCCTGCAAGTTTAATCAGTGCAAGTAACCATTCATACATGTAATGAGATCTTCACTGCAAGAAAATTTGTATAAGTCAAGGGCAAGAAACCCCAGGAGTGGTCTGAAAAGCTGAGTCTTTAGTTTTGTGAACTGTGTGTGCGAGAACGTGGGTTCGATCCCCGCTCAGTCTGTGTGGAGTTTGTATGTTCTCCCCATGTCTGCATGGGTTTCCTCCGGATGCTCTGGTTTCCTCCCACAGCCCAAAGACATGCTGTTCAGGTTCCCGCATAGTGTATGAGTGACAGAGGGAGTGTGTGTGTTCCACTGATGTATGGATGAGTGAACCAGTGTAAGTAGTGTATCTAGCAGTGTAAGTCACCTTTGGTGAATAAGGTGTGTGGGCTAGTAACACTACATAGTATCCATTGTAAGTCGCTTTGGAAAAAAGCGCCTGCTAAGTGAATAAATGTAAATGTAATGTAACTTTTGCTCAGCCCTTGGCACTTTTTGGGAATGCCAAACTGTTACAGTCGACATGTACAGAGACAGGCAGCCGGTAGAATGACACACAGAAGTGATGTGGGTCTTGAATGATGCTCCGATTTAGTGATGTACAATAAGTAAAAATCACCAAGGATCCTTGGGACTTCCAGTTAACTGAAGAAGACTGTAGGTTAATCACAAGCAATCTTTCACTGTTAAGACAGCAGGCCCTTAAACACAGGGGCATCCAACAGCTCATATAAGAAGAATGTTTACAGAGTGCAAACAATGGCTAACAAAGCCAGCATCCAAAGAAGAAAGACCCCTAAAAAGAAGCCTATATCACCCCACACCCCACAGTGAGATGCAAGTCACTTTTTTTCGAGAGTAAGCAGAAACCACTGTCAGGAATACAAGAAAGAAATGATCAAAGCTTTCCTAAAAAAAGTAGACACATATAAAGTCCAACAGACATCATGGAAAGCAGAAATGTTCCTCCTTTGGGCAAGTACAGGATTTTGCAGCTGTGAAAGAATTCTCCCATTGTTCATTAAAACAATGCTGAATCTTGTGATCCTTCTTCTGTTAAATTAGGAACACTTCCAAATCCTAGAGATTACGCCTATGACCCATCTCCAAGTTCATAAGGATTAAATGATTACAAGGGTATCGATAACTTCTTACTAGGATCCATTTTCTTTGCTACAGCAAACCATGCGACACAGTACTGCTGAATAGTCGTCCTTGGCAGTGAAACCCGTTGACGCTTTGAATGTAGGGGCAAGCGAGAGCTCATCCAATACAACGTGTAACAAGGGGTCTTGACAAGCTTACAGGTTTGGAGCCATACAGTCAAGCAGTAGGGTTTGCAGTCATTGTGCACTGCCTTTTACTGTCTGCTAGTCAGGTAGAAAAGGTCAAATGTGACATCTGCTTCTCAGCCAGTTCAGGGACCATTCTCTTTAATGTGGCACCGGCTGGTTGTGCCATGCCGGATGTGCAGATGCTGTGGACACATGGTACTGGGGATAGCACTGTGGCACGCTGGGGCGGACGGAGAGGGGAGAGGGAAGGATTCGCCACACCTGGGGCTAATAACGGATGCTATTTGCGCCCGACAGTTAAGGGACGAGACGGAGAAGGAAGGCAAGAGCACACGCACCAAGCACGAGACAGAGATGACCTTGCCCAGCCCCGACGAAACCCGAAGACCCCTCCTCGTCGTACCAGTTCCCGGTTCCCCCCTTTCCTCCCCTTCCTTCCCCGTTATCTAGCGCTTGAAATAATTGTGTAATGGAAAGGAAACGTTCACGCGTTATTGGGACTTGAAGATGTAAAGTATACATGTTCATAATTTCATTTTTTATGCTGCCATCCTGTTTCTTTATTGAAGAAGACTAGTTCATTTATGCACATGCTTATGTAAGAACGTTTTTCCCCATTTCCTGCAGAAGTTTTAAAATGTTACCTAACTTTCTATTCTTCCGGTATCTGTGTCAGTCACTTAACATTCTGCTTGAAGGGAAGTATGCGCCGTTTTCTAGAGAGAGGATATACAGTCAGCTGAGACAGTCTTTTTGTATAATTATAGAAGGCCTGACACCCACACATGCACTCTCAGGAATTACCAGTCATCATAAACGGACATGCGGAGAGAAGGGGAAATACAAAAGAAATTGTCCACACAGAGTCAGGAAGTTTCTTAAGCTTTGACTGTTTCTATTCTGAGTTGGGCTTTTATTTGGAAGAAGTGCAATACCTGCCGTAGGGTGTTCCTTGTTGTAGTAACCGAATTTTGAAGTGGCACTTCATGTAATTCTAACGTCTTTTGAGGAATAATCTAGCTGAATGTGGAAGTGGCGATTACACTGTTTTTTTGTTTATTACTTGAGTCTACTCCAAGTACGTTGATGCACTCAGGAGGAAACAAATCACATGGGCCTTTACCATTTAGATCAAAAGTTCTATGGGGTAAATAAAATGTGATGTTCTTATTTTGTTTATACTGCTCATAATTTTCTGTTGAAAATCCATGTATCCATTGTCAAAAACTGCTTGTCTAGTAAGGGACATAGACACACACACACACATTTTCAGAACCGCTTGTCCCATATGGGGTCACGGGGAACCAGAGCCTACCCGGCAACACAGGGCGGAAGGCTGAAGGGGGAGGGGACACACCCAGGACGGGACGCCAGTCCGTCGCAAGGCACCCCAAGTGGGACTCGAACCCCAGACCCACTGGAGAGCAGGACTGTGGTCCAACCCACTGCGGGGACATAGACCTCTTTTTAAATTAATTTCTTAAAGCACAGTTCAGGGGGGGCGTGGTGTGGTGGTGCAGCAGGTTTGGCCTGTGCTTTGCAATGGACTGGTGTCCTGTCCTGGGTGTGTCCCCTCCCCTTCCAGCCCTGTGCCCTGTGCTCTGTGTTGCCAGGTTGGGCCCCGGTTCGCCGTGACCCCATATGGGACAAGCAATTTCAGTCGCTGCGTGACTCTGTGAGACATGGCTCAAGTGTAAGACACTGAATAAAGGATTTTATTGTCTGAGTTGGTTAACTGGAATACAGGAACTAAAGTGAGATAATAATGTTTTCAATTTTACCATTTTCTTTTTATAGTGTTATTTATTACAGTAAGTCTATAGTAGCTCTCATCAACTGAATTGAATTTATTTTTATAGAGCATTCTTGTCACCAGAGTAACACAGAGCTCGGAGCACATAGCACTGAACAAGGTTGCTGGAAATAATACAGTATTACAGGTTTAACAGATATAGGTAAGTCAGATGGCGGTGGAGGAGAGGAAAACAAAAAACCTACAAAAAAAAAAAAATCTATGATGGGGAAGAAATGAAGAAAAATAAATCTCTGGGGGTCCAAGTACCTGTTACTGCCCACCACTCCTAGAAGTTGTACTGTGGTGCCAGGGGACCTGTGTGAATATGTTGAATAAAAAAAATGCCCCAGATGTTTATTGTAAATAGGTGTAAACAGCTGTGAATAACAGCAATCATGGGAAATGTAAACTAGTAGTGCAACCACACAAGGGGTTTTAAAGGACTACAAGGGGTGAGTGCCTGATAAGGAGCGGTGGAAGGTTGGCTTCAGGTGCAGGTGCTTGAGGAAAAAGGTGTCCTTGGACTGAGAGCATTATTTCCCTGCACAGGATGCCATAATGATGCAATCAATATGCAGCTATTTTATACTATCCCCTGAGATTTCCGTTACCATAATGTAACGCAAAACATACAATAATTTATTATTATTTCCAGCACTACCGCAAAATTTGCATAAGGTAAACAGAGTAAAGAATACATGTTTGTTAATGCAACAAAAAAGTGAATACTGGGAATACTATCTGTATTGTTGCACCAATAGCAGGCTTACCATCAAATGAATTTACTATAGTACTTTTTTTTTGCAGCAGCCAAAAACATTATTTTGCATAACAGCAAATTAATTAATGCAAATGTAAAGGTAGTAAATGAACCTTAGTGTGGAGAACATCCAGTAGCTTGTTTATGACAGACAGTGCAATATGACAACTAACTGTTGCAAAGAGAGGGATGCTGCAGGGATGTTTATCGGGTTTTGTTTTACCTTGATTCATAATAATAACAATTATCCGTTAACATTTGTAACAATACATTTGGATTACTGAACAACCAGACATTGTTTTGCCCTACTTCTCTGGATATTTTTCATTTACCCACATACATATCATTACTTTGTTCAAACCCAGTTTCTGCACAGTGACATAGATGCAGATCCAGTTTTAAGTGATCAACTTTCATTGATGAAAAACACATAATGCTTAAAATAGATTACCTCCATTCACAGAAAGCTCAAAGTGGACACTGTAAATTTATAAAACTGTTGTGAACTTAGACACTCCCCCCAGTGAATGTTGTTTTTTTTGTAAACTCTAATTCCTGTAGAAATTCTAAATATTTATATGACCAGAAGATGGAAAAATGCTTCAACTGAAAAAGATGTTTAAGAGGAAATTGACTTTGCCCAAAATGTATTAAAAATCTAAAGAAATGTCCTGGATGAGCTACAATAGTCAGCACGCAAAATTCTAAATTTAGAAATATTTAATCTAAAAAGCGGCTTAAATGTCTAGGATTAATTAAATAGATGCTCGGTGGGCAGCACATCTTATTATTTTATTTCCTGTTACAGTTCAGTGTGTACAGGTATCCTCTGCATTCATTTCACCTGTACAGCATCTCAGAGATAAGACTGAGGTCAATTCATTTTCTGTTCAGCTCATACATTTTGAATGTGAATTGATGGGTAAAAATATTAACACAACAAAAGCCTGCACAAAATGTTTTTACTATAACTTTGCTATAGGATTTAATGTAATTTTTTCATGTCACATCAATACTTTGCAGTATTTGGTGATGCATATACACTTTTCATTTTACATTCAGAAAGAAAGTAAGTTTACACATAATAATAGTAATAGTTAACGTGAAATATGTTTTCCATACTTCATAACAATAGTCCAGAACTCATTGACAGGCTGTGTTCTTTTGTAATCTTCCTTATTTTGTCACTTTTACGACATCAATCTGAAAGTTTCACTGGAAATTGAAGAATCATATGACAAGCCATACAATTCTGACAAGAGGGTGAATAAAGCTTATTATTGTGGGGTAGTGAAATCGGCACTATATCATAAAATGTCAAAATTAATACCTGGAAAAAATGAATTATTGGAAGGAAAGAAAAAAGTACATACATGCATTATTTGCAATTAATGCCTTCAATAAATATCCACAGCAAGATTATTTTTCATTTTTGTATTCCAGGGGCAAATTCACTACATACAAAAAATGTATTATTTTTTCTTTTCCTTTGTTAGTAACTGCCAGTAATGTGAACAGGAATTACCTGATTAAGTATTCACTATTCATAATTCATTTTTACCATCATAGACTGTGCCTCTTGTATTCCATTTTTGTGAAAGAAGACACAAAGAATGTAAATAGTGTTTCACTTGAATTCATTTGGAACCCACTTGTATTCAACTGCATGAGGGGAGAACAAATATTACAGAACTTCCGAGGTCTCCCAATTGAAACGGTAGGTCACTTTCTATGTCATGAAGTCCAAAGAAATGCCTTCAGAACTGGAAAACGTTTTGCATTTCACTGACACGTTTCTCTAAAGGAACTTAAAGTGTTAAGATTACAATTATTTACCCATTTTCTGGGTAATTTTACTGGAGCAATTTAGGGTAAGTATCATGCTCAAGGGTACTACAGTCAGTTAAAGGGGGGGAGGACCTGCAATCTTTGGATCCAAAAGCAGTAGTTCTAACTACTACACTACTGGCTGTCAAGGATTTACAAGGATTTGGGAGTGCTATAAACGGCAGAATCTGGTATAACTGAGACACTGCCTAGTGGAGGAGAAAGGTGACTGTGTGTAAAGTGACCCAGAGACCAGCTACAGCAATGACAGCTATTGAGCTCTTGGCGTGAAATGTGCGACACTGTCCAGAAATCAACAATCTCTTCAGTGTTGCCGGTGAGGAGAGCAGCTACAGGGGCGTCACTCCTAAGAAAGCCCAACATTAAATCATAATAGGAGTTTTCCAAGAGCCATCTAACAGACCCAGAGAACTTCCAGAAGAAGATTTTGTGCCGTTGTCAGACTAAATCTAAATTTTTTGATGGTCTGTGCTATGTTTGATGCAAACCAAACACAGACCATCTTCCAAATAATACCGCTCCTCCGAAGGATGCAATCATCATGTGGATCATGAAATTTCTTCAGGAAGAGGGGCTGAAAACATTGGATGGAGTCAAAATTATGCAGTCTTGTGGGATTTTGTTTGGCACAAGAATATAGCTTTTAGGGCAAGGATTCCAACAGGACACCTACCTTCAACACTTGGCAAAACTACTAATGGAATCCTTAAGAAATAACAACGTGGCCAGAAATGGTCCAACCAACGCTTGGACCTGAATCTCTTGAATTATTTTTTGTAAATCAGAACTATGTCTTTGTTTTGTGAAAACTGTAGGATTGAAAAAATGACAACATGAATATGATAAATTTTTGTTAGTGAAAAAGATTATTTCCATATGTTCAAGTTTTATAGTAAGAAAAAGTATAAAAAAAATTCTTGTGGGTCAAAACTTTGTGAATTATACATTCCTGCTTCAGATGACTCACTTGTTATTTTATGGCAATGAAAATATAATAGAATCTTTGATAATGACTGAAACAATGACTAAAATTTCCCATTTTTGCCATACTTCAAATTAAGAAATTTTATCTACAGTTGCAGATTGTGGAGTTACATATATGTACAGAAAACTTCTAATGGAAATCCTGAAATCAAACTGTCGAATTATTGAATTGAATTATTGAAGCAGCAGCTTTGCTTTTCCATTTTCAATCTCGGTATTGAAAATAACCTCACTGCTGATGGAGGGCAGTGCAAGCGGCTGTTGAAAAAACCAAGACCACAGTCTCAAATAAAGGCTGACAGCCATCGTCCATCTTGCACTTAAACAAAAAGGAAGAGCTGTGTCGGCCAGTTCGTTTATTATTGTCATTTTCAATATGGCCAAAATGTCAGTTGTTTTCTGAACTAAATATTTCTCAGATGAGCAGATACAAGTATAAATTTGGAAGTGAAATTTCTCCTCATTAGTTAATCTAAAGCTCTTTTACACTGAAGGGAAGATTCACTGAGATTTGAAATGCACTCATTGTACAAAGAGCTGTGTCACAGCAATAAAAGGAATCATGAGGAAGCTTTCTTTGCTCTTTCTTTGGAGAGGGACATGCCAAGAATGTGCCTGCCGGGCAGGTTTGCATTTCGTATTTGCGAGAGCACAGCCACTGCTCAGTGAAACATGTTTTCATGTTCATTTCTAGACTATCCAACTCATAAAATTGGAAATGCCCATGACTGTTGTTTAGTATGCCAAGCTGAGTGAAAAAGGCAGCTAAAGCCTTAATATTCCAACATGATGGTTTCCCCAAAGATCCCCCAAAAAGAGCTCTAGACCATTGTTGGGAACAAGAAGGACCAGGCCTGCCTTTTTAGGCTGCTTCCACAGCAACCGTCTATAGGACAAGCAGAAGAGAAAGCATAGTGGAAAGGGGTGAACTAAGATGAACTGCTTAATGAACTAAGAATTCTTTATGATTTCTACTTGTGTTCTAGAATGTTATAAAGACAATGCATTACATACTGTTGCTTCTAAACGAATGTCTCTTAAGCATCGGAACAAATTAAAACAACATTTCACGACATTTATCATCTGGTATAGTATTAGTACTTGATATGCCAATAAAGTGAGGAGGACATTGTAAAATTACTGCCTTTATAATTTTACAGTGGACTCAAGGACAAGGACAAAAATGAAACTTTCTCACTATAGTGAACTTGTATTTTACTCTGAGGTTCATAGTTACCTTGATTTCATGTTTTTTTGCTGCACTTTCAAAAACAATTTTCAGGCTAAAATGACTGAATAACTTGTACAAAACAAATATTGATAAGATCATAAAATTAAATCCAGTGCACAAATAGGTAATATACAGTATATGGTGGCACAGAGATGTTTTGGGCTATATGACTAGGAGAAGAGCCTGCCACCAAGATGGTAGTTTTCATCTGACCCAATGTCAGTGTATGTACACAGCCTGTTACCATACAGCAGAACCTTCCGGAGTGCAGATTAAGAGATTATAAAAGAGGGCAGTGGCTATTAGCAGGCAATGGTGCTGCGCACAGAGCTACCCATTTAACAAAAGATAAGCAATATTTCATCCATCCTGTCAAACTTTGAACCCATTAATAGTAAGAAGAAACTATTTTAAAAAATCCACAGTTTAAAACTAAACATCAACGTATGTTCATGTGTAAAAACAGCTTGTAAAACATGACCTGTGTGTTTGCATGCATTGAACTAGCAATTTCTAATGAGGACTGGATTTAAAAACCCAAAAGTGCACACAATGAATCTATTTTGAACCTCTTCTGACATTGTCTGTTTGAACAAGCTGGCTCATTATGCCAGACAAGTGCAGAGAACGTGCACCAAGGACAGGGCAGCACAACTTCACCAGCGCGGGGACACGAAGATGTTTGCACCCTTGACGAAAATCCGACTACTTCGTTGGAAAGGGTGCCGCAAGTTCCCATGTTGCACTAAAGCACATTTTCACAGCATGACATTTGTGGGGAGCACAATGCCCTTTTGATAAACCCAAGCGGGCAGTTTCTCAAAGGATTAGAGGAACATTGGTAGTTAAGGGACTAGACAGTAGGGGAGTGCGGTGGTGCAGCAGGTTTGACCAGGTCCTGCTCTTCAGTGGGTCTGGGGTTCGATTCCCACTTGGGGTGCCTTGCAATGGACTGGTGTCCCATCCTGGGTGTGTTCCCTCCCCCTCCAGCCTTATGCCCTGTGCTGCCAGGTTAGGTTCCAGCTCCCCGCGACCTTGGATGAAACAAGCGGTTTCAGATGGTGTGTGTGTGTGAATACATGTGTTCAGTCGCTTGCTGTCATAAACCATAAGGCCAGGCACAGGCTCACAAAACTGAAAACAAAGGGTGGCAGTTCTGCTTCAGACAAACTGGCTCAGTTATTTTCATTGTGAGAGCAGCAATCACATAAGACATTAAAATAGACTAAGAAATGAACAATTTCCCCTCAAACTCAGCATAAATAATTACATTACTACCCAAGTACTCCTTGATTTTAAATTCAATATGTATCTTTTCTCTCAGCCAGAACCCATAAAAGATATTAACGGCTGAGGTTCAAAAGAACCTTGCAGTCCTACTGCCATCTAGTGGGACAATATAAATTTATTTATAGGAGGTGCAAGACACTCCTATGACTCACAGTACAGATCCCAGAAGACCAGTGAGTTCTACATTAATAGAGTTTTTAAATATCAACACAGGCCTCACCTCATTTCTCTTAGCATATACAGACTACCGTGCATTTTTTTATTTTTTTCAACTTCTCAAAACAAAGCAGCTGGTACAGTTGATAGCATAATGGTTACATAATGCTGCCTTTCTATATAAAGTTGCTGGGTCTCATCCCACCTTGAGCTGTAGTATCCTTGAAAAAGATAGTTGCCCTAAATTACTCCAGTTAAAAATACCCAGCTGTATAAATTGGTAAATAATTGTAAGCTAAATGAATAAATTTATTAAAGCTGTTGTGTGCTTTGCTGCTGCAGGTAGAATTAATTAAATTTTATTGCCAAATTAAATTTTATCACAAGGTAGAAGACAGACCTATTCTGCCCTCTATTTCCATTAAAGATAATCTGACATTTAATTGTGAGTATTTACAATGACTTTGAGGGGGACGCGGTGGCGCAGTGGGTTGGACCAGGTCCTGCTTTCTGGTGGGTCTGGGGTTCGAGTCCCGCTTGGGGTGCTTACTGGCATCCCGTCCTGGGTGTGTCCCCTCCCCCTCCGGCCTTGCGCCCTGTGTTGCCGGGTAGGCTCCGGTTCCCCGCGACCCTGTTTGGGATGAGTGGTTCTGAAAATGTGTGTGTACAATAACTTTAGAGATGCATTGGGTAATGTCTTGCTGGACAACAATGTGCTCTGTTTGACAGAATATTAGCTACAATTATTGACACGAAAAATCAGAGATTAGAAATCTACCAAAATTTTTCTCACTGTAATAAATTTAGTTAACAAATGAATGTTTAATACAATGAAAAAGTTAATCTCTTGACACACAGAAGGTAAAACAATATGTTGCGATACACTATTTCTGATCATCAGTCTTGTTTGGAAAAGGAAAGATATATAGCAGATGTATACATATATAGCATGTACTGTACCAGTAAAAAATTAATTTTCTTCCACAGTCCAAACACATGTGTATTTTAGGTGAATTCATGAATCTATGCTGCCTGTAGTCTCTCTCTCTGCGTGTGTGTGTGTGTGTGTGTGTGTGTGTGTGTGTGTGTGTGTGTGTGTGTTACATTGCTCTGCTGCATAAATAGGTGAACTCTTGTCTGGAGCTTAACGTAGTGTATCTAACATTGAAATTGTTCTTGGATCAAAGGATCAACTAAATACTGGTTAATAATAATAAAACATCTAATTTAGTAAATAAATGTAAAGAAATGTAAACTTTTCAGTGAATACAAATGACTTATTCTTCTTCAGTTTCTGTTTTCGCTCCAGGTGCGACTGGTTTCAGGTAAGTGAACTCAAACTTTTGACTAGTGCAGCTGTTGTATAGGGTTAAAAGTTAAAGTAGGAGTTTAATTTAATTTGTGTACCTGCATGTGCAGCTATGAACAGAATCACTAAAGCTATAAAGACAGTTTACAGTGAATCCGGTTCTTTCCTCCATTCATTTCCTTTTACCGTCTACAGTGTCACGAGCAAAGCACTGGTACAATTCTGCCGTTTCAGCATTACTGTACTACCATACCAGAAATTTTCTTAAGAAATGTGTAATATTCTGTTTTGAGACTACATTTGGCCCAGTAATGACCTCCGCCCATGCTAAAAGTAATCCTCTCAATCTGTTTACATCAGAGCTTTATTCTTATCATCCTGTAAGAGCACATTTGACAGCGATGAAGTGTTCCGGGATCCCTAGAGAGCAGGTAATGTGATGTGAAATGAGTGGGAAGCACAGTGAGATGAAGCTGAAGCTGCCCAGGGGTTCCGTCTGCGGGGAATCACTGACTGCGTGATGGTTGTCACTGGCGATGGGACAGCGAGGGCTCTAAACTTCGCATGGCGAGTTAGTCGAATGTGCTGGCCTGGCCTGACTGCACACTGTCACAACTAGATCACACAGCAGAGCCAGAGCGGCCCTTAATCTGGCATTTGCGGTAGGAATACTCATAATCTGGTTTCCAAATTCAGCCGTATGGTGTGCATTTTCTCTTCATGTAATAGTCTGCTATAGACTCCCTGATGTCAGTATGCTGGCTTGGAGTGTCAAGGCTATTCACTGAAGTATTGTAATGACTCGTGTTACTGCGAGTTTCAGCGGGAAAATGTTTATTGTACATAGTTGTATTCTGGGTAAAATGTGATTTCGGTGTTCAACCACTAGAATGACTTACGGGGAAAAAAATCTGGTAACTGTGGTTGGGTGTTAGAGAGGGAAAAAAGCCTGGGAGCACTAAACAGGCTGGGAAGGCTGGTTTCAGACACAGGGCCTTGAGAAAATGGAGTCCTTAGACCAAAAGCATTATTTCCCTGTGTGCCCATGTTCAAATAAACGTTCATTATGAGTGCTGTCTGTGACTCCTTCTTCACCCCATCCAAACACAGAGTGCTGCATGCCACAGTATGACTTTTCTTATTAAGTGGAATTAATGAGCTATGTGGTCTATTTGAAAAGTTTCATTAATCAAAATACCTTAGGATTTAAAAGAAATAACAGGCTGGTGTGAAATTTCTATGAAAAACACAGACAAGAGATCTGGGAGCATCAGAAGTTTATGGTAGCATGAAAGGAAACCTTGGGAAATGGAGTGTGATTCCAGAACTACAATTCCCACAATGCACCAGTTTGTCAGCGTTCTGACAAGGTGTTCCGTGATTGGTCAAAACACCACTTTTGAGGAAAATGTGAAATAGCTGAGTGTCTGTCTGCCTGGGGTTACCACAAAATATTTACAATTGTTTTCTTACTATTTGAATGCTGTAATATGATAATTGATGAATGATAATTCAGTATGCAGGCAATGTTTTATGGATTTACTTTCAGTATCATCTGGAAAGTGCAAATACCTTTTAAAATCTTAGAAGTGATAGTAATCAAAGCCTAACTATATACAGTACTAGACTTAAACACTAGCTGTGACAGCTTTAGGACTAGTCACTAAATGTCTTCAGCTCGCTATTGTAATTGCTAGCTGAGTTATGAAATGAGTACTTTGCCTTTCACCAAGCTTATTAAGTTCTTTCTATGTCTGAGCCAGCAATACTACTACCTTTGCATGGGAAGTGGGATATAAGCCTTGAAAAATTGTGGTGGAGTTTAGTGGAAAAGTAGAGCTTTGCAGGAGATCCACTTTTCGCTTCACAAACCCACACTTCTAAGCCGATCCCTGAGCTCTTTCATATTCCTGCTCATATACATATTTGACATCATTACCGATGGCCTGTGGCACATCCTGCTGCTTTCGTTTCATCATCACTCTGACTTCTGTGTCCCTCGAGATGCTGGCAGGTCTGCTTTCAGTTTAAAATTGGTGAGATTCAGGAGTTCATCACATTTGGACTTTGAAACACGGGTTGAGAATTGCACTGGTTTTTCATGCACATGATTTCTACAGACAGTTTAAGAGAATTCATAAAAGTGTGTTTCCAAATATTCCCACCCTTAATTCCAGGAACTTTCATAGTGAATTATCTTAAAAGAGTGGTGAGTGAAGCTTGACATTTGCCAGACCTTGCTGAAAAAAAAACACTTCTATATTTGTAGATTAAATGGAAAAAATGTTGTAGTTCATTTGAATGACTTTATTCCACAAACAGTTTTGTTGCTGGGTGTAACACAAATGATTGTGGTTAAACCCTGCACATCTCAGCTCCAGTTCCAGGTTCATATTTTGAACTGGAAACCTGAATATCAACCTTGTTCATGTTTGACATACATCAGACACATTTATTTGCAAGAGTCACATTAAAGAAACATTGAGAATAATTTGGAACTGGTTTCCATAGATGTGTTGAATGCGATGAGAGTACACTCTTGTATTTTCATAACAGCTTTGAAATTCCAAAAGTATTTCCTATGCTGTCCACCGCAAGGTTTATATAGTTTTTTCTTTTTGAGACTTACCAGTTTATACTGATAAGTAACTGGATACTTACCATGTTCATGCCCTACTGAATACAGGGCATTAACATAAAACAATTGAATTTTTTAATAATTCTAAATTTAATACTATATTTGAAGTTTGCACTTGTCGTGGCTGGTTAACCAACTGCTGTACTGCGACAATTAGTAAATGGTCATAGCAAACTGGAAGATGTAAAAATCACATGGTCTTCCTAGTACACTTTAATTTAAACTAAAGCATACTAGTCCTACCCTTGGGTCTAAGCAAATTTCTATCACATCTTCAGTTGGGATGTGGGGTTTGAGCCACAGGTATTTGCTGTGGGCCAAGAAAATGCTACTTATACCCCTAAATTCATATAATTGACTGACATTGCCAGTAATTCACCAGTAGAGGTAGCCGGAGTATAACATAAAGCTTAGGAGAAACAGTAAAGAACAGGAAATACGCGTTATTGTTTCATTGCTTTATTTGCATCATACAGTAAAAGCATATTCACAGCAAACTGGCATCTCATGTCCTTAGATTTAAAATGTCATATGTTTTGAGTAGCTTTTAATAGCTGTTTTCATAGATAAAACTTGAATGTGAACATGTAAGCAAAGGTGATGCTTTGATTACTGTTTAGAGTTAGAGAATGCTAACCCCATTTCAGCATAAACTGATGGCTAACATAAATACCTACTGTATAAATGCAGTATTATTACTCAAAACTACACATGGATACAATACTAGGGTCAATTTAACTCCATCACATAGTCCATGGAAAGCAAGAATAATGAATTCTAAAATTATATTAGAAGTTTGTCATCTCTCTAAGAGTTACTGGAAACACAAATTCAGTCTTATCTGCAATCAGGCTGCTTGCTAGAAAGTGTTTTCCCCACTGCCTAGCAGCAGCTTCACCTCCCCATCGAGGGCTAATGAGAGAGAACATGTACCACTTCGCTCCATAATTGGCCCTGTGGAGAAATTTAATGACAACTCTTGGAACTTGGCTCCAGCTACTCTGAGTGGAACTTCCCTCTTGTCTCTCTCCAT
Source organism: Scleropages formosus (assembly GCF_900964775.1). Classification (NCBI taxonomy): domain Eukaryota; kingdom Metazoa; phylum Chordata; class Actinopteri; order Osteoglossiformes; family Osteoglossidae; genus Scleropages; species Scleropages formosus. The sequence continues at coordinate 12,963,436 of NC_041825.1, read as the reverse complement.
CTCGCTTTGCGTCAAAACACACTCCGATATGTTTTGTCACATGCAGAAGAGTAAACGTATCCCTTAACCAACGTTGAGCAATTAGTTGTCATGTTTGCTTTAGATTGGGAGGAGAAGTGAGCAACAATGGCAATTCGTATTACAAAATTCATTCCATGCATGGGGAAGCAGTCTGACAAGTCCATACTCATAGGCCCTTTTTGCATGATGCAAGAAAGAGGGTAGTGTTACCTGTATTTATACCTATACCTACACCTAAAACATAGCTTGCCCCCTACTTGTAAACATGTCACACAGTCATAATCATAATACTCTACCATTTCAAATATTCACTTAAACTGTATCCAAGTGCTTGAGAATGTAGCAGACCGAATAGGAGTTTTTTTCACTGTGAGTTACTAAAGTACTGTAGCGGAAGTAGTGTTTGACAGAGGAGAATGTATAGAGCAATGCACAGTCTGACTGGTCTAGCATACCTACAGGGTGCTCCAGGTGCAGAGGGTGTGGGGGCTGGGGACTTGGTGGGGGAATGGTGAGATTGGAAGTTAATGGAGTGTGGCTAGATTGGCTCCGGCTGGGGAGAGATGGGTATGGAGCACTGGCTGTCAGGCCGTCATTATCGCCCTCAGCCAGCAGGGGCCCAAGGCCCGGAGTCTACTAGACAGCTCCTCATGCCCGTTGAGGCCTTTGCTCCCAAGCCCTGCCCGTCTGACTCCTCTCATCCAGGCCTCAGCCATCATCCTTTATTTCTCCTTGCTTCTCTAATTGGATCAGCCCCTCCGAATCACATCGCATTATTCTGATTGACGGACCTTGTAGAGACGTATCTTGAAAAAAGGGCCCAGCTGACAAATATGATGGCACAGTTGAAAGTCAGCTGTCTGCTGTTTAACTCTCTAACACGAAGGAGATGAGGAAATGAATGCTTGCGTTCAGCACCAGAATCTCTTGATTAAAGGATGATATTTTCTGTCATGCAGCAGGAAGATAAATTTTTATCCCGTGATCTTGAAATGTGGTCCATGCAGAAATATAAATGTTTCTAGATCAAACTGTAGTGCTTCCATGATCCAACCTTCTGGCAACTTAGTTAGACAGCATCTGGTCCTTACAGATCCCTGTGTGAACTCACCACATCTCATAAATGATGATGATGAGTCCCCGCTTGGCACTCTCCAATGATGTCCTGCAAATCTTTACTTAACCTGGTAGAAGGTATCCACTTCTAGAAGGACCACAAGAAGAACTGCAGCAATGGGTACATTATTATTATGACTATGCTAGAAGTAAAGAGAGTGGAGGGGATTTCAGCAGTCTATCAAAAAATTACCTGGGGTTTAAGATAACCTATAATTTTTTCATTTTACTTCTGCCCCTTATGTGTCTGCAGTGATGTTCTTGGCCATGGCTTGAGACCAGCTGATGACCATCTTTGAATAATGTAAATTAAAGTCTGAAATGACCACTTCAGTGCTAGAGGGAGTGCCCACAACTGCCATTGCTCCAGCCTTACTCTTTCCTCTCCTGCACCCTTCTTAAATTTGTGCTACAAGTGGAAAGACAAACAGACAGGTTGGAAAAACGTGGTAAAGACTGTCAACGGGAACATTACCTCCAGTAAGGCACCTGTAGCTAAATGGCTTGAATGGGTCACTATCAGATACCAAGAGCCACTGATTCATCTCCTGCCTGAATAGTGGAGTGGGTAAAACAAGCAGGCTCCCAAGTGTTTGCCAAAATATGCAATAATACAATTTACAGCATTTGACCCATTTATAGTGTGGAGTATTTTTTCAATCTAGTAAAGTTCCTTTATCAAGGGTACAAGATAAGTAGTGGAATCCAGGCTTTGAACCAGCAGTCTTTAGCTTATAATTTTGTATATTTAAAATAAGCATTGCCTCCTACATCATGAGACAACAAGTAATGAGTTAATTAGACATTTCATTGTCTGTCGTATGTGACAAAACTGGGAGAGCCAGACAAATGGGAGTACATAAAAATGTGTTGAAACAATTAAAAACTCAAACAAGCTAAGATTATTAAAAGAATTAAATCAAAAGAATAATTAAAGAATAATAGAATAATTGGTATAGCTAGCACCTTTCTGATTTCAATGATCATTTTGCACAATTTGTGGATGACGGTGTTAATATTAGTGCTAAAGGTAACACAACTTTTGTGTTCTATCCATCCATCCATCCATCCATCCATCCATCCATCCATCCATCTTCAGGAACCGCTTGTCTTCATCAGGGTCATGGGGTCCAGAGCCTATCCAGAATAAATAAGTACAACGCAGGACGGTACACCCTGGATGAGATGCCAGTCCATCTCAGGGTAGCCACATAGACACAGTACGCGCAATTTAACCTTACCAGTCCACCTGAACTGCATGTCTTTGGACTGTGGGAGAAGACACACTTAGATATGGGCTGGATTCAAACCTAAACTTGAACAGCTCAGGTGCTGTGAGGCAGCAGTGTGCCATTGTGCCTGTGCCTGGTCAGTCGTTTTTTTCAAATTCTTCAAACAGCACATCGTCGTAGTATGTGGACAACTGCATTTTTGGTAAGGACTGTCTATGAAAGAGATAAAAAATTATGAATGTACAAACTGGTGGAGACAGCTGACATTAGTTACAGCATTCATCACTCTAACAAGTGTCAGCTTCAGGAATGAAGTTCATAAACTGCTGAATACATAAACTATTTCTCCGTTGCCTCCTTGTTTCCTTTATAGGATTAAACATCATTCTTTCTAGTTGTCATTCTCAACACGTGATGGCATGCAAATTCATCTGTATTCTGGTTTCACTCTTTTTCTTATTGAGCTGTAAATTTAGGCCCATAGTTCAGCCCATGTCGCCTGTGATAGGGAGTATAAGTGTCCTGCCACAGAGCCGCGAGGGGCAGGTAGCCAGGATGTCCTGAGGCGAGCAGGGCTGCTGGCTCCGTGCGTTTGCCAAGCACTGACAGCGCCTGATTGTGCTGCTCAACGCCCCAGTGGTATCAGCAGCACTGAATTAATTTTAATACATTCTGTCAAGGCAAGGGATGAGAAATGGCACTTGTGCCTTGGATTGATGCTTGCTGAAGGTCACTTTAAAATAGTATTTGTTAAAAAACACGTCTCTCGCTCTTTCTCTCCTTCTTCTTTGAGCCAGCGCATCTTAGTGCTCAAGGTTGCGCGCATTTAATGACGTGTAACTCCAATTTGAATGTGTTGATTTGTTCCCCTGCCGAGCTGCGGGTCAGCTGCTGGCTGCTCTCGCCTCCCAATGGATGCGCTGGCCTTGGGAATGGAGTTTAATTATGTGGTGAAAAGGTTGCTTTATTAGTCTCAAGTTTGAGCCCTATCATTCGAATGAAAGGCTTTGAGATTGAATGATCAGTCAACCTCTGGCTCTGCTGCTGTCAGACAGCGTTTTTTAATGGTGACAGAACAGGTGACAGTAATAGCCTCCTTTTTATTGAAACCCGGCTTAAAACAAAAAAAGAGACACCCGAGATTTTGTCATGTTGGTGAAGCATGAGCTGAATAAGCAGCCATCTATTATTCATTCGGAAGTAGACCTATCTTTTAAAGTCAATTCTCAACTTCGCTTGGGACTGCAGTAGGGTTAAAATTTTCAAAACGCAGTGAATCTGTCAAACAATGAAGGCAACTGTTAACATTTAGTTTCAGAACTTCCAAAATCAGTGACACACCAGCATTACCAACATTCTCATCTATGCTACTTCTCTAAATTCTGACATATATACAAATACAACTATATTTGTGATCACTGTAACTAACCAATACATTTAGTCAAAATAAAACAGATTAAAATATCATTATAAATGAAATTTATTTTTGTCTCACCCCATCATTGCCGTCAAGAGCAACTTCATAGAGTTGGCAGAGTCCAGAACGAAGCCCTAAGCAATGTTTTCATGCACTCTCACTCAAGTGGTTCCAACTTTCTGTACCAGGATCTCCTGCTGCATCCAGCTGTCTGTGGAAAGTTCAGAAACCTGGAGTGTCATTATTTACCCTCAGAGACCTGGCTACATATCCTACACAGTTATCTACCATGTTTATCTTTCTATAGAGCCCAGCATGACTTAGCTCATGCTCGTCTTCTACTCGGTTGACAAATTTGTTCTTCGGATGTGTCTATAGCACTTGATAGAGCCCTGCCCGGTGTCTTCAGCCACCAGTCTTTTGGGTGCACCTCATTCTCAAGGCTTTGAGGACATATTTTTTTCATAAGCAAAAAAGAACGTGTTACACCCTGAATTTTGCCAGTTATTAAGTTACCGGTAAGGGTGTGCCGTAAAAGTAGCTGCCATACTTGAATTATTTCAAGTAGATAAAAGACATTTCAGTGCATGTCTTACTGATTTGTTCTCAAAGAACTATTTATGAGCGTATATTTGCTCGGTTAGCAGGCAGCATTTCAGAGACATAAGATTCATTTGTTCATGTCAAGTATGATGTAAATAGTACCAATGAAAATGCCTGTTTGTGTACTGTTTTATGATTTTCTTTTGCATTTATTTATTTATTTTTTTTTGCCATTTACCAATTTCTTGTATGCATTTAAACCTTCCTATGTATGTTTCTCAAAGTTTTTGATGGAAAAATTTTTACATGGAGTTTTTTGTTATGTGAATTTTTTTGTTTTTTAAAGTGAATTTGTGACTGTACCTTGATTTTATTCCAAAACACTCATAATGCTGTCTTTCCCGAATAAATTATATAAACTGTTCTGAAAAGGTTGACTCATAAAGAAAAAGGGAAAAGATAGTAAAATAATATACAAAAAACAGGAGAGCTATTATGACAAGACCGAACTCCTCATTGTGAATGTGGCACCAGGTTCCCACGTGTCATTTTTCTAGTTTATCTCAATTTATTTCAATCAGTCCCAACATACTTCAGCTTACACTGGCAGTTTTGCTCTTGCCATTTTCTTTTTTTAAAAAATGACTTTTAATCCTCCCACAAAGAAATAAACTCCTTCCAAATGTTCTTAAAAATCCAGCTTGTAACCTTGTTTTGTGTTTCAATTTAATTAGAAAGGGGCAGGAGTGGAGCTGGGGAGGTGGCAGGCAGGAGGAATTGCTGCTCCCAACGTGTAATGAATCCTTGTCAAGGAAAGCATCTCTGAAAGGAGGCAGCATCTTCCCCAGGTAATTGAATAGATCATCAGGCCCTAAGCTGCGCTCATCTCCCGGCCTTAATCAATCTTTAGAGGGGCTGATGGGATTATTTACTCTCACTAATAGGTCTTCCTGCCGCTTGCCGCTGACTGAGAAACATAAACTGTCATTTCTGTAATTGTGTTCACGTAAAAAGATGGATGCCATCTCAGTCTTGCTGCTTAATTTCATTTGCATGCACCAATCCCAGCTACAGGCTCCAGCTGCATGCTGGGCCCAGTGCCCTGCTCTGTCTGTTTGGATTAAATAAATTTTTGGCACGTCAGCATGGGTGCTGCATAATTCATGCTCGCTCGCACATCGACGTGCACCCACCTCGAGCATCCCGCTTTCAACATGCATTCTTATCAGGAGAAGCTTGCTTTAATTTGAGTTCTTATGTTGACACAAACGGTATTAGCTTTTTTCATCTCTGAATGGCAGTTCTTATTTTTAATCCCATATTGTTTTACAGTACATTGCATGACATTTATCCTTAGGCAGGAAGGCCTTTGGAATATTCCATACAGAATTACAAGCAATAAGGGTGGTGCATGTTCCAGAAGATTGGTGCATCAAATTTGTGAAATCGGAGTCTGACAAGTCTATTATTGTTATTAAGGACATTTTATGGAGTCTAAAATAACATGGTATTGAAAACACTCAATGGTGAAGCGAAGTCCCCTACTTTTAGTGACTGGTTCAGCTCCTTAACTGTTTTGCCCGGTCCTGAGGTCTGTATGCATGATGGTTACTCATTTCCTTGAGTCTGGCAAACAATGTTCACCATGACAGAACAGAGGAGAACTTGTGTCTATTGACAGCAGAAGCTAATCAATTAGACCACAATTCTCCACAGCATCGTAGCTTCCCTTCTCTGCAGTTGTATCTCTCCATTGATGCTCTCCTCCTACTGTAAGTGTCTGGCCTCCTTCACTTGTCTTTTCATTGTCATTTATCCATTTTAAATATCCTCTCTGTCTGCCAGCTCTCAGCTCTCATGCTCCGCTCATTTTAGAGAATAAATTGGTAGCACTTTCTGTGAGCACCCTACGCATAAGGCTCAGTACATTTATTAATAAAACACTTTAGTGCATACATAATGCATAACACTGCATAAATAATACTATTATAATGTGAAATCGGCACTCATAAGTATTCATAAAGCTTAATATGTTTTCACGTAAGTAGTTTGTTATATCCTTAAAATGCATTAAGCACTCTTCGTTATAATTTATTCTAAATGTTGTTGCAGAACTTTATGAATATGAGTACAAATATGTATATATAACTTTACATAAAATATGTTGTGTACATTCATAATGCTTTATGAAGAGGCCATTCACACTGTGAAGTCTTGGCCCTGAAATCATACAGGACGTGCTGCAATTTACAGTTTCCACACAGCAGGAGGTTTAGTTCAGGGGTAGAACAGCAGTTCAAGGATCCAGCTCAAGACTCCTGTCCTGACCTACAGCTCCTTGCACACCTTTTGTTCCTCACTACCTCTAGTCTCTCGTGTCTCCCTGCTTTCTTTCGCGAATCCTCCGTAGTGCCTCTGGCTGCCTACTTTCTTCTCCAGCGCTCTCCAGAAGTATTGAAAAGGGCCTCATTCTCCCCCCTAGCTCCCAAGCTCTGCAATAAGCTTTGCCTTAACATCAGAACTAAACCCACTCTCACTTTCAGGCGGTTCTTGAAGACCCACCTCCCTCAGAGCACCTTGGGATTGCTTAATCTCAGCCCCGCTTTGACACTCAACAGCTTTTACTGCATTTATCCATCTCACTTTTTGTACTCGTGTGAATAATTCCTTATTTTTACAGTTACTCTTGTACTTACTGCATTACTGTATTTACACTAAGATAGTTTGAACATGATTCCCTTCCTTTGTAATCACAGAAGAGCATCAGCGTATCTTAATGTCTGGTATTATGTGGTGCTGTATTAATCCTGACATTTAAAGATGCTTTAGAATAATAATAATAATAATAATAATAATAATAATAATAATAGAGTATTACATGTAACTAAGATTTTAAAAAACAAGGAGTTCTAAATATTACTGTTGCAGAGCAATAACAGCTTGCAGTATTACTGAACGAAATTTTCTATATCTCTCTGAGACATACTGAAGTTTATGTCATGGTTTTAAATTCGTATGATGTACTTACAAAAGAGCAGTTATCTTCATCTTTAACAAAATTGCAATATGTATGTCACCGAGATATTACTGTGTATTAGCAAATGTACCTACAAAACAAAGGTGGCCAGAATGCTGGCACATAAAACAGCAGTCAGTGTAATTATCATGGATGCCAACATTTTTTTGGCACCGTTGATGTTTTCTATATTTAAGCTTGTAAGTAAATCCCCATCATTACACTGCTGTCCCATGGGTTGTGTAATGGCAAAATGGGTGCCATGTGTTTGCTGTGATTTGCTTTTTGAAAAATGTAGTAAACAGATAATCCATTCAGAGACTGTCAAATGGAAAATACCCTTTTGAAGCACAGTTTAAATCTTCAGAAATACCATGATTGTATGTTTTGGATAAACTGTGACATCATTACTTGGTCAGCAGCTTATTGGGTTGTGAGGGATGCGCAGATGTAATACACGGAGACATAAGCTTTGTCGCTCAAACTAAATTAAACACTGCATTCAGCGCCACTCAAAAATAGAGTATATGTTGCGTAAGATGTGGGAACCGTGTTTAGGGCAGAAGGTGAACTGACAATCACAGTCCAGATAGCTTTTATCAGTCCTTTCATAAGCTTTAGTGTCTTGAGCCTAGAGTCCTGGAATCCTTCCTAATGCCTTGTGGTAAAGGTCAGGCAAGAACAAATCAACCATTGCAAGGTCACTGGAATGAAATGCTTATCCCTTTCTATTTCTCTTATCAATCTCTGTTTTTAAACAAGGGCTCGACACCATCTTGGTGTCGGTAGCTGGGGAAAACCATGATGTTGTTGAGATAACAGTCCTGTAGATGAGGGAGCCATTGTGCACAGGCATGGGGACAGCTGTCTTCTCCAGGGGTATAAGGCTGTGACCTCCATGGTATGTGTGGTTAAATACCACAGCTACCAGCCTTAATGTGGATGCTTCCAGGAAAAGTGGTTCCTACTGCTGAAATTGATAATAACTATCACCATTACTGTCTAAAAATGGAGGGAGAAAATAATGTGGCCCGGAGGTGTGCTGTACTTTCCATTGCTTCTCTTAGAGCTTGTACTCTCTCTGTGATTTTTTTTTGCACACCAAAATATTTATGGTGGAACTTATGAGTTATTGACAGTGTATGCAAGCTTTTGATTTTTATTATTCCATAATCATTTGGTTTGCACGTTGAATGAGCATACAAGTCATCATTACATCATTACAATTAAACAATGAAATAATTCTGTTTTTCAATTACACACTTCTGAAAAGAGATTAAAATGGGCCACATGTATACATGTGACACTGGATGTTCCCACCACTGCAGTACATTTGGGGAATAAACTAGAACAGGATTGACAGTTGGAATGATGGGGTCAAGATGTAGCCAAGATCAAATGCTGGCTTCAGGTTGCCTTGTAGGTACTGTTGAAACTGATTCAAAAAAGTTGTAACAGGTACACTTTTATCTTTTCAGGTATATTACAAAAATAACTTTCTGTGAATTGTGACCTGTCTAGATTTACAAAGTATAAAAATTCAATTTTATTTTAAATTGCAAAATTGGGTTAAACTGAACTGAAGTGAATTGTTAAAAGTACCAATTAGGAATGCCCCTAGTACTTTTTATGTAACTAGTAATAGCTAACTCCTAACAAGGAAAAATTTAAGGAGAGAACACAGCTACAACTTCTTGTCTCCATGCTGGATAATGCTCAGAATAACCATATTTAAAAAAAATGTAATAACTTATATAACATAACACTTTCATTTCAAAAAGTAAGCTCTGCCAGTAGTTTGTATGATGAAATACTGGAAGTGAAAAATTTTTTGTAAATGTTTTTTTTTTTTTTCTGTCATTATAAGGAATTAATCAATAAAAAAGTATGCAAAAGGAAAGTATACACACACACACACACACACACACACACACACACACACACACAAATGTATTTTAATATTTTAATCCAGTAAAGCCTTTTAACAAAACGAAAGAGATGATCAGCAAATGACTGAGAGCATAAAAACAGTTCAGATTTTTAAAACTTAATACTAGCATCTGTATTTTGCCTATATTTGATAAATGCAAACTGAACTGTAACTGCACTTAACAATTTGCTCTGACAGCATGCAATAACTGGTATAAAATATTATACATTATATGTTATCAGTTGATGTGCATTTTGCATTTTAGGTGTTCTGTGATTGCTTTTACAAAGGAATCAGGGCAGATAGAGATCTGTCATTCCAGTGTGCTTTTGCCTGCTATATCTGTTCAGAACAGACTAAAATAACCAGTTGCATATCATAGCCACCCCCGCCTGGATGTGACAGTGGAAGCCCAGGGCATGTGCAAGCGCAAGCACTTGAGGCATCGTGAGAGCTCTCTGGACGGCCTTGAAATACTGCACGACTTTTTAGATCACACCTGGAATTAAGCTCTTCCTCATGTCCGTGAGGAATTTGAAGGACAACAAGGAAGCTCCTTTATACTCCTGGAGCTCTTCCTGATGTCCCTGACCAGTCTGAAGGACAACAAGCAAGCTCCCATATTCTCCTGGACCATACTTCCTCTCTTCAGAGGGAATGGTGACCAGTTTATAGGTACTGTTGATGCTGCAAAGTGTGTACCCTTCACCAGGTAACATAAGTTTGGGGCCTTAGAACATACTAGCTGGACTTTCTGCTCAATTGTCCCTCTTGAACATTTCACACTCAAACCAGGAGTTCTGGTGCCCTTCTTAGATCATCTTAGATTCCAAACAACTGGTGTCCCGCGTTCCTCCCGACTCACAGTTTGTGTTGCCTGCGCGCGTCCAAGGCTCATTGGTGCTGTCTGAAGTGTCAAGGGGGCTAATTACTCACAGACAGTTACACTTACTGTGGGGAGGGTCACATTACCATCATTGATCCCTCAATGGGGGCTAATTGACTTTCCTCTCTCTGTTTATCCTGGGAGCCTGGCGTTCATATGCCCACAGAGATAATGAAGTATGTCAGTACTGATTTGAGAGAGTGGCCGCCTTTGTCAGATGTCTTGATGCATGATGTCCTCTTCTTTTCAGTCCTGTGCTTTATTTTTTTCCTGCGCCGATCACCATGAAAGGAGCTTTCATGAGGCAGAATGCTTTCTTAATGTTGTAAATGGCAGGCTGGATAATGGACCTCCATTCAAGTGGCAGCGCTATGAATTTGAATTGATCTGGCTCTCCTCCCTGTTTCCCTACATCCGTCTTTTAAATGGCAATAATGAAATGGCTTGAATAATCCATTACTATTTTTCTTGGCAGTTGGCATTATAAAGCACAAGCAAAACATGTAGTCACCAGCAACATGGGTAAATACTATGACAAAGTTAAAAATGCTCGGCAAACAAATACAGAATCTCCTGGAGGACTTTTGGATAATAAGTCTTTCACTTTAGGAACAAAAACTTTTTTGTATGTTATAAACTTTTAATTTGCTTTAGGATATATGTGCTCATGTTTTTGTTTTTTCTTAAAAATACTACAAAAGTTGTACCTTTTGTTTCTTAATCGAAAAATGGCAGTTTTTAATTATAGTTTTCTAAATTAAATTAACTTATTCAGTTTCTCTGGATGAGTGCTGCTGATTTCAACATTTTTTCCAAACCAGGGCAGTTCCAGCATGAGTAACATACATGCATAATCTGTCCATCCATTTTCAATAACTGCTTGTCCTGATCAGGGTAGCAGTGGTTCGGAGCTTATCCTAGAATCATTGGGCTCAAGACTGAGGGGGTACACCCTAGTCGGGATGCCAGTCCATCGCAGCGTAGTCACAAGCACACACACTCACCTATTTGCACACTATGGGCAATTTAGCATCACCAGTTTAACTGAACTGTCTCTGGACTGGAAGGAAACCCATGCAGACTGAATCAAATTCAAACTTAAGGCTGAACAGACCAGATGAGGCACAAGTGCTACTTGCTGCATTGCTGTGCCACCCCTCATACGTGCATTATCTACTAATATATTATTTTACAATGCATTACTTGCACTGTAAATGTGCAGCTAGCCAAATTAACATTTTACTAACATAACAGTGTAAGATCAAGAAAATAGAACGAAAAACTGTGAAACTATCCAAAATTTACACATTTAAATATGGTACATACCAGTATTCAGATTTAAGTATCCATAGTATTTCATCATCCGAAATAACACCAGGAGTCCAATAATGCAACAGCAGCCATCTCTAAACTAAAGAATTGCATGATATAAGGGATTGTTGCAGTGGTAATAACCCAAGCAAAAATACCCATGTAAACCACACAGAAGATGTATATATTACCACACCATCCATCCATCCACTACCAACAACAACCGCTTGTCCCAAGTGGGGTTGCGGCAAGCAGGAGCCTTACTTGGCAACACAGTGAGCAAGGCTAAAGGGGGAGGGGATACACCCTGGGAAGGACGCCAGTCCATCGCAAGGCACCCTAAACAGGGCTCAGACCCCAGACTTACCCATTACCACACTTCTGTGGAATAGTATGCATTTCCATACTGGAAGTGATAAGATTTGAATGAATTTCTGTGAAACAGCAGTCACTGCTGGGGCACTAAACTGCTCTTACAGCATATATGAGAATTCTGGGAATTTTTCATGAACCTTTCACACTTTGTGTTTAATAGCACTATGCATAATACACTGCACAGCAAAAATTTCCTTTAAATGCCCCGAAAGTGTCCCACTTTTAGTTTTCTCCTGACTGTTGCTGTCTGTGAATGTTAACCTGAGCCCAGAAAGAAGATCATCAAACAGTCACTTAAAGGCCATCAGTACCACCAGACTCAAGCCCTGGGATGCTGCTAAGGTCTGCATGTTAAAAGCTTGTTGTTCAGAAAACTGCCCATGCTTAGTGTTCTCTCCAACAAATTCCCCCTCTATCTTGTCTTCTGCACTCAGTCCCTACCCTGTTTCCACTAATGAGTTCTGCCAGGGAAAATCAATACAGGATGGAGTGAGGTGCAGATCTGCTGAAATTAAAATTAATGTGACCATAATTCATCATTTCTCTGTGTAAAATCTGTACCAGCCCCATTTGAGTGGCCTTTTTCTCTGTAATGGAGATGCACAGTATTTTTAGTTTTTTTGACAGTCAAGCTGGCAAGACTAAAATGCAAAGAGAAAAATGGGCCACTGAAAGTAATAATTACCTTGTAAGGCAGGAAAAACAGAAATCCTACAGGAAACCTTGCTTGTATTTTTGAGCTTAGGAATAGCCTATGTGAGTAATCTTATGTGATTTTTTTCATTTGTGTACTTCTGTGTGTCACTGCATGTGCTGAGGAAGCTTTGGTATTATAGTGACCTGACTGAATTTTGTCAGCTAGCCAATTGTTATCGCACTGTTTTGCATTCTGCATACTAGCTTCATCATGGCTCCTTAGTAGTCTAGTAGACCTGCCATTCATTGGGGTGACAAGATCAGCAATACCAACCAACCATCCAACCAATGTCAACAACCGCTTATCCTGAGTGGGATCGCGGCGAGCCGGAGCCTACCCTGCAACACAGGGCGACAGACCGAAGGGGGGGTGGACACACCCTGGATGGGATTATTATGCAGAACCAAGGACTCCGGGATGGCTGAACCTAAGTGCAGGATCGTTCATCAGGAACCAAGGGGTCAGGCGAGTTCTCGTTGTCGGGGATGGGCGAAGAGTCGGGCGATCAACGGTCAGAGTGAGAGTGAGGATCCATGGACGTGGTCAATGGACGATGTGAAAGGTTGAAAGCCAGAGACTGGATAGAGGAAGCAAGGGATGAGGAACAGCAGGACATAGTGCAGGAGGACGGTGGTCTCAGTGAGATTCTGCGAGCGTATGGGAGCTGAGGAGGGTTTTTTAAAGGCGAGCATTCAGTCAGGTGCTTGATTGGTGTCAAATGTCGATTGTTGTGCGGGCGTGGACATGACAGGGACAAAGACCAGCAATGCAAAAGGTAATTTTTGACAGGTTTGAAAAGATCTTGTTGGAGGCTGAAGACTGGAGGCTTCGGAGTAACACTGATATGTAACACTACATTTAGTAACACCACCTGCACTGAGCTTCATGCATAGACAGTATAGGAAGGCAGTCAGTCAGCTGTCTGGCTTATGAACATGTGTACGAAATCTTTGTTTTTAAAGGAGTATGGGTTTTACTTTTGATGGACAAAGAGTGCAGATTCAGCAGATACCCCACCCAAGAAGGTTTTCTGGTATGATGATAGTGTGAACAATTGCATCACAATTGTTGATAAACTAGGACTCCCAAGGTCTTCAGCAAGCAAAGTTACTGTCTTCTGTAAATGAAAAAGAAACATAGAACAGGCATGGGTGTCAGAAATTATTTACTCTTCTGTACTAATTAATTTTAGGACATATTTGTTTTGCAATATTGTTGCTCGCTTATTGAACGTGAGATAAATATTACAATGGGTTAAGTCTTTTAAAATGTAATTGTAGCATGCCGAGGTGGCCCGGGAAGGGAGTGGAGATGGGGGCAAAGCAGCCACAGCTGGGGCTGATTACACTCCCTATTTCTTCCCCGGTGCCCAGCAGTAGAAAGAAGAGATCGAGGAGGAGAAAGAGACAGAGACAAACCCAAGCTCGAACCCGATCGCAGAGACGACAACCGCATCCCGATGGTCCCAACTGACTTGACTCTCCCAGTCCCCCTGACCCACACGAAACCTCATCCTACCTATTCCCTGATCCCCCTTTTCCATCCCTTTCCTTCTCCCCGCTGTAAGGGCAAATAAAAGCCTTCATCAATGGTCAACTGCGCCTCTTGTCTCTTGCCTCATCTCTTACAGTAATATATTAAAGATGGTAGTATTTATAAATTATGCTAACCCTGATGAGTTTTGCGTTATACAACAAGTTCGAATTTCACTATCAGCCAAACTGTTTGAGGCAGAAGTAACAGTTGCTGTGATGAGAGCCCCAGCAGAGACATTGACTAGACCTGACAGAAAATTCAGTCAGGGTCAGCATTTGGCAGTAAATGCAGATAGATCCAATATTAAAGAAAAGTCTTCATCTAAATAAGATATACCATACATGTATGGATATCACAATAAAATCTCTTCTATAAATCCTGAATGAATACATGATTAAACCATTTCTTGATTATGAAGAACACATTGTATATATATATATTAAACTATAAACAAACCATTTTCAGTAGCCACTTGACTAGTAGAGAGTTGTGATTATCTGGAGAGTTTTCTGGAAGCATAGGTTATGAGTCAGAGTACACCCTGGACAGGACACCAGTCCATTGCAGGACGATCATGCACTCATTCACTCAATCATAGAGGCCCTAGGTACAATTTAGAATCCTCAGTACACCTGAAAAACATAGGTTTAAACTGCAGACCCTGAAGATGAGCTACATAAACATGGGGACAACATACTGAGCCATGTTCAACCCTGAACCAGTATTACCTGCTGTCCCACTGTGTATGTGTGTATCTACCTGCATGCATGTATGTTATCAATAATCTGTATATTATTCATCTGTCAGTACAGTGTCTTAACAAGAAAAAGATGCAGATTCTAAGCAAGTACAGGCTGATGGGTGGTATGAGACATTTAAACAACTAAAGGCATCCACAGTGTGAAATTAGAATGAGAATAACTTTTGCTGAAGTGCATTAACTTGCACTTGTCTGGAAGGGTTAACACAAATAAATTATGCAGTTTCTGAAGGCTGGTGTTGGAACAAAGAAAATTTAGCAATTTTACAACATGAAAGGAACGTCTTAGGGTGGTGGAACAAGGCATTCTGATAATTAAAGAGAAGTCAAACACCAAAGGCCCTTGGGCACATCTTAGATGTGAGGGGAAAGAAATGAAAAGCCAGACTGTCCTGTTCAAAAGAGAAGTTATTCCAAGAGCGATTATTTTCCCGACACACTATGGAGCATATGAAAAATAAACCTTGCTAATCTTCCACCAGCTATACAAACATTTATTTTTTCCTGTTTGAATAGTAATCACACAATAGACCGGGGTAAAATGGGTAAGGATCATGGTCTGGGGTGTTTTAAGTTAGTTATTATAGTTCATAGTTTTTAGTTCTTTCTACTGTTTCTTTTTGCCATGTTACATATATAATGACACGGAAGCTGAGAACTTTTTGGGGTTAGCGGTCTGTTGTTTGGGTAGCATACTTTTCAGCTTAGAGCGTGGCACTGAAGATGTTTGAGTTAAGAAGGTTCATCTGAATATCGTATGTGAATTTAAGGAGGTTCATTTCAACACAAACTTTTGAGTATTGACTGCTAATTTGGGCAGGACTGCTTTTTTGTTTTCTGTGGAAAATTAGTATCAAAAGCAAGGTTAAGTAGTTGCTTTGGTGATTATTTCAACGTATAAATTATGTAATTGAGACTGTCACAAATAAGTGGATGGATGAATGGACAAAATAATTAGTGGGTGACGTATCTAGTCTGTCATGCAGAAATCGGCAAAAATCGTACAAACGTGATCATCATGAAAGTAGCAATGATGAACTGTTACAAATACAAACAGCAGAGTTTGCAAAGTTTTGTAAAACACACTGCTGTTTCTGACATCCTGTCAAATAGTACTAATTATTTCGTGTAAAACCTTTCAGTTTTTCTTTGCGCTGTGTGTGACAGAAAGCTGTTACGTGACAAAAGATCTTTGGATTTTCTTGCTCTGACAACCAATACATGTGAGCCCAACTCAGTCTCTATGTTTTCTGTATATGTCTGTGTGTGTGTGTGTGTGTGTGTGTGTGTGTTTCTATACTGGCAGTATTTTTGCAAACTTACCAAGCTTCTGACTGGCTGACCGAGGTCTTTGGGTTCGAGGCTATACTCAGCGACCCGCAGTGAAGCCACATGTTCATGAAGAGGACACAATCCTCTCTACTGCTGATGGCATTGGACTGAACTACCTATTTTTGCCTTACAGGTGCATGGTCTTCCTGGAATCTGTAAGTGACATATTAATCTGGAATAAAGGTATCAGGTTTGCCTCCAGTTTTTTCCTCTAGGCCATTGAGTTATAATGTAGTCTCTTCTGAACAACACAGTTTAGAACCTGAACTTGTAGTTACAGGTTTTAAAGGTAAAAAGAGAGAGTGGAAAATGAAAGGTTACTTTGGTGTTCAGTAATAACTTCAGGCATTTCCATTTATTTATTTATTTATTTATATATTAATTAAGAATTTTAACTATCATAGTGAGCGGGCGTGGGGGCGCAACGTGTTTGGCCAGGTCCTGCTTTCTGGGATTCGAGTCCTGCTTGGGGTGCCTTGCGACGGACTGGCGTCCCATCCTGGGTTTGTCCCCTCCCCCTCAAGCCTTGTGACCCCTGTTGCCGGGTTAGGTTCTGGTTGGCTGCGTCCCTGCTTGGGGTGAGCGGTTTCGGGCAGTGTGTGTGTGTGTGTGTGTGTGTGTGTGTGTGTGTGTGTGTGTGTGTGTGTGTGTGTGTGTGTGTGAACTATCATACCTATGGGTTCAATACATTCCGCTCCAGTTTCTCTTGAGAATTTTACCTCTTACTTGCATGTTATGGAATAAAACATATGATCTTTATGCAAAGTGTACCGTCTGGTTTTGAGTAGTACCAAAAGGGCATCCCCTCCCTCTACATTTTACTTTTGGAGTGTGTAGTAGGAGATAGGCCACAACCTACTGGATCACAAAAAGGTGTTCCTCTCCTGATTAGGGAGAAGCATTGATCCACACTTCAGTATTGATCTCAGAGCCAAGGTGGTGTCAATTGCCTCTTGAGCCCCCTATTATTGCCTCAATAGGTAAATGTGGTTAAAAAACGTTTTAAAATATTTCTTGATGGGGGGGGTGGCACAGTGGGTTTGACCGGGTCCTACTCTCTGGTGGGTCGAGGGTTTGAGTCCCACTTGGGGTGCCTTGCGACAGACTGGCGTCCCATCCTGGGTGTGCCCCCTCCCCCTCCAGCCTTACGCCCTGAGTTGCCGGGTTAGGCTCCGGCTCCCTGCGACCCCGTATGGGACAGGCTGTTCAGAAAATGTGTGTGTGTGTGTGTGTGTGTGTGTGTGTGTGTGTGTGTGTGTTTCTTGATCAGAAATTTGAAAGTGGCAAACGTTTCAAGCTGTCTCCTGTTGAAAAGATAGAAAAGTAAAACCTGAGACTGTATACATTAACAGGAACCCATACATTTTTTTTTCTGTTTCATATTTTATATAAATATAAAAATCATTAATAATTGTTATGACAGCTAGTAGCATGCACCATAAACCTGCTATGATGCTGTTAACATTAATATGAAAATTATCAGTGAAAACCACAGTTAATTTGTATGTATAACATCTTTCAACTGTTATTGTATATACTATATATATTTTTTCTATATAATCATACTAAATACTGTATAGCTGTAATATATGTAGAATAACCTAATATATACTTCAACAGACTGGAATTTTTTTTATCTCTTTCAAATGCAACTCTAAGTCTTTCCCTGGTTTTTGAGGAATAAAACGACCTGGTCCTGAAACAAATAAGACACCTCTGTATCTATTTCTAAGAGTCTCTGACTGGCAGAGGAGGCAGTGCTGCATTTATTACATCCCCTGTGCTGCCGGGGAAAGTTTTTAAAAGTTGAAATACAATTTTTGACACAGCTGACTGCATTTCTGCACCGAGGAGCATTACAAGCAGGAGTCCTGTTTTTAATTAAGTAAGGGGCATGGCCTGCATTCGGAGAAATGCGCTGTCGCACTCCTCAAGAGACAGACTCTGATTCCCGGCCATGAAGGACCCTACTGAATATGTATGACTCCTTTGTAAAGGCCAGGGCTGACACATTCGGCTGGGCTCTCAAAGGCAGCCATTTGCAGAAACGTGCAAAATGAAACACTGGGCAAAAAAAAAAAAAAAGCCTTATAAATATTTATTTGTTGTTTAGAGAGGGAACAACCTTTGAGACAGGATCTCATTGCCATCATTTGAGAGTACCTGACAGCCTGTCTCTTAATTGTTTGCTTTCTGTTTATTCAAATAAAGAGGAAAAGAGAGAAGAGCTGTGTAGGGCAGATGCTAGATCAGCGATAAATGTGTACACAGAAGTGACCTATAGACTTTTCAGATGTAATTAAACATGCGTAAGTTGGCACACATATATCGTCTCAGTGTTAGCATACAACTGTAGAGTCACTCAAGCCAAACTATTCTGTTGTTTTCTCCTACAACAGATTCAGTGGCTGAATTTTGTTTATATAGTTATTTTTTCCTTAATTGTTTTCCTCTGGCTAGGAGCAGATGCCTACTCAGTGTGCGCATTGCTTCTGCTGACATTTAAATAATTGACTACACAATTTCCCTGAAAATGCCATAGCCGAGGGGAGGGGCTGTGCAAGTGAGCTTGGGAACTGCAGGTCAAGGTGATGCATTTGACTTCATGACACTAGCCTACAAACGAGCGCTCATCAACCAGTGGTCCTTTTTGATTCTCCTTTTCTTCATCACAGATTTCTCTCATGGACTCATTACATATCTTTTTTCCTATCTTCTGAGATGAAATTATTTGAAAGAACATCCCTGAAAACATGGAGCCTAAGTGCTGTTAGCATTGAGCATGTCATCTTTGGATTTGCCTAATGTGGATTTGGTTAACTTTCCCTTCTGAGGCTCTAGTCCCATCAGTCATTAGCGGTCCCCAGGTGTAGAAAAAAAAGCTTAAAAGGTGTTTTGTAGCCGTGTTTCTCATTAAAATGACTGCTGGAACTATTCGTTAGAAAGGAGGCTAATGGAAGGCTGGCAGATGTAAAAGGGTGATCTACAGATAGACCTTTCTCATTGTGTGTGTGCATGTGTGTGAGACGGTGTGTCTGCTTGCCTCCAAAAAAGGTGAACTTGTTTGACAGCTCACAGACTCCACAAGACAGTGTTACAACCCCAATCTCATGTCTTAGAAGAGAGAAATCAAACACTTCTGAAACTCCTCTGTGAGACATAAGCTGTCAGAAAGGGGATGTGGTGTAGGGATGTAGTGGGATTAATTAAAATGGTTGTGTGTAGGATAGTTGACATAGTTGAATAGTTGAGGAGGATGTGGACAAACCAGCTGTTTCCTTCTTCCATATGATCCTGCCATATGATATGCATTGAGATGGGCTTTTGAGGCTATTGAGAATGACAATGAAAGAGGCTCCATGAATATATCAGCTGTTAAGTTTTCTGTAGCAAAGGAGGAATGGCCTTGGATCGCATCTCTGCAAAGCCAACATGGTCGAACACCATCGTTTATTGATTGTCATCCTATTTAATTGTTATATTTTTTTCTGAACAATTTTCCATCCTGCTCTTGCAAAGGCACAAAGCCAGAGGGCAAAACGCATCATGTAGAGACATTAAAGCAATGTGCAGAAGCGTCTTTAATATGCAGCAAAGCCTCCAGGATTAATTTCCACAAGATAAAGAATGAATACATACAGATGACTCAAAAGATGAATCAGGGCACCCTGTATGTTCATCTTAATCTTTAATCTTAATGACATGACATCAGAATAGGCTACATAAGGCCAGTTTATAAATGAACACCATGGTGACATGTTTGTACACAAATGTCTTTAATTAGCGACCTTGTAAGATTTTTGTTACATACATTTTTCGCAGTGCTGAGCACAAATATTTTACATATTTTATACCTCCACTAATCATGCAGGAAGGACCAAACGGCATGTTTTATGCTTCAGGTAGATATTACTGGAAGAGGTTAAATAAACAATGTTATGTTTTGATGATTTTAACAAAAATCCGATGAGTAAATAACCTGTTGAAATTCATTTAGAAATAACAGTGTAAATTATTAACTACTGAACTGCTGTTTGAGCCGTAGCTTTATACAGTTTTGAGCTTGAAAGAAAAGCAGAAAGACTGCAGCACACAGAAAGGAATATTTATAACTACATGGGTTGAGATATAACTGTACTAGGGTACTGTACTTCTCTACTGTATAAACAGTACCTTTGAAAATGTAGTAAAATTGCAACTTTCAAAGTCAATTTTTCCCATGAAGAAATTAATGTGACAAAAACAATTAAAAAGACAAAAACTTAAAATTGTCTACACTAAAGTGTTTTTCTTTCTTTTTGTTTAAATAAGTTTAGAGGAAAATTCACATCACAATTCTGCACTGAACAAAGGCTGTTCACGTATTATAGTTTTAGTTTACTTATTATAGTTGGTATTTTACAAACATTTTTTAGAGAAAAAACATTCACTTTTCTATATATTTTGTTTCTGACATGAAAGATGGCGTAATATGTATAGGCTATATCTGTCTTTGTATTAATCTATCTGACTGAAATATATGCTGTAACATGGGTGACAAGTGACTTTATTTAACAAACAAGTGACTTAAATATATAAAGTATAATTGTATTTTTGAAATAATGGCTATCTATCTATCTATCTATCTATCTATCTATCTATCTATCTATCTATCTATCTATGTGTGTGTATATGTATTTATGTTTAAAAAGCTAAATGGTATGAACTGTTTTGTCCCATTGCTCTCAGGTGTTTCACAGACTGCTGAGTTTGTGCCAGAGTGATGTGAGCTGCTGTGGAATGACCATCTGTGTCTGAGTCTGGTACATTAACTGGCTCTTTTGTTCCATTTGATTTTTTTGTGGCACGGTACACTTTGGGTAAAGCCTCCCACTAGGGGCTGTACTTGTTCATTTGTGAACAAAATAGGTTTTTATGCCCTCTTAGCTGCCAATTTTGGGCCTTGGCTAGATAACAAATGATGTGTGGGCATACAGGTTACATACAGGTTTTTTTACTTGTTTTACCACTTAAAAGCAAGTTTTATTGTGACATATTTAAAAGTCTCTTTATTGTATAAAAGACTGAAGAGAACCATGGTTTGTGAAAAATCTTTTTTATAACTATATTTTGCTTCTACTTTTCGGTCTCTGAAAAATGATGACAGCAGTTTGATTTGCCTTAAACATAATTAAAATGAAAATTTACCTTGCGTTTGGTTGAAAAGTTCAGAACACACACACTCTCTGAACCGTTTCTCCCATATGGGGTCGCAGAGGGCCGGAGCCCAACCCGGCAACACAAGGCGAAAGGCTGTAGGGGGAGGGGACACACCCAAGATGGGATGCCAGTCCCTTGCAAGGCACCCCAAGCGGGATTCGAACCCCGGACCCACCAGAGAGCAGGACCTGGTCCAACCCACTGTGCCACTGCACCCCCCTTAAGTTCAGAAGACTTGCAAAATAAAAGTACGATATAATTTTACATATTCATTACTTTATTTTTCTCTTTTGCCTGCATATTAGTTTGAAGCTTAGGGATAGAAACTACAGCTCCTGATACTTCTCAGGTTTCATTACAGATATTAATGTTTTGGTTTCATTTACTGCAGCAGATGGAGAAAACAAACTGACTGCCCAGGGGTCATATTTAGAGAGCAGAATCTCTGTGGGTCCTAATGATCCTGAGACCTTAAAGGTCAAATCTTTGTTTTTGTGTTAAACTCCAGCATGGGAGCAGTACTTCTTTTAAACTTTTTTTACCCTTGTTTAGTCTGCCATGTACCTTACACGAAATCATAAAGGTACACGCATCCACAAGTGAATGTCCATATGACTCGTTTCTCAAGAATTTCTTCTTGAGAACCTGACATGTTTTGTGACCTTATACTAAGGTCAAGCTACAGCCACTCAACAGGGTGCTAGCTGACAGTTGTGAGATAGGCAGAACTTGGGCTCTTCACTGCCATGAGGTCAAGTGTAAGGTTAATGCATTCTGATGCCAAGGTTTTGAATGCATGCTCTTTAAGGAGAGAATATTTTGAGACTAGTTTTCATTTTAAATATGCTGTATTCAGTTCATGAGGGAGGACCGTATAAACAGTATCAGTCAAAAGCCTGAGTCCACCTGGTCAATACTTGTATGGAACAAAGTGGACTAAAGAGTGAAAGCAAAGCAACCCACAAGTGTCCTACATCTGTGGGAACAGCAAAAGAGCTTCTTATGTTTTTGAAGTTGCTCCTTTACTTTCAATATATCTCCTTGTCAAGGGAGGATTTGTATCTCGTCTATTTTTCCCACAAGGAATTTTAGGTGATCAAGGTCTCATCTGGTACCTTTGAGATATAGATGATGACAAGTATTATTAGTCACCGAAAAGTAAGGTAAAGGTTTTGTGTAGGTGATGTAAGTAAAGTGTGGTGTCGATTCACCCACATTTAATTATATCTGACGGCAGCCCTGTACACTACAGATTGCTGATGGTGAATAAGAGAAGAGGCAAGATTTAGCATGCTGCTTATAGTGAAGCCAAAATTCTGAATGCCAGCCACATCTCCAATGAGCAGAGCGTGATGCCAGAGCCAGTGCACTTGATTTCCAGCAAAGATTGTGAGATGGGCCACAGCAGATCAATTTGGTTTCTGTTTGCCAGTGAGAAAGCCTTTTAATGATTCCTGGTTCTCAGACGCTCTGACGATTTCCTCAGTGGGTCCTAGGGGCTTTGCCTTCATTAGTTTCACCAGGTATTTTCTGTTTCAGACAGGCAACTCCAGTCCTAGGTCCCAAGTTGGTATTCAGTTCTCATTTGTGCTCCGCCTTTGTTCGCCAGGTCTTAAGTAGGGATTTACCAACCCCAAATACTTTTTTTTTTTTTATTTTTCCACCAACTGAATCGATATCTTCTCTTTGAGCCTTTTTCCTTTCTTTTTTCTTTCTTTGAGGAACAGGTCTGTGTGACTAATTCAAATGTCAGCTGGAGACTCCCTCCCTATTATACTGCACTCCCACTGGCTTGTTAAAGAACCTTCACACTGATCAGCTGCCTTCACCAAAGACAGTTCCACAGACACCAAAACAGACACACTGCCAGACTGTCTTTTGCTAAAGCTGCAAATTTGCAAGAACCCTTAGTTAAAGCTTTAGCTGCAATACACACATTTCAATTTATCTTGTATTACATTATTCAATAAGCATATGTTTACGGAATGGGCATAAAACTAATCACGTGATACATCTACACATTGTAAGAGTATAGTAAAAGTGTTTTCATCTTACTCTACATCATTTATAGGCATGTCCTGCAATTAAGTCTATGCTCAATAACCTTGACTGTTATTATATTATTACCATTTCCCTGAAATGAGGTCTTGATAGCCAAATGAGGAAAATTATTATTTTTACATTTATTTTTTTAGAAGATTCTTTTCTCCACACACGCACACACACACACACACACATTACAAGCAATTTTGGAACCATCAATCCACCTGAAATGCATATCTTTGGACTGTGGTAGGAAACCCAAGCAAACACAGGGAGAAAATGAAACTCCACACAGACACCATGAAAATGAAAAGAATTCAAAAAAGTTTAGAAGGGCCTGGACTGGAGAAAAATTACCAAGCATTCAAATTAGCTGAAAAAGCCTTGTAACTGCCGATGAACATAACTGCTATGCTTCACATTAGTTACGCTACATGAACTACATATATTTGCTTTTTAATCATGAGAGCACATTGCAAATAATAAAAAAACATAAACTCCACCCAAAAACCACTCCACAACTTGTTATTCTTATGGTTTAGCTTTACAATGTTCTTCTTGCTATTGTGTATCCAGCTCATATCCTCTGCAAAAGAATTGCCAAAACATCCACATTTAAAGTAAATCTGTATTATTGAGCAAATATTGTAGCACACTAATGATACTACATGCTGATTAACAAATTAGTGAAAAACTATGCAGATGATTCTATTGTACTTCAGCAATCATTAATGATTTACAAATATAGCTTTTGCACCTTGTCACAAAAAGAATATGAAGACCATCAAGGAACAATACAATAATTCAACCAGCAACTGGTGAAACAAATGAAATAACCATTATAAATATAATTTATGGATGTATAATATCAATAATCATCAAGTGTTCTGAACAAATCTTTAAATCCCGGTTTTCAGATTTTTTAAACTCTTAACAAATTCTGTACAAAAGGAAAATCCAACAAAGATTATGTGCCCAAAATGCTGCAGTTAATTTACCATTGCAAAAATAATTTTCACATACACAGATAAAAAATTTAATGTAGTGAGAAAAGCAATTAAAACTGCAGCCATTTTTTTCATTCACTGATAGAAGAACAAAATAGCTGCTTCTCTGGTTTCAGGGAGTAACTTGGGTTCTGGATCATAGTGTTTTCTGAAAAGATAAATATAAATAGCAATTTGAAGTAATAAGAACACCAACAACATAGTTCTGACTTTTCAGTTTCTATACCAAGTATGTTATTGCATCCAGAACTCTACATTGTTCCATCTGAGTTACCAACTCTTATAAAAACAACTGGCTCTTTAGTATAATATTTTAAAAATTCTTAGCAAAACAAAGTACAGGAAAAAATGCTGAAAACTGAAAATGAATTTATAAATCAAACTAAGTTAGAGCTGTTCTTTTGTACTTCCCAAGTGATATAATTGTAGTTGACAGCCTATATTTGCCTTATTAATTCCTGTCTGTAACAGTTTGGGGTTCACAGGGTGTGATTAAGTAAATACCAGTGTAAAGATGGCCAATTTATCTGTATCTGGTTTTTATCCATCTATCCTCCACTGGAAAGGTCAAATTGTTATTTGAAAAATTAATTCATGAGTTTTTTTATTATGATTTAAAATGTCACCTTGAAGTGCAAAAACTGGCCTTTCTGTGGTTGTATGGATGCCCAGGATAATTGAGCTAGGTTGTTTGAATGGTTTTAGTTGAAACTGATTAAAATAGAGTTTACTAATTGTCAGTGTACTAAATGTAAGGATGTATGTGTAGACTTGTCCTGTAACATTGCTTTCCATTCCAAAAGTCACACTGGGTAAAAATGAAAAAAAAAAAACATCAGTGACCATCATGAATCCCTTTTGTGAGTTAGCTGTTTTCTTTCTCTTTTTGTTTTGAATGTACAGTAAGTCAAGGTTATCTCTGCTGGGCATTTGACCGAGGCCTATAGCTTTCTCTCTGTGGACGACTACAAACCCACCCTTCTCCCGCCTCTGGGGCTGGTCTAACAAACAAGCTATTTTGCACTAATTCCCATCCCTCCTGCGCTGCCTCCCTTCGTCCTGTGGGAGAGTGCACTACCTGCCTGGCAGTCTTATTAACACTAATGAACAATACTCCACCGTTTGATTGCCTTTTATCATTTCATTATACTTGCATGTTAGAGATATAGGAGCAGACTGCCAATCGGACCTGAATATCTCCAGCAATTGTTCTGAAGGAACAAGAGGACACAAAGGAATGTTTGTCTCTTCGCCTTAACTAAGACCTTTGTCAAAATCATAATTAATGTGATATCTTGCTTTAGTTAAAACCTAGCAAAATAATATTGCCAGTATTCACTTATTCCTGTTCTTAGAATGTCAACTTAATGCATTTGCAGCAGACATGCTGCTCTTATTATGAACAAACTGAACTCTGGGCAGAAATACTAAAGGTCAAAATTGAGTAATGTGTGATTAATGTGTGCCTTAAGAAACGTAGTCGAACTAGGAGAGCCGATGCTAAGACAGAGTAGAAGAATTGAACAAATTAAATCCCAGATTTTTGCAGCCTTGTAGATTTCAACACCTCTTACCGAACGAAACCAACTTCTCCATCCACAGCGGAGAACTGGAGCTGCCTCATGCCGACGATGCAATTTCCAGCCATCCAAGCCACCCACTTCAAGCTGCTGCCACTTTGCATTATTGCCTCAATGACCTGACTTATGGGAACACCAGAGCACTGTGGGATGTCTGCTTACTGTGCTCCAGTGTCCTCCCAAGTCTGGTGAGTCATAAGTCCATCCATACAGTGCCAACAGCAAGTTCACAGGCGTCGGTGCAGAAAATATATATGGCTATTTTTAGAAGCACCTCATGTCTTCAAAGGTTCTTTTGTTTTAGTGGAATAAGTAAGAGGTCAGAAAGCACCTTGTTATAATAGAGGGACAGAACATCTTCTCAGACTAGACGTTTTTTGGTATTGCTGTTATATTTTTTTCCGGATTCCATTGTGTGGTTCAGCTTGGACTTTCCTGGACATTATTTACAATCAGTGTAACTCCAGTTTATTTATTTCAACCCCTTCAAGACCATACACTTCAATCAGTCTGTTTACCATTGCATTTAAGCTCACTCCACACCAAGTTCTGTGGTCTTCTGGGTTCACTTGTAAACATTTTCAACCTATTATTTGTTTGAGGGAAAGTGCAAAACAAGTTTGTTACTCTGTTCATATGGTTTCTTCATAAGGTTGTTTCCTTCAGAGGATCAGGCATATATTAAATGTTTATATTTTAGAAGCACCAAATAATTTTATAACGCAAATTATGTGCATAAGCATTCTTGTACATGTTACATAACCTAAAAACATTTGTCTTGATTTCCTGATGTTGTGGTGTACTTGGGGCAAAGGGTGGCATATCGGGTATGGTCATTGACTCCTAATATGAAGACTGCTATTTCAAATCAGTCTTCACCATTGCTGTAGTGCCCTTGAGCGCTCTCCCTGAGTTGTGCAATAAAAATTCCCGACTTGGTGAATGGAGAAGGAACCTGCCTCGGAAGAATGTGGCTTCATTGGCAAACTTTTAGATTTTTGAGGTTAGTATTCTTTTGGGATGATACTTGCAATGCGGTTAAGCACTTCATACAACATTCTTTTGTGTTTTGGTTACTCTACATGTTTAACTATTTATCCCTCCAGCAGCCACATGTACAGCCACAGACAATCACAATGTGGACTTTATAAATTGGTTTAAACAGATTATTTCCCCAAGCTGTTCCATCCTGGTGTACAGGCCGTGGTCTGATGCACTGTATAGCTTCAGTTCGGAAAGGAAAGGATACTCTCCCTTCTCAGCCATCAATCTCCTTATTTAGCTTTTTTTACACAAAAGCGGAGGGCACAGCTGCTCTGCTTTTTCTTATCCCAGCACTCAGTGTCCTCCATTTCCAACCATGAAGACCCCTTTGCATGACCTGCTGTAATTGTTCGGCTAATTCAGGACACCTTCTTTCCCCCCAGTGGTGGTTTACTTCATCTGTTCTGTAGCCCCAGAGAGTCCCTATGCGTGTTCCCCCTACATTCCCCTGTTCTCATTTTCTCCTATGTAGGATTATTTTTCCCTTCTTTGAAAACATACTTCACTCTGCCCAGGTTGCCAAATGTCAAATACCAAGTTTCCGTGTGGGCAGCAGATGGTGAAATTTAAGGAACTGAGTTTGAGAAATTCAAATCCCAGGAGTGGAACTGATGCTATGTCCTTGAACGAGATTTTTAACAGGAATTGCTTTAGCAGATGTCCATACAAATGAGTAAAAAATACACACATCCAGACCCAAGTCTTTCTTAAAAATCAGTTTGCATGGTGAATGAATATGTAAGAAGTTATTCCTTATGGGAGAAATTTTAATCCATCCCCAGAATGTCACAAGGGCACTCAAAATTAACCAAACTACAAACACTATTTTAATATTAATGTCATTCAGTTCAGAGTATGTGTTGTTATTATTCAGCGCAGTTTGATGGGATTGAAATAGAGTGCTATGAAGTGGCGTGTTGTGGTGTGTTTTATTTAAATTTCAGATATATTGTACACATAATAGTGGCACAAGTCTTAATGTAATTTGTTTTTGGTCGTTTAAGGAATGTATGTGTGGTAGACGTAACATTTTCAAACTACTACTGTTTTGACTGGAATGTAAAAGTGGAAGAATGGAAATGCAACATAACTTGATATTATAAATAAATGCTGGACTGAGGACCTTGGTCCATATGTAGAAAATTGAAGGAAAATGATTCTCCAGCACTTCTTATGATAGATTATAGTTATTGTCACATTTTTCCCCTCACCACACTTCAGCACTTCCAAATTTACACTTAAATAACTGTTCTTGAAAGGACTCAGCCTTTGTTCAAGGCAAGTTATAGTGTTAGTTTTGTACACATACAGTAATATATTGGGACAAACAGTTACTTACCCAGCAGGGTAGTTTTACTGGGTCATTCAAGGAAAGTATTTTGCCTAAGTGTACTGTGCAATGACAGGAGAGGGGAGTTGACTGGAAATGTTCAGAAGGAAAGACAAGAATTCAAACCAGACACCAACTGGCAGTAATGACCAGGTCTCATACTTTTTGGATGTTCAGTTTTTTGCCAATATTTTCTTTCCTAATTATGAAAAACAGAACAGAATTGGGTCACAGCAACATAAAATCAGAGACCGGTATCAAGAAATTGCAAATACTTCCAAATGAAACTTTCTTAACCTTTTCTGATTTCTTTGGACATTAGAAACTAAAATAAATAAACACATTATCAGTAAGAATTAATATGTGCTGGAAAACATAGTTCGGGAGAACACAGACTTGATGTCACTGAACACAGCAACAGGATCAAACCAAGTGGACTCAGTACAGTATATGTGTACTCAACTGTATATAGTAATGACACAAATTTGGTGAATTAATAATCACGATTGCCCATAACTTCAAGGAGGAATTCTTGATTTGCTGATAAAACGAAATGCCTCATTTTCTTATATTTTATTATTTTATAGTGTTTAGGAAAAGGACTACAAATGGGACACAACATGTGAAAAGTATGTAAGAATGCTTTGTCAGAAAGGAATTGAGGGTATGAATCAGCCGAATTCCCCAGTCTCTGACAACTCCCCAATTCCCTGCTTCTGAAAATAACAGAACATACACTAGCAGCACAGACATACAGCAAAGGGATTGTTTTTCATGAAAACCTGGTTACTTACAGAAACCGAAAAATTAAAAATACAGCCTATAACCGAATCTCCACTATAGCAAATTTACTTACATATAAATGTAGTCCCTTTTGTTAATGGGGCCTCTTACCATAAAACAATAGGCAGTGCTAACATTCTTTCATATTGGTATAAAACGATTTCAGAAGTCCTTGAACACCTGCAGATTCTGCTCTCTGGAGGACTAGAACTGTACACTATTGATGTGGTGTGTGTCTAGCCAGGGGTGGCTCTATTTTGTTAATGTATCTTCTGTCCCAGTAGTCTTGGATAAAGGAACACTTCACATTTTTCCGCTCTGTAACTTAGTCCAACTTCTCGCAGTAACCTTGTAATTAGATTTTCCATAACAAATAAGCAACTTTTAAAATCACATTAGAAGACAATTAGTAACCAGACAGTGACTGCCCTGAGAGGTGGGGTGAGCGAGAGAGCCGGGGTCATATGTCACCGTGTCCCTGCGCTCTGGCTTATCCACGGTGCCGGAATCAGCTGGCAGCTGCGACCGAGGCTGCCTTGTTTCGCTTCCTTGCGCCCCGCTGTGCCTGCCGCAGATTAAGGGAGCACCTGAGTGCACCGGCCACCTGAGCGCAGGGGCTGGGGGTGGGGGGCAGCGGGAGCGCGCTGTAAAAACCCCTGCACACCTGCACGGAGCGCCACAGGCCGATCTGCCCTCTCCCAGCAGATCCCTTACATAAGGAAATGAGGCAGGATCGTGTTACCGCTCGAAAGGGTGCGCTCCTTGCTCCGTTCTGCCATTTTCCTCCCCCTCAGTGTGAGGTCAATGTTGCGTTCACACAGTGTGCCTCAGTGCGACTGACGTGGAGCAGGGTGACATTTCATCAGGGTGACCTTCGTGCCGTTCCCCTATCTGCGTGAGATTGCAGTCAGCGTGGATACCTCAACCTACCCCACTCCCCGATCCACCCCCAGAGCTCAGATATCTCGGGTATCTCATTGCTGTCTGGTGCACACAAAAGCCAAACAATAACACCATACAATAGCCGCTTGGGAGTCTCTTGATTCGCTGCAGAGATACGTAGTTTCTCAGGGAGTGTTTTGTGGTCCAAGTTCTCACTCTTATTGTGCTGTTTCTGTTGGCAGGTGGGAAAAGCTTTTCACCTTGAATAAGGAAGTATCAGGGTGGCGGTAAACCTTCAATGACACTCCCACTTGCTGTGTCTGCCTTTCACCACTTGGTGCTGCAGGAAGACCAACTCACACATCCACAGGCCCGTTACAGGAAAAAGAAAGATCTCACTGCTTCTTCACACAATATAAGGATTGGCTCCATCGAGCTCCTCTGTCTCACGGTGATCCTACCATGGATATAAGAAGCTTCTAGAACCTTATTTGATACTTAGAGAATTGTGGTCTCCATTCTTTCAAAACGGACTCGAGAGGCGAAACCTGAAAGTTCAACTGCTTCACGGTGCCGTGGCTTTTCCAAATAATGCCATCAAAATCAAAGGTTATCTGACTTTCGAGAATATTGTCTAGTGGTCTATTTTATGTAGGGTCTTTGTAATCTAAAATATATAAAACATCATTTGAGGTGTCTGTGACTAATCGCCGTTAGAACAAAACCGCCATCATACATAATGTATGTTCCGAGTACCTTCTGTGAGCTATACCAGTAAAGTCTTTTTACCGCTGCTACACAAGTTCTTTGCTAAATTCCTTAGAAAAAACATTACGGAGATTTTCCCTTCAAGATAGCCATATTGTCCGAAAACATCAAAAGCGAAACTTTTCTTCACGCAAAGTTCACTTGAAGAGCACATGTATAAATAGGCTTTAAATCTAGATACAACAAACCCAGAGCCCTTAATATAATTTATGTGACAGATGCGTGACAAGAAGCCGGAGCTTAACCGTTGCCACAGTGACCAAGTCTTTCTCTTCTGAAGCACCTGCAGACAGTGTCGTGCGCTGAGGTTGGGAGGCGGAGCAGTCATGCGAGACGGACAGGTGTGCAGAGCCCCTCAATGCATTATTGATAAATGGACAGAATCAATCAGCGCACTCCCTCTCTCTCTCTCTTAGCAAACAGAAGACATCTTAGAGTCCATGCTGCCCGTTAAAGCGACGACCTACATTGTGAAAGTGCTTCCCCATTGACCTTGAATTAAATGCCCAGTCCTCAGACCTCGTTAAGTACGTCTACAGGTAATTACAGCAATTAATCACTGTGCGCATTATGTGCCCAAGCCTGTGCCGGCACTCCATCCGTCATGGGAGGTGATGAGCGGGTGGCTCGCTCAGGAGCCTGGGGGCCTGATGCAGGGTGGGATGTGTGGAGCGAGGGCACCGTCTCTCAGCAGGAGAGCCCCAGGACAAGTCACCCTGCGGCCATTCATCCTGCAGGATGCCCTGGCTGGCCAAACCTTAACTTCAGCCTGCCTCATTGGTAATGCTGACAGCGGGGGCTCTAACCTTGCCCGCTCTGTTTGACTTTACTGCGCTGCACATGACCCTGTCCTTGTTCCTTCTTGGTAAATAAATAGGGTCACACAAAAGAGCACGCACACCCCAAAAAAACTTTCTTTAATTTACAGAAACACTGTTTTACTATGTATTTTTTTGTCAAATATTTTTGAAAAAGCTTGATTCAGTCATTTTTGATTCCCAGCATTTTTCATTTGTACCCTAAAGCATCACAACGACAAGTGATATTGTGCGCTAATGAGAGCGTGCCTATTTGTGTCTTGATGTTATGACAGTTTGGGAAGCAATGACTATGGAAAAGACATGCGTTCAGGGACCCCCCTCCTTCCACAGTGCACCCTCTGTATTCTATGATTCATGGTGCCTTGCTCTCAGGCCCTCTTTAAACTAACACAAAAAGCAGTCCATCTCGACTTTAGCTTTTGTAGCTTCTCAACGGTTAATTATTAATGTCTTTCCTCAAGCAGCTTTGCCACTAGATCCATTCCATCAGGCAGTCTTATTATTAATCCAATAATTATAGCTCTTCTCATCCTTTCATTAGTACTTTGTATGATTATAACAAGGACATCTAGTGAGGTTGTTTGGCTACAGTGTCTGCTTATTTTGGGTATTAAAACATTGAAGTAACTTTTGTCTTTGCTGGCAATTGAAATAATGTTCCAGAAAGAATATCATTTCAGTGCAGGGATCAGGAGTGGATGCTTACTTATACAGTAGGCTAGCACAAAATGCCAAAGCAATACTCCTTAATAGCCCTTAATGTCCCTTAGAAAGTGTAAGTTAACATGGCCTCGGTTGGTGCTGTTGATGAGGCAGACAGTAATAGAATGTCAGGGATAATGCCCCTCCTCCTAGTTCTTCTTTCTTTGTGTCCCTCCAGGTGTTAACAGTGGCGTGCGAGCAGAACAGCATCATCAGTTTACTCCCAGGTTGTTGTGCTGCCATCTATCACCGGCGTCATCAACCATGTCAATGGCTGCGACCGAGCTGCCTTCACCATGGCAACAGGCATTAAGCACGAGCCGCACAACAGGAGAACAACGAGACCAAGGATGAGCTGAGAGGACCATAGTGAGTCGCTAATACAGTTTTGTCTCTTAACTGATCCATCACAGCAATAACTCCCATGGTAGACACCAAATCATGTATCAGATCACCGTCCATGGATTAACTCATGGAGGAATCAGAGAACAAATAAAGTGGCGCAGCAGAGACAACCTGCTGAAATGCAGTTTTAGTCATCACTGAAATATCCAGTATTAGTTTATATCAGTTATTACTTTTATTGCGTTGGTGGATCCTCATGTTTTATTCCCTTTATTTCTTTATCACATAGTTTATGATTTGACTTTTCTAACATCATATTTTATGTATGAAAAAGACGATAATAAGTTTGCACAACGTTTGCAGTTCTTTAGGAAATATATTCAAGATATCATTATCTGCCTGTGTTTTCCTTTTAAAATGACTTTAATACAGACATGGAAGTATGACATGTCATGAATTTTTAATGCCACCGGACAGAAAGAATGCATCCAAAAGTATTTCGCGAAACCAGTTTTCAAACACTTAAAAGATGCTCAGTGAACATTTTTTATTCATTTCACGAGTAGGCTAACTTACGAAACATTAAATGAACATTGAAAATTGTAGAGGCATCACTGAATCGAGTCTTCATTTTGAATGACAAATTTGACAAATTACGTGTATCCGTGTTTCCTACACCGTTTGGACACATGCACGCTTAATAGATGCAGGGCCATATGACGTAGGAAGAACACACAAAAAGCAAACATCAGAAGTGGACTTCCTTTTAAGTGAAAATGCAGGTGACTTGTGATTACCTTTAAAAGTACCCCTACCGTCTGCTGTGTTTCTGCGCCCTTTAAATGGCATTCCTGTCCCCGCAAAAAATGGTACAGACATCAAACATGCAGTGTGTCCTCTGTGAGACTGTAATTGTGTAGTCAGGTGGCCTCAGCATATGCCATCATCAACAAGGAAGAGCTCAGCTCCTTTTTTTTGTGATGATCCCGTTGTCTTATCTTATTTTATCTCGGTGACATTTTTATCTTGTGGTTATTAAGAAAAAGTCCATTTCTGAAGACTTGGCAAATGGCATATGTTGACCAGTGCAATGTGGTTAGCCATCACTTAACATAGTGTCTCTTCCGTCCCCAAATGTCCAGTGTAGTCACTTTCACCTTGTTTTTATCTTGCATTCTAATCCTATGTTGCCCCCCCGCCACACACACAAGAATATCATGTGCTTGTTGGAATTCTTCTTCCATTAATGCCTTGTAATCCCTCACACCGTGCATGTGGGGTGGGCCTCTCAGCAGGCCCTGAACCTAGAGGCCTGTGTTATTGAGCACCACGGAGCAGCCGGTGTGGGACAGAGCCTGCCACCTCCACATGCTGACTAACCTCTACGGCTCGTTCCTGGGCTTGCTGGGAGAGGTCAAGGTGAGTAATGACTTTTAGATGAGTGTGGTATGATTTGCTGTCGGCACACTGTGTAGGAGATGACAGGAGTCAAACCTCCGTCACTGGATGACTTCAATGATTCATTGTGTTCACATTGCGGAAAATAAAAATTAATTAAAAGCATTCAATGTAAAAGGCATTTTGACTCATGCATTTATCAGCACCACAATACACTAAACATTTTTGCCCCTGTAAAGATAAGCGAAAAAGTTAGGACTTATTGACAATAACAAAATAGACAATTAGAGATAATAATCTTCAAGGCATTGATTGCCCTCATTTAAACAAAGCAACAGCCTAAGAGCACAGAGAAAAAAATACAAACTGGGAAAGACAGACAAGACTAAAGAATGCAGAGCATATGTTCAATTACTGTTCGCATCAGTAGTCCTGTACAAGATCTACATCAATGTCTTGACTTGGCCACATTAATTGATAGCAATTCTGCTTTAATGTCTTATGGCTTTATGCACCTACGCTGACTGAAAACAATTCTGCATACAAATACGTGGAAATAGTTGATATTTATACACAATGATTAAGTACTAAAACCAATTTTCCTACATTCTGTTTTTCATAATCTCATATGCACACTCCAATAGGTAGTCTTTTGATCTATTGGCAGCCAATCATTTGCTTCTCACTGAAAGGTCAAATGTATTGATTTCAGTTTAATCTAGCTCAGGTTCTCAATGTGATTCTCAAACACAATTTAGATAAATGATTAAGTGTTGAGTTCAAAGACCTGACTGGGCAGTACACTGTGAGCAACTTTTGCTGCTCTATGGTTCATGAATATTCATTTATTCCACGCCTGAATTATCTAGCTAACTGCAGCAAATTTCTCCCTTTGAACATGCACTCAAGGGTTCTGTCACTGTTGGCAATCTATATAAATAAAAAAGAAATTCAGGAGGAGATAAATCAGATTTACATTTGTCTCCGTTTGTGAGGATAATTATGGTCACACTATTCTTTTCAAAATGCCCCTATAAAAGAGTTTTTTCTAATTAATTTTTTTCCCAATAAAATTATGACTGTACATTAATATACATTAGTGAGATTGTAAGCAGGGTATCTAGGACAAACAGAAAATGGAGTTAACAGCCATCCACCCCTGAAAACCCCACAAAATGCTTGGCTACTGCTTTGTATGAAGTGATTGCACTAATGCTTTGCCTCGGGCGGCATGGGAAACTGTGAAAGGAGTGAAGATGTTAATTTGGTTAGAACCAGGGATTGTGAGAGATTGATTAAAAGGTCTGATTGCAAGCACTTTAAAACCACGGTCACAGCAAAAGGACAGCATTCTCCCACAGTTTGCTGACATTAATTTGATATGAATGGCAGCTAAAATCAATGGCGGCACAATGCTTCTAAAGACTTCCCAGACGCCATGTTATTTATATAGATATATTTATATAGACGTTGTGTATGCAATTTGCCAAGGTAGCCCTGTTTAAACTCATGTAATGACATGTTATTTTCAGTTGGAGGCTGTATCTAACCTGCTCTTACTTACTTCCACCTGTACAGGTGAGTCCTTTTGAGTGCCCATGTTCTCTTAATGTCTGCTGTTCGTTTTTATTGGTAAAGGGGACCTGTTCTTCCACTGAGTCTTTCTATTTCTGTGGAAGATACAGCAGGTGTCCACCCCCTCTGTCTGTTTTCCTCTCCATGGGACATTCTTCACCATCAGAAGGAATTTCTCTGCATAGAAAAGCAAAGGGACACATGCTGTACCTACATGGCTGTCAAAAACTCTATAGATGTCTGGGAACACATTGATCTGAATAGTTTATAATCAGTGAAGTTTTTGGTGAATAGCAAAGGGTAGCAAAGTCCTGCAGACTATAGTGGCTGTAACTTGTAGTCCTGTAGAAAAAAATAATAATGAAAGACACGGGAATTAATGCCAAAGAAAGTCCTCATATAAATGATGTGACAAATTGGCATTTTGGCAAATCTGTGAAGTGAAAGGGAAGAAGTCAGGGTGCCTAAGAAATGGGCCTTACAATTATGCTAATGCTATTTGTTACACTCTGTTGAGACCATTACAGCAGTTTAGGAGATAGCTCATGTGTTCTGAAAGACATGAAGAAAATGAAAAAGCCTAATATTTGAATTTGGTGAGTTAGCATAGTATAGAAAACGTGTGTAAATTATTTCCACTTCTTTAAGAGCCTTTGGTAAAAACAGCAATTCAAAACAAATTCCATTTATTTTTCCTATTTATTTTTCCCATTTTATTTGTTTGGTGTGATTTGTCAGCCTGCCTTAAAACAGGGTTTAAGGGTATTCCTGCTTGCCCAGGATAAGAACAACAATTTGTGCATTACTAAGTTAATTATGGTCTGTATCAACATTTGCAAGAATTGGTCTTCTTTCTAAATGAATGCTGTTTTTCAAAAGCAAGGGAGGAATACATTAGCTTCAAAAAGTCTGTTTTAGGTAATTTAACACTGTGGAAACAACTGCTAACTCTGAGAGATTCCTTTAGCATTTCCTCATGTATTACCTGTCTGTTGAGATCTAAAGCTCTGACCTTTTTCATGTCAGCAGATCATAGGAATGGTAACTTCTCAAATTATAGTTTTTGGTATTCATATTTCACTTCTTGGAGATTCCATAAATAGTATTTGGAGAATTGCAACTTTGACATAAATAATTACACCCTTGAAGCAATACACTTGAAAATGATGCATTTAATTCTACAATACCCCACTTCATGGCCTCCCCTCTTTATAAAGCACAGAATACAGTATACACAACGAGAAGACAGAGATCACTATTGGCTTTTTGTGACCCAAGCTTGACTCAGCAGCCCTTTCCAACTGAAATCTGTTGCTTGAACATTCCAGAGTCTGTGCTGAGAGGGAAATCTAAAGCTCTGTAGGCACTTGAACACCACATAAGACTGAAGGTCATGCAACCCGTGTTTGTGACCCGGGGAGGTCTACTTATTTAAAAAGTTGTCTGTCTGAATCTCCGGAGAATTCCTGAAGGGCTGTTTGTATCCTTGGCTTTTAGTGCTGGAGCGCATACAGCAGCTCGGGGTGGATTGTGATTGGTGGGAAAATAACAGGCGATAACAGAGGGTAATATGTACAAGTCCCGTTACACAACAAAGAACAACATTGGCATTATTGCAATACGGTTTATTGAACAGAATTTCCACATTTTATGAAAATGGATGCCAAAATATCCATTACGAAATATCCTGTAATTCATAGCACCTTATTAAATGTTATTTTTATTTTAGGGTTCAGAATAAAATACCATTGTAATAGAGGCATCCTAAATACTCAGCTGCTCATTCGAAGGAACTCCAGTCCAAGTTTCTGTCCTTGGGTAACACCTAATTAAATTGTCCACCACCACAGCTGCCTCACTCCCCCCCCCCTCCCCGCTTAGCCTTTAAAATGTACTGATCCGTCCTTGAGTAATTGTTCAAACATCTGTTGCAAAGAGATTTGTTTTATGTGAAAAGCTGCCTGGAAACTAGCTGAGAGGAAATTTCACTTCTTTTGCTTTCAGTTAAACTAGAGCGGAGAAAGGAGCCCTGTCTGGAATATTCATCAGTTCACGGAAATGATGTCCTTGTTTGCCAAAACGTGTAACTGATCATTTGACATCTCCTACATATGTGGCATGTTCTGCTTTGCAGTTATGAGAAGGTTTTATTACTTATTCTCAGTATACCTTTCAGATCTGCAGTATTGTTTGTTAACCTGACGATTACACAGCATATAATTTAAACTTGAAATAAAACAAAACAGCCCTTTCCGCATTAGAGTTCTCAGCTGCCGATACAATAGATTTTATTGCCAATGAGTCCTCAGACTCATGTTGTCACTATAACTGAAATTATGAATGAAATGTGATACAGTGCCTTTACTTCTGTAAAGAGCAATTGACTTATCTTGTATGAAGTACCAAAAGAAAAAAAAAGCTGGCACTATTTTATTATTACACAATCCACACTTCACTGAAAACTAAAAGCATCCAAAACAGATGTGCCCTGGGCCGACCTGTTCCATCTGTCGGTTTCATAATGCATGAATGATAGCTTTCAAGGTGTCTAATTAGGACATCAACGGCTAGATTGGTTGAAGCAAGTAAGAGAAAGAGATATTTGTACACCTCAGTTTTAGTTCCTTTAATTTAAGTATTTAATTCCTATTGCCACGCACTATATTTTGACAAGCGTGTTGTTTCACTGTTCTGCCTTGCACCATTATTATATGTGACATAGTGATCAGAGGGGGTGCGGTGGCGCAGTGGGTTGGACCACAGTCCTGCTCTCCGGTGGGTCTGGGGTTCAAGTCCCGCGGGGGGTGCCTTGTGATGGACTGGCGTCCCGTCCTGGGTGTGTCCCCTCCCTCTCCGGCCTTACGCCCTGTGTTACCGGGTAGGCTCCGGTTCCCCGCGACCCCGTATGGGACAAGCGGTTCTGAAAATGGATGGATGGATGGATGGTGATCAGAGCGTTGGAGATTTCGAAAAGGCATAATGAATACATCGTTTCAGAAACACATTTCCTTCTACTATCATCTGGACAGAAAACATAATAAACCTGAAATAATTTTGCAGATGTCCTTTGAACAGTATGTATTTAATGTGACTCGTGCAACAGAATTAACATGTGCACTCGCACAAAATAAGATGCCACTTAAAATGACCTTTTCCATGGGAGGCTTTTTGTCCATACTGCGTCTTTAAGGTTGCTCTCTGTTTGATTTTTTACTGTGTAACCGCAGGAAAGGCTATGTTGTAAACATGCTGTATTATAAATAACCCAATGAATATGGAACAAAAACATACTGGGCTGTTTTAGTCAAGTCTGCTTGGTTTCAACTCATTATCATTATGTGCTTCCCCTTTCCGTAGTAGGTCATTTCCCTGTACTGTTTGTACAGAATCATTCACAGCTAGGTCAGGCACTGCAGCATTCCTGTTTTTTTATTAAATAGTATACCGGGGAACATAACCTGTCTTCTGTGTTTCATCCCATATAGAACCAAAATAAGTTATTTTACCTCCAGATTCTTAGAGTGTAGCCAGCATCACTGAAACAAAATAGTAGCTGAATCACCAATCAAACATTTGCACATCACGTCTCAGCTTGTCTCTGTACCACATATAAAAAAACATAATCATGTTTTTTTGGCAGAAACATATGAATTCTAGGTTTTCATACATATTTTCAAAATATAATTGTGATATTTCCAGTTTTGGAATCAAATCCAACATTTTCATGAGCATTGCATGCACAATGCCTGGACGCTGGAGAATTTAAATTTCAGTTTGAAAAGAATCAGAACAAAATGTGAATAATACGACTGTGCAACAGAAAATATTGGTTATTACCAAAGTGTGTCCTAATTTCTCACGCTTGGACATACGTTTATTATGGTCCTGTGGAAATGTGAAGAGAATCGCTCGCTGTCCAACCACTTTCTTCATATCTTTGCTTCTGTAAAAATGGTGGAGATGGAGGTGAGTAAGGTATTGTTGTTTTCAATGGGAGACTTTTATTTGAATTCACTGTGAGCACTGAGGCCCAAGAGCCAGACAGCCAAGCTGCGCGTAATCAGCTAGGGCACAATAACCAGCCGCTGAACTGATGTCCGCTGCTGGGGAATTACAGGATCTGGATGGGAGACGTCAGGAGCTGTGCTGTCAAACTTCACCAGGCTTTACTTGTGGGGCAACTTTTTCAAATCCCCTGTTTCCGCCACCCCATCTTAGAACTCCGCATATGACATAAATGCTGCATAAACGGGATGGGGGAGCAGGTTATTGCTCTAACTCCCTTCACTCCAGGAATAAACTCAGATGCACACCACTGAATCTTAAATGCCTTAAAACACATTGGCTGGCTAAGTAAGCAGTGTGTACACACCCACGTCGACTGTCACATATCAAATGCCAAAACAAACGCCTGCTTGAGTAATTGTTTGTTTTGTTGACGGTCACAAAACAAATGTGCTGTCATCGCACACGCGTTCCGCAATGGATCGCTATTATCAGAACAGCATAACCAGGGAAAGGTCGGAAAGCGTACGACTAAGCCTACGGGAGCTCATCATTATCCTCTTTTGATGGAAAATGATGTGTTACTGGGGAAGGTGTTTAATCCAAAACCCAGGTGGATTTAGGCATATTTTTTTGTTTTGTAATTTCAACAAAATTTTATACACAGACAGCTGATCATACAATAAAGAGGCACTACGTTTAGACTTCCTAAGCCCATAATTACAGATTGTTTACAGAGAATTCCAGCCTGGAACCTTGGGACTGACCCCCAGCTGTGCATGTGTCCATACCAGTAAATTACAAACGCATCGTATTTTCAGGACGATAGAAACTTTCCTTGGATAAATCACACTCACACAAAACAAAAACACATTTTGCTAGAGAGTGCTGTGCACCCTCATGCCAAGGTGCTTATAAAATTATTTTGGCATAGACACACTCCCCACATAGTATACTATAAAATGAACTTTCTGTATTGAACAATTTACCAGAAGTTCCAATTTATTGCATTTGGGAAGGCTAAAGAATTAATATAGCTTTCTAAGGAAGGCAAACAAGAAACCAAAAATGGTGCCAAAAAAAAGGGATTTCTCTTGGTATAGTGGTATTCTAGTATCATATACTTTCCTTCCATGCATGCTGTAAGAGACGAGGCAGGAGACAAGAGGTGCAGTTGCCCGTTGGTGAAGGCTTTCATTTGCTCTTACAGCGGGGAGAAGGAAGAGGATGGAAAAGGGGGACCATGGAACAGGTAGGATGAGGTTTCGTGCGGGTCAGGGGGGGTGGAAGAGTCAGGTCGATCGGGACGCGGGCGTCGTCTCTAGGATCGGGTTCGAGCTCTGGTTTGTCTCTGTCTCATTCTCCTCGGTCTATTCTCTCTACTGTTGGGCACCGGGGAAGAAATAGGGAGTGTAATCAGCCCCAGTTGTGGCTGCTTTGTCCCCGTCTCCGCCCCCTTCCCGGGCAGCCTCGGTGTGCTACACATGCCTAATATCCTTCTTGCCTCTTTATTCAATGTAGCATGTCAGAGGACACCAGGTTCAGGGAATGCCAGGTGGGGAATGAGTATGGGAGAATTTGTGGCTCTTTTCGTTCTTTTTATGGGGCATGCGGTGGCGCAGCAGGTTTGACCAGGTCGTACTCTCCAGTGGGTCTGGGGTTTGAGTCCTTCTTGGGGGCCTTGCGAGGGACTGGTGTCTCGTCCTGGGTGTGTCCCCTTCCCCTCCAGCCTTGCGCCCTGAGTTGCTGGGTTAGGCTCCGGCTCCCCGCGACCCCCATATGGGACAAGTGGTTTCAGACTCTGTGTGTTTGTTCTTTTTTTCTCATATTTACACAAAATATAACCAGCAAAAGTAACTACAACACCAGAACACCAGCCACACAAGAACCAGAATATAAAACACAATATAAATGTAAGGCGGGGTGCGGTGGTGCAGTGGGTTGGACTGGGTCCTGCACTCCGGTGGGTCTGGGGTTCGAGTCCCGCCTGGGGTGCCTTGCGACGGACTGGCGTCCTGTCCTGGGTGTGTCCCCTCCCCCTCCGGCCTTACGCCCTGTGTTGCCGGGTAGGCTCCGGTTCCCCACGACCCTGTATGGGACAAGTGGTTCAGAGAGTGTGTGTGTAAGTGTAAGTAAATGTAAGGCAGGTTGTATCAGCAGAATTGCCAGATCACCCCTTATGCTTTTCCTTCTCTAACAGAGTCTGTGCTTTTCTTGACTTTTGGATGTACTTGGGCTCATTATCCCATTAATAGGCTGCTCCCAGGTGCAGCTGTCAATCTTCTAGGTTGGGCATGGCCATAATTTGGCCTGCCACAATCAGATTTTTCAACAGCTTTAGAGCTTGCCACAGCCCTGCCTAGGACAAACGGTTAGTGATAGTGAGTGTGAGTGAATTTTTCAGCGCTTCCAGTAGAGCCTCCACTAACTAGGGAACTGATTTCCTCATTATTCTGAGTAAAAAGAAAATGACTAGTGGAGTCAGGGGAGTAGTGGATCTATCAGCACTGGAGGGTTGTTGCTGGATTTGGTTGGAGAAGTGTACAATGAAGAACTATAATCTCTGCACAAACGGAGCTTTTAGGACGCACGTGAGGAAACAACAATGCTTTCAGAGAAATAACATGCGTACAAAGACCATAAAGAAATGTTATTTACAATGTTAATTTAGAAATGTTATAAATTCTTGTATACCTACAGATTTTCCAAATTATCCCCCAAAAAATGTACTTGTATCTATATAAGGTGTATATTCTATAACTAACAATATATTAGCACATAATGAGGGCTTCTACAAAATGCTCAAATGAACAGGTAAATGGTAAAAGTTAATTTTAATGGCTTTATTTTTTAACGATTTTACATTTAGGTGGCTTTCTTAAAACAATAAAAAATGAAATAATTAGGATATGATTCAATAAACCAAGTGAAATGGCAGAGCCTTACTCTTCAGGTGATTCAGTCTTCTTCCTTTGCCTCTCCAGTGGGATATTACTCCCACACTGAAAGAGAATTACACAAAAAACACTGTAATAGGCATGAAAAATTTGTTTGACTGTGAAAAACTGCACAACATGTAAGAAGGATGAAAAGAGGAGAGTTCCAAAATAATGCCTTTAAAAGTGCCTGCGCCCTCAAGCAGCTTCAAACTTCCAGGTCTACTCAGAACTTTGGCACCAAGGCAGCCCTGTTATAAGGTGTTAATTTGTCAAGTTATGCAGCTTGGACATGGCATGGAAAAGAGAGGTGACAAAGGATAGTGATGATTTTAAGCTTGGACCTGGTAGTGTCGATCCTCGCCATGATGTGGGAATGTCTAATAATGACACTGAAATGTTTATATTTATTTACTTAGCAGATACTTTTCTCCAAAGCAACTGTTAATGTTATCAGCCCACACACCTTATTGACCAAGGTGACTCACGCTGCTAGATACACTACTTACAATGGGTTACTCATCCATACATCAGTGAAACACACACTCTCTGTCACTCACATACTATGGGGGAAGCTGAACAGCATGTCTTTAGAGTGTGAGTGGAAACCAGAGCACCCGGACGTAGGGAAAACATGCAAACTCCACACGCACATTGAGTGGGGATCAAACCCATGTCCTCCCGCACCACCCAGGAGCTGTGAGACAGCAGCACTACTCGCTGTGGCACCGTACCACCCCAGTACTGTTTATCTTTAGGTTTATGACATGCTAACTTTTGTCAGGTTCAATAAATGATCTATCTCGTGACTCACTGCGTTTTGAGTCTAGGAGTATTCAGTCAATAATTTCCAAAAGAAAATCAATGAGAAAACAAACACATTCTGTGTACATGTCTCCTAGTTTTTTCCATTGCCTACCCAAACTAAGCACACAGCTGTTAAAAACAGGTTCCCAGAAAAGACTACAAAAACCTTTTAAAAAGAGAGGAGTGGCAGCATGAGATTGGAGTACAGCAATAAGTTTAGAACAGCTGTAATTACTTTCCCCCATCAGATATTGTTTGATTAAATACCTGTGAGAAAATTAAATTTACATGATGAATGTGCAGCCAGAATGAAGGTTATAATGTGACATCAGCTGATATTAACAGATAACTGAAAAAAATATTGTATTGCCTAATTTATTTTGTTTCAACAGATTTGATTTTGGGGAGTCTGTGGCCTGATTTAGGACATTTATCTTTTCAAGCGGGCACTAGAATTGAATACATTGTTATCTGCGTGCTTCTCTCTTGTGCAGATGTCTCTTCTAGTCTATTTAGGTCATTATAAAAGCTCTAAGAAACAAACTGAGTGGAAAACATGTTGCTCCACTCTTAATCCCCTCTGACATCACCTTTGACTTGCTGACCCAGGGCCTGTATGAGTTCACAGCCCTCTTCACTTATTGACTGTGAGTATCGAAAGGGTATATGTTTCTAGAGGGGTTGCTGAATGAACAGTCTGAATTATATTTTGGGGCAGATTGTACTTGATTTTCTACGTCTTCTATATGAGCATGCATGATGTTTAATATTCCTGTTTACTGAAAAATTTTAGGCTTTTGCTTCATCTGGTTTGAAGCGTATTGTATAGTAAATACTTTAATCCAGCAATTTAGGGTGAGCATCTACTCAGGTCTAATGAACAGAGTTTTTCAGTCAGAAACATAATCCCGTAATAAGACTCTTGAAATGGTCTTTTGATTTCCTCGGCCATAAGTTTCATTTTTGGCACAGTGAGGATGTGGACAGTGAGATGAGTCAACTCCAGTTCTTCTGCTTGACTCATCCTTTTTTCCTGGTCATCCAGAAATCACTGAGCTGGAAAATCTCACGCAGTTGTAGAATGCCTGATAGTTAAAGAATTGGGTAGCAGCAGATAGCACAGTCATTAAAGACTTCTATAAAAAAGTTTGCCAAGTGAAACACTTCATGTCAGATGTCTTATGTCAAAAATATCCAGCTGTATAAAGGTACAATTATGTAGAAACTATTTTTCAAATATCTTAAATAATCCATGAATTTACATGATACTGATACCACTTCTACTACTACTTACATCTTCTTCTTCTTCTTAATAATAATAATACTTTGCAGATGTGAAAATAATCTAAACAAGCAATAAAGGTGATTCATATTAACTCATACAACTAATGATACTCTGTGATTGACTGGTGTCTCGCCCAGGGTGTACCCTTTTTAGCCAAGCACCTATTGATTCCAGAATGTCTGTCTGGGTCTTGTTTGAGAAAAACAACTATTCAAGGATTTAAAAAACCTAGAGTCTAGACCTTGGAACTCTGTACTATGT
Organism: Scleropages formosus; assembly: GCF_900964775.1. Lineage (NCBI taxonomy): Eukaryota > Metazoa > Chordata > Actinopteri > Osteoglossiformes > Osteoglossidae > Scleropages > Scleropages formosus. The sequence continues at coordinate 12,918,493 of NC_041825.1, read as the reverse complement.
GTTTGGAGGCATAACCAGGTATTTAATCAGGTATTCTTTGTTCAGCGCACGTAAAAGATCAGAAGAGATGCTGGGCGCTAGTCCTTTCATGCCCTTCTGGTAAGCTGTCAGAATACACTGTTCAAGGGGTTGGTCCACAGTTTTAAAAGTGTGAGTGTATAGAGCATCGCAGGACAGCTATCAGAGTTCATAAAGTCAGCAGAGATACATTAGTTTTAAAATTGCACTATTTAATGTGGGAACAGGAAGCAAATCAAAAAAGAACAATGTAATTAAGAAGAGGAACAGTCATAGAAAGTCATAGCTTACTGACAGGGACAGAGGGACTCTTAACTGTGCTAGAATCCAATGGAAGAACATCTTCAGAAATTAGCACAGACCTGAATCAACACCTTTGCAACCCGATAAAAGCTATACAAACTACAGAAATATGTATTGCTCACACGTGTCATATTCATCGAAAATCTGCAAGAAACTGCTTACATCCAAGGCCATTATGCAAAAAAGCATTACTTGGAGTAATAAACACAAAACATGCATTTCTTAGCAATCCAAGTCAGTATGGTCTAATGAGTGCTGATCATCTGCTCATCTTCTGCTGTTTGCATTTACATTTGGAGAATGCCAAACGTTTAAGATGATGGTGAACTCCCAATGAAAACAGACAGTCATCTTGTGGCAGTTCAGGAGATGAATGAAACAGGTGCTTTCTCTGAAAAATCATCATTAACTATTAAGTAATATGAAGGAACTTTAAGAGACAAGGTGTACCATGTGGTCCTATCAATATAGTAGGTTTACATAACATATAGTATACATATCGGTTTCCAATCCAATACCTGCCAACCTTTCTAAAAAGAGTTTAAAGGAAACCTCTGAACAATTTTTGTTCTTAAACCTATTCATAAAATTTTGCTCTTGGCCAGTGGTTAGGATTTTTTGCATGTTAACTACAAAAACGTTTCATCTGTGTTCCGTTGATTTGTTGGTAATATAACGACTTCTGCTTTTTATGTCTGAAATTATAGACCATAACTCACATATACAAAGGTATTTGAATACAAATGGCGGTTTTCACCATAATTATTGTGAGCGGATGTCAGCATAACCTTCTCCACAGAAATTCATATTGCTTCTTAGCATTCCGATATATTTATTCATAATTACTTTACCCTTCACATGTTAATTTATATTCACCATGGATTGTCGTTGTCGTAGACAAAGCACATTTCTCTAAAGTTGTCCTCGCTCTTTTGAGTAGTGACACTTTCTCATTCTGCTGAGAGAATGAATAGCTGGTGCTTGTTCCATATGGGGGGAAGATGGTGTAAATTCGCCGGTGGTAGCAACATCAATGGAAACCCTAAGGAAGAGCCTGATTAATTGAGGCAGCACCAGCAGACTACAAGTCATTAAAATGAATTAATAAGAGACCCTGTTTTCCTCATTTTACTGAAACTCCAGGTTTAGACAACACATCTGTCAGTGTTCTAGTCCCAAACACCTTTTACCTTTTTTGCTTAAATACTGATAAGTTATCATTTACTGTATTTGAAAATGATACACATTTTTCTCCCTCCCAAAATTTGTATTAAAGGTAAGTTTTTATCACATTACCACAGGATGTGGTAGCTTCTTCTTTTGACACTGCCAGCTTTGAGCTAAAAATAAAGTTAGTGTCTAAAATAGACCACAAAAAAGCACATTTATTATTCATATGACAAGGGGTGATGGTGCTGAAGTTTATTGACAGAGACAAACAAAAGTAGAATTTCAATCTGACTTGTCAGTTTTTACTATTATGGATTATGGTGACGCTTCAGGGCAAGTACTCGACTAAATGTATTCCTGATTACCATTCTGAAGAGCAGTCCTAAGTGGTTAACATAAACTCATACTTCAATTTTGTACCTGTTTTTAAAGAGGCCTTTTTTACTAGCTACTCCAGGACTTTGTGCCTTCCCCTGACCATTGTGGATTTCTTTTTTAATTTTTAAAGCGACTGAGGTGTAATCATCATGGCTTTGCCGGTTCACTCCTACCACTTCCTTTTGCAAATAATGTTCAGAACCCTTCTGATCTGTTAAAATTCTGATCTCACTCATCCCTTTATACAATCCGGGTTGCTTCTCTCTAAAATAACTGATAATACTAGCCTTGCCTGACTGAATTTCGATAAATGGAAGGCTTTTGGTGATGAACAAAAACTATGCTGCCTATTATTTTATTTATTTATTTTCTACGTAATGAGTAAGCAATGGCCTCCTTCCAGCCATGAGCGATCAGTTACAGTGGTCCTTTAATTTATCATGGGTGAGCACTATAGCCACTAACAATCAATACAACATGAAGATTAATAATTAGTCTGCATGCCTGAGCACAGTTAAAGTTTAGAGTGAAGAGGATGATCTATCTCCATTAGGGTTTACCACCTCTGCATAACATTAAAACTGGAGATTTATCTTTATATTGAGCTATGATGAGGTATATTTTAATTTTATTTATTGCAACTCTACAGTTGCAGTCTGTGATTATACTTGATTCTTATAATTCAATAATAATAATAAGAATAATAATAATAATAATAATAATAATAATAATAATAATAATAATAGTTTATAGCACCTGAACCAAACAATTCATTTTTTTTACAACATCACAGCAACTTCATGAAATGTTTAATGTTATAATCAGACATCTGCAGGAATTAAATTCCACTGCTTTTATCATTATTTTTGCTTCCTTCTCTCCCCCTTCTCATTCGTACTGTCTAAACGTTGACTTCTATTTATTTCCTTAAGTCTCCTTCATTTAATCTTTCCTTCAGATTAGACCTCATCAAGGATGCTGTTATTGTAAAAGTAGCTGTTACAAAATCAAGTATGCATTGATAGGTATTTCTTTAGTCTAGTATTCACTAACCTCATCACTTTCGAATAGAATGCAACTCAGTATCAAACAAAACTTAAAAAAATATACATAATAGACTAATTTTGTCTTTTGCTTTGTTAAATGTTTAAATTTGTTTTATTTTTTCATTTTTAAAAATATGTATTCAGTGATTTTGCTTTTTGCTATTTCCTCTGACTTTTCATTTCAGCGGTGCTTGGAATGGAGTGTGGAATAGAGTCAGATTATGATTACAGAAATGTATGGTTATTATGGATCATTGCAAAGTACACACTAAAAACCTAAAGCTATGCCATGCATCCATGCTGAAAAACATTAGTGTCACATTATAGCAGAGTAAAATGCCAAAGAGGCACATTATTTCTGTCTACATGATATTTCTCCTGAATACTAGGCTGTAAAAATGTTTTAAATACAAAATATATTTTTTCATTTTAGTAGACAAAAAAGACAAAGTGCAACATGAGTAATATAGTTTAAGTTTATTATACATCTTTAGTAACTGGTTTTTTCCTTAGTTTGTGGACATCAAACATTACATTTACATTACAATCTATTCCTCCCCAACCATGTTTGACTGTCCATCTGCTTTCTTTTTTCTCATCCCTTCTCAGGTGACAGCCCCTGAAATACCATCTAAAAGACAACAGTACTTCAAGCATCTGCACATGTACACCCAGGGGTTATTCCTGCTTTGATGGAGTAGTATATAACTCTCCTGGAGCACTTTGGATGCACACCTGTCAAAACCTCCTCATTAGTTTCAGCATCACAGTGTTCCGTTGGTATTAGCAAGCGTCATTTTCTGAGACAGTAGAACTTGACAGTATAAATATACATATGGGTCATACTGTCAAATGTTCTCCGGTTTATCAAGAAAAATACATTTTCTCAGAGTTGTTTGGATAATGTGAACACTTAATCTGATTCACCCAGTTTTTAGATAACTTACCCTTTAACGTTCATTAAATAAGTTAGTGATTTTCTTTTTCAATTGACAGTTTCTTTGCTGATGAAAACCTCTCCTAAAATGACTCCTTATTTAACAGAGAAAAGGCAACAGAGACACAATTCTCCAAAACAAATATTTACCAGATGATGCTTTCATGATCATTGTTTATCTGTTCCTCCCAGACAGCAGTCTTGTGTCCAAGCACGTTGCTGGCTTTAGCTATAGACTGGCATCCCAACGTACACGCTGCCCTGGGAATAATCTCTTTAATTGTCCCAACAAGTGCAGAGAAGGCCAGAATTCCCCATGCCGCAGACTGATGGCTGTCATAAGTGCCAGCAGCGACCCTCCTAATGTCTGGTGGTAGAACACATGATGACCCTCTGGGGCTGTTCCCAGGAAGTGCTGGATTCACTTTGTAATTTGTTAAATGGTGGAAGCCCTCCAGGGGGAAGACAAAGTAGGATGGTTTATTAAATATGTGCCACAGAATAATTAACTCCTTTTGTAATTTGTGGAATCTCTTTTATCAGCCAAACTGTCCCTGCATTACAAAAGGGCAATGCAGTCATAGCATTTTCCATCCATATGAATATAAATAGTGAGATAAGAACAGTTATAGAATGATTAGTGCAGTATGATGGAATTATTTATATAGTTTTAGTTTTTCTGTCTCACTAACACATAGGTCAGGGTTTTGTTTCCCTTTGCAATCATCAAAGCTACCTAACCAAATTATTGCAAGCTAAAAACTAATTTGAGCAGACATTATGACTGACGGTAACTTGGGAAACATTTCTGAAAGCTCAAAAAGGAGGTTCTGAAGGACTGGTGGATTGAGACATGTTTCCACAATCAACATTTCTAGATGTGAGCATTTCCCCTTACTCTTTAGCCAGTTGTAGACACAATTTTTTTTATTTCCCAAGATTACATGTACAGAAAAATACACTGAAATGGCGGAGGCGGCAGAATATTTTGCATAGTCAGCAAGATTAAACTTAACTTTCTTGCTGTTTGTTCAACATAGTTGTTAATTAACCTGTAAACATAAGACTTGTCACGTCTGAAAGAAACCGTCATAAAGAGCCTGAGGATGCTTAATCGAGTTTACGGCCTTTTTGTAGAAATGAGATGATGTCTGTTTCACTCAGCCTGCAAGAAGATTAGTGTTAAACCCACTGACTAAGGGCTGATATGTTGTACTGCAGAACACACCAGTGTCCTCATAGTGCAGTCAGATCTTGAGATTGCAGGGATTTATCATGGATTCTCAGTCTGAGCTCTGCTTTATACGAACTCTTCTTACTTCAAGGCAGAAGAAGAAAACCAACTGGCTTTTCTCCTGGAGCACTTTGGATGCACAACTTCCTGGGATGACATATGAGATGATTATTTGGGAAAATCACCAAGGATCGGCAGCTGTATTTGGGTGAGTCAGCCAACATCTACTTCCTTTTTTCTCACCCCTTTTGAGGTGACATCCCCTGAAATACCATCTAAAAGACAAGAGTACTTCAGGCATCTGCACATATGCACCCAGAGGTTACTTCTGCTTTACTGGAGTAGTATATGACTCAATCTGCGGTAGGCTGTGTGTCTGGTCATGTTCTTTTTAGTACATTATGTATGCAGTTTACACTGTCTTATTTCCATAAAAGGTGCTGAAATTAGAATCCCATAGAGATGAAAAAACTCTGCTGATTTTCGAATGCAAAACAGTCTTTAAAAACACTCAAGAATGATAGTTTTAACTAAGTTATCAAGACGTTTCTGGATCATAAACCCAAAAGGTCTGTGATAAATTTTATTTTAACATCTTTCTTACCCTGATAAAATTTGTTTTGATTAATTTAGACAATTACCCATGTCTTGATATTCCAGCCATAATGAGGGCAACTAAAATATACATGCCAAAGACATTAAAACCTTAAAAAAACTGAGGTCATAGCCAGCAAACACCCATTTTTACTGTTTTTTAAAAAACATTTAGAAAAGAAAACCATATTTACGACTCCAGCTCAGTACGTGGATAAGTAGACATTAGGTGGCTGCTACAAACATTCCCTCAGAAGGAGTTCTTAAAAAAGGCAAGTAATTAAGAGAATGAATATTCATTCAATCATTGTACTGTCAACTATCACGGAAGCAGAGGGTGTGATGCAGAGTATACCCTGGATGAGACACTGACAATTTGGGAAGGCACAATGAGAAACATGTGGCATAACTTAGTGTAACAGTTGACAGTATTGGCAAAGAGACATTGTGTATTATTTCTGTTGAGCTAATCATTGTGGAAGCAAGACCCTTATCCTTGAATTTAGAACTGGGACCGTCTTAGTTGCAGCTCCACTTGCTTCATCGTCACACCACAGAAGATACTCATGAACTGTTTAGCTTTCTTAGTTGAATGCTCAGGTCTGCAATTACAGCTTGAGCAAAGCTACCTGGAGTAGAACCTACACCCCACCAAAACCCTTCACATTTTTCACCCATTACTATGTACCTTCAGTCCCTGATGTTACGGGGTTTGAAACTCGAAAAGAGTGACACAACTTTCTATACCAGAAGATCTCAGTCTGAACTACAAACATAAAACAAAACATTAGACACTTAAACACAGACAAGATGGTCACCCCTTACCCCATTCTTCTTCAGCAGAACTTGTCCATCAACATCAACAGTGCATTTTGATAGTTTTCCTTGTTAAACCTTCCCTGCTGTTTTCACAATGCTTGAGCAGCTTCTGTAGATTTTGGATGAGCATAACTCAATCTTTCATGATGTTATCACGCCGAAGTCATTGCAGACTTTATTGATAGCAGGGATTGCACCCAAATGGTAAGTGTCAGTGGTTTGCGCGTGAAAAAACTACAAATAATATAGCCCAGAATTAGTTCTTGAAAGGGGGGTGGGGGAGTGCAGTGGTGCAGTGGGTTTGACTGGGTCCTGCTCTCCAGTGAGTCTGGGGTTCAAGCCCTGCTTGGGGTTCCTTGCAACAGACTGGCATCTCATCATGGGTGTGTCCCCTCCCCCTCCAGCTTTACACCCTGTGTTGCCAGGTTAGGCTCTGGCTCCCTGCGACCCTGTATGGGACAAGAAGTTCAGATAATGTGTGTGTGGTTCTTGAAAATAATCTTTGTGGTTTAAATTGAAATCATGCTAAAAAAAGCCCAAGAGCTACAGTGGTATTGTGAATCAAACATTCAAATTCATTTCCTTTAGGACGATAAATAAAAATGTGAAATTCTTTGCAGTCCTCATAGTGTTAGTGCTATTCGTGAATCAGTTTAAACTTGACATAAATTCTCTATTCAACATCAAGCCATTTCTGACTCCTAAAACAACAAATGAAATCCTGCCACAAGATATATGCAGTCATGTATGAAGCTCAAGCTCCCCATGTGTACATTTTAAAATGATATGTGAATTTTGCTAACTGATAATTTGCTGCACTGAAAACTATGGCTAGCATACATAGCTGGGGGGTACTGTGGTCTCTAAGGGAGTTTTCTTCACTGGGGATTCAGCATAACTCTGGCACGGGGCACCACCACCCAGCTCACCCTTTCAGGCCTCCACAAAAAAATTTTAAATTCCGCTACAGAATGTCTTTAACTGTCTTTAACTTAATTTAACTAGGCAGAACTATATCTTTGATGGACGAGGAAGCACATAATCTGAGCAGGGTTTAGGTTCTTGACAGTTTACAGTACATTTTGATTAGCCTGAACATTTATAAATAACCTTTGTTGCATTGTTCATTGGTTAATAATGCTCTGAATGTGTTTTTTTTTTCTCAAAAGTAGGAATACTTTTAATCGTCCACCAAGTAGAGCTTGTCTTAGGTTTGTAAGGGGAAGCCAGTGTAATTTGCAGTTGATAAATGAGAATAGATGCCCAGCGATTATCAGTAATTAGCCACAAGCTGTGTGGCCTTGCCAGCTCACAGCGAGGGGCACAGAGGTTAATGTCTCCATCAGTCCCTCTCGGGGATAAAGAGTTCACCTGCTATTATCCCTGCTGCAATAAGACAGTACTACAGCAACCAGGAGGAGCTACTATGGCACAGGAGCTGTGTGGTACTCTTTAATGGTTGATCGTTGAAGTACCCATTTTGTTTACATGTACAGGTATGCGCCACTTTACGACGTTACGGGCAGCGAAGAATCGCATATACGACAGTGGTCCCATAAAAATATAATGGACTGAAAAATTCCTATCAAAGAGCGACGTCGTAGCCGTCATATGGGTCGTAACGCGATGCATCGCTCACGTGTTTTAAACGTGTTTTGTAAACAAACCAACTGTGCTGCCAAACATTTGAAAGTATAAACGATTTATGCATAGTACATAATACATGATAATGACAATAAACAACTCTTACTGGTTTATGTATTTACTGTACAGTAGTTTTATTGTTATTTTATAGTGTACTCTTTCTACTTAAAAAAAGCTCCATGGTGTAAGACAGTACTGTACGCTCCATGGTGTTCGCTCAACGACGAAGTCGTACTGCAACTGGTTTCATAGAACGTAACCCGTCGTTGAGTGGCGCATACCTGTATTTTCACACTTGTTCAAGAAACTTTCCCCAAAACAAAGGATATCCAAGAAGAAACAAAGGTGCAACACAAAATACAAGGGGCTGTATACTCAACATTATTGAAGCTCCTGTAGGCCATAGCCAGTGTAAAACTTGATGTGACCAGCTACAGGAAGCAATCGCTTTAGCAGGTCAAACGCACCTTGTCCGACAGCATTCTGTAACAGTTGAAAAGACTTGATGACAGAGGGTGGCAGTTCAGGCAAGATATCACTATAGCCTGGACCAGGAGCTATAAAGAATGTGGTGTGAGGTACCGCTGGAATCAAAACAATATGCTTTTCCCCTCCTGGAATATTATTTTGGATTATTGATTTGTATCTCTAAACCCCACCGAGGCTGCAGTCAATCTAAAGTATATGGCTGCAGTGCATGATTTCTCATCTTCTCCTACCTACCTCTCTTACAAATTCTCCAGTTGGTTAGCCTTCATGACCAACAGCATGGCGCTGATGTGTCAGAGAGCTGCAGGTTGGAGCTTCTGCTTTCACAGCGTCATTCAAATGCTGGCTCTTATCACCTGGGAGGGAAATCTTGGTTCAGGCTCATCAATCAGGTTAGTCACTCGAGCAGATTAGGCTGGTTTGCTTGTTGTGTCTTTGTCTGCCTGCAGCCTGTCACTTCTCTGATGCGCCACTCACTCACTCACTGGAATCCACGGGAAACAAGTTGCAGCCATTCTCCCTTTATTAGAGTCAAAGCAAACAGAAAAATCTATGCCCTCATATTCTGTCAGCTGTAGGAGGTAGCAAGGATGAAGAGAAGAGCATGGCAAGTAGTAAGAGCAAAATTTGAATTTGCTCCTCTATGTGCACAAAGATAGCTCCAGTCATAAAACCTCTGTGAATGGCACTGCATAAATAAGTACAGTATATCACAACTTTATATTCAAAGTGCCCTCTACTGCTTTTCATGAGCTACAATGCAGTAACAACTATTTACAAAAGTGTTCCCAGAGCAAGCATTGTCGGTTCTGCTGGTTAACTAACAGACAGAGATACATCAATCCAGAAGCGCATTTGTGACCACTGTTCCAAGTCTACAGCTTTTTCTTGCTCGCCACTCTCTCCCCATTCAGACAAACGAGAGTAATTATTTGCCTTTCTGTGTTGCTGTCATTGACTCTCCATCTGTCTGTTTGTGTCTGTGTTTACATGTGTGTGTGCACGCACACAATAAACCCTAATCAAGATGAATGTGCAGTACTTACTCCCCAAGAAGCTGCTTCTGTGCAAAACCAATTTATTCAGTTAAACATTCATGTGAATTTTGGGCTGTAATAACAATTTTCCTTGCATTCCAGGCCGGTGGAAATAATTTTGGAAAACATATTTTTTAGGCAATTTTTAATTTAAATTAGTAAACAGCTAATAAGAACTTGATACCAATTTCCTTGTGTTAGAACAGAACGTATAATTAAGCTGGGGACTGATTTGCCATTCTCAGTAAAATATTATTTCCAGGCAATTTCCTGGCAATTTGAGGCACTTGAACTCCTCAGAGCTCCAGTGAAATGTTTTCTCTGTCCCTGGTTGAGAGAGGGGATGCATTTCTGAGTGCTTTCCACCTGAGTAAGAGATCGGTGCTCCTCTGTGTCCTGCCAATACTATCTAAACACACTTAACATGCAGCTAATTCACCCATTTGTCATCTGGGTTTTACTTGACAACTGCATTTCATAATCATGCCATTTAATCTTTAATAGGGCCCTAGAAGTGGAAACGCATTTTGGCAGAAGAAATGATAGGTATTGGAGCCAGCGATAAGTATCTAATGGAATGGAAACGTTAGCCCTCAAATTATTTAAAGGATTGAGATGTCAAGTCTTGTTTGAATGAACGGCCACTGTTTATTTGTTTGTCTTGCTGTGGCATTATGTCTGTTCTGTGTGAACAGCATGCATCTTGGAGTGACCCTAGCTTTGCTATCCGGCCCCATTGATTGCCAATACTCCTCTATTATCGCATCGGCTTCCTCCTTCCAGATCCTGAATAATTTATCCTCCGTCCCAACGGAGAGGATGCTAGGATGTTTTAAAAACATACTGTGAAAAATTCATGAAGGTGAGCTCAGAGCTTTTAGGGATAAATATGAAGTAAAAAGAGAAATCAACACCCAGCCAACAACAGCACACACTCTAAACCCCTTAAAATGACAAGCCTTACCTCTATTTAAGTTTGCAATTTCCTCAGTTTTAATCTTTCTATTTTTAATGCATCACTCAGGAGTCAGATAAGTCTACATTAAAGCACCTCTCAGCACTCGCGTGTTAACCTCAACCTGGACTGTAGGTGTCTTTTTACCCTTTTTAAGGGCTATTCTTCACACTCATATCAGCTCAGAAGGGGATCAGTTTTCTGCTTAATGGGCCCTCGTGCCTCTGTGGTCCGAGACCCGAGAAGAGCTGTGGCCTGATTTAAGAACTTGCCGGTGTCATTAAGGCCTCGCTTCCAACACTTATATTTCTGTTTATCTCCCTCAGACACTATCTGGCCACTCACAGTGCACTTCTTCACAAATAATGTGGTAACTGGATAAGTGAGGACTGTAATTAGGTGTTCCATCTGATGTCAGGCCTGCATGAATCTCACATGGTTTATTTTCATAGACTGAGGAATGGGGTGTGGCAGGGTGGTAACGTTTTGTAATAAAATGAGTGGCTGTGTGGTGTGTCTGAATTTTAGCTGGGGCAGCTTATTTCTCTTGTGTGTCCTTCACCGTTCTGCATTGATCTGCATTTGTGTGACCTTCATCCCCTACCCCATCTGCAAGGCCAGCATTAAAAACACTTGGGGAGACCGTCAGGAGACTAGTGGCTCAGCAAGTCAGTGGCTCAAGTAATCAAGAAGCATGGATATTATCGCCATTGCTAATGCATGTTGTTTTTATTGCATAGTTCACTGCCAGAACACTGCACTCCCACCTGTCCTATCAAAGTGAAAACCTTACATTATTGTTTTTGCTTGTTGGGCAAATGGTTGCTGAGAATGAGGGGCACAAGAACAGTCTGAAACATTGAACCACCCCCCACTTGATAGAGCCAGATTGACATACTGTAATAGACATATAGGGTCTTGCAGTTGTTGTCTCAACGTACGCTCATCTTCTTCGCTGTGTGTGTCGCTGGAAAGCTGCCATCATTAGCTTCATTTTTCCTTGCAGTTTGTGCATGTAATTTAAATTTTAAAAGTATTTTTAAAATATCTATTTAATATGTATTTATATGATAAATTTCATTTGTGAACTTTGAAGTTACATTTTTACCTTTTAAAAAAATCTTTCAAATGCATTGAAATGCATACAAGTCAAAACACTTGCTCATAATTTGGAACCTTTTTCACCTCCTGCTATCTTAGATGACAAAAAGAAGGTAGAAGTGCAAACCCAAATTGGATTCACTGGTCCTGAAAAGTGTTGTGATAGGATTTGGTTTTGCGCTGATGCTAATCAGGCACTAGTGGTGGGAGTTGATGGATGGGTGCAGTGAGCGTGTGGGACTGAACACAGAAACAACCTGCAGAGTGGGGTGCAGAGGAAGGTGCTCAATTCCAAGACCTGAATTCACACCTGCTGATCTGGGACAGGTACAGCTTAGGCTTGACTGACCAATTACATCACTGCAGGATTACAAGTCTTGAGAACTTGGAAGAAAAAGTGAGTCAACATGGGCTGTCTTTCTCATAAGAGTCTACAGAATCATGTCCAAAATGCTGGCCTATGACAGTAGTTAGGATCACGAGTCTATGACAGAACATATCTCATGTGTATAAACTGATCCCTAAACTGGTCCCTTAAAGCTCATGATCTATGAAAGACGTTGCAGATGGCGATCATCAGACATTATCAAAGATTTTTCTTTCTCGTGAGCCAAACTAGACTGATTTAGTTTTCTGCTATTTCAACTCTTGCCTCTATCTTGACTCTGATAATTATTGGAACATGTGCCATTTTTCTAGTGGGTACTTGTAAACTGCTCTAAATCCATTTACTGGTATCAGAGCAATTACAGTAAGTCGTCTGCTATTGTGCTCATTCAAAATCTGTACAGTGATGAGTGCTTTTCTTTGCAGTTCTTGCTCTAGTAGTCCTGTGAGGGTACAGCCAACATTGTTTAACACACACACACACACACACACACACACACACACACACACACACACACACACACACACACATTTTCTGAACCGCTCGTCCCATACGGGGTCGCGGGGAACCGGAGCCTACCCGGCAACACAGGGCGTAAGGCCGAAGGAGGAGGGGACACACCCAGGACGGGACGCCCATCCGTCGCAAGGCACCCCAACCCCAAACCCACTGGAGAGCAGGACTGTGGTCCAACCCACTGCGCCACTGCACCCCCCTATTGTTCAACAATAATCTGTCACTATGCTAGACAGATGAAATTGCAATAAAATGTATTACTATCTGCAAATCCAGAGACGTTTACGTTGACTGGTAAACTTGAAACTCATAGACCTAATAGAAGAGCCTAGCATAAATGTCAGTCATTCCAGGTAAAGCTTACAAAGCAGTTTTATTCTTTACATCCTGATTAACTAATCCACCCTATTACTTCCCAGTCTCAATCTATATTGTTGTGGAACTAAATTTGTAAACAATTATTTTTAGATATTTTGACTGTTTTTAGTTTCTCTTCAAAGGGGGGTGTGGTGGTGCAGCGGGTTTGACTGGGTCCTGCTCTCTGGTGGGTCTGGGGTTTGAGTCCTGCTTGGGGTGCCTTGTGACGGACTGGCATCCCGTCCTAGGTGTATCCCCTCCCCCTCCAGCCCTGCATGCTGTGTTGCCGGGTTAGGCTCCAGCTCACTGTGATCCCACTTGGGACAAGGGGTTTCAGCGTGTGTGTGTGTGTGTGTGTGTGTGTGTGTGTGTGTGTGTGTGTGTGTGTGTGTGTGTGTGTGTGTGTAGTTTCTGTTCAGACTGAAAACTGAAACTTGCAGTTAGTGTGATAGCGATATTTGCCAACATTATTTTGCTCAGCATGTCTCTTTATAACTTCACATTCTAAAAGCAATGAAAAAAGTATTCATTAGCAAAATGATCCAACAGTTCTGCTCCAAAATACCAGTCTACTGTCAGGGATGCTGTATCCCTATGGGGGATATAATTCTCTTGTGTATAGTTATCATAAGTGCATGTCAAAAACACATAGTTCAGGTTCACAGCTTCGGGAGTGATCTGTTTGTGTGTGGAGCTGCTTTGACTAATGATTGTGACTTTACTGTTTAGTATTTGTAAAACAGGAATCTCCAAGGGTGTGGTTAGGTGAAAAAAACAAACTTTGACAATATTCTTTAGTAAAAGGAAGCCTCTGTGATGCTTCAGTGACATCTATGTGCAAATGATGACAAAAGCTTTCCTCCTGGGCACAGCAATAAAGGAGACGTTAACCTACAGAGGCCTTTCCATGACACTTCCATGAAATAGTAGCCTTACTGTTATCTTTGAGAACGTAAAGACTCTAGGGTATATATGGATATGAATGGGTCTTTACATGTAACCTCTTTCCAACAGGGAAAAGATTTATAAATGAGCACCACTCCCAGAACAAATGCTATGCTTTTTTATTGCATGACTATTTTTATCATTTGTTTCTATTAAATTTTGGTACAGCTTTCCTGTTTGCTGCTCGTTGTCACCTAGGTTATCAATCTATGCTACGTTGTGTTCCCAGATGTTACGCCACCCTCTATGTCTTGCTTTTAGGTTTCATTGACAAAGAGCAGACGACTGAAGGGATGATAATAGAAAAGCAAATTAGCCAGACTAGTCTGCTTCTATCCAACTCTATTCTCAACCACTGGGAAGTCTGTGACAATTCTTTACAGATCATACAGGTAATGAATAAAGTCAGCATTAGTGGTAGCATTTACTCAGAAGTTTATGGAAGGCCACAGACATTTGCGAGTGTCTTTGAGTTAAAGTATTAAGTCTTTCTGAACCCTTTCTCCCTGGCCTTGGTTTAGAAATATTACACTTGCTGATGAGATTTTGTCATGCTACAACCTAGAGTTCTGGCATTGACCTACATAGCAACTTTAACATCATTTTCGATGCAATGTTTTCTACCAGACAGAACAGTTGTATTTCAGGAAGTAATTGAGGTTTTGAACCGTATAATTTAATTTGATGGATGAAGGCTGGTGACTATAGTGGGGGCTGTGTGTACTTGTTGATGTGGTGTTGATTGCTACAAAATTGCACAACACTGTTAATCCAGCCCAGCTTCCCAAGGGTAGCTGGCAACCCACAGGCAATTTATACAAAGATGTTGTGAAATATACATAGAGGCCAGCTCTATGTGTTGTTGTAGAGATCTGCATGCTTCCAGAATTGGAAATGTATATTATGGGAACGTTTGTCATCTCATAGTGACCTTTTACATCGTGCCATCAGAATCAAAATAGTCTGAACATAAACTTTGTTCTCCCAGTCATGTGACTTTACACATGTGCATCTATCTTTCATATCTTTTGTTTTAATATTCAGAGCATTTAAACTGACATTTTTTTCAGTTTATTTTATCACATTTACAAACAGGGACCCTTTTGGAGTTATATGCAATATGTGATTAAAGCCCAGTTAGCTAAATATTTGTCATGTTACAATTGTTTTTTCAGGTTTACTGGGTCTATAGGGCATTGACAAGCTATTCATGGAAATTTCATAAAGGGTCATATATACAATTTAAAGAAGAATAAAATTGATTAAAGTAAAATTTTGGGATAGTGTGCATGTACTGGCTTGAGGAAAGGACTCTATATGTCACATTTAAATAAATGAACAATTAGAGCACAATGAATTAAAAAAAGTTAATTGGAAAAGAGAGGATACAAATGTGAGTACAGCTGGTAGCGTAGTGGTTAGAGCTACTGACTTTAGACCCAAAAAGCACACGTTTGAGCCTCACCTATAGCTATAGTACCCTTGAGCACTGTACTTACCCTGAATTGCTCCAGTAAAATTACCCAGCTGTATAAATGGGTAAATAATTGTAGCCTCAACATTGTAAGTCACTTTGGAGAAAAGCATCAGCTAGATGAATAAATGTAAATGAGGACAGGGACACCCTGTTCCCACAATGTAGTGCATCTCACAGTTTGTCTTACTCAACCAATCAACACAATACTCAAATGCAGTCCCAATTTACTGCAACGGACGGGCATCCCATTCAGGGTGTGCCCCCCCATTAGCGTTGCACCAAGTGATTCTGTAATAAGCTCTAGCTGATGACAAACAGTTATCGAAATTGGACGAGTGGGTGGATGGATGAATGATCTCACTTTATCACATTGACCAAATTTTCCAAGCCCAGACCTAGAGTTGCAAAGAGATATACCAAAATGATTAGTGATACTAACTGTAAACTGGATTGGAGAAAATCTGGAAACTAGGAGATTAAATAAAAGGATGAGTGTATCTCAAAAAGAGGTTATGCAGGTGAATCCTACAGACCGTTATCAAAATTGTTCACATCTTCTGAGCTATTACAACCCAAAAACCAGTGCTATTTACTCATACTTTTACATTTTCGATTTTTGTATTTTGCTTTTACTAAAATTACTTGATGTAAATACGCACCAACACATTACATTCCAAAAAAAAAAAAATACAAAAACAAAAACACTAGTTCACCATGCATTCAGTTTTAATCAGGGAAATGTTATTTTCATGCTCTAGTGTTTTAGAAATGTATTTTGTACAACATAATTTGTTTCAAGGGCATTTTAGAATGAATAAGTAATTCAGATTTCATATGACATTTGTGTCGTGTCAGTCAGAAATTATACTGCAGTCATCTCACATCATGCAGAGTGCCAAATGCAAAACACCTAGTTAATTCAAGGCTAATAAAAAGCAGGAGGCTGTGATTAAATTATTTCTGCATGTGGTGTATAAGATATTAACAGGATTTTTAGAAGCATAGAGTATATAAAATTATTCAGTCTAACAGTTTTGGGATGAATCTTTGGGAAAAAGTGTGAAGAATACATTTTCCCCCAGAAAATGCTGTTTTATATTTTAGAAAAAAAGTTCTTCCTTATACATTTCAAAATTGCATCACTGCACGCATCATGTCTGAATAATTTATCTGTGAGTTGGAGTGAAATGAACTGCCATCTGGTGGTTAGTGCATAAAGGACAAAAAGATGCATCAGGGAAATTAAAAGAGCTAAATTGTTTGCCAGCATGTCATGCAGTGGGACTTAAGTACTGCAAGATGCATTCATGGCTTGAGGAAATCGTAGGTCGTGCAGTGATGTAACCACTCCCACTGGCACCCGTGTGGTGGCAGACGCAGCGGAACCGAACCAGCCAAATGGAACCGCTCCCAGGTGTGTCCTGTGAAAGCCAACGTCATGCTTGCCAGGAGGGGCTGGGGGCCGTGGGGAGTGAGCCAGGGCAAAAACAGACTGGCAAACAGGAGGAGCACAATGGAAGCACAATGAAACCAGTAACTTTGGTGAGCATGTCAGGACAACATCTTTACTCCCGTCCCTTCTGAGTTCTTTCCCTTTGCTATTTTATCTGCTAGTTTTTATTTGTTTGCTGTCAGAAAACCTTTGAGAAGGAACAGGTGACAATTTTTCCCTTAATATACTTTCTTCACTTTGTAAATAAAATTACTGTTGCATGAAGTATCACAGCTGTCTACCTGTGAAAATGTTCTGCGCCATTTGCATCCGTCATGCAAGCAGTGTAGTACTTACACATGCCAAGCAGATGTAATGCAAGTGAAGTACCGACTGAAAAAGTTATAAATTCCAATTACTACTGAAACAAGGAATCACAATCAATAAACCTGTGACACTACTAGCCAAGGGGCTATTTCACAAATCCAATTTGCATGCATTTTCAGTTGAAAATTGTGTAACAAGATGTAGCAAATGTGTTCTACAAAATATGTTTGCAAGAAAAATAAATATTTTCCTCATAAGGATGTTGTTTGCTTTGATTATGCACAGATAGGACGAAGCTTGGAGAGAATCACTCCCACCTCTATGCTCTGCAGTATAAAGGTGCACAGATGTTGTGCTAGAATATAGACTGCCACAAGGGAAAATATTATGTTAATATTACCTAACAGCTCTTTTAACAGATTTGTCTTTTATGTCACAACCTAAAAGGAGCATGGTACCACCAACACCAGTATAAGTGCTGATCCTTCTGCAGTTCCTGTCAGAATATGAAGTCTCCAGGGTTGTTCAATATAAAATTCCAGAGCAAGACCCTAGAACAAGGTTCCCAAATGAAAGAATTCATGAATAAAAACATTACATTGGCTAAAGTTATGAATAATCAAAGAAGTGAATAAGCCTCACCATGCTGTTTTTATTGTCTTCTTGTGACATGTCAACAGCAAAACTTCTGAAAAGTAATAAGGTGACACAGGAAATCCAAAGATAACAGAATACCTGATCCAAGCCATTGATTGGTCTTTCCTGCAGAAATTTGTTCACATTACATTACATTTATAAATTTAGCTTTTCTCCAAAGAAAGAAAGAGATCAGAGCATACAGAAGTGCATTCATAATAGAGGTTTATTTTTAAATTGCATGTTTCATTCATTTTTCTTATTTCCATTTCTGTAGCTGGCTTTTCTCACCGTACATGCGGGCTAATTGCTTTCTCTACACATCACTGTTCAGTAAAGCTGCGCCTTATTAGAGTGGTCCTTTTCTCACTGAAGGTCACTACCTCCCTGAACAAGCCCGTGTCTGAAAAAGGTACGTACGCAACAACCATTCAAGATGCCGTAACCAATTTGAGCCTTCCTCCATGCTGTGCTTCAGGAGCCTCAGTTATAACTGCTGGAGGACATCGTCAGGACTGTTACTGCTTGACTGCACTAGAAACCCCTGAGAGGTGGCTTTTCAAACGGGAGCTGAAAATGTCGTTACTCAGCGGTTACGACAACAGCGCTTTTGTCAGTGTATGTAATGTATTAACAGAGAAATATATCTATCCTCCCAGGATTTTTTCCTGAATGTTTTAAGAGCAATTATAAAAAAACATAATCAAGCGGCTCTTCTGGCCAATGTTCAGTCATAAAAAGGCTGATTCTTTGCTATATTTGTTGACTCCTGAGGGTGCAGGCACACATTTTTCCTCCATAAAGATTATGTCATACCCTCGTCATTTGAAAGCATCACACCGAATAACTCTTAGAAACAGCAATGCATGTACAATGAGGTGCAGCAGTCAGGTGGAACCTGCAATACCATGTGGCAAAGAGGGCTCAGCTCCAGTCAACCATTTCAGCAATGAAGACCTGATGGTGTGGAGCTCACTGGAGATTTGTGTTTGGAGGGGAGAAGCAGATCAGGGGTATTTTTACTGGCACGCCACCTTGGCTCCCTGGGCATAATAAGACAGAAAGACCTCTCAGGTCTGATGGCCAGCTCAGATTCACAGGTCAGAGAGAAAGGAGTTTGTCTTTCTCTCTACCCTCAATCTGAAATCCCTTGATAATGCACTGCATTTGGGCTCCATTCCCCTCCCCTTCATTCCCCTCCATTCCCCTCCATCATACCTAAACAAGAAATTAACCAGCAAGTGCAACCAGAAACTTAGTTGAATTTGTGATAATAAATGTAATTCTCTGTAATAAGCTTTCACTTACTAGCACCTTAAACACATTTCTTATAAAAATAAAAGATATATGTGTCATGTCCATGCCCACATCACACTTGACAGCACCTGACACCAATCAGTACACGCACCCTTAAAAGACGCTCCCCAGCTCCCGTACAATCGTGGAATCTCACTGAGACAACCGTCCCTCCTGCGCTATGTCTAGTTCTTCCTCGTTCCTTGCTTCCTGTCTCCTTTTCCCGGATTTCGACCCTTCGCTTCATCCCCTGACCACATCCTTGGATTCTCACTCTCACGCTGACCGCCGACTGACCGACTCTATGCCCGTCCCCGACAACAAGAAATTGCCTGATTCCTTCGTTCCTGATAACCGATCCTGCATTTGGGTCCAGCTGCCCCGGCGTCCTCCATTCCACGTGACAATATGAAAATGAAGAATATTTTTCCTCTGTATTTTAGTTTCAAACCATGGATGCTCAGTCTGTTTACTCAGGCATATTTTCTGAGAAATTTTGAAAATTGTATTTCAAAGAGTAGGTTAAAGTAGGATAGATAAACTATATTGTACTGTATATCAACTGTATTTTACATTAAAAAGACACTTGTCCCATGATACTGACATAGATTGACCACTGTATACAGTTGAAGCAGGAGGAGGAATGAAGTGTCACAGATGCTCAATGACTGAATGAATGAGAATGCAATATATACTAACATGGAATGAAGACTAAAAAGCTTTAAAAAACATTAAAACACTGGTTTGATTTAAGGCCATAAACATATAGAAACAAAACTAACTTCAGTGCAGATCTATGTTTCACCTTCTGCATTTAGTTTTGCACTTTCTCACATGCTGGTTCTGCTATTACTGCATGCCAAAGCAGAGTCAAACTGAGACAGTGAAAAACACATTTTAAAGACTTAAGAATCATGACAAAAGTTAAAAAAAATTTGCAATCCTAACAACAAAACCAATACAAAGTTAAACTACCCTTATAATGTCTGTTTCCAAGAGAATTCACCTGAGTGCATTTAATATTTACATTTATTTATTTAGCAGATGCTTTTCTCAGAATCGACTTGCAATGAAGTCTATGTAGTGTTATCAACCCACACATCTTATTCACCAAGGTGACTTACACTGCTAGATACACTACTTACAATGGGTCACTCATCCATACACATATATGTGCCACAGGTTGTCTGATTGTATGGTGTTCCTCTAAGCGACTAAACCAATGAGTGTCCTGCATCTAGCAAATTTTAATAGTGAATAGTGGAGGAATAAAATAAATGAAATAAAACCTTTTGTTGATGTAATGCACTCTTTGTACCATTGTCTGAAATGAATGCTTCTTTAGAGAAAAGCGTTCGGGAAATGAAAAAATGTAAATGTAATAGATCCATCTAGTGAAACTCTATCTGGTGACTGCTAAACCCTGTTTTTCCTAGCAAATACACTGGAATTTGCTGAGGCTGTTGGTGTCATTGACCCTTTATTCAGTATTATCTATGCTCCCATACCCCAGTTTTCCGAAATTCAGTTTTACGTCAAGTGAAATTTGTGTCTTGAATTCAATTTATGACCTATTTCCAGGAAAATGAGGAACTTCAAAATAATGTGCTCCTTCATCACTTGGAGCAAAGCCCTAACCTCAGACAAATTTGAGCATTCAATTTTTATTTACTTAGTTTCGATTTTAATTAAAAATTAATTATCATATTATACATTTTGTAATGTTTGAAGTGCCTATCATATTTTCCGTATAAATCAAAGATAGCATGCACTGTTTAGGTTTCATGTAGGAAATACAGTAGTTCAGTAATGGCAGATGTCTCTTTAGGCTGTGTTATGATAACCACTGCTAAGACTTTTCTAATTAAAAATGAATTTTATTGTACACATTTTGTATTTGTATTGTTTTTGAACTGTCTGTCTTCCTTTTCTATTTCACATGCATCAACTTTTTCCAGAAGAGTTTCTTTTTAAAATTAATTTTCTCTTCTTCTTGGCTTTTCTGTTCCTAGGCTTCTTATACACTGATCTCTGTGAAGCTACATAACTTAACTTAAACCTGAAGAAATAAAACAAAGTCCTTGAAGCCTCTCAAACAGAAATTCTCAGGGAATTTCTTCATGATCAAGGAACAGTGCCACCTCCTCAGAAACTGTGCTCAGAAAGCCGAGACGTAGATCTCCGTGGGTTACACTTAAACTTACTCACTGCAGCACAAAAATCATTAAATATCACATACTGGAGATACCTCACTTTTATAGGATTTCATAAGAAAAATATTATAAATGAGTTATGTGTTAGTCATCTTAACCAAGTGACGTGATAGAAAAATATTGGTAAGTATATGGTGATTCTAATTTATTACACTCTCATATTATACTTGAGCATAATAATAATTAAACCCAGATGTAAATGTTGTTTGATTTTAAGTATTGCAAATGTTTACTACATATATTTTGTTAGCTACAGTCTAAATTTTGCAATGGATCCAAGATACAGGATAGCTTTCAGCTATATTATAATGCCATGGATTTATCAACGTCTTGTTGTGTTAGGTTTTATCGATCAGACTTTATTCGATTAGTCCTGGATCTTAGTGAAGTTGGCTGATAGTTGGTCATTCAGTTAACCATAGCTCTTATCCTTATTGCTTGTGACTTCAGAATATTAGTAGATTTTTGGAAACATACCTCTGGATGCTGATTTTCTGTCCCCTCAGCATTTGTGTTGAGAGATTTTTCTCTCTACTCTCCTTGCTTCTTGTCTTCCCTGACGCATCATCTGAGCGGCGAATACACTGTGGTTCAGCCTCATGCAGTCATGAGGTGCTCAAGAAATGAACCTTTAGCGAATCTCGTCCCCCTGGAAATTGACTGGATAATAAACCCCCACCTCCCTAGAAATGTACAGTATCTATCTTTGCAAAGAGACACTACAAAATTGCCAAAATTGACTGTTTCTGCATAATTACCTACTTTCTGCTATTGATTTTCTGTTGAATTATTTTCTTGACTTCCCAGCGACCATGTATTCTTTTTTGCTTTTCCCCAGTGGCTTTGGGTTATCAAAATTCCCCCAAGGAAATGTTTCCTGCCAAGTGCTCTGTGACAAGCCACTTGCAAAAATGCACTTTACTGAATAAACTGATGGTGTTCTCTGTATGAGGATCGTGAAAAGGCAGAACACAGTTGCTTGTCAGCTTTCGGCATCTATCTGTGGCCACTGAGGTAAAATCTGCTCTTGCATGGTGCAGGGTAACTCACGCCTCACTGAGTGCTGATGAGAGCAGTGGATGACTTTGGATCTATTTCAGAATGCCAATGCGAGAACTCTCACCCCATGGCATCCCTGCGCTGAGTGTCCCCACTCCAGTTCTGCCTCTGTGGAAAGAGTCTAGAGGGCAGCTGTTCAATTCACCAATAATGAGTAGACATTTCTGAGAGAATGGGTATACTGATTAATTTCTTCTATAAACATACTTTTAAATATTTTATTTTAATTTTTTAAATTTATAGTTATGTATGGTGGGGGGTGCGGTGGCGCAGTGGGTTGGACCGCAGTCCTGCTCTCCGGTGGGTCTGGGGTTCAAGTCCCGCTTGGGGTGCCTTGTGACAGACTGGCGTCCCGTCCTGGGTGTGTCCCCTTCCCCCTCTGGCCTTACGCCCTGTGTTGCCGGGTAGGCTCCGGTTCCCCGTGACCCCGTACGGGACAAGCGGTTCTGAAAATGTGTGTGTGTGTGTAGTTATGTATGTCAATGTCACATGTTTTAAATTACACCAGAAATGCTACTGCTATACACAGTACATCTTTTTGGCCTCAGTCAAGGTGCTGCACACAAGCAATAAGTGATTATTCTGAAAGTGGAATAAAAATTTTAGGATCATTTTACTGCTGGTTCTGCAATCTTTTTCGTGAAGCTCATCACTTTTTTTTGTGGAATTACTGAATTACTGAAATTCCCTCATATAATTTCTCTCTTCCTCACATTTTAAAATAAAAATAAATTCAGAATAAATAAATAAACAAATAAATCAACCCCCTACTGGCCTTTAATGTTAACAGGTGAAGCCAACACTGTCTAGGGCACTGTATGCCGGTCTGTGTGCTGAAGATTTTGGACGTTCTCATATGTCCAGTTAGAAAGAGACTTCAAATATTGATAGTATCTTCCAAACTATTAGTTTAAAATATTTCCTATTAACTTTGTTGATCACTCAGTATAGCATTCAGACTAAAGACTGTGGAATTTTTCCCTTAACCTAAATTACTATCAGCATTCAGTACATGGTTCCAAGTGTTACTCTAGACCCATGTGTTCAAGTTATTACACTGGAACCTTGTGTTAAAGGGATAACGTTGAACCATTATATGAAAGGTATTGCACTGGGCCCTTGTGTTAAACACTTTTATTTGTTGAATGAAACCTAAAGTTCGTGGAATTTAGTGTTGTCAGATCATTAAGGAAGGAGCTGAATCATTTTTAAATTTAATTGCTGCTTCCTGAATCATCTATTGAATCCAATCACCAACGATTCACACAAGTACCCAAGAGCAAACAATCTCTTTCCAAACATGACTGCGTTGTTAGGTGAGCATAATCGACTGAAACAGCACTTTCAGAGTTAAAGTGCCTGACCATGAAACAACAACTTTCTTCACTTGCATCCACCTGCAATATAAGTGTTTAGATGATCCTTCATTCTGTTTTTTTGTACTGTTGCCTGACACCCTATGCATTTGGGATCTGGCCCACCCCAACCCTACATTAGGACAAGCAGTTATCAGTAATGAATGAGCTAATATATTGTGTATGTCAGCTTAAATAACGTAAAACATTACTTCATATGTCACAATGCTATGTATTCTTCTTCTTCTTCTTCTTCTTCTTCTTCTTCTTCTTATTATTATTATTATTATTATTATTATTATTATTATTATTATTGTTTATGTTATCACAGTAACTTTTTAATTTTAATAATCACAGTAATTTTTTCCTTATGTCCCTCACAATTCTAACTTATTTATTTTTTGTACATGCATTGAAATGTTCAAGAATATCATAACAAAGGTAACATACACAGTCCCTGCACAAGTCAGGCCCATAAGCCCATAAGGCAGTTGAAAGTATAGATATTTGTTGTTTTAATGTTCTAAGATACATTATTCAGTGTTATTTATGTTGATATTATTAGAGGTGGTTGGACTTGAGTGATTTTTAATGTGTGTATAACTGAAAGTAAATTTCTGTATTTTTGTCTTTCCCCTTTACATTCAGCAGGGAATTGTTTCCACATGTGTTTGCTCATTCATTGTTTCAAGGGTCTGGTTGGCTTTCAGTTCCGGGCTGAATGAAATACTAGTGGACTTTTGAATGTAGGGGGCTTTATGTACTTTACAGTAAATGCTTAGATATATTTCATGTCACTTTTCAGTTCATGATTTATTTAAACTTGGTACCCCAACACTGCACATTGAGAGATGAAATAATAGAAACAACTAAAATACACATAAAACAGTCCACCACACAGTATTCTCCGGGTACTGCTAAAACCAGCTACCACTTACAACCATGGCCCAGAAACCACAATAGCCACTGTATTACTGTAACCCTGTGTCCATGTGGTTTGAATCCATTTCTGACTGACTGAAAAGCTTTCAGGTACAAAATGAGAAGGCTAGATATCCCTGTTTGAAAAACCATCAGAATATTATTATGTAATACAGTGGAACCTCGGTTTACGAATTTAATTCATTCCATGTATTTATTCGTCCTCTGAAATTTTCATACTCCAAAACGAATTTCCCCGTAAGAAAGAATGTATAACAGAATAATTGGTACTACGCCCCCAAAAATATTACTCGAGATCCGCATCCGTTGATCCTGGCGTTTTTTTTTTTTATGAGATTGGTGTACAACTTCCTTGCCTTCTCGCAAATGATAGCTTCAGACACGCTATGATCAAATGCTAACTGCCTCTCGTTTATCCAGATAAGCAAAAACTTCTCTACGTCCTCGACGGCCTGAGACTGTTGCTTTGTTAACACTGTCACTCCTTTTGCAACATCAGCCTTCATGATTTCTTCCTTATTTGCCAGGATGGTACAGATCGTTGATGCCGACTTGCCGTACATCCTGGAAAGCTCAGACACGTGTACACCATATTCATGCTTCCCAGTGATTTCCTTCTTCAGTTCTATCGGGATACGGACGACCTTTTTCTTCTCAGATGCTGCTATTATCTTCTTGGGTGACATAATTGCTTAGGGTATGCACAATACGTACGTACGCTAAAGAAAATCACACCGAACGTGTGCGCGAGAGCTTTGGATACAAGATGTTCTCAGCGTGAGGCTACGTATACAACTGATGCTTGGCGGAGGGTATTCGTTGTCTCCCTACTTGCCTGATGCTTCCCGAAGCGTACCCATGGGTACAGGTTCAAACAGGATGCTCGTGTTCGTAGGCAATCTTTCGAAAACCGAAGAAGTTTACGAATGAGTGTTCGAATACAGAATTCGATGGCCTTGAGGCTGTTCGCATGCTGTTCATTTTCCAAGCCACCATTCGTATACAGAAACATTTTTTTTTCGTATTTGCACTTCGTAAAAAGAGACGTTCGCCAACCGAGGTTCCACTGTATTAGAAGAAAGGAAAGTAAAGTTATAAAACATTTATACCAATTAGATTCATTAAAAATTGACTGAATGTGTATGTTGAATGTTTTTTCTACAATAGTATGTCATAAGTCAATCTAAAGTTTAATTTTAATGGTCCCTGAGAAGACAAATTTTACCTAACATTAAAAAGGATCTTCAGAGGAACGCATTCTTACAGACCACAAAGACAGCGTAATTATACATACTAACTAAAAATAGTTATAAATCTCCATAAAACCTGTGATTCTGCAGGTAATATGTGCAGCAGAATATATTCTCTTGAGGGAAAATTCTGTATTCTTTAGTTTCCTTACAGTTCCTGATTAGAATTAATAAAACAAAACAAGTCTATTTCAATGCCTTTCCATGAGCCCACATAATTGAATTGAATAATTCCCCTATTAAATTATTTAATCAATCTATAGAAATAGTGAATCCAGCTATATGGAGAAATAATAACATCTACATTCTGCAATCTTTTACATAGGTTTAGAAAGGAAATTGTTTCTTTCTTCAGTCAAGCTGTGCTTTTGTACAAGTTATGAAGGAGTTTGTCTAACACAATGTACTGCGTTTCAAGCAATCATTCAAATAATTGAATTCTTTTGGAGCAAAAAGAATATAACTCGTCAAACATCTTTTATATTTTCTTCAAATCACCACACAAGACGGTTACAGATTTCAGCAAATCAAGAATTTTCTTGCATTTACATAGCTGTCCTGAAACATACACCTGATTAGCAAATTTTACACAGATTAACTATTGGTCTTCTGATAAATATGAGAATCCATTATGGATACAGTATATTACACTTACATTTATTCATCTAGTGGACACTTTTTAACAGTTACAATTCAGAGAAACAGAACAAAAAAAAATAAAAATAAATAAAAGAACAACACAGTTAGCTAAAGACGGTAAATCAAATTGTCCAAGAAAAATACTCTCGCCAGCTTTTATAGATCTCATTCTGAATTTAACATTTCACAACTAACAGAATGAACATATTTATAATGCTAGAAAAGAGCTTTACTATCTCTCTTAGTAGTTTACTAGCATAATACACACACACACACACACACACACACACACACACATTTTCTGAACCACTTGTCCCATACGGGGTCGCGGGGAACCGGAGCCTACCCGGCAACACAGGGCGGAAGGCCGGAGGGGGAGGGGACACACTCAGGATGGGACGCCAGTCCGTGGCAAGGCACCCCAAGCGGGACTCGAACCCCAGACCCACTGGAGAGCAGGACCCGGTCCAACCCACTGCGCCACCGCACCCCCCTAGCATAATACAATCAACATAATTTTAAAAAGTTAACTTTCATTTTCTGTAAATACTTGTTCAAATTGTTATATTTCCAGTGATAAAAGTTCATGCATGATCAAAAAATTGTCATAATGACAAATTGTTCTCATCCTAAATCTTGCTGTCCTTCCTGGCTAACTAAAAGTACATGTGGAGCCTAAAAATAGTAACTCATTTTTGTTAACTGCTTGTCTTTATCAGAGTTGCCGCATTCCGGAGCCTATCCTGAAATCACGGAGTGCTGGGCTAGGTGGGCTACACCCTGGATTGGATGCCATTCCATCGCAGGGGAGCTACACATACATTCACTAGGGGCAATTTAGAGTCACTGATTAACCTGAAACGCATGTCTTTGGACTGTGAGAGGAAACCCACTCAGACATAGATAGAACATACAAACTCCATACAGACTGAGCTGGATTCAAACCTACACCTTAACAGCAGAGGTGATGTCAGACAGCAGTACTACCCACTGCACCTCTGTACCACCTGGAGAGTAAAATCAACTGAGAAAAATATACATGCTGTGGTTTAAAAAATACACCAATAATTTCATATTACCAAGATAAAAAAAACAGATGACTGGTAATACAGTAGTTCACTGAATGATACAGTAATAAATATTGATGTGCATGGATTAACACATATTTCCTGGCATATGCTTTGAAACCCTTGTGTTTCTCACCTTTACAGACAGCTGCTTTGATCCATTTAAATTGCTTCCATTAGTCACGCAAATGTATTCCTCCAGGCAAATCACACAAATAGCTGGTCCTCCCGCTTTGTTTACATTTGCAATCTAATACAAAGCACCTGTTTACAATGTTCATTGAAAATAACACTGTAGTGAATCACCACATCCATTAAGTAACAAGAATTACTTTATGGAGAAATATTAGAACAAACAGATGGCCATTTTTCGAATACAGCCTTGCTTGGTCGTGAAGTCACATAAAGGCAAGCTACATTTTTCACATGCATGTTACTTTGGTATATAACAGGAAAAACATGCACAAAGAAGAGTGCTTATTTAAAATAGTGACAAAAATTAGATCCTTGAAACAGTTTGTACTTTTTATTCGCCAACTGTATGGTGTGCACAGAAAATCTGAAGATATGGATGGAAATAATGTCTTGTGAGGTGGTACTGGTGTAAAACGAAGGGTGTGCGCTTTGGTGTTAACATTCAAAGCATTAACTTCACTCTATAACATGCAGGGACCTTATCAAAGCCTCCTAGGTATCGTCTAACCCTTCAAGCTGAAGGCCGTCATTTAAAAAAATATTGAATTAAATGTATTTCCATAAAGCTTTCAAAACTGCACACTTTCCTCAAATAACAACTTATCTCCTCCGAATTGCTATACACTCATACTGCTTTTCACACATGAATGCAGTTTTAAAAGCAATATTCACACCTTTTTCATCTGCAGGGAAATGGGAAAGGGAACTGAATATATGTATTTGTATATGTAGGTCTGTACCCTATAAACCTGGCATTTTTTGGGGGGACTAGCTTTGTAAATTCAAAGCTTGACAGAAAGGGTAAAGGTTGCCACAATTAACTCACAGTTAACCTTTAGCAGTGACTATAGGACTAGTAGAAGTAATTGCATAGCGGAGATAATAACAGATATGTGGTGACAACACACTAATTTCCAGTAACCTCAATTCATGTAAAAATCCAGTATTACACAGATCGAGTTATATATCGTGCTACTCACTCAAAAAGTACTTATTGCTGCCTATTGCTCTACAGTTGTATCCTTAATATCTTTATTCTCTTCTCCTCATGCTGAGCAAGTTACTTTTCCGAGAAAACATTATTTCCTTGGCGATGAAGTTTACAGTGTGCACAGTTAAATGAATCTTTATAGTTTTTTTTTTTTATATTATGAAGGCGTCATCACAAAACTTTTTTCCTAGCCCTTTCCAGAAAGCACTTTGATTTTATTCATGATGATTCACATTGCCAATGTATTTATTGTAGAATATCTGATTTTATCTCAAGAAGAAAGGCAGTCTACTGACCTGCTAGTCAATTATCTACATATGTATGATTTTTAGAGAAAAATAACATGTGCTGGCAAAACAAAAATTTTCCCTTATTAGAACTTTCAGGGAAACACTGAATTCCCATTTTTTGAATCAGGAAATTACACATCGCAGGAAGTCTGAATAAATACAAATCAAGACCTTTGTAAAAGATTCAGATCAGACTTCCAAGACCATCTGCATTCCTGCAATGCAGTAGACATCCAGTTCACAATAACCACGCACAGTGCAAAAAAATGTGGCATATTTTTAAAAATGAGTGGTAGGCCAGTGCTGCTTACACACACACCTCTGTCATTTCTTGTTTATTTTCACACTACAATGTCACATTATATTTATTATATGTTTTATTTATATGGATCCTAATATACATTGTAAATTCTCCCATATTCCATATACCAAATCCATCAGCATAAAAGTAAACAAAAAAATCATGGACTTCATGACGTTATGTGCCTAGAGGAGCTGGGTTGGTAGAAATATATGACGATGAAGCTCCTTGATAGTAATGAACAGACAATGAGCAAATACGCAAAATGAATGAACTAGCTCACTGAAGTTCTTACCTGTTTCAGTTTTGTGTCAGCTGGAGTTGCTGCAAATTTATAGAGTTACTGAAGTGTCACAAAAACAACTCAACATCCACTGTGGGAGGATTGTATAAATAATTTTGATGGTTGTATAGATCAGTCACATAATAACAGTTCTCTATAGTTTATATATAACTTTTTTGTCAGTCTGAGCCAAAAGTAGAAAATTCCTTTGGAGGTGAACGCCAAGGTGTTGGCAGTTAAACAAAAGGAAGGGGAAAATAACAAGGTGGACGGAAGTGGCACAGTCACGTCCGATGCCCCCTCCACCGGTTGTGGTGAAATGGTGCATTGGCAGCAGTGCCCACTGCAGGATACTGGGAAGGGAGTTTCTTGTCCAACTTCAAGATGGATACAGCAGTAACTTAAACTGCATTGAACTGGCCTTTTATGAAAATTCCTTTAGTATGTGCAGGTAACACCTGAAATGATTAAAACAGAAAACAAATATGCTGTGCTGATAAATGTGATATGTTTAAATAAAATAAATATGATACATCATTCCCTCATTGCCCTCTGTAAAGCATAGTGGCCATACAAACATAAAGTACACTTTTAAGATGACATTATAGGTCTCCAATCATAAATATGCTTAACATAAAAAAGTTTTAGTCCATTTCAAGAAATGGACTGGCTTGGAAGAATGTGCACAGCTGACAAAGTCAGGGCAATGATGACGAAAAGTTCATGAAATATACATTTGTGAGTAGAGAAGACTTTAACTGATGCAGACGAAACCTGCTTTATCCATCCATCCATCCATCCATCCATCCATCCATCCATCCATCCATCCATCCATCCCTCCATCCATCTTCTGTCCCGCTTGTCCTAAAAGGGTCACGGTGGCAGCAGGGAGAGCAGAGAGGCCCAGCTGCCCCTGTCCCCCGCAACTTCCTCCAGCTCAACCTGGGGGATCCCCAGCCGTTCCCAGGCCAACTGTGAGATATAATCTCTCCAGCGGGTCCTGGGCCGACCTCCGGGCCTCATCCCAGTTGGCCATGCCTGGTATACCTCCAAAGGGAGGCGTCCAGGGGGCATCCATATCAGATGCCCGAACCACCTCAGCTGGCTCCTGTCAATGTGAAGGAGTAGCGGCTCTACTCTGAGTTCCTCCCGGATGTCCGAACTCCTCACCCTGTCACGGAAAGTGAGTCCCGGCACCCTGCGGAGAAAACTCATTTCGGCCGCTGGTATCCGCAACCTTATTCTTTTGGTCATCACCCAGAGTTGATGACCATAGGTGAGGGTAGGGACGTAGATCGACAGGTAAATGGAGAGCTTCGCCTTATGGCTCAGCTCCCCCTTCACCACTACAGTCCGGTACAGCGATCCCATTACTGCTGCCGCTGCTCCCAGTCTGTGGCCGATCTCACACTCCCTTCGTCCCTCACTCGTGGACAAGACCCCAAGATACTTGAACTCCTCCACCTGGGGCAAAAACTTTCCCCTTACCTGGAGGGGGCATACCATCCTTTTCCGTGAGAGAAACATGGACTCAGACTTTGAGGTGCTGATCCTCATCCCTATCGCTTCACACTCGGCTGCAAACCATTCCAGTGCGTGCTGGAGGCAGCCATGTGATGGTGCCAATAGGACAACATCATCCACAAAAAGCTGCTAAAAACTAAAAACCTGCTTTAAATGTAAGAAAATGCTAAACCGAAGTCAACTAGAAACAGTTGGATTTGTGTTCAAAAACTAAATATAAGGGTTTTGTGTTTGTAGTTGACATGAAAGGACAAGGCTATAAGAGGATATATAGTTAGACACACTGCTGGAAAGAAACACATTTGTATTAAAAAGGTTAATATTACATACTGTCTGTCCCCTAATTCTACCTCTGAAGATTTCATGACGTTCCACATTTCAAAGACTAAGGTAAAAAAAGAAAAAAAAAATCTCATGATAAATATGTTTCCTTTGGAGAATTAAGTTTGTCTTAAACACCTTACGGTTGAAACTACATATGTACATAATGTGCTATACAGTCCAAATAATGTAATAAAAAATATCCAAAACTGGAACATATGTACATACAGGATTATTTATCTGAACAATTCAAATAAAACATGAACTATCCTGTTTTGTCATGTTCCTGTCATGTTCCCATATTTTCTAGATATTTCCACAAAGTGACATGCCCCCAACTATTCAGTTTGCTCAAAAAAGAAAAAGTCCTCAATATGTCTAGTTAAAAGAGAAAGCAAAAGAAGGAAGAAAGCGGTGGTGACATCCCGCTGAAAATGAAATGCCTGCTACTGGAGTGGTGGCCTGACTGTGATGCTCAGGTGAAACAGGGAAATAAAGCAGCACCCCTTTCAGTGTAGATAGCACACTCAGCACAGAGCTTGATTGGTTTAGCACAATCTCGACCCTATCAGCTCACCACTGTTAACATTCTTGGCAGAGAACATTTATCAAAGAAGCGCTGTAAATGTTGGAGGAATGAATATCTTTTATAATCGCAGGAGCCTGGGATGAGAATTGTCTTTTCATAATGGTTCACTGGCTTTAATTTAAGGAGCTACTCTGATTTAACCTGCATTGACAGCACCTTACACAGGCTCCCCTGGCACCTGTCCTACTGCTCTGGGGCTCCAACCAGCTTTCAGGCCTTTTCTGTTTTTTTTTCACATATTTATTACATTTAATTTTACAGTTTTTTAAAATTTTATTTATGTCCCATTTGTTGTTTTATATTTATTTTTTGAACAGGAAATAATTTTGTCACAACATTGGAAGATGATCAGAATACCAAGAAAATGGGAATACATGCAGATGTCATACACAACGCTATTTATATTTATATCTATTTATCACGTCATATGTCTTACTCACATTCCCTTGCATTTGTATAGAACATACCTGTACATACATATAATGTCTAGTGACTATTTTTTGTATATTATGTACTTTATATTTTTTCTATATTTTTTATCCTTCATTCACATCTTCTCATCTGTGTCTTGTCTCTGTCATTCTGTCGGTGCTTTGGAAGTTTCTGTCACTGAGACAAATTCCTTGTATGTGTGAACATACTTAGCAATAAAGCTCGTTCTGATTCTGATTCTGATTACATTTTCCTTATAAAATGTATGCCAGGTATCATACAAAGAAAGAAAACAGCAATATACTGTATAAACACTAATTCTTAGCATCTATGATTCCACACCGTATCAAATTACTGACAACTTATTGTATGCATTTCTATACTCTGCATTTTGATTTATATAACATTATATACATCAAAACCCAGCTGTTGAACTTTAATAATAAGTGAAGGAGCAGCATGGTAGCATAATGGAAAGATGGGCTTATCAGGTGAATTGGTGACTGTAAATTGCCTTTAGTGTGTGTGTGTGTGTGTGTGGCTACCATACGATTGACTTTCATCCTGTGTGGGGTGTACCCTGCCTAGCCCAACTTCCCAAGCTTCTGGGATATAATCTAGAGCATCATGATCCTGCCCCAGGACTAAAGATTACTGATAGAGAACGTGTGAGTATCTAAGTGACACTGAAAGATGAGATGCATCTATGACCAATCGTGACCTTTCAAGGTTATTCGTGGATTTATGTGTTATCTCATCACTAATACACACTGAAGTATCTGTATCTGAAGCAGCTGAAGCGTGTCTGTGGGAATGCACAAGAATTCTTTTGCCTACAAAAGCAGTTCTGTCTGTAAAAAAATATGTTTTCATTGCCTTTTGACGTCTACCATGTTATTTGCTTTGTACTCGGTGAACTGTTATGGGTACTGATTTTAACTAAAAAGCTGGGATCAAATTGTCACTAACAAGGAGGTAGCATCTCATTTGCAAATTGTTTAAACCATTTTGAAGTTTTTTTTTAAGAAAGCATCAAAAATATGCTTTTTAAAAAAGACTTTTGAAAGGATTATTTTTTTCTCCTTCTTTCTGGAGCCTTCAGAATATATTGCAAATAATTTTCCATCTGGGTTTCACATAGCAGAGGGTGTGATGGCGCAGTGGGTTTGGCCAAGGTCTGCTGTCTGGTTGGTCTGGGGTTTGATTCCTGCTTGGGGTCCTTTGTGATGGACTGGCGTCCAGTCCTGGGTGTGTCCTCTCCCCTGTAGCCTTACACCTTGTGTTGCTGGCTTAGGCTCCAGCTCGCTGTGACCTCTCCAGCTGGGGACAAGCAGTTTCAGACTATGTGTGCATCTTATGTACACTTTTTTTCATGTAATGTAATGTTTAAACCTTGTGCTATTGTCACTACCTTCCCACCAATATTAAGGTTTGAAGTCACTTTCTGTTAACAGTTAAATTACAATATAAAATAATGTCAAAATGCTCTCAGGCACTGATACAACTGATCAGGCTCTGATTTTATCTGTGATATCTTTAGAAGTGCCTAAGCAAATCTTTTTTTCTTACTTAAAAGGCATGGTAAAGTGGATGAAATTAGATTTATGCAAAGTTTGGGAGTAACGATTTCATTATGTTATATTACTGTCATGATGTGACCTTTCACAAAACCCACAAGTAAGCCTTCTTCTTGCAAAGGGCAGAGAAGAAGACGCGGCTGGTTTTATTAAACGCTGTAAGTGTCATAGTCCTGGTCGTAAGTTTTTGCCTAGTTTTCACCTTCCATGTCGATGAGATCCTCAAGGTCGGTGCCGAAGGATGAGATTATCACCTGCCACCAGAAGACACCAGAGGATACATTTACACTGCAGCCCCCAGCTGAAAAGCCCATGACAGCCTGCAGCTGGTCCCCATGTCCAGATGGCCGTCAGTGCCATCACCTCCCTTATGCATAAGTTTCTTCAGGCTGATTGTGGTGGGAGGCAGGTGAAAATGCATTTAGGCAACTGCCAATAGCCAGGAAAGCTCCTACCACATGCCTGTCGCATGCCTGTCACATGCCTGTCACATGCCTGGCACTGTCAAATGCGGATGGCTCTGGATCTATGCATGTTTGGAATTTGTTCTTTCTTAATACATTTTTCTATAAAAACACAAATGTATTATGCTGCATTGTTACTGCTAGGGGGGGGCGCAGTGGCGCAGTGGGTTGGACCACAGTCCTGCTCTCCGATGGGCCTGGGGTTCGAGTCCCGCTTGGGGTGCCTTGCGATGGAGTGGCGTCCTGTCCTGGGTGTGTCCCCTCCCCCTCCGGCCTTATGCCCTGTGTTACCGGGTAGGCTCTGGTTCCCCGTGACCCTGTCTGGGACAAGTGGTTCTGAAGATGTGTGTGTGTGTGTGTGTGTGTGTGTTACTGCTAGTATGCTAGTTTCATTCTGCAGAGTGCTCAAGACTTTTAAGGATTCCTAAGTTCTTGCTGTGATGTAAAAACCATACATGTTGAAGAAAATGTTATGTGTTGCATACTGCTGAATTGGACCACTGCACTTAAACTGATAGACTCAAGTGTTTTATGGCTGCCTGCAGCAATCCCATTCCACTCGTTTTCTTCTAAGCTTTGAGTCTTCAGGCACGTTTTGTGCGTAGACAGAATTATATTTAAATGCAGACCTTTGGCTTTTTTGCCTCACTGTGGCTGTAATGCAAAATTAAAGATTGCAGTTAAAGACAGATGTTTGTTTGGGTTGCGGTCACATGCCGGGGTCCACTTTGGGCTAGGTCTGAGGCATACCTCAGCATAGTAAATTCCTAAAGAGGAAATAACCTTGGGAACAGATCCCATTTTTTGGTCTCTGCCGAGACAACAGGCTTGAAGTCCAGAGGAAGCATAGCAAGGGTCACACTCTCCATTTCATATGCGAATGTGATTAATTCCTGTCTGTAAATCAAACTGTCTTGCTGGATCATAGTGAGTTACAGATACTGTCTGCTGCATCCTCCACCTCATAAACCATCTCTCCAGCATTTTGGCTTTTTCTGTAAACACCTTCCATTCATAAGACTACACTTTGCTCTCTTTCCCATTGTTCTTGGCCTTAACTTTCTGGTTCGGAACAAGAACTTTACTCCATTACAAACTGATCACATTCAAAAACTCCTTGTTGAAGCTGAAATTCTTGAAATCTTTGATGTTAAAATTGAACAGTAGGCAGTGAAGTGGTTAAGGACATGGACTTGTAATGTGATGGTTGCCAGTTTAAGTCTTGATGTTTGACCCTGGCCATATGTAGTCTTCAGAAGGGTACTTACAGTAACTCAAAGTGCTCCAGTAAAAACACACATGTTCATAAATGGGTCAGGAAGTGTAAATTGCTTTAAATGAAAGAGTGAACTAAGCACCCAATTAAGGTCGTATACTTTTGCCTGCACTATACTTATTAAGTTTTGAATTTTTATATCCCAATCGATTGACATTTTTGTAGGTCAGCATAGAGACACCTGATCAACCAATTCTAGGAGAGATCTTGATACTAGTGCTTAACTTTGATTGGCACTTTGCCTGCCAGAGGAACCGAGGAAATGCTGAAAGAGGAGCCTGCGACTCCGATGTGATTCCTCTGTAATTCTAATTAAGACTGGATAATTTACGAACCACGGTCACTCTGGGGTTTGCTGTAAAGAGCTCTAGAGGTAATACTTTAAATAACCTGTTGTCGCTGTTGATGTTACAGTCACAGGCAGGGGAATCTAAATCCTGCCAAACAACACTAATACCTACCAGGTTCACCATCTTTCCTAAATCTGAATTTCATTTATGGGATGGTGACACAAATATGAGTGTCTGTTTTGACTTTGGGTTGCTTCCCAGTGCATGTCATGCTTCTACTTAGCAGACAATTTCCTGTGTTCAGGTGACTGTGGAACAGAAGAGGTCAGGTGATGAAAACCCTTTTATGAGAACTGATGTGTGCTAAGGGCCTTGGAGCCAGAACTCAGGAAGGAAGCAAGTGCAGATGTGAGGAGGGTTCTGAATGCAAATTGCTTCTTTGTAAAAAAAAAAAAATCTCATTAACATCCACAAGATTGGTTGCTAAAAGCTCATTAATTTTCCTCCCTCTTCATTTACAGAAAGCTGGCCATCTTTGCTGCAAGTCTGTAATCCTTGATTATGTGCAGCGTCTTTAAACAATCATGAGCCCCTACAAGGAGATCCAGATGACAAAGAAGTACACCTTGAACAAGACCGCATAAGGCAGAAATTAGATGCAGATCTACGATACAAATCGAGGATAGATTTTTAATCTGGACTATTATTTGGATAAGGCACAGCGAGAGAGGGCAAGAAAGTATGGACTTATGGCTGTTGCTGAGCGATTTGCAGTGATAATAACAGTTGTGCACACTTTGAAAAAGGCTGTGCTAACATTAAGCAGAGTTCTTTCAGCATCTTATTCTGAACTGTGACTCTCCAAGGACGGCACGTTGGGTCAACACGTAGCATTGACACAGCCCATGGCTATGACCCACAATTGAAGTAAAAAAAATCTTTTAAGTTTAAATAAGTCTTAAAGGGCTTTAGAGGTTTCAGGAACTTTGGTATAATCGTATCTGATGTTTAGAGCTGTAGATAATGCATTCGTCTCATTTAATGCAAACACTTTTCAGGAGATGTGAAGCGGAACACTTTGGTGGGGGGCATGCAGATTCCACATTCTGATTTCCAGTGTTAACAAATCTATTGGCTAAAAAATAAAAATTAAAAAACAAGGCAGAAAACTGGTATTGATACAGTATGTATATTACCAAAACAGTTTTCACAGATTTTGGCTATACATATGATTGAATTCCAAGTTTTGAGGTTTTTGTTCTACAGTGAAACTCACAGAATATGTTTGCCCTCCCCTGATTTATACATATTTACAAAGGAAGCTGATTTCTATATATTTATGCTTAGAGGGGGGTGCAGTGGGTAGGACCGGGTCCTGCTCTCTGCCGGGTGTGGAGTTTGAGTCCCGCTTGGGGTACCTTGTGACGGACTGGCGTCCCGTCCTGGGTGTGTCCCCTCCCCCTCCAGCCTTTCGCCCTGTGTTGCTGGGCTAGACTCCGGCTCCCCGCAACCCCGTATGGGACAAGCAGTTTCAGGTGGTGTGTGTGTGTGTGTGTGTGTGTGTGTGTGTGTGTGTGTAATTTATGCTTATCTATAATCTCTTTTTTTAATTTGTTGTATATTATATGTGAAACCAAAATAAAGCAAAAAAAAAAAAAGATTAAATTCAGCTGATTTAAGATGAGAATATTGCTATTATGTGTAGTCAGTATAGATCCTTTGACAGAGAAATGAAAAGTCAAAGGTAGAAGTAATGATTACAAAAAAGTCAATTCAGGAAACCGGCGCGATGTGGCTTCGTAATTAAACTCCAGGCTCCTTAGACTTTTTAGTGATTATAATCAAATTATGCTTCAATCAAAGTCAAATGTTCCCTCACTAAATGATGCAGACAAAGTTCTTCTGAAAAACTCATTCTGGGGCAGAATTACTTGGGCTGACCTTCTCAAGAATATTCTTCTATGTTTGAAATGAACACTCACTCAGTCATTCCAGAATATTTTTACATGTCACAAGTCAACTAAAATAATAAAAGAAGACATTCTGATAGGAGGGGTTCAGACTGGTTTTTTGTCTCTTTTCCAAATTTTTTCAACCTCCTTTCAACTTGCTCATAGAC
Organism: Scleropages formosus; assembly: GCF_900964775.1. Classification (NCBI taxonomy): domain Eukaryota; kingdom Metazoa; phylum Chordata; class Actinopteri; order Osteoglossiformes; family Osteoglossidae; genus Scleropages; species Scleropages formosus. Next base: position 12,880,217 of record NC_041825.1, on the reverse strand, counting down.
CCATAGCCATATTATAGCAAAAAAGCACTGTAGCAGAACTCAAAATGCTAGATTTAGGCAATATAGTGTAAGCACTGATAAAAGATAGCCATTCCTCAATTTTTGTGGATTCTTTGTGAGATGTGATTTGTCTAAGACATATGACAATGACAATGTCAAACATAAATGAACAGAGATAAAAAATATATACAGTTTTTCAGCCACTGGATTATACAATTTTCGGTTATCAGATTCCAAGTCTCCAAAATCAGAGATGGGTAGTAACAAGTTCCATTCACTCCTTTATCTCTGCTTAAATACATTTCTGAAAACAAACGTTTCAGAGGAATTTTTTTAGCATTGTTTCTTTCACTCAGATACATCTGTAAAGACAAAATGTGTTTTTACTTCATTAAATTTTATTTTGAAAATTTCTTTACTAATGTTACAAGCTCTAAAAGGCATGTGCTGTAAAAACAGCAAGTTCCTCTTCCAATGATACCTGACTACTTCTTTGTGCACCAGTTCCACATCAGCTAATCTACTAAAACTTCGAAAGGAAATCCAATAATGGCAAATTTTGCAGAATCTTGTTCAGTGCACCCAAGACCACACAGCTCTTGAAGAGCTGCTCTGCATATTTTAGTTACCGCATCCTCCAGTTATTCTTGTTTTCCATTCCCTTTTCTTATTTCTCTGTTTAGTATGAAATTTGCTTGTCATCGTAAATAAACCTCCATACTTGCACCTGCTATTATGATCATAACTATTGTTGTTCCTGGGTATAACCTTTAAAAGGCGGCTTTCAGTGTTTGGTTTTATACAATAAGCAATTTACACTTCTGTACTAGAATATTCCTACAGCATCAATGTAGTGTAAGTACCTTCATCATGGATACAGTAGGAGGAGTATGTTACAAAATAAGATCATTCATTCATTCATTCATTCATTCATTCATATGTGAACCATAGAAATAAATCAGAATTTGACTTGTGAATTAACAAGAAAATAAAGGGGGGGTATGAAACTCTTTGTTAAAGATTCCGAAACACACTGCGAGCTGGAACCTAACCCAGCAACACAGGGCGCATGGCTGGAGGGGACGCCAGTCCGTTATAAGGCACCCCAAGCAGGACTCGAACCCTAGACCCACTTGAGAGCAGGATAGAGGCCAAACCTGTTGCACCACCATTACTTGTGACTTTATAAATCTTGTCATATTTATATTCAGCTCAAGCAGAATTCTAGATCAGCACAGGTAGAATTGGTCTTTGTTGAATTTATTTGATAAAAACACAATAGTGAAAATTCAGAAAACAGAAGACGCCTAGCTGAATTGGTAAAAAGGAAGTAATCTGGTTTTTGGGGTTTTAATTTTACAAATATCAACACTAAAGTTTCACTTTGGCACCAGACTGGACATACAAATTCAAAATAAAATTTATCATGTGTATTGTTCAGATATTTTCAGCTTGTGTCACTTCCTTCATTATACTGTGCTGTGTGCTAGAGTGGATGAGAGCAAATGAAGGTGTGTTATACCTTCGTAAAGTTAAATCAAAACTGAAGACCAAAAAAAATCTGATCTATTTATATCAGCTAAAGATGTATGGCAACTGAAATTTAGGTGGAAACTGTAGCACAAGAGTTTGCACTTCATATTAAATTAATGCTGAGAAAGCAATGAGTTGGGATAATCAACTTGCTTTAACCTTGTCTTAAACTGAGAGCACACCTCTTGGCATGTTTCCATTCTGTCAGTTATGTTGTCCATTGCCATAAATCATCTACGTTTGATTGGCACTGATACATCACTAAGAAAAAGTGAACTTAGTGCTGACTACTCTTCTTTAAGAAAGGAAAAGAAACCCGGCATAAAAAACCGAAATCCTTCTCCTAAGATGTCTTTCGAAGCATAAGGGGTGCATTTTCTGTACATTATTTTCAAGCATTGCTCAACACATTGAAACTATCCAGAAGTCTATGCAGATCATTTTAAACATGAACATTTACTCAGCAGAAACTTTTCTCCAAAGCAACTTCCAATGTATACTGTTTAGTGTTATGAGCCCACACACCTTATTCACTGTGGTGGCTTACACTGCTAGATACACTACTTACAATGGGTTACTCATCTATACATTAGTGGAACACACTCTCTCTCTGTCACTCACACACCTGAACAGCATATTCTTAGACTGTGGGAGGAAACCAGAGCACACCCACACAGACACAGGGAGAACATGCAACCTCAACACAGGCTGAGTAGGGAGAGAACCCACGTCCCCTCGCACCACCCAGGCACTGTGAGAAAGCAGCACTGCTCACTGTGCTGCTGTTTCGCCCATTTCTTGCAGTTCTAGTCCACTTCATTCTTATGAAAAGTAATCAAATAAATTTCCTGCACTGTCAATATAGGTTGCAATATTTCCTTTAAATCACCTGTACATCACCCTATTTAAGATGTGCTTCACCAGATGAAAATCTGGATGATTGTGGATCACAGAATCGTGATTATAGACACTCGCAGAATTTGATAACAGTGTGTGAAACTGTTAAATGTGTGAAATGTGCAATTTACAGTATTTTATTCCAACAGACAGTCCATTAACAGAAGACTGTAAATATAAAATATAATGACAAGACTGTAACGCACTTAACTGCCACTGGACATGTTCATCCTGTGTGCTCCTTCAAAAGTCATCTGCTACATGTCTGTTTGAATGATCTGTGTACATGCTGGTGAATGTGACTGTCCTACTAACAAGACAGATAATCACTCAGCTCAGGCGTTCTGTACTGATACTGACAGTGGTGAATCAGCAATGGAATTAGAAAATACATTCAAGTTTACTGAAGCATGAAGAGCCATGCAGAAATGCACAAAATTGCTCAAAATGACCCTGAAATCATCTCAGAAAAAAAAAAAAACAATTATCCAACATGAATGACTTACTTGAAAAAAAGCATTGCTTGACATGAATTTGTCTCTTCCATCATTAACCATGTCTTACAATTTTACTAGTAACCCCATACAACTGTGTTTTAAACTCACATTATTTTACTTCCCTCATTTGTTTTTATTCTTGTATTTTTTTCTATAGAAACAGGGCTGAGCTACTGTATACTATTAACAGGTTATTTAGAAATAAAATATAAATGGCGTGAAAACAATCTGCAATCTAATAACAAGCTTAATATATGCAATATATGTAAAACAGGTTCAACATAGCAACTGATACTGCAGTTAAATTTCAGATTAACAGATCTCTGGATTAATATGGATACAGAAATAGGATGTTTTCAGATTGAAAGCAAACTAATCACAGAGTCAAGTGCTGTGTTTTGACATGCTACCTAATAAATGGAAATGCTAAGGGTAAGAACGACTTTAGTACTGTGTAATGCGTATATTGAACAACTGTATTGCTGTACTGGGATATTTAAAAAATGTTTACATTGTATGTAGTCTGAAGCCACTCTGGGGAACTGTGGCAATGTGTATACAAAGCATGTGTTTTTCCTCATTGATGTAGGCGGAGCATTTAATTACACATTTTGTACCAGTGAATTAAAGTTCCGTAACTAAGACGGGGTGCTTGTTTGATTGAGTGCTCACCACATAGAGCAGAAGAGGTTAAACTTAGGCCTCTAGTGGAATGATAACAAAACAAAAATATAGGCACGCCCTTCTGAAGAACAATTTCCACACACTTAGTTGCTAAATGTGAAATGAACTATTGAAATGCAGCAGCTAGTAGTGCAAGAATAATACACTTATTGCCGTGGTTTTACTCTAAAATTTGAGTTGTATAGATTTGTATGATTGCTGTTGAACTTCGTTGACCACAAGGAATTTGACCAAATGTGCTGCTTTTGGCACACATGTGTCTGGTCCCATCAGTGGTCAGCTCTATGGTTCAGGTTTATTTCAGAAATGACAAGCAAGCCAGAGAGTCAACATTATGGATGGTATCCCAGCCAAGCCCCATCCTGACAAGGTGGTAATCATGCAATGAGGAAAGTCAAGCACAAGATTTCCATTAACCGATTTTCTCCTGGACGTGTCTAAAGCTCACCGCAAAAAAATGATAACGAACACAATGATGCTAATGATGCCAAAGTAAATGATATAGTCACACTAATGGTACCGAGTTGAGTAGCTATTTTACATTTAGTAGTGGTGTAAAAAGAGCACTGATTAATGCCTATCTTAACAACTGACTAACTTTTGTTTTAGTGGGCTACTCACAGTCACCTGGTCATAACACTGTCACTGCAAATTGATCTGGGATTCACATTCGTTTGTGTGAAATGCAATAAATTAATACACTGTTGTTTTTTTATCCAAAAAATATTACTGTTTCAAGTACTTTTTTTTCATTCTGGAAAACAAGAAATTATTTGGGACAGTTTGAGGATGGCCTCATGGTCCACTAATTCTTTTCTTCATTGTGGTTAAAATGCTGAAATGTTATAAATGAACTATTACAGACAACCATTTCAATGACCAATGTTTGAAGCAAATCTCATGACATTTTCAAATCTTTCCATAAACACGTGTACAGAATTGACATGTTGTTACCAGGATATGAAAATCTTTGCATACCTGCTCAGAAATACAGCCATGCTGTCACCTTTCATATTGACAAATTGACAGGTTAACCAGGCCTAACAAATAAGGACAGCACACCAATAAAGAAAATAATTTGCTCCATATAAATTTTTTCATATTTGTTCATGGGAGTGTCAGTGAAGTTTGCGTGAAGCTGGAATGTTTGACTTGAGCATACCTCACTTAGTATAAATTGCAAGTTTTTCAGTCATTAAAGTACATTCTTCTGAATATGTTTGCAAATTTGTAATGTTATAATAGCATAATGTATTCACTGAATAATAACAAGATGTTATTCACCAGAAGTGTTATGGAGATTTGCTAAAGTGTAATAATACTGTCACAACATTTAAGAAAAAAGGGCTGAAGTGTGTAACGGGTATATGAATGTACAGTCATTAAAGTATGTTTTAAGGCAACACTCTTTGTCCAGCTCACTTTTTCTTGAAAATTATGCATCTTCATTACCATATTAGTGGTTCACATGATATTTCAAAGAGCATGTTTGCTCAGTTTTGTCATGGAATACAAATTAAGATTTTTATACCATGCATTATTTAATTTCGATGATACATTTTTGACATCCATACATGAAGATACTGAAATCTATGTCTCTGGCGTACTGGGTTTTATATTAAAATAAAGGAGTAATTTCAAAATCTGCATTTCCTACATGTTTCATATTTACAGTATGAGCCTCTATTAGGCCCTCTATTAAGCTGCTAACTTTAATTTCATTACCCTTTTCCATTTTTAGTGTCAATTTGCATCTCAGCCCTCATGAGAGCTTATTATTGAAATGGTTCTGCTACTGAGACATTGCCAAAGGGAGGTGTGACTTTACAGTATGCTTGTCTCTTGACAAAGGAGAGGAAACATGATGTCTCTTTGTTATGCTTTGAAATATTTATGTACATGTAATCCAAAGAATGTGTAGACACTTAAAAAGACTGCATGAAAGAGGTGTAGCTTCATTTCGATGGAAACAGGGTACTTTTGCAAATGTACGAAGCTGTCTTCATTGTACAATTTTGTAAAGAATGCTTGTTACAAGGTTAACAACTGTTTCAAACCTTTGAATTAACAAGGACACGGTAATGAACGGATGAAGATGTAAATCAAAAGAATGTTTAATCAGTTTAAAGGCACATCAGATTAACGAAGTTAATAATAATAATAATAATAATAATAATAATAATAATAATAGCAGCACAGATCACCTTTGTGTAATACTTTCTGTTCTTTAGAAACATATCTACATCATCAATCAAGAAAAAGGTCAAAAGTCTTTTTAAAAGGTATATTAGATATAAATGTCCTCTGTGTGCAAAATAGCCTTGATGTCAGAGGATAAATGTGTTTAACCTTGATTAATCCCCGGATACAACAAAATTCCTTTTAAATATTTTACAGGTAAATGAAAAATGGCACCAGACAGAGCTGCAACAGTTATGCATTACAAGCATGTGCTCTTTGTCATGTCTACAAGGCAGAAGAACAGGCAGGCTTACCACGTAAAAGCAGCAAGAAGATAACCACTGAAAATCTGAACATGATTATTATAGATCTACAAAAAAATCTCTCTGGTATTTAAAAGTGAATCAAAAAAATGTGTGTGTCATTGTGACCAAGTGTTGCCTTTGTGCTGAATTTATAAGCCAGTTGAATGGAAAAGAGGGTATTTGTTGAGTATGAGTTTTATGTGTACTTAAATTCATTACTGTTCTTTATTAACTTGTTTATATATCTTCCTTATGAGGAGTTGCCCCAGATGAAGTTTTTGCCCTTTTTGTTACATTATCCAAAGACAACTGACTTGTGTTTGTTTTAAGTGTTAATAAAGTCATTGTTTTAAGTACGATGAGTTGTGGCACTCTGGACACAAAACTTTTCCATAAACCCTTTGTGAGGGATGAGTGTGCACCATTGTGTTTTCAAATACTTCCTTCTGAGAAATACTCGCATAAAATGAAAACACAATCAAAGCAAGCACAATCAAAGCACTATTAAACAACATATTAAATAACCTAGTGAATAAAACGTTAAGCTTCCTAGTCCTCTGCCTGCCACTAGACCTTAAAAATTCTGAGACAGCAAAAGCATCTCTTGAGGCAGATTCATTTTGACCTCCAGTGGAGGGAAACCACTTATTTAACCTGTCTTTGAGAAACGTGATCCGAAGGAATGATAACATATCAAAGCTCATCATGGAAGAAGGTTCAGATCAAATCAGCCCAGAGTGGGGAAAGTCTGCTGTAAACTACTTTCCATGATTTTAGACTGTGAGTTTGAAACGTGATTAAATACTGAGTGTCACACCCAATCAACATTCCATGAAGTGTCTCTGGATATTACAAGCTGAAAATTAGGTAATTTTTTTCCTTATTAAGGATTACAATGCAACATAATGCCTTCCTTACACAAGGATTTCGCTTACTTAAGCCAGTTTGTTTCTATACTGCTGTGTTTGGTTTGCATTTTCTGTTTAAAGAGCAGTAGTCCAAAAACTTTGTAGAAGTCTCTGGATATATTTAACATTATATGGCAACTGCAGCTATTGATCCATTCAAGGTTTTGTCATTTGTGTAAATATTTATGTTTCTGTCATCTAACTCAGGGTTATGAATGTTTAATCAATGCATTGTAATTTATTTAACATTGATTTGTTAAAGTTGCAAAATCAGAGGATGATGTCTGTTTTCCTTCGGAAATTGTGTTTATTGAAACAAGTTTCAAATAAGGTATTTGTTCTGAAACTGTAATACTGATGACAACTGAACTGAAGCAGCACCAGCTTTTGTTTCGGAAAAGAAAAACACATAAAAATTTTTAATTTAGGTTTAAATTTAATTTAATTTAATTTAAGTATTTTTAAAACTGATTCGGTAGTCAACTGTCTTTGTTTCTTTATCTGATGTATTTGTTTTCCTTGCCTTTTGCCCATGTTAAAGCACTCTGTGTCACTGCATGAGAAGAGCACTCTATAAAAATAAATTGAATTAAATTGAATTTTTAGAATTATTTCACAATATTTTATTTCAGAAGTTAGAAGTATTAGTTTGCAGCTGAGCATTTGGAAAAATCATACATTTGGCCAGATGCTTAGTGTACTTTCCATCTGGACTTAGAGACTCCTGAAAGGCTTGTACTTGCCATTGAGTGAGGTTGGTGAGGCCCCCAAAGACAGTGAACTCAAACCTGCTGAAACTCAAGAGAGGTTAAGGGCTTTGTGGATGGAGATTAGGGTGTACACACACTAGATACCTTAACAAACATAGAACATGGATACTTCACTAACGTAAGATGACTAAGGCAGAGTGAGGGCATAGGAGCAACATAGAATGAGTGCACAGGCTATGGCATGAAACAAGGGTGCAACCCAAATAGCATTAGGGGCATAGCTGTTTATTTAGCTGGATAATTGATAGCATGGCAGGGTCGTTTATCAGGAACTTTTGTAAACCAATAGTGGTACCAAAAGTGCTAATGAGTGAGCCAAAATGATGGTGGCAAGCAGAGATCTATGAAGGTGTGAATGTGAATGATGGTGATGGCAAATAAGGAGGAGATAAATAGCAGCAGCAATGAGTAAAAGCAGGTGTAGAGATGCACACAATGACATCTATGGGTGGATCCACCTCAAAGATGGAAAAAAAGACAGACATGGGAGAGGTGAGCACAGACCGGCAAGAGAGATAAGGCTGATCGCAAGGATGTATACATGATGAGAGGACAGTTTGTTAAATGCAAAATTCGTAATAGTCCATCCAGCTGCTGAGAAGAGGAAAAAGAAAGAAACTACCAGGTTAGGACAATGGGCAACATGTGAACCACATGAGTCCAAGTTATTTACTCACCTCAACTGGGCATACTAGTACAAAGAAATGAGTGACTAATGTCAAGTGATAAATCATAGGGAAGAGACCTGTGATGTAGGACCGGGAAATACGAAAGGAGACGCAGGAGAACAATGAGCTGGGGAGTTAGCGGGGTCGATGGCAGACAAAGGATTTGAGAAAATCAGGAGAGGATGCTCGCTGCAGTAGGGCCATCAGGTAATGAGTGTGAAGAGGACAGTTCTAAGACAGGGTGAATAGGTATTTGGTAAAACAAAGGTAGTCTAACCACCACCACCACACAGACACCGTGTGAACCACTTGTCCCATACGGGGTTGCGGGGAGCCGGAGCCTAACCCGGCAACACATGGCACAAGGCTGGATGGGACACACCCAGGACAGGGCACCAGTTCGGTGCAAGGCACCCCAAGAAGGACTTGAACCCCACACCCACCGGAGAGCAGGACTCGGTCCAACCTGCTGCGCTACCGCACCCCACAAGTACACTTACACACACACACACACACATTTTCAGAACCGCTTGTCCCATACGGGGTCACGGGGAACCGGAGCCTACCCGGCAACACAGGGCGTAAGGCCGGAGGGGGAAGGGGACACACCCAGGACGGGACGCCAGTCTGCCGCAAGGCACCCCAAGCGGGACTCAAACCCCAGACCCACCGGAGAGCAGGACTCGGTCCAACCTGCTGCGCTACCGCACCCCACAAGTACACTTACATTTACATTTATTCACTTAGCAGATGCTTTTCTCCAAAGCAACTTACAATAGATACTCTGTAGTGTTATCAACGCACACACTTTATTCACCAAGGTAACCTACACTGCTAAATACACTACTTACAGTGGGTCACATCCATACATCAGTGGAACACACTCTTTCTGTCACTCACACACTAGAGGTGACTTAGAGTCATTGGTCCACCTGAATAGCATGTCTTTGGACTGTGGGAGGAAACCGGAGTACCTAGAGGAAACCCACGCAGACACGGAGAGAACATGCAAAAGAGTAAAGGGTTGGATTTTGTGGGACAGTGGTGTTGTGGAGCAATTCTGTATGGACAAGCCTAGAAAAACAGGGGTTCCTTTAAGCCAGATTTGAACCAGCAACCTAAGGATGGTCACCACTGTACTTCTACAGTCTGCCGTTCTTGCAACTGAGCAACTGCTTGTAAATCAATGAATCCAAAACTGTACAGTTGAAGAATTTTTTGAAATGTGTAGTTTACAAACAAATTTCAATGCTTCAACATTTCATCCAGTGAAATGTACAGAAAGCAATGCATGCAGGAGAATGGTAGCAGGTATTTGTACTTTATATACATTGCCAGGGGTTTGGCCTAATTGTTTCCTGCCCTTGCAGAAGTCTAATAAGAACTCAGCTGAAGCCACACAGTATTTCATTATTGCAAGCCATCATTTTTTTATACAACACCTGGTGCTTCCAAACAACATTTGTTAATCAGATGGCACCTTCAGTATTATGTTGAGGAATGGCGTAATCACAGTAATAAATTTAGTACATAATAAGCTTCTAATAGAAATCTGCAAATTTTCACAGTGAAATTGGTTTGTAATGGTTTCTCTTCTCACGAGTGTATTTTTCATATTTACTAAAATTGAGTCATGAAAAACAGTAAAAAATTTAAGACAACGTAAAATGCTTCAAATGAAATATCCATTATACTATTACATTGCTTTTATGTGCTTTTTTTGTTATTTAGTGTTGATAAATATAAAATAATTCACTTTGGTACATCATACACTTACATTTATTCATTTGGCAGAGACTTTCTCTAAGGTGGTGTATATCTCAGAGTAAACGAATTTACATTGACCAAACAGAGAGATATGTACATACTGATGTGCATTCCTTTAAAGTGTGATTGTAATAACTATTTTTATCTTATTTATTACACCTTTTGCTTCTGAGAAACATCTAATTTTTCTCAAGGTTACCATTGTCTGCTGGCCTATTCGCTTTGTAACATTTTTTCTGGAGTATGATTTCCAGAATATGATACCCGGAATGATTTGTTTATCATCATCATATTTGTGTCATTTGTGTCAAGACTTAATTAAAAAAAAAACGTTCATTGGGTAAATTTATTCAAATTATTTTTTGTTGATTTTGTTGATTCATTCTTTTCTTTCATTTCCTATAAAAATATGAACTTACACCATAATGACAGCATTTTTAAAAGATGTCATGAACTCATATGCATGTATGCAAGGCGCCAAGTCAAACCTAACCCATAGCAACCACTTGTTGGTTTTCAAGGCAAGTCAAGGGAGGAACAGAGGTGGGTTGCCAGGTCCTTCCTTTGCATGTTGGGGGAGGAAAACACAGGGAGAAACATGGAGCTGCTGCACACCCCAAGCAAGACTCGAACCCCAAGCTCACCACACCCCTGAAATTCATAAGCACTAAAATATATATATATATATATATATATATGCGCGGGGGCGCAGTGGCACTGTGGGTTGGACCGGGTCCTGCTCTCCAGTGGGTCTGGGGTTCGAGTCCCGCTTGAGGTGCCTTGCGATGGACTGGCGTCCTGTCCTGGGTGTGTCCCCTCCCCCTCTGGCCTTACGCCCTGTGTTGCCGGGTAGGCTCCGGTTCCCCATGACCCCGTATGGGACTAGCAGTTCAGAAAATGTGTGTGTGTGTGTGTGTGTGTACATATATATATATATCAGATAATAGTTAGATTTTTCTTAATTAAATGCATGGCTAATTTTTAGCAATACATTTTAAATACACTTTCAGTTGTAGAAAATTTGAACACCTAAATTTTGTTATACACTATCATGACATGTATATAAACATTCCTCAAAAATATGTCTGTATGAAAAAGTCTTGATATGAAAAAATATGAAGGCAATGATGAACACCAAATTGTTTTCCTTTCTGAAAGTCTTTAAAATGGAAATATATTATTGCTTCTATTTTCTTCAGCAGAATAATGTAATGTCAAAACTAATATTATCTCCATCCACATGACAGACACAATTTATTTCCTAATCCCCTCTGAAGAGAGCCAGCTCAGCAGTCCTACTCCATCTCAGTGAAAGTCATCAGCTGCAGATCTCATTTCTCTCAGAGACCAACTATCAGACAAAGTTTGATCACGCTCTTATTGCCCCATTTTCCAACGTTTTCATCTATGGACTACAGCCACCTAAAGTTCCGAAAATCTCAGGGTGTAAACTTTATTGCAGGTAACTTGCCTGGCCTTGATCACACAATTTTTTTTTGTGGAAAAACTAAACAAGTCTCTCCACAGGTGTAACAAGGAGATGGGGAAAGTGTTCAAGCGAGCCTAGTTTGACCTTCTTAATTTTTTTGTATAACTCCACTGAGTTCAAAAGTTAGCATGTGAGGTAAATGAACACTTACATCCTCTGAATCTCCTCATCAGTGATCATTTAAAGATAAATCAGTACTACATAAACAATCTGTATGTGTTAAATTAGTAATGTGGGATTACAATAAATAAGGGAGATACGTCTGTCCTAAATCCTGTAAAATGTAATAAATCATATCTGATTTGTGGTCAGGAAACACAGAGATGCACACACACGCACACGCGCATTTTCAGAACTGCTTGTCCAATACAGGGTCGCGGGGAACCGGAGCCTAACCCGGCAACTCAGGGCGTAAGGCTGGACGGGGAGGGGACACACCCAGGACGGGCACAGAGATGCAGTTAAGATAAACTGGACAATATGCTTTTGATATGAAGTACTTGTAGGTTACATTTAGCTGAAAAGTACATTCAAAGCAAAATGTAAACCTATTTGGACTGTGGAGTAATTCTGTTGTACTTTGCTGTATTTTAAATGGTTTTCCATGAAGCATGTGTCATTGTATATGATATGCCTCTGTTCAAGACACTGAGAATTACATCTGTTCTCATATCGTCATATCTGTGACAGATGAGAGGCTGACTTTGGTGGTTTATACATGTAATAAAGTAATGCTCCATTTGCTCTTGAGTACCCTTTTGTCAAGATACATGAATCATTTAAGTCATTTTAGGCCATCAGCTGACAAAGAATAGCTGTAAAAATCCTGACATCTACTGATAGTCCTTCAGTGTGATATTTCCATTTCAAACAACATGAATGACAACTAGCAAAATGTTGGACTTAACAGAGAGTAAAAGAATGCCCTCAGATTTTAACGAGGGAAGCTTACAAATGACAGTTTCATATGCTGATTTATTTATATTTGTACTTATACAACCAACAAATTATGTTCAGTAAGGTTGCATTTTTGCTACATGTAATAGTAATGTATGAAAATGAAGAATTCTATGCAAATACCGTGCTCAATCATTGCAAATAACATACTTAATATTATCTTCTACTGTATAATTTAATGTGTTTTCACTTTTACTTGGGTACAATTCAGATACAAAAATTGTCCTCCAATAAATTTTTGTCACAGTCTTGTGGTTACAATCTTTTTTTTCATGTTTAATCTTTTAACTTTTTCTCCTTAAGACTAATCAAACCAAAATTACTATAATCATGATGTCGTCTGTGGATTTCATTACCTATTGTCATCAGACAGTCAGTTATTTATGTGGTTTGCTATTAAAAATGTCTCTTCACTTTTGGCCATCTTCTGTTGATTTCACTGGCCAGGATTTGCTCATAGTGATTGCTGTCAAAGTTTAGTTTTGACCAATTAGAGATGAATTTTGACTTGCTTTAACTGACAGCCTAGTTCATTTGTACATATATATACACTCAGATAATGAGAGAAATCTAACCTTTCACTGTAGTAAAATTTTGAAATAACAACAAATAACAAATTTTCGTCTTATACAACCCCCCCCCCCCCCCACCTTAGAAAGAGGACGTGTTCCTGAAAAATCCTTCACAATGCAAACTCAAAGAAGACAAATCATAGAAGTAATTGTTGTAAGTTTTCCATGGTTAAAGTTTTTATCTGGTCATGAGTCTCAAAATTGATGCTTATTTATACAATTGCATCACCAGATCTCATTTAAATGGACAGACTTGCTCAAATAGTAAACAGTACTTCATGATAGTATAATATTAAACATAAGAAAGGTAATTTCAGCTCATTAGCTGTAATATTGTATGGTTGTCTACCTGTGTTGAGTCAGCTCTTTCCTGTTACATACTGTAAACTTAGCAAAGTGTGAGTTTCCTTCCGCAGTCCATATGTTTCAACAAGATTTGCCGTATAATCCTTATCATGTATTGGACAATGAACTTGTATTTATACAAAAATTAATAAAGCATTTAACAAGCTGGATAAGTACTTTGACTTGAGTAATTCTTTTAAAGTAACAATACTTTTACTTTTTAATTTTACTTACTGATTTTGAGTAGGCTGCCGAACTCTGGTCAAAAATAACAACGTCACACAAGACACATGCAGTGTTGTTTCAGCAAAGCTTCCTTCCCTTTACTCTATTCTCATCATATGCATTATTTGTACCATTAATTTTTTTTTTTTTTCCCCCCCCAGAACCACTTGTCCCATACGGGGTCGCGGGGAACCGGAGCTTACCCGGTAACACAGGGCCTAAGGCAGGAAGGGGACACACCCAGGACGGGATGCCAGTCCACCGCAAGGCGCCCCAAGCAGGACTCGAACCCCAGACCCACCAGAGAGCAGGACCCGGTTCAACCCCCTGCGCCACCACGCCCCCTTGTACCATTATATAACTCACAATAAGGCTTTGCGTAATATACTGTGTTTCATAATCTCATGCACTGGTTAAGAACATTTGAAAATGTACAAGATCTCCATGATCAAATAACTTGGGTTGAAGTAACCAGTTCTATATTAAACCAGGCATTTGTTGGTGTCTTTAATTGAATAAAATATATATTTCATAAAGCCTTTTCCTTTATGCACACTTTAAAGTACAGAACATATGCTGGATCAAAAAATGTTTTGCTTCATGCATTTTTTTGTGGTTACGCTTAATATGGAATGGGATTTTGTATTTTGAAAAAGAACAATTAAAAAGACTTGTTGAACTTAATGGCAGAAACCAAAGGCAGTGGAACTACCTAGTGGAATTTGCGCTGTTGAGAAAAGGATTAGGTTCCATTTAAATTATTTATATCAAATGAAAAGGCAAAGCAATGTGGTTAAAATGTTTAGTTAAAGATTAAATATATATTTCCACTCTAGGATTTTATTATGCAATTGGTAAATTATTCATGAATAGCACTGAAAAATAGACTTTTCAATGACATCCCCTGAGTTATTTATAAAATATTTAAAATGTACAGTGCCTAACAATGCCTCACACTTTCAGTCTGGGTTGTAATCTGTATTCTTTCCTTTATTGTCTTAAAGTGCATTTAAAGAAGTAGAAACAAAAGATGCTATGATTTTTAAGAAACAAGAATGTGAGTTCTGTCATTTTTGAGTCAACATGCATGTCATCTTTTACAGAAAAGGGTAACACACTGTTAATATAAAATATTTTGTGGAAAACATGATTTTATGTTATTACAAAGGACAGGGATTTACAGTATAACACTTTATTAACTTTGAACTATTTAACCCAAATAAAGTAAAATTTGTATAGTTTGCATAACAGAAAGTATATAAAGTAAAAGTAGAAAGTATGCAGTCTGAATACCAGAAATTAAAATAAAGTACTATTTTGGGTTGTAACAAGTGTTACATACAGAATGAACCTAAGTGGGGGTACTGTGTTCTCTAAGGGGGAGTTTTCTTCACGGAGGATTCAGCACAACTCTGGCACGGGGCACCACCACCCACCCCACCCTTTCAGGCCCACACACACAATGGCTGAAGCCGCTTGTCCCGAGCAGGGTCACGGCAAGGCAGAGCCTAGCTCAGCAACACAGGGAGTGAGGTTGGAGAGGGAGGGGACGCACCCAGGACGGGACGCCAGTCCATCGCAGGGCACCCCAAGCAGGACTCGAACCCCAGGCCCGCCAGAGACAAGGCACCGGCCAAACCCGCTGCGCCAGCATGCGCCCCCCGGAAACAGATATGAAAAATTCCCAGCAGGAAGTATTTGCATATTTCTGATTTATTAAATAAACTCAGACTGTCAATGTTGTTTTGCACATGCATCAGGAGAACAGAAATATAAATAGCTAAATGATTAATACGGCAAATGCCCTTAACTGTATGTAACCCTGTAGAGGGAGCATCCCATGCAATTTACACATTTCATTGGAAAATAAAGTGGAGTGGCTGGAACATTCAGATAAGCATTCTAATTTTGCGAGCCATTGCACTTTGAGAAAAACTAATGGCTAATGGAATAAATAATTGTAAATTTTACTGGTGTAAATCAGATTTTTTTTCTGACCTAATGGAGGGAAGGAGTTTACTTTTATACAGATTCCAGTTAATGATGCATCAGCAGACTACTTTTATTAGTTGTGCTTCTTGCATTTTGTTCCTAGTGACACAGGTAGTAAACCGAGGCTCGGTTGGAGGCATTCAAGACGCTTAATCACCATGCAAATGTACCTGCATATGCAAAAATACATAACTTACTAGGTTCTTTCAGTTGTAGACTGGTTTGCACTCATTTACAGTTTCCTCAGTGTTTGAAACTCAAATAAAAACAAACGTTTTAAAATTTCAAGTAATATTTAATATACACATTACAAGAAATCTGAAGTTATAATAATTCATTCAATGTGCTTGATCACAACAATGATGAAAGTAAAGATGTTTGGTAGTATTAGTGCTGTGAATGAACAGATTTCATAAATAGAAGAAAAAATAAACAATGACAACAGGCATGCAAATGAATGTGGGAAAGCAATGTTAGAAGTGTGGGAATATAGAAAATGTGAGATGGGGAAAAAAGAAAAGGATGGAGCTGACTGGGAAACAGCTTCTGGGGCACAGAGGAGAAAGGATGCTCTCTCAAAGTATTTAAGGCTAATGTACAGCCTGCTCATAGGCCCCCTTTGAAGTGTCCACCTCAGCTTGGTCCCAATAGATGCTATGCTGACAAACCTGAGATGAACAATGAACTCATCTAAAATTCTTAATGAAGAATTACAGTTTACCTTAGTGCAAATTTTAGAGTGTAAATTTGGTATAAGTATTGGCAAGTTTTTACTTCGGTTTTGTAGCTTTATGGCATGTCTCTTTATTAACAGATAAATTACACTAAATTCTGACTTTTTGGAAATCATTATGGATTCTGTTTGGCAGAAAAAAAGATGAATATTTTGTTGAATGATTTACGGAATAATGTTCATTTAAATAAATATATCAAAAGATTACTTAGGTATAACCTTAACATTTTCGCTACTTTCCAAGCCATGAGTTTTTACATATTCCATTGCATAGAATATGAAAAGTAACTTTGGAAATTAACATAAAAATTTAAGAATTGTACAAGTTCAAAGACATAATTCCATGATTTATTTGATGTACCAAAAGATGTATTTCACTGAGCAATGGGTGGCACAACACTGTGCTCAACTTGTCAGTGGGGGGAACTGCTCAGTTCTTTAATGGAGTGTGGCTTGCCCCCCAGTAGACTTAATACAAATGCCCGCCTATAAAAATTACAACCCCTGCCCCCAGAGCTGTGGAATGATTTATCACTTTCAAGGGGGCTAAAAAATAGAAAAGCTTCTTTGCTCTGCCACACTTCGGTGTTTTGGCAGTTGCTTTGTCATGCTCCTTCCTCTGCTGTGTTCATGAAGCCCCATAGCTTTCCACAAAAGGTGCTGGAAAAGGGACAGAGTACATTAGGCCAAGCAGAACTGCTGCTCACAACAATCACCCCGTCACCCCCCCTCCAAGAAAAAATGAAGAACCGGGCAACTGGCTGAGCAAAATGACTAAGGATACAGACTAATCACTGTAGTTTATAGCAGGCTGCCTTATCAAGGACAGCAGCAAAACCAGCAAAAAAAAAAAAAAAAAATCAGTGAATAATTCAGTCACTGTTATAGGATATTGAATGTCAGCGATGGCATATGCTTCAAAACCTGTAAAGAACTGGATTTACTATAAGAATTATTCACCATATTCACTGATCTTGGAAAATGACAGTCTACTGTACAGTTTCAGTTTTAGCCATGTATACTGATTAGTACTAATGTGACACTACCCTTAGGAGAGATTAAACTAATAATATATACACACTGGCAATAGCCAAGCCTGTTAACAATAAATGTCACTGTTACAGTAAATCATGCTGAAAACAAACATTTTGAAAATTGAAAATTGGTCATTCTTACACAAAATTATTCAGCTTTTGTTTGATAATTTTGTCAAACATTAAAACCTTAGCATTTGATACTTTCTTTTTTTTTTTTTTACTGAATGTTGAAGTTAGTGAACTGAAACTTTGACCTTGTCTATCTATGCAATCATTATTACAGAGCCATTACTCTGGACAAGATACATATATGTGTTGATGTTTATCTTGCCCCACTAACCTAAGGGAGATGGATACGCAACAAAATGTTATAAATAAGATTTAAAAAAAACTGCTAAGGAAAAAAGATAATTTGATTCTTTATAAAATGCATTTTCTAGAAAACTGCATTGAGTTTTCCGTATTTTATTGGTTTATATGGTTTTGTCACCAACTCTGTTGTGAAAAACTAGCTAGAAATGAAATGTAGACTGCACAGTTTTTATTATTTATGAGCTACTAAGGAGTTTTAATTTTTTTTTTTTGTGAAAATGTGCTTTACATTTGTTAACATAGCTTAAAAGATCATACACCAACAACAATGAATATGCAACAAAAAACTTTTTCCCCCAAGGAATGTACAGGTCTTAGAATAATACCACTGTAAATGCAAATGCTTATGTCTCCATGGCTTTAAAGTTGTCCTTCACCATTATGTAGACTTATCTGTTAATATGAAGGAGCACTGTGCAGGAATCGAATATTTACCCTCTCAGCTGGGCCCATTGAGCTCTGTAAGATGAATTGTGCACAACATGCAGTAATTACTGATCATATCATAGGTAGCTGCAGAACACTGCAAGGCAAAGATTAAATCTAAGATTGTTTTAATCTTTGTGCTTATCGAGAAAAAAGTCCATTGCCCCATTCTGACCAGAAGAGTCTTTTGTGTAGAAGACAGATAATAATGAAAACAGATAAAAGCACTGCACACAATTATTTAAGACTCATTTCCTAATTGAAAACTGCAACTGTATTCTTCTGTCTGGTAGTATTCTACATATTTGTCTAATGAAAGCAAAAATAAGGAATAATTATATATTAAATAAAAAATGATATTTCTGTGTAAAGTCTTGCTGGTTCAAGCCTACACTTCCTGCTACTGTTGCAATATCCTTTATAAAGGTACTAACCTTGAACTCCTCTAGTTAAAAATATCTACCTACCAAAACTGATCACACTGGACTACATATTTTTTTCAAAAGTGTTGTTTCTTCAGAATTTTTTGATGATTATGATAGACCTCTTCAAACTTAACAGAAGATTTTGGAGAATGAGAAGGAAAATAGGAATATGAAGAAAATTAATGTTCAGGTACATGTTGGACTTCATATGCTTGTATGCTTGAAGCATGCTATGAATTTTCTGGCCAGTTTGGTGCTCTCTAGTTGCTTAGAAAGTTTTCAACAACATCCTTATATGCCTTTTGACTGTCTTAGGCCCCACTTCAATTGTCACTGATGACCTTTCTGACTTGTGCAACAATGAAAATGCCTTCCTTAGTCTTGGCATCACTCATTCTTGGAAACATATTTGGGAAAATTCTTGTGGCATGGTAAATCCTTTTGAGTAAGTACAATCTTCAGCATGACTCTCCCACTCACAAATGAAACAACAGTGTTTCCGAGCTGCCTTCCTACTAGCAGCTTCACCAGATCGCCACAGATCACCAAAGATGTTCCAGCTGTACTTGCTGTATTGTATGCGTGTCAACGAAAGCTGAATATTTTCACAGGTTTCTTTCATGTGCATGACATAACAAGTTAGTATTGATGTGTAGACATTTCCATTATGTAACAATATGGTTTTCGGGTTTCAGGCTTCAGGTTTCAGGCTATATTGATGAATCAATAAATAGTCACCACTGTTTGGGTCATACTCACAGATCACAGCAGTGAACACAGATTTCCAAGATGACCACTGAAATACAAAGGCATATCTAGTCAAGAAAAAATTCAATTTACACTGTCTTCAGTATTTTAGTATGCCTGTATTATTAATAGAACTAAGAAATATGGATGGTTTTCAAAAAATGCTGCTTGATGTGGAAGTTCTGTGATTATTTATATCATCAGCAGCCCAAAATTCATCAGATTTATCAGAATGTATCCTTGAAACAAACACTATCTTGTCCAGTGTTCAGTCACTTCAGAAAAAAGGGATAGATAAGCAAAATTGAACAATAATGTGTGACTCAATCTGCTTCACAAGTGAGCAAAGAGCATACTTCTCTATATTACCTCTATGACCAGTTCAGTTGTCAATTGTAGGTCACCAAAGAGAATGGTGAGATCAGGAAACGGAACAAAGATGAGAGAACCAGTCTGAATATAGATTTTTTCTGAAATGCTTTTGAAATTTTGAGATTAAAATAAGCACAATCATTAAAAAAAAGGACGCATTTTGTATTTTTCTGTTTCAGAGTGTAGTTTTTGTCATTGCAGCACAGAGTCCCATGTAAAATTAACTGTGAAAATTTCTGCAGATGACATCCTGTTTGAGAAGGAAATACTGCTAATCCCAGTGGGCTTTGTAGGCTGATGAATCTCTAAGCCTTTGTGACATTGTCCCCTCTGCCATAAGTGGGCACATCAGGATTCTGAGAAGGAGAAAAAGCGACAGAGAAATTGCCATGAGAAGGTTTTTCTGCATCATGCCAAGTAGGTGTCAGAGCCTTCTAGCTTACATCAGTTTCAGCAAGAAATAGAACAGGACACCTCTAGGGGAATAGAAGGTCATAGAGAAGAATCTTGCGCTCTCCTTTCTCTACCTTTCCCCATTATTGCAGCCTCTGTTACTTCTGTCTGAGGTTTTTCCCCATTACCCTCTAAGCTTCAATATCTATTCTCTTTTGCACCTTGATACTCTCAGATCAGACTTATTAGACTTTCTCTTGTGTGCACCATTGTATTTGACAAAATAACTCGGATAGTTTAAGAGAACAACATTATGTATTTTTATCTTTTAGTCACTTTAGATTTTACTTGGAATGGTTCAACACGGGGGGTGCGGTGGCGCAGTCCTGCTCTCCGGTGGGTCTGGGGTTCGAGTCCCGCTTGGGGTGCCTTGCGACGGACTGGCGTCCCGTCCTGGGTGTGTCCCCTCCCCCTCCGGCCTTACGCCTTGTGTTGCCGGCCGGGTAGGCTCCGGTTCCCCGCGACCCCCGTATGGGACAAGCGGTTCTGAAAATGTGTGTGTGTGTGTGTGTGTGGTTCAACACGTTATTTGGCAAAGATGCCAAATCATCACTTTGTTTTACACTCACATTTCTAGAAACCGCTCATCCCAAGTGGAGTCACGGCGAACCAGAGCCAACCCGGCAACACAGGACGCAAGGCTGTAGGGGGGAGGGGACACACCCAGGACGGGACGCCAGTCCATCACAAGGCATCCTAAGCGGGACTTGAACCCCAGACCCCTCAGGGCCACCGCGCCCGCCTTCATTCTGTTTTATTCATTGAAAAAAAATTATAATAATTTTCATGCTGCTCAAAATAGACTTTTCCTCAGATTAGACCCTGAACATTACCCTGTTTAATTCAGGTTGTGTTGCCTTCATTAATTTAACCTGCATGTCTGGCTATAGGCAGAATCCAAAGAAAGCTGTTAGTGCTTATCAGGGTGTGACAAGCTTTGGAGTTCTGATGTGTGAGAAATTTAAGAATTTTTTTTTTTTTTTTGAGATGCTCTCTGCAATATTTAATTAACAATTATTTTAGCATTTTAAATAGTGTAGCAGAAGTATTTTGAATGTCCACAACTACAGTCTTGACATGTACAGGTCTTAAAAATTTTAAAAGGCCTTTAAAAAAATCGGATTACATGAGAAATAAAATTGAAGAAATAAATGGTTTTCCAGGCATTGGCAAACTGACCCCTTTATTATAAGATATGTTAGCAGGAAATAAAATACTTAAATATAGTTTTTTGAATAAATATTAAAACCGCACACACACACACATTTTCAGAACCGCTTCTCCCATACAGGGTCACGGGGAACCGGAGCCTACCCAGTAACACAGGGCATAAAGCTAGAGGGGGAGGGGACACACCCAGGACGGGACGCCAGTCCGCCGCAAGGCACCCCAAGCAGGACTCAAACCCCAGACCCACCGGAGAGCAGGACTGTGGTCCAACCCACTGCGCCACCGCACCCCCGTATATTAAAACCCTAATGAACAAAATATTTCACGTTGTTTGGGGAGCAGGACTCTCTTATGATACTAATTGCAATAAACAGAAGACAAAACTGGAAAGGGAGTGGAATTTTCATGTTGACAGAATATAGAGGGATGAGCCCAAAGGAAGATTAGTTCAGATAAATGGGGTGCAGAGTGTTAGGACTGAATCAGCATCAGGCACCAACAGTGACAGGAACTCTTGTTTGTGCAGCGATGAGCAGAAAGGGAGTGATTACTGTTATTAGGTGCTCTATCCTGTCTTTAAGCAGAAAGGAGTGAAAAGTGGCACTTTAAAAATGATGCTAAAATGGAAGATGGATTGAAGGACAGAGGATTTTTGAGGAAAACAGACAGCAATATAGGTGAAAACATGATATGATGCTGCAATACCAGAAACAGGCAGAGTAATGGAGTGAAAAAAAAAAAACAACTGGTGATTGTGTAACGTGTCATATGGTGGGAAAACCTGGACTATTTGGGGCATGGGGTAAAACTTCGAATTTGGTATGGAGCAACTGTGAAGATAGATTGAAAGTGTCAGATCAGACTTTTTCAGAAAGGCAAAGCCGAGCTTTACGTTACAAAATGTTCTATGTTGAATTATGTTTAATGTTAAAAATGTTCCAAACTTGTTTACCATCTCAGAATATAATGAAATGAATTTGTAGTTAGGGGGAGATGAGGATGGATTTGATAATTGTGATATAGTCTTTCAAATGACACTGTAGATGACCAATGAGAGAGCAGAAATGAGTCGGAGATGCATATGTTTGTGGTTATGCAAATCAAAGCTAATATGATGATGTAAAAGTTATCAGTGAGGGTAATGGAGTCCTAGGTGTGAGTGAGTGATGGCAGGGTCAACAAAGGTAATGTGCACCTGAAAGGAGTAGCCTGAATGCTAGGGAATGAATGGAATGACATGTAGGCCCAGGTGGAATAATTTCTGGAGAAGCGAAAATGGATTGTCTGAAGCTGCAGCGGAAACAAAGGAAAGACTGATCTTTGATCAGAGGAGCTCAGGGTTCAAGAGAGGCATAGGACAAACGAAAGCAGTACTGTGTGCAACATACACAGACAGCTGAGATTTAAAGCAAATTGGTTCATACTCAGAATTCTCATAAAAGGACCCTTCATTATAAAAAAGGAAACCTGCAATGTAAAATACAACTGAAAATTTAAATATTAATATAATTCTTGAAAACCAGAATGAAAAAGGATGACATTTCACATAAATAAACAAAATTGTATTTTTGAACCATCACACAGCAACATGTGACCTGTACAGAGAAGCCACCAGGTCAGTTACTGTATGTGTTTAGACTTTGGATTATGTATTTCTCACACAGCACTGAATGCAAACGAAGCAGTACCTGAAGATAAGTAAAATGCATATTTCAGATGTAACTGTGTAGAAAAAGATGCAAATTTAAAATTTAGTACATATATATAAATAAAGCATATATATATTTATTTTATATATATATATATATATATATATATGAAGCAAATTGAAGCATTCCTGTGAGCATATGCATTTTATTGCAGATCCAATTTGTTTCTTCATTGTACAGAACATGCAATTTATCTAAGGAACTGAAATAAATTGGACTTTAATCCTGGACTAAGCAACAGAAAAAGATCTTCAAACGTATTTTGCTTCATCTGTTTTAAATTGACAAGTCTTTCCTTTTCCCTTCCAATTAGTTGCTGTTTTTAGGACTTTAAAGCCCTTGTGTCTCAGTAACAACTCTCAAAGGGCTTTTCTTGTGCAGGAACAAATGAGCCACCCTCACTCTTTCAGACGCATCATAGATTTAATTTAGACCAGTAAACTATGTTTTATGTGAGGCTAAAGGAGCGGATAAAAACCAAGTCAGGTAAGATTGTTTCAGTTTGTAACAGAGTGCTGCAGATATTTACTTGGCCCCTGTTCTTCTCCAACTTTTCACTTCTTGCTCACTCTTTTTTGTTCCTTCAACATCTGCGTAATCTAGGGCAAAATGTTAAGAAATGCCTCATCAAAAACATATAGATTATTAAATAATTAAGAAATGGCAATTTGATATGGATGTAGATTTTGGTACTACCATTTAAGTCAAGTGTACAACAAAAGGGTACCTTTCTGGATTTGACTTAGAGTTTGTCTGACTGAACCTTGAGTGAGAGAAGAATAAGAGGCTTTGCAGTGCAATCAGCAAACTTTATTAGTTCAAATTTCCAGTGCTTAAAACAGCTAGCTAATTAAGCTACAATATGAAATTATTATAGTCTCTGAATTAGACATTATGTATTATTGTAATATTACTTTTTTTACAAAATAAGACATTGTTATTGCTTGTCAGAAAATCTTTTGTAAGGTCCATGTCTTGTATGCTGAGAATGGGAGGTATTTTTATCTGTTATCACAAAATTTATATCTGATTCACTTCATGACTAGCAAAACAGAAATTATGTCCGTGACACATCCCTGATTCCACTACCAGGATGACATTTGGACTCGGGTTTGATGAATTCAAAGATAAGATTTAATTGCAAGAATTTATACAGTCTTAAACTGATTTTTGCAGCTGCTTCTGCAATTGCAAAAATGTATTATTCAATGAACAATGTGTTATTTCATAATTATGTTGATAAAAGCATGAGGAGAATGTAAAATTTTGAATTGTCATGGATCATTATCATCAGCAGGTATTGTTTCCTAGTAGATTAAATATTTATCCATATTCTTTCATCTAAAGGCAAGAAAACTATCCCAAGAGATCACACACGCACACGCTGTCTGAACCGCTTGTCCCATACAGGGTCGCAAGGAGCCAGAGCCTAACCCGGCAACACAGGACGTAAGGCCAGAGGGGGAGGGGACACACCCAGGACGGGACGCCAGTCCGTTGCAAGGCACCCCAAGCGGAACTTGAACCCCAGACCCACCAGAGAGCAGGACCTGGGCCAACCCACTGCGCCACCGCACCCCCTGTCCAAGAGATCACAAGAGTATTTTTATCTCAAACTAAATGAGTAACGGTTTTCTTATGTCTTGATTTTTTTTCCACCCACATTGATAGATAAACATAAAGAAGAAATTTAGGTGCAAAACTCAGTAGCAGAGCAGCACACCAGAGCATGGCACCATGTCTGTCAGACCATTTCATTGTATGAGCCAATCAAGAACTGATGTCATGTCTTTCCTCATCTTCCTTAACACTGGACTTGGCACCCTCCAATTGTAAGAAAGTGGCATACAATCCACTAACCTTTTCAACCGCTTGTTTGATGTCTTCAAGATTGCTCTGCAAACCGTCTTTTCCAAAACAGACCTCATTCTTTGTAGAAAGCTACTGGAAGGATCTGAGCTGAGTCAGTTTTAATAACACAAATTTTCTTTTATTAATCATAAAAATTGTTGAGCAATACACAGAAAAGGGTTATATTTTTGTTATTACAGTACTATCATGGGCAACACACTGGTGCAGCAAGTAGGTCTGTTGTCTCACTGCACCTGGTTTTTGCCATCATGCCATTAGTAATTTGCGCTGGTATGTATTCATGATTCCTGAAATGTAAGATGTGTGAAAAATGTCAAGACTGCAACATAGTTAGAATTAAGGTTCATGTTATGGAACATGTTTGTTAAGGAATTACACTGAAGATATTGAAAATGCATTTTTGCCCCTTAAACTGTGTTTAAATCATTTAAACATATTTGGCAGCCTTTGTGTTTCTTGTTCTGCCTTTGCCCACATGTCAGTGTATATTTTCTGGGAAAGGTGTAAAAATTTTAACCAGCTCAGAAGGTTTATTTGAGTTGCACTCAAATGAATCCTATTGCTTTTTTGGGAGAAGAATAAGGTAACCCATTGCCTGAACTTCACTGAACAGTGCTCTTAAATTACATAAGATCCTTGTGTTAACTTTAAACAAGGTCACTATTTCCATTAATTAAAAACATCATAAAATGCATTGTTTAAATAGACAGATTTGCAAGAGTATAATCAGAAATACATTTTATTGTGGTGATAGCAACCATCTCATTCATGGATCATGTCACTTTTGGGTATCTATCTATCTATCTATCTATCTATCTATCTATGATCAGTTTACAGATAAAGGTCAGACTAAGACTTATTAGTACACATTGTGGACCTTGATGGAATCCTCTGCTGATAACAACAGGCTTAAGTGAGCCCGTCATAGACAAAGGTCAAACTGCTCCTTCCCTAATGGAACATAATGCATCCAAATGCAGTGATTTCGACCTTTTTTCAGGGAAACTATTATTTATAAATTTTCACAAGTTAAACTGCAGGGGTACACTATGTGATCTCAGTGACAATGGTTTGAGGCACTGAATCAGAAACATTCAAAAGCTAACCCAAATTTAAATAGGAGCTCCTTTGAAACATTTTGAAACATTTTCATGTCCATCTTTCATTTGCCTAGTTTCAGCAAAATGTTTGCAATGAATTACTCAAAAGAACTGGCATATTTAAATTATTCTGAGCTGCAGTATAAGGATGCACAATTCCAATTTTGGCAGCAGGTCAAAATGTTTTGGTCAAGACTAAATATGCAACTTTTACAAGGTAATGAAAACTGTACTGTCTGGCAGAAAGTGCCAAAAGGTCCGCACTGTTAAAGAAAAGTTGATCAAAAACCAGAGACTATGGTTTTGTATTTAAATGTTGAGGTGTGATTATACAGGTAATTTTGCAAAATGTTGGGTGACATTACTTTGCTTTAGCATATACTTCAAATGCAATTTATAGAGGAGAAATTGATATTCTAGTCTCCAGAGCTAACGTCAGGCACGCAGGTATTTGTATAAATATTTTTTAAGAACAATTTGTTTAATTTATAATGAGCCTGATGGTCCTGTTGAAAGAGTTACATGCTCATTTGTTAATAAATTATAGATTTTATAAATCATTTAATTAATTGATCTATGAAACACTCTAAGAAAAATGGAGGGAGTTATGCGAGCCAAAGGTTGAAACTTTATTATTACAGGCATTCATGTTCCATCCACTGATACTGGACCCTTTCACATTTTCAAACCATAGCTCAGGCATACTGTATCTGTCCTTTTTGCGAATGCACGTGATTTACCCAGACCTTTAAGCAACAACTCTTGATTGTAAATCACATAGCGAGTCGGTTATCGCCGTCCAAACAGCCAGCCAAGATTCATTTGGCATCTTTACACCAGTCTGACCTACTGTCAGCTTTTCTCAGCTTCTCATCAGTACGTATATATGTAAACAATAGAAATCTGTCTTACTGAGGCCAAGTCTTTCTGACATCCAGCACAGACTTGATAAGCAATAAAGTTATATAAATGCCATGTAAATTAACCAAGCGAATTTAAGAGGAAGACTTGGCAGGATTTTCATCACAATCTGGCTAATGTGCTACATTTTTGAAGCCACTTTTCTGTAATCTTGGGACACACTACAGTTTTTCACTAAGTCAATCTTTGTCAATTAATTTAAATTTCAAGGCAAAATTATACTTTTTGTTTGAACTGGATCATGCTGCCCATGCTACATTATGTAAAAGCCATCACATTAAACCCCAACATTTAATTAAGACGAGTTTACATTTATTCATTTAGCTGATGCTTTTCTTCAAAGTAACTTATAATGTTAAAGTTTGTTATTACAGATACAAGCTTACAATCTTTTAAACAGCTAGGTAATTTTTACTTGATCACTTCAGGGTAAGTACCTCGCTCAAGGCTCCTACAACCAGAAGTGGGAATCAGACCTGCAAGGTCCAAAGGTAATACTGACCACTATGCTACCAGCTGTCCCCATGAACAAAGCAAGAGGTTATTAACAGATTGCTCCAGTAATATGTTTAATAACACATCATTTCATATGACATGATTATTGTAAAGGGTCATTGTAAGTTTTTCATTTTGACTCAGAAAAAAAATTATACAACCATTCTGCATACAGTATCTATATACAGTATATATGCAATTAATGTAATTAATGTAGGGCATTGGAACAATTTCACAGGAATGGTTTTAACAAAGATGTGGAAATACACACACACACATTTTCAGAACCGCTTGTCCCATATGGGGTCACGGGGAACCGGAGCCTACCCGGTAACACAGGGCGTAAGGCCAGAGGGGGAGGGGACACACCCAGGACGGGACACCAGTCCATCGCAAGGCACCCCAAGCGGGACTCGAACCCCAGACCCACCGGAGAGCAGGACTGCGGTCCAACCCACTGCGCCACCGCACCCCCAGATGTGGAAATAATGGTGCAAAAAAGGCACACCAAGACTTGGAAAATTATTATTTTAAGTTCTACAGGAATACATTGTTTTCTTTTTCAGTAAACCAAATGCATGCATTTAGTTACAGCTAAATTATTTTTAGCCCTGTGATTAATGAGAGTGCCCACAAGCAGATGTACTGGAGCATTACAAACTGCATGGTATCCTGATGAAGACACCTTGTTCTTCTGCTAGGCAGAGGAGCAAAAATTGTGCACAGTTTTGTAAAGTCAGCTGTTATGGACTGCACTACAAAAAAAAAAAAAAAAAAACTGATCCAAAACATAAATCTTTTCAAAACAGAAAACTGACAATGTAAAGATGTGCAATCAAGATACAGTATGGATTGCTTGTATTATAAGATCTATGTGCAGGCAGTCCCCGGATTACGAACGAGTCCCACTCCTAAGTTTGTCTTTAAGTAAATCTGAACAGTTGGTTAGGTACAGTTCGTATTTTACATCAGTTAGTCAAATGTTTTTCTTAGTATATAATATATCGTGTACCTTTCTATACCTATAAAATATTAAAGAAAAACTTCCGGATACACTTAAACATTACTATAATAATAATAATAATAATAATAATAATAATAATAATAAATGTTACTACAGTATTTATAATAGAGAGAGAGAAGGAGGATCAGAACAGAGTGTGTGTGTGTGTGTGTGTGTGTGTGTGTGTGTAGGTATAAAAAACAAAGAAACTTTAATGTTCGCTTTTCCAATGTCCGCTGGCATTTCACCTTTTTCCGATTGCTTTATTATTTCCTCTTTAGTTTCAGTCGTGATTGTTTTCCTTTTGTGTGTGTGTGTGTGATTTTGTAGTGTCACGTCCATCACACTTGATGGCACCTGACACCTAATCAGTACATGCACTCTTAAAAGACCCTCCTCAGCTCCCGTACAATCGCGGAATCTCACTGAGACAACTGTCCCTCCTGTGCTATGTCTAGCTCTTCCTCATCCCTTGTTTCCTGTGTCCATTTCCCAGCTTTCGACCCTTTGCTTCGTCCCCTGACCACGTCCTTGGATCCTCGCTCTAACTCCGACTGCCGATTGACCTACTCTTCGCCTGTTCCCGATAACGAGAACTTGCCTGATTCCTTGGTTCCTGACGACCGATCCTGCGCTTGGGTCCAGCCGCCCCCGCGTCCTCAGTTCCACGTGACACGTAGACACTTTTCTCTAAAGCAATGTACATCTCATAGAACAATACAAGTAGCATCAGAGATTTGGATGCAGACACATAAGCATAGTTTTTGTGAATTTGAAATTCTGCCCAGTTTAAACATAATGAATATTTAATGTTGCATACTTATGAGACTTGTAAAAGTTCTCATCTTTACAGACTTGCAGAGATACAGGTATGAACAAACCTGGCTAAATGTGCATTTTCCTTTGCTGCTATATGACCAAACATCATTATGATTTGTAATTTGTATTGCTGTGATGTCTTTCTTGCTAATTCCAAAAGTTGTTATAACTTTCAACATTAATCTTTCAACTGTCTGAATAATTATTACCATTGGGACATTGTTGAATACTCAGATCACTTGAAAATTATATGAGTAAAACATATGAATGATTTCCTGCTGTGTTAGTTAAGTCGAGGCCTTATTGTGTTGGGCGTCAAAAATTTTGGTTTTTAATGTATAGATGCTATCAGAAGGAAGCAGCAGTTAAGTTTGCATTTAAAATTACATTTTATATATAGTTTCAAAACAGCTGCCAGGTGTGTTCTTTTTTTTTTTTTTTTAACCCAATGGCATGCTTGGCTAAATTCTAGGGAAACTTTGGTGTTTCATATACATGTTGTTTATAAAATGCTAAAAAATCTACCAAGAAGTTATGACACTTAGAAAAGAAGTTCACAAAAAGGAAGGTGATCTCCAAGATCTTTATTTGTAAGGATTTTAGTTTCTGTGCCTGCAACTTTTACATTTACATTTACATTTATTCACTTAGATGCTTTTGTCCAAAGCGACTTACAACGGATACTATGTAGTGTTACTAGCCCACACCTTATTCACCAAGGTGACTACACTGCTAGATACATTACTTACAAGGGGTTACTCATGCAACAGAGATACTCTGCAACAGAGATACTTATGTCTTAAAAAGGAAATTAAACTCTGCTTTGTTTATTTGTTCTTTCAAAGGAAATCACCCATCGATTTTGTTTTAATAAGTAGTACCCTACTGGGATATTTGAGAAATATGTGATGAAATGTGGTGCCAAAAAAGGTTACCCCAGTGGCACACTGGTAATTTGCTGTGTGTCCTGCTGTAGGCTTCCAGGTTTGAATCCTTGCTGTGCCATGCTGTTCATGTGTGGTGCATAGGCAAAGGGAATGCAAAGTGGCCTCTGTTCCCTTGGATGGGTAAGGTGGAGTTCTCACCTTCATTTCTTAAATGTTCAATGCCTATGGTCATCCACGGGGCTGTGGGTGGTGACAGGAAAATGGACCTCTCCTCCAAGTATGCTATATCCTGTAGATAGAAAAGAAGCTAGTGGGTCACGGTGTACACATTAAATTGGTGTGGGTTTCTTCCATCAAGTATGCTATGTAAGAACTGCTGATAATTAACCTGGATGAATAAAAAAGTACTCTTAAAATGTGGCATCATAAAATATTGCTACTTTACAGCTGGCATGGTTATGAACTTTGACAAGACTATTGAAGTCTGAGAATGGATTATTTATTCTGATTCTTTGCTTTGCGCTCAAGGCATAAACATTGTTGGTTGTGCAAACATGTTATGAAAATCTATAATACTGTACATTTTAATATGAGAATCAGAACTGTAGTGGAATGAAGGTTAAAATGAAAGGGTGTTGAAATAATATTTATAGCATCCATTACTATCTTGTTTCAGTCTCGGTTGTTCTTATAAGCAATTTTTTAAATCTAGTTCAGTAATATTAAAATTATGTAATGGGCTGGCCTTTTACAGTTTTAATTGAAATCTGAATATTTTTAATTGCTTAAATTAAATCACACTTAAAAGTTTCCTAACTTTTCTCAAAGGTTCAGCAAAAAATTTGCAGTGATAACTATTCCAAGCAACAGAGTGCAACCAGACTTTCTATTCTAAAACTGTGTAAGAGTGAGGTATCTGCATCTTTATCTGAGAAATTACAGAAGCAGTTTAATGCAAGAAAGAAAAATTTTTTAAACAATTATAAATTAACTGTCATTTAAAAAAAACAGTAACGAGCAATGTTGTTCCAGCTGAAACACTTCTGTTGCTTAGGAAATCTCTAAAAATATTTTTTTTAAAATGGTAAGGGATTGTTTTAGGCAGTAATGGACCATTATATATACAATCAAATTCAGAACATAAACACCTTAACCGAGATCTCTGTGTTTGTGCAAACTGTTACAGTTATACATTGGTCAGTATACGGATCCACCAATTTCTCCATAAATCTAGAGTGAGGGTGTTTACACTAGACCAAACTGTCAGAAATTAATAACATATTCTGTACCAAGTCATGAAGAAAAATAAGCTTTTTACCTGTATTGTTGAGTTTTCTTTTATTAAAGAACACTATAAACTTATCCTTTTTTGTTGATCTCAAAGAATTGCAATAGACAGGCCAGTATGCAAGAAATAGTTAAAGGGTTTTGTATCATACAACAGATTTTAACTGATCATTTTTGTCAAATTCCTGACCAAAATGTATCATTTACATATTGTTGGTCTTCTAAAGTAATAATAAGCATTGATATTGTATTAATTTAATTTTATCCCACTTTCCAGCTCAATATAATAACACATGCAGTGCTGCATGAAAGCAGATGAACCCTGTAGAGATTGTCATTATATTTGTATTAAATATTAAAATGCACTCATAAAATCTAAATCATCTGATTCTTCTTTCTTACTTGGTTTAACCAATGTAACTTGGGGTTTGCTTGTGTGCCTGCATTATTTCCCTTTTTCTTCTAGAAGCATGATTTTCTCTAAAGCAACATAAGAATTTGATAATCACACACCTATTATGTCAGATGAGAGAGACTGTTTCTGAATAAATAATGATTTTGTGGTGAAACTAAAGGACAGAAGGGGTTCACACACTTTCAAGCAGCACTGTACAAATGCATAGAGTATCTGTTCACTTTGATAACATTCATACAACTATTGTATGCCTATTTGCTGTCTGAAATTCAAAAATTTCAATATTTTTAGGCAATATTTAATAGGCATTTATGTAAGAGGTTAGGAAGGACGAGGGCAGCTGCTAGTGTAGTAGTTGGTGCTAGTGCCTTTGGAGCCAAAGGTTGCAGGTTTGATTCCCCCTCTAATATCCTTGAGCAAGGTACCTGCCCTATATTGCTCCCATAGAAAAAAAATTACCTTGTTGTATAAATGGGTAAATAATTGTAACCTTAACATTGTATGTTGCTTTAGAAAAAAAACCTCAGCTAAATGAAATAATTCAGAGATGATGGGCTTCTGCTCAAAACACAGTATTAAGGATGTATTTTCATTTAAGATATTATAACACCAGGTACATTTCTGCAACTGCTTCTGTCATTTTTGAATATATTATTGATGCATGGTCCTGAGCATGTTGCCCGGAGGTCAGACACACTGCGGTGTGGCCATCTGTCAGTGCTGGTTTACAGCTCAGCCTGTGTGAATGATCACATGGTGAGATCAAAGGCACAGAAATTCAACCTCTGCTCTCTTTTTCATCCACTAAAGCAATGAGTTTTAATTTCAGCCATTTTACCATGTTGATTATATGCACATATGAGCCTAGTTTATGAAAATCAAGTTTCCTTGAAAAAGATTAAAAGCAAACCAAAATGACTACTGTGTTGTGAAGAAAAACCTATTCAGCAACATTTGTTTCATACATAACAGCTGGCTCCAAGTAAGGCATCATGATAAGAGGATGTAAGATATACAAAGAGGACCATAGAGATGCATGAACAGCGTACACGGTGGAGCAGAAACAAAATGCTTTTAGTCACAAGAAGTAAAAACATTTGATTCCTGAAAAGCTTAACATTCTTGCTGCTATAGACAACCAGAAGCATCACAAATGGCTTTTAGGCAAAAATGAGTACAAAATAACAAGAACAACCACTGAATCTGGAACTTTACACGTGAAAAATCTTAAACATTTCAAACAGTGCGACCAGAATTCAGAACCACAAAAGAATAAAATGGCATCCATGAAGGCAGCCAGAGGTCAGATGTTTTGCAGGGCATGGCAGCTGCTCAGAGGTAGATATGTACGATAATTACATGTATTGAGATATTTGTATTTGATTGTGGTGCACTAGCCAGTCCTGCTAAATGAGACAAGCTTGAATATTATAAGTGAACAACTGCAAATTTAACATTGTAGCATTCAGTGTTTTTTTTTTTTTTTTTTTTTGTAACAAAATAATACAATAATATGATAATACAAAGTGTTTATATACTTCTGTATGCTACTGCACAGTTTGGGAGATGTAAAATTAAACTTCATTTACATAGTTCCTGTAGGAATTTTTACATTGTAATAGAACATTTGCTGTAACATCGAGTGTTAAGGGTGCAGAGTTCACTATATCTGAACTGGAGATTTCTTTTTGGAAAAAGACCTTGAAATCAGTATGGTTTAGAAGAAGTCACTGTCACATGTGTGCTAGAACAAATATAGAAACAAATTAGAGTGATTGTGTGCATTCACTTTGTCACACAACTTAAACATTGAGCTAATAAATGTACCGACAGAGAACTTATGCTTTTAGGTCATGTGAAATAGAATTTATGTTCGTTTAAGAAACTTGTTCATATATGCAATCATTTGTTTAATAAAATAGAAATTTAGCTGAACAGACTGTAAAATGAGAGTGAAATGTGCAGCTGCACTATCAAGATTATTTGGACATTATTTGAATTGTACCACACTTTCAACTGACAACTCAATAATTCCAGATGGAAGACTTCTACTTAACATTAGTTGTGAAGTGTTGGATGTCATATTTTCTTAATAGCTACATACTATTTTAGTAACTGATTTTTCTTGTTTTATCTTACTTGATTTCTGTTTTGCATTCTTCCAAATGTCCAGTTGTTTCCTCGGTATCTGCACATGTGCACACAAAAAGCCATCAAGCTCGTAGGCATACACTTAAATAGTAAGCATTTTGCTCATGCACAACATCAAACTTATTTACACTTAATGAAAACTGAAAAGAAAAATGCTGGTCAGAAGAACATAAATTGAAAGAGGTCAAATTATATTAATTTGGTGTGAAACAAATTAATACCCAAATTAGACAGTTACATCATCCCTTTCTAATTAATGACAGTATATTGCCTGGAGTCACTGATTGAAATAGAGTTACACTGATACAGAGAGGAGATTATTTTACATAAGTTAGACACAGAAACGTTGCTTTCTCCAAGACCCTGCTAATGAGGCAATAAATCTATGAAACCCATTCTGAGCATTAGACTGTTTAATGAGGAAAAAAAATCTTAGGGATATTTAAAATATATCAACATCCTGTTCACCTTGATCACCGCATGATAACAAAACTCTAGAACAAATAATCTGTCAAAATAATGAGTGAATGTATTCAAATGATCTTGCTGAAGACAAACATAGTTTGGGATCAGTTAGAATTTCCAAACGAGGGTATTATATCTCTTTGTATAACAGATGGCAAATAATACAGAATCAGTTTAGGGTTAGCCTTTCTTAGAATAATATTTAAGCAGAAGGAAAACTGGTCAAATAAAAAACTACTGAGCTGTCAAAAAGCTGATACTGGTCAAAGCACCTCACCTAACTCATACTGGGTCCAAACCTTAAGAAAATTGTAAATATGTGAATATGGAAGTTCAGAAAACATTGCAATGCAATAGAAATTGAAGACAAATCTAAGCAGGCAAAATTATACTAATTTCATTGTAAAACTAAGCATAAGGGTACTGTTCTAAATTTTACTTTGTGATGTTTATAGTATGGAAATAAATCTATGTATGTGTGGTTTTCAACAGTCAATTTTCAGTGCCTTGGATGTAGTTTGTCAGCAGAGAAACCTTTTGAAGTAATGATTTATTGTTCCTGGCATGATGAGAGTACAAGGTTAACCACCATTCATTCCTCTTCCCACAACTCAGACATGAATGAAACTTAAATATCTACACAGTGCACAGGAAGGGCCAAGGTTCATCTTAAGCCAAATACCCCTTAACAAGGATATGGCAAATAGGTGGTAAAAGCTGGATAACAGGAATAAAAACATAAATAATAATTTCCTGAGTAGGGGCCATCGAACCATCCAAATTTTACACATCCATCTTTACATTCATTTGTAATCAGTGACTGATGGAATGGCTTGACTAACCAAACCATCCTTCACATGGTTCCATATACAGTCATGTGAAACAAAAAACTTTTTGCAGTGATTATTTACTGATAGATGTAGAAAGTGCAAGGCTGCATGACATTGATACTGCTTTTCAAACTACCCATCTGTCAAACGTGAACAAAACCTTCACATTAGTCTGCTGTGGAGTTCATCCTGGGGCATCTCATGCTTATCCTTCAAACGAGGAGACTAACTCTGGAATTGTCCAGGTCAAGGACTCATGTTAGTTTGACTTTGGTTTAAATGATTCATGTGTACATTGATACTTGACACATGAGCAAGACACTATGGCACCGAATGTTGCTTTCACTGAACCAAAACCACTATCCGTAACATTCTGAACAAACTAATATTTCACGTTTGTATGACAATTCACTTTATTATATATGATCAACACCCAGAGAAGTAACAGCACACCATAACCTGGGTTACAGATGGACATGCAGAGTACACAACTGAAGGAGTAGCTAATCACATCACTAGTTTTCATTTATATAAGTACAACGCTGTGAAAAAAAAGTATTTGTCCCCTTCCTGAGTTCCTCTATTACTGGAAATTTTTGACTCTGAATGTTTTTAGGTCTTAAGCCAAAATCTAATACTATGTAAGGGGCACCCAAATGAACAAATAACAATTTTACTTAAAAAAAAAAAAAAATCACTTAAACAGCAAAGCTGTCCAACAACGGCTGGCACTCTCTGAAAAAGTAATCTCCTCTTGCACTCAACTACTGGTTGTGTCACCTTTAGCTGCAACAGCTAAATACAAATTCTTCCTTCTCTTTCTCATTCAATATGAGTTCTTTAGACCACTGTGGAGGAATTTTGGGCCACTAGTGTCCAAGATCTCCTCAGGACTAAATAGTGCTTCTAGAAAAATCACTTGTACACAGAATATTATTTCTAAGCTCTTGTAGATCATAGAGGTTTTGCTTTCAAATGAGAAATGAGTAGTTGTATTCTTGGTTAGCAGTGGCTTCCACCCATGTTAAACATATACAGTATGACATAAATCTAACTATTTCTGCTGCCTCTGTGTTTTTACACTGGTTGGCTATGGACTGGCATCCAGTACAGGGTGTGTCCTACTTGGCCTTGGGGCCCTTTTTCCTCTGGACCACTACCACCCTGACTTGGACACGGAGTTAAGGAAAGTGACTGAGAGTATGTTTGCCATTACTTTACTACTCTTTTCACTGATATGTTATGATACTAATTCCCTGGTTTTGTTTCACTTTGATTGTCCTTATTTCTTCAAAAGGATTTATGAAACTGAAATCAGACCCTTCCTGATTGATATAAACAACATCAAAGTCATGCCCTGCAAGACAGAATAATGAGAGAAGCAGCACAGAACTGTAAAATAAAAACAAATTCTCTAACCCATTCAGGTAACTTTCATATATGTGAACATGAAAATATGTATATGTTCAAGAGTGACTGCATATTTATGGCATTGAGGGACTAACCATTGAGCCTTTGAGGAATGTTCATTTTCTCTATTTTATGAAATATTGCCATTTGCTAAGTTTACTTTCATTTAAACCTGAGAAAAGCTTACTTATTTAATCAGTTATTATTTTGTTGCTAAGCCTGCTAAAGATGGAAACGTCTACCTTCTTTTTTTGTAAGCACAAACAGAACAGAGGATGAATTAGCAGAGTGAATCTGTCTAAAGACAGGCAAAGGCCCTATTATTCACAGTGTGTTACTTATGATTCTAAATTATACACACACACACACACACACACACATTTTCTAACCGCTAGTCCCATACGGGGTTGCGGGGAACCGGAGCCTAACCTGGCAACTCAGGGCGTAAGGCTGGAGGGGGAGGGGACACACCCAGGATGGGACGCCAGTCTGTCGCAAGGCACCCCAAGCAGGATTCGAACCCCAGACCCACCAGAGAGCAGGACCCGGTCCAACCCACTGCACCACCGTGCCCCCCTCTAAATTATACAGTTATGTTTAATTTCAACCAAAAAAACAAGATATATTTTACCATAGACAGCTAATTATGAATAAAACAAAAGTTCTGTGAACAACATGTCTCAGACTTATGAGTTGGTTCTGTCCAATGCTTCAAACTAAACATAAACAGTTTCCGTTAGACCTGATTAATGATCTAATGGTGGCATTTTCTGTTTGGTGTAGGTATTATTTGTGTAAGAAATTGATTAGTTTTATTAGTTTGTAGACTATACCTCCCTAAACTCCATTAAAATTACATATCAGTATGTTGCTGAGTTTCTAAGTTATTTTTGCCTGATTTTTGATCATAGGAAGTAAAATTTTGAGAATAACTAACTACAACAGTAATTACTGTTAAGTAATTCAATATCCGTGTTTCTTTTGTTGAGCAGCTGTCCAGTCTCTGCTTTCCTCTTCCAGTGTAAAGCAATTGACAAATCTTCAGTGCTCTTTTTTTAACCCTAACCCCTTTGATATTGTCCATTTCTGCATTAAGACTTGTCTTTCCACTGAATCCCCTACTTTTGGTCATCTGTCCTGCAGTCATGTTTAACTGATTCAGTGAAAAAAAAAAAAAAAGTACTGAAGAACACCTGAGTTAATAAAATGAATGTGTAATAAAAATAATCTACAGGCTAAAAAAGGAAAACAAAATAATGTGGTTTGGATAGAGAAGAAAGTAATTAATTAGCTAGTCAAGTTAGAAGAAATAAAATCAATGACAACATATTTTACATCTTTTATGTCTGTAAGGAAAAATACATTCTCCGTCAGCTAGCAATCTGAAAAGTAAACAGAATACTGCTTCAGAAATAAAACTACCAAACACAAAGTTCTAGTTCAACTATAATGCTACCACAATAAATTCATTAATTAAAAAATAGTACTTTTTTTCCAAGGGGGGCGCGGTGGCGCAGTGGCACAGTGGGTTGGCCTGGGTCCCGCTCTCCGGTGGGTCTGGGGTCCAAGTCCCGCTTGGGGTGCCTTCTGATGGACTAGCGTCCTGTCCTGGGTGTGTCCCCTCCCCCCTCCAGCTCTGTGCTGCTGGGTTAGGCTCCGGCTCCCCGCCACCCTATATGGGACAAGCGGTTCAGATGATACGTTTTTCTCAACTGTTTCACAACTTAATATAACTTGTTTCCATATTATTGTCAAGGAAAATGGAGGAGGCTGGACCCAAGTACAGGCTTGTTTCTTCAAAGTCAAAGAACTAGGCTGGTTCTCATGGTGGGGAACGGGTGAATGGTCGGTTGATCGACGATTAAGGGCTAGAACGACAATCCAAAGTCAAGGATGAGGGACGAAGAGAACAGTCGTGACCAGGGAGACGTGAAGCTGGGTTAAGGAGTGAAGAGCAACAGAACATGGAATGCAATAGGCTCAGAAGCACAGAGGGGACGGTTGTCTCTAGTGAGATTCTGCAAAGGGACAGTGGTGGATTGGCTGCTCTTGTACCAGGTCGCGCTGAGTAGGACCAGGTGCCTGGGCTGTGGTGAGGGGCATAACAATTATGTATTAATGGCACTGATTTCTAACTGCAAAATATGCTTTAGTATATATTCATAATACGTTTTGGGCTCCAGATGAATACATACATGTGTAATACTTGCTGTATTACTTAACATATAACATTAGCAATGGCAGCAATGGCAGTAGCATCACCTGGCAATAATTTCTGGAGTTATTACTGCTGGAAATTCAATTAGTTTATTCCATACATGACCATACTCAACCAACATTGCAATTTACAACCAGTTTCCTTCAGCTAAGGTAAAAAAAAAAAAAAACTGTGCTCATTATAAAATGATTATGGGGATAGTCTAGTGTGGAAAACCAGTTTCCAGTTTATGGGTGATTAAATATTGTAGTTACAGCTTCTAAAAATTCAGAAAACAAAATGTAATATAAAATTATAAAAATACATACATAAATGTGTAAATTTAAATTATGAAAAAAATAAAATTTAATATGTGGGTACATATTAAAATGATGCTCCCAAAGCAACTGAAGCTATGGTTAGGACAGTGAATCATCTGTCTGCCTTGTAGATAAGCCAGCTGATGTGCACAGATGGCCTGGCCGTACTGTGAGACAGCAAATGCACGGTTCCCCATCGCCTCTGTCATCATGGCTGTGATTTAGAACCTCTCTGATAGGCTGGCCTCCAACAGCAGCAAATGTGTAATCTTATCTGCTTCTGACTTACAAGGAGTAGGGTGGAAAGGGCAGCATGTATAGAAAACGAGGGACAATGACAGAGAATGCTACTCCAGACTTGTTAGCGATACAAGATTTTAATATCATACCTTGCCTGAAGTTTCAACGATCAGGGTATACCGGGTATTGTTTAATTTTTCAACCAAGGTTTTAATGTTAATAATTTGCACAGCTAGATAGTTCTGTTG
Organism: Scleropages formosus; assembly: GCF_900964775.1. NCBI lineage: Eukaryota > Metazoa > Chordata > Actinopteri > Osteoglossiformes > Osteoglossidae > Scleropages > Scleropages formosus. Next base: position 12,840,323 of record NC_041825.1, on the reverse strand, counting down.
AACAATTCAGGTTGTTTGAGTCATTCAAGCATAGACCTTCCAGTGTTATGTCCATTTTCAAAAACTGTATCACCCCACTGACCTTTACGTGGTAACTAAAAGGTTGTGAAATATGATTTCTCAATAGCATTGTGTTTTTGGCCACATTACGTCATGATTATAAATTTAAACTTGAGTGGTTTCCTCACAGACTGTTCTGGTGCTTTTAAATAGTTTGTTCACATGTTTCATATTTTCTACAGAAAGTCTCTCCCTGGCACCATGCTATCTGAAAACATGCCCAGGTGACATTATTTGCTATAGTATTTGAAATTGGTGACAACAGGGTAGGGTAGTCAGGCTTGTGTCTGTCAGGTCCATCATTTCAGTTCATAAAATCTTCAGTTCATGAAAAGACAGCAAAATCACATTATCATTAGATATTTATATACTAAATACAATAGTTGCTGAATGGGAGCACAGTTGGGCAGTTTAAGATTATGTTGTGTAGGTATTGGTTTTAAATCATTGACCTAAGCTATGTTATGCCATTTTCTCAACAGTAATTCTTTTTTCTTTTTTTCCATGTGACAATATGACAAGTTTGAAAAGGACCACTATAAATCGTCATCATTCTCAACTGCATAGAATCACCTAATTTGTACTTTTCTGAAAAATTGGTAATGCCAACTGCAGCTGCTACAAATAGCAACTTGATATGATTTCCAACTTTAAAATTAGGTACAGTATGATCATGCTGTGCTTTCCTAAAAAATATAAACCATGGTCACTGTCTTTAAAATTAGTCTGTTATTATAATTAAGGGGTTACTAAAACATTTTAAAGATCCTGCTGATATGTTCTTTACGATCGGTATGTATTCAAGGCAAAATACCCATACTATGAGGTTGGAACGTTTTTTTTCTAAGAATCTTTTATTCAAATTATCAAAACTTAAAAAATCCTCTAAAAATTGTCAGAAGACAACTCGAAAGTCTCCTAATCTTGTAAACTCAAAATTTTAACAAAACAAACATATGCTTTTTATTCTCTGAAGTAGACCTTTTAAATGCTCCTTAGTCATAGTTGCTTTTTTCAGCACTTCTTTCACTAAAAAGGAAGTTGGATGGCATCTAGCAAAAATCACCATTTCAATCTCTGTGTTTAACTCATACTTCAAAATTATGTCATGGACGATGTTTTCTTTGTTCAACCCTCAAAGAGCAGAAAACAAATTTGTTCAAGTGATCAACAGTTTAATCAACATTTTGACATACCCAAAAACCTGAAGATTATTATACTTCTTGATCTTTTTTTACAAAAGCAATATAATTTCACATGCATTGAAATTGAACGACATTGTCCACCTATAACAGATCAAAGTATTTTTTTCAGAAGTTACAGGTATAATAAATCAACCATCAGCATGTGCAAAGGAAAGGACAGTCAACAAACTGGCAAGTAAATCTCCCTTCTTTTCCATCCTCCAAAATCACCATGCCAACAAGAACAGTTACCTGACAGACGAAATGTGTAGCTGTATAAATCATTATTGCACAGAAAATGATTCACTTGGCTCTAGGCAGGTGAGCGCTGAGGTCAGCCTTGTTGGACACAGAATTGCAAAGAGCTAGATTTGGGTGAAAATGGTAGTAGGGAGAGGGAGGTGAATGAGTTAAAGGTTTCAAAACTGAAATAATAAGATTTAAAATGTCAAGCAGCACCACCAGTTTGCTCAATTATTACTGATTGAAGATGCAATTTGAAATGTTCTTTGAGGCCTATGATTAGCCTGAAGGGCTGTCTTTAATTCAGACTGTCATGGTTTTAAAGTTAGAGGGTTGTTTCATGGGGATCTAAGAATAGGTTGGTCAGTTATGGCCTATGGACATGACATCACTAGTAGAAGTCAGAATAAAGGAAAACATAAACATTTTGACATCACATTCAGTGTTCTGCAGATGTATGGAATTTCACTTCCATGCCAGCTGTTAATTGATAAAACTTTCAGAGAAACATAGTAATTTTGAACAAATTGGACATTCATCCATTTAGAGCGGGCAGCATTCGAGATTATACCACAGTGAGGGGAAACATGGAGTAACACTTTGACATATGGTGAAAAGTGTGACGTGTTATAATATGGAATGGTTGAACTGTTAATCTGTAAAGATTTTCTGGGAGTGAAATTAACACGTATCTAGACAGTTGTGCATTTATAAATATTATGGTTTTAGTGTATTTCTATTTAAGATTTCTAAGCTTTTTTGAAATATTCACTCACGAGAATACTGAGGGCAGCAGGCGGGAGAAAAGCCAGGAGACCAGGATAGTAGCACGGAAGACAGTTAGGAAGGTATGACTGACAGCTTTGGCATAAGGAATCTGGCAGAGGTGTTGGGAGATGACAGTCACATGACACAGGGAGCAACACGATGCTTTGTCACTAGTGCCAAACTGTTTTGCTAATTAATCATCAAGTATTTATGCATTCTGTTCTGCAGATTGAGATGCTGCTGAAATATCAGATGGTCAATCTAATATTATTCCAAGTTTCAGTAGTGAAAAACCCAGTCCTGGAGATACATCCTGCCTTAACATCTACAGGATCTGCCCTTGTCTCACAACAAGCTCTACGGAACTCCGTGTCCAGGCCATGATGATATCCCACCTGGACTACCGCAACTCTCTCTTGTCTGGTCTTCCTTCCAGCCTGTGCCATCAAACCTCTCCAGCTGATACATAATTCTGCTGCACGAGAAGTGTTTGGCCTCCCCAAGCGTTACTTATGTATCCCCTTCCTCGCCTTGCTGCACTGGCTTCCTATAGTTGCCTGGATGAAATTCAAGACTCTGATAATGGCCTACAAAGCGTTCAACAGTTTTGTATCTACAAGACATGATGACTCGTTACACTCCAACCAGACTGCGATGCTTTCCACCTGTACCCACTTAATGGTTCCAAGAGGTCAAAATTCAAAAACATGAAGGTTTTTGTTCTAATGTGATGGAATGACATCCCGCTCTCACTCAGAACTGCCGAATCTGTCTCTACATTCAAGAAGGGTCTCAAAACACATTTCTTTCAGAGTCACTTCTTCCTTGATTGCATAAATGTTCAATTAACTTTTATGTGTTTGTTATGTTTAATACTTTTTAATAATTTGTTTATTGATGGAAAAGCCTGTATGCAACAACTCGTGTTATGTATAATGGTTTATATGGTGGAATGTGACAGTTACGCTGTACTGACATATCACATATTTGCATCCAAATCTCTCCTTCTGTTAATGTAATGCACTTTTCTGTATTTTTCTTGGAGATGTACGTCACTTTAGAGAAAAATGTCTGCTAAATGAATAAATTTAAATGTAAATGTAAATGGAAAAATACTCACACAAGCAATTCAGGAGCCAATGCCTGTCAAACTGTTTTCTTTGAAACTGCACAGATGAGAGTTTACAAAGACACATCTATTAAATACCTAAAATCCATCACTGTGACTGTTTTCCTAAAATGCACCCTCTCAAGGGAACTGTTCTGTTTCACTACTCTTGCCTCTCGCTGGGATCTTTAAGGATGGCCACGGCTGCTCTCTAGGGCCACCCCTGGCTGCAGGGACTAGCAGGGAAATGTTAAACTTCAGCTGTTTTCCCACATTCTTCCTCAGTCGGTCCGCTGCTAAATCGGGGTAGAAGCTCCGTGAATGCCAATGAGCACTTGGTCACCCTGGAGCTCTGGATCCGCATGCCTAAGTGGCCAATGTCAGCTTGCCAGAAGCAAACTGGAGGTCTTAAGGAACAAACTGAGCATTTAACAATGAGCCAGTCATCCAGCCACCCCCCCTCCCCCAACATCTCTCTAATAATGTATCTTAAAGGGTGAGAAAAAGGTTTAGTGGTTTAACATTTAGTGTTATGGCCCTTGCATTAATTATCTACATTGAACTTGATTCCCTGGTTTAGCCAGCAGCAATTGTGAAAAAAGTGTTAAAAATTAAAATGGATGATTCTGTTGAAATACCATATTATTGTTTTACATTTCATGAGTGCAAATTGCATTTAATTTAATAAGCTGTAAAAAAGAATTAAAATAATTTTCATTAAATGTGAACTATACCTACCTTAATTAAATTCAAACATAATCTTAGCACGTATATAAATAGCTCAATGTTTGCATAATGGTGTCAAACTCAATGTTTTTACATGAACTCTTCTGGTACAAGCTTGCACTGGATAAAAATGATCAGATTAAAACAATTTCATGAAATTCGAAAACATTATTTGTTTTATTGGGGGGCAGTGGTGGCATAGTAGGCTTGGCCAAGTTTCTCTCTCCAGTGGGCCTGGGGTTCGAGTCCTGCTTGGGGTGCCTTGTGGCAGACTGGCGCTGCCAGGCTAGGCTCTGGTTTGCCATGATCCTGCTTGGGACAAGTGTTTTCAGACAGTCTGTGTGTATGCGTGTGCGTGTGCGTATGTTTAATTGTTGAAGAAATTAAAGTCACAACATCGACATAGTTGCTTTGTCATCATGAAGCAGTATCTTTGAAACAGCAAAATCATGATAAAACACTCATTTCTGAAAAGGGGGGGGGGTCTTGAAAGAGATATTATTTACAGTAAATCTATATGTGGAAATCATTCAGGTAGATCTAACCTTTGCCGTACCTATGGCCACAAGTGCCCTCAACATCACAGAAAACGTCTTAATTCACATTTTTTTAGCATGACAAATCCGTGCTTAACATTACTTTCTTGGGTTACATGACTGCATGCAGTACCCATCGGCTAAAGTATGGCGGTCTGCTGATAAGGGTGCTGGTTGTAAACCTATTTCCAGGCAAAGCACTACTGTAAGGGATTCAGCAACGGTGAATTTGGCAGCAGATTATGTTACAAATTGTGTAGTGATCTGTGTGCTGCAAACCACTCTGACCACTGGAGCAGGTTGATGATTTATGTTGTCCTACATGATAACATAGATGAACTCTTGATCATGCTGGTCAGTGCCAGTGTGCAGTGGGGAATTGTACAGCCTAACTACAAGCCTATGGGCTAACACACCAGAATTTGGGAATTCAGCCTACCATGCTGCTTCTGTGAGATGGGACTGAATGCTTGCATCCCGGCCAAAGCAATTTCACCAGTGTCTGTGGGTTTAGACCAAGTTAAAGTCAGCCTCACTGGCAAAAAAAAAAAAAAAAAAAAACATCCTAAGGTCAATACCATCTTGGAATACAGATGTGTACTTTACATGCACACACTCACACATATTCATTAACTACTTGCTTTGTCAGGATTGCAGCGGTCCAGAGCCTATCCTGGAATCACTGGAGCATTGTAAGTTCATCTGGAAGGCATGTTTTTTGGACTGTGGGGGGTTGGTGGAGTAGACCCATCTGGATAACATGAAATCTCCACAAAGACTGAGCTGGATTCAAAACAATGCCCTGATGGTCCTGGTGCTGTAAGGTGGCAGCACTACCCACTGCAGCACCATTCCTCCCAGACATATATTTTTGTCTACGATTTCCATACTGAGTCAAGCTGAAATAGCACAGCATCTTTAACTAAATCTGTGCTGACAACAGGCAAGCCTGTGAATGCACTGTTAGCAGTGCACTGAGACATACATTCTAAAATAAACTAGCTGAAGTTTTTCACCAAAGCAAGTAATGCAAAGGAGGTTGTTTGTTCAACATGTGTATGAATTTTGTTTTAAACATTACGAATTGGCGAGGAAATTTTTAGATTATACAGCTAAGAGTTTGAAAGCAGAACATAAACACTCCATACCCTTTGTGGTCACAGGTCGTCTCTGTTCATGGCATCACTCTCTCTTTCATTGTCCACTTCACCAATCGGTGCTATGTTCTAATAGGGGACCGTCACATTCACCCAGGTGACCAAATGTGATTCCCCAGCAACACTCAAATCCAACAATGTATATCCACACCATGTAGTTGTACAGTCAGAGGTATCCAGCTCATTCTGTCTGAATACTGTATTTGGCAAAAATTCCATCCACTGAGCTGCTATACAGCACGTTGTTCACTCTTGTGTGTATAGTATAAAGTTAATACATTTAGAATATAAATTAAGACTCATGATAGACTTCTGCTGCAGTATCTAAAGCTCATTGTCTATTATTGAATGCACTATTTGTATACCCTGAGTTATATGTTGCTTGAGAGGCAAGCCTCTGCCAAATGACTAAATGTAAATTTAAATATCTATGTTCATTTCATGACATTAATTAAATTTTCATAAAAAAATTTTTCACCCACTAGACAAAATTGTTTTGTACAACCCAACAGCATATTGCATTTTCTGCTTTTCCACTGACCACTGTGGGAAAAAATCCATTCTGCTTTCTGAAAAGCTGGCAATTTTTGAAAACAAACAAGAGGTGATCTGGGACAACAAGAAAGATCCATACTTATTCTAACTGACTTTGTTGTTAAATAGAGATGTATTGTTGGTGTTTACTACCACCGGGTATTTTCTTTGAGTAAAGCAAAAATAGCATTGTAATGTGTTAATGATGATTATACACAGTAGAAGAATAAGTTACTTGCTGTGTCTTTGTTACTTATTCAGTAAATCCATATGACTTGGCACAAGCATATCCACATACACTCACCAGCCACTTTATTAGGTAGACCGTCCTAGTACCAGGTTTGACCCCGTTTTGCCTTCAGAATTACCTTAATTCGTGGCATAGATTCAACAAGGTGCTGGAAACATTCCTCAGAGATTTTGGTCCATATTGATAGCATCACGCAGTTGCTGCAGATTTGTCTGCTGCACATCAATGATGCGAATCTCCCATTCCACCACATCCCAAAGGTGCTCTATTGGATTGAGATCTGGTGACTGTGGAGGCCATTTGAGTATAGTGAACTCATTCTCATGTTCAAGCAACCAGTTTGAGATGATTTGAGCTTTGTGACATGGCGCGTTATCCTGCTGGAAGTAGCCATCAGAAGATGGGTACACTGTGGTCATAAAGGGATGGACATGGTCAGCAACAATACTCAGGTAGGCTGTGGCATTTAAACGATGCTCAGTGGGTACTAAGGGGCCCAAATATCCCCCGCAGCATTACACCACCACCACCAGCCTGAACCATTGATACAAGGCAGGATGGATCCATGCTTTCATGTTGTTTACGCCAAATTCTGACCCTACCATCTGAATATCACAGCAGAAATCGAGACTCATCAGACCAGGCAATGTTTTTCCAATCTTCTATTGTCCAATTTTGGTGAGCCCGTGTGAACTGTAGGCTCAGTTTCCTGTTCTTAGCTGACAGGAGTGGCACCCGGTGTGGTCTTCTGCTGCTGTAGCCCATCTACTTCAAGGTTCAATGTGTTGTACATTCAGAGATGCTCTTCTGCATACCTTGGTTGTAACGAGTAGTTATTTGAGTTACTGTTGCCTTTCTATCAGCTCGAACCAGTCTGGCCATTCTCCTCTGACCTCTAGCATCAACAAGGCATTTTCGCCCACAGAACTGCTGCTCACTGGATATTTTCTGTTTTTCTGACCATTCTCTGTAAACCCTAGAGATGGTTGTGCGTAAAAATCCCAGTAGATCAGCAGTTTCTGAAATACTCAGACCAGCCCGTCTGGCATCAACAACCATGCCACGTTCAAAGTCACATAAATAGCCTTTCTTCCCCGTTCTGATGCTCAGTTTGAACTTCAGCAGATCGTCTTGATCATGTCCACATGCCTCAATGCATTGAGATGCTGCCATGTGATTGGCTGATTCGATATCTGCTTTCATGAGCAGTTGAACAGATCTAACTTATAAAGTGGCCGGTGAGTGTATATATACACACACACACACACACACACACACACACACTTTCAGAACCGCTTGTCCCATACGGGGTCACGGGGAACCGGAGCCTACCCGGTAACACAGGGCGTAAGGCCGGAGGGGGAGGGGACACACCCAGGACGGGACGCCAGTCCGTCGCAAGGCACCCCAAGCGGGACTCGAACCCCAGACCCACCGAAGAGGAGGACTGCGGTCCAACCCACTGCGCCACCGCACCCCCCTTGTGTGTGTGTGTGTGTGTGTGTGTGTGTGTGTGTGTGTGTGTGTGTGTGTGTGTGTGTGTATATATATATATATATATATATATATATATATATATATATATATATATAAAACCGTTAGCAAAATATATTGCCACTGCACCCCCATATACATTATAATGTTATATAAAATAGATAACATGTCATGTGATATACAAAAATATATAAGAATCTGAAGACTATGGAGTCATATAATAGTTTCAGCTGAAATATTTTGAAATAGGGGGACGCGGTGACGCAGCGGGTTTGGCCAGGTCCCCCTCTCTCTGGTAGGTCTGAGATTTGAGACCTGCTTGAGGTGCCTTGCGACAGACTGGCCTCCCGTCCTGGGTGTGTCCCCTCCCCCTCCAGCCTTGCACTCGGAACAAGCAGTTTCAGACAGTGTGTCTGTGTTTTGAAATATTTAAATGTTTTATTAAAACTGTTAAATGTATTGCAAGTTTCATTCTTAATCACCCTTTTTCCCAGAAAATGATTTGTAATTGAATTACCACAATTTAACAGTGTGTGGGGGATAGATACTAAACAATGTGTCAGTCTCTAACCTTAATTTTCCTCAGTGTTTTGTTATGCCAGGACACTTGTGTGAAAATTACCTCCTCTTCATTTAAAGGTAAATACGGACTACAAATTAGGAAGCAAATTTATGATGTAAGAACATGATTACCGTTCTGGTAAGGACACTTCTACTCGACAGAAATGCACTTGCTGCTCATTGGGTTGTACAAGGTGACTGTGTGGTACATCCTAAAGATTCAGCACATGCAATACACTGCACTGTATTTTCAGCTTTAATAGACTTTTTGCTGCAGTGATATTATGTAGAATGGCTGTGCCCACAGTAAAAATTACCACTGCCCACCTCTTGCACATCAATTATGTCACACTGGCTAATGTTGTTCCATCCACAGCCCATGTGTTCCGTAAAATTGTAGGTAACCTGCTCTGTACCGGGACAAAGTGTTGTTGTTTACTTAAATGTAGAAATGTAGGCATTACTGGATAAGTACTGTATGCTTTTCACAAAAATCAGAACTAACTGTTAGGAAATTTAAATGTGGGTGGTAATTCTATGGTATCACAACTTGCAAAACCTTTTAAAAAGTGGTTCAGGAATTGTTGGTTGTCATGAGGCCATTCCTAAATAAAATGTAGGTTTTTGTATTAAGAGTTATGAGCACATTTGTAGTTTTTTTGATAACTGCATCATGTTTTAGTGGGAACATACTTTAAGATGGTGCTAAACAAGCATGAAGCTGAACAGTGTCCAAAGGGACCAGAAGACAGCTTGATCACCTAAAGAGCCTGCAGCTGGTCAACATGCTTATCTGCTCAGCGTACAAGCTCAAATAGCTGGAAATAAAGGCTGTCAGAGAGTTGATATCAACTTGAATAGGCCTAAAAGAACCTCCACACTTGTCTTCATTAATATTTAAGTGACAGTGTAATTTTCTGTGTAAAGTAGATAAGAGGTGGGAGGATTATTGGACAGTCCTATGATAAAGGTATAATTGTGCCCAAATATCTCCTCCCTCAAACATGTCCTCTAAGCAAACAGGGACATTTGCTACATCATTACCTCCCCTCTAGATCAGTTGCAATCATGCCATACATTTATTAGTCTGCAAACGTCTGCTCTGTGGTGTTTATTTCAGAGGAAATTAATGTTGTGGCATTTGCTTTCGATGTTTGATTCCTGTAGCCCTCTTATAGCCCTCCGCTCAACTGTTTATTCATTAGGCCTTCATAAAAAGGACGTTGCATTAGCAGAACGCCAAAATAAGTCTAAAAGAGGATAAGACAGATTCAAATGGATTCATGCAGTTAAAAAATGCAAAATGTTTTGTCACAGTAGTGCCGCCGAATTTGGTACTCAAAACACAAAGCACTCGTTTAAGAATTAAAATTAACATTTAAAAAGCATGTCAGCTGTCAGAATATATTCCAGTTGTCATTTTTTTAAAAATTGTATTCTCTTAATGTTTCTGATCACGGTAGGAGGGCCTACAGATAATTGAATTGTTTAGATTATAAGAGACATTACATGGTGTTATTATCAACACGATGGCAATTGCTTCTTGTTCTATGAAATACAGTATGACCCAAAAAAATGCTTGTGTTCTGGAAGGATAATAATAATGTATAAACTGCTATGCTTCTTTAAGAACTCACAGCAATTTCTCTTATTTTGTGTGACACTGTCTAGTGATACACCACAGTGAAGATGAATACAGTTAATAGGCTGTGACACAACCATTAACTAGAACCGTAATGAAAGTGTAATGGAATCAAACATTAAATGTGATGTAGAACACTAACAGACACAGGTAAATGTTTAAACATCATCCACTAAGGACTTCATCTTTTTTTCTAAATGGTTTGCCCTTGAACTTCCGTAATCAACAAATACAAATTATATGCAATATTAAAGCAAATGAATACTTCTGCAAGACTGAAACAGATTTAGTACAGAACTCAATTATTAATCCTAACTATTTTGTAGTGTGATGCGCTCTGGGTGCGGATGGGACAAGGGAGGATACATAGACAGCGTTCATTATCGGTGCTTATTGGAACACCGGCACACAGCGAGCGGTTTTGACGCGAATCAATGGAAATTCCCACAATTCCCAACTATTTACAATAAACTTCTGTTCTCGCTGGAACATGACGCTCTTCAGTAACACGGGTCCTTAGAATATTTAATGATCAGGCAGCACGGTTGCACAGTGGATAGCATGGTTACATCACATCGCTTAGGCTGTACACTCAGGACTAAGTTTGAAACCAGTTCTCTGAGGAGTTTGTATGTTCTCACTGTGTTAATATGCGCTTCCTCTTAGTGCTCTGGTTTCCTCCCACATTTCTAAAATGTGTGTCTCAGATGAACTGGCCACTGAAAAAAATTGCCCTTTGTTGTACATATGTGAGTGAATAATTGTTTGGACAACTGTCACCCTGCATTGGACAAGTGGTTATTGTTAGTGAGTGTATGTATTTTATGAAAAGTAATTTGGTTATTACCATAAAGTGCTGTTCTGGGACATATTTTTTTTTCCTATTATGCTGATTAAGTTTTTAAGAAATACATATTCTCAACTCTCTCACTAGTAAAAATATAATTAGGTGGCACAGATTAACCTTAACCTTGCATATTCCAGTAAGTGACTACAGTAGGTGCATTTTGTCACACTGAATTGGATTAATATGAACATGAAAGCATATATGCAGATAACAGAATCGTGAGTGATTTTCATAGAAGAGAAAAGTTCAATTGCTAATTATGCTTAGAAAACAGTAAACAGGAACTAAGGCTTTGAAGTGAATAAACCACCAACAACAAGAAGTCAAGGGGAACAGTACAAATGCAACAAGAGAGATGAGAGTGCAGTTAAGGAGCTCTTGATTCACTAGCATACAGCATCTACATTAATTTGCTTTTAGGAAGAATTTTTAAATCTTTATTTATTTCTTTATTTATTTATTAAGACCTGCTTTTTTCAGGATGTAGAAAAATCCTCAGATAAAAGAAGAATATATAAATTATCAGGACTGTTCAATATGGTATTGACCTTTTGTTGAAAACGAGGGCTGATTTGTTCATTGATTACTGATCACTGCATTTTATAATGGGATAAGTTTTACAGTACTTGATAATGAGTGATAATATTACATTTCTGATGATTCAGAAAGTACTTCAAGTAAAATTCAGTTCCTTACATTTGTTTCTCATTCTTCTTTGTGTACTGTATCAGCAAGAAAATTAGATAAGAAAGGGTCATTTCAGGAAGACAAAATTATGCAACTGACTATTATACTGTAGACTGTTGTCCTCTATTATAAATGCACACACAATTATTTAGTAAGAATAGATAATAGTGATGCTGAGACATTTTAAAAAACTCTAAAATTGCTAAACTGAAAAGAAAAGCCTTGAATTCCATGGAAATATAAATGATTTGTAGTCTTCCCACGATATAAGTGGGATATGATGCTGGATTCAAGAGATATGCGTTTATAGATACTTTTTTTTTTTTGCGTCAGAACATACATTTAAAAATGCTGAGTAAGGTCTTGGACATAATGATGTCTTTACTCTTTTTCATGTAGAGAGTCACCACCATAACACAATATGTATATAACAGATACATATACACACACACACACATTTTCAGAACCGCTTGTCCCTTACGGGGTCACGGGGAACCGGAGCCTACCCGGCAACACAGGGCGCAAGGCCGGAGGGGGAAGGGGACGCACCCAGGACGGGACGCCAGTCCGTCACAAGGCACCCCAAGCGGGACTCGAACCCCAGACCCACCGGAGAGTAGGACTGCGGTCCAACCCACTGCGCCACCGCACCCCCCCAGATACATATATTTTCAGTTTTATCACTGGTGTAAAAAGCAGCAGTACACTGATCAGTTCTGCTTGATTAAAGCAGAGCTCAGATGACTAAAAATTGAGGTGCATTTGCATATTCTGACATTAAATTCCTTTCAACATCAAAAGAGACAGGACAAATATGCCACCGTACTGAAATTGATCTGGTCAGAGTTATGAACGATATCCTCCTATTAGCTGATGCAGACTTCCCAGCGCTGCTCATCCACCTGTATCGCATGTCAGCTTTTGGCACCATTGATCACAGAATCTTGCTGCACAGGTCTGAGAAGTTCCTGCACCTTTCTGGTCCTGTGCTCCAGTGTTCAGCTCCTATGTTACAAGTAAATTTCATTACATATATCTGACAGCTCCTCTCTCTCCTTGCTATCTCCTGTGTGATATGGAATACCTTGGCCTTTAGTGCTGGGGCCACTGTTTCTCTCATTATCTATCTTACTGGTAGGTTATATAATCTGGAAAAACAATATTAATTTCCACTCCTATGTCAGTGATGCATAGCTCTATTTGTCACCAAGCCTTCAGATACGCTTTCTATTAAGCACCTGTCCCGCTGTCTGAATGACATCAAGGCCTGGATGGGTGCCAGCCATCTTACCTTGAATGAGGTTTAAACTGATATTTTGCTCCTGGGACATGAAAAATTCCCAGCAGCAAACTCTTTCAGTTGAATCATAAGGACCTAAATTTCAGCAAAACATCATCTAAAGGGAATTTTGGTTTTCACTTCAATCCAAAGCTGTTTTACAAACATTTCATCTCTGTATCATATACCAAAAAAATCATGTCTTCATTTCTGCCAGACTTGGCTACTGCAAGTATTTACCCTCTAAATTGCCCTGTTTACATCATCTCCACCTTTCAGCTTGTCCAAAATGCTGGCGTTAGGATTATTGTCATTTCCCAGAAACACTGCCATGGCACTCCAAGTCTTCCAGCTCTTCATTGGCTATCCATTATATATAGATGCAACCCACATTTACATATTTAGCTGACACTTTTCTCTAAAGTGACTTACAATGTTAAGGTACTTACCCCTTTAAACAGGTGGGTAATTTTTAACATAGAAATTTAGGATAAGTACCTTGCTCAAGGGTACTACAACCAGAGGTGGGAATCAAACCTGCAACTTGTGGGTCTAAAGGCAGCAGTGCTAACCACTACACTACTAACAGTTCCAACTGCAACTCTATTTCTTCAAAATTATACTATATCAGTTTCAAAATACTGTTCATGACCTACAAGGTGCTCAAGGGTCTGCAACCACCTTTCATTTCCATTGTGCTCTATAATTTCAGGACACTGATTTTCTCATATTCCCAGAGACCTGGATGACAATTCTGCAGAAACTCTGGAACATCTTGCCTACTACAGTAAGACTCCCCTCCTCCATTGCAGTTTTTAAAGGTAGACTCAAATCCTATATCTTTAATATTGTATTATAACAGTTGTTCCCAGATGATGCATTCATAAGCTGTGCACTGTTTTTCTCATTTTCCCTAAGGTGTGACAGGGCCCTGGGAACACAAGCCTGGCATGGCATGCAGTGGAAATACCTTACTGCTGCCCTCTGAACAGGTCGTCTACTGCCAGGAATCAAAAACTGCCTACAGCAACCAATGAGATTTGTGGCCTGGAGCTGACGATTGTCTCCCTCAACTGTAAAAATTTCACTCACTCACTCACTATTGATAGATTCTCATGTTAATGCAGGATCCTTGAAGCACACAACAGAATTCCAGTCCACAGTAAAACTGTAAAATTTAGGCTGAAAAATTGCAGCATGAGTCATTTGGTGTATTTCTTAATTTAAAAAGAAATAACAATGTTCATGTAGTATTGATCTGTAGTTATAAAAAATATCTATGATATTAGTTAACAATATTAAATGAAGAGCAGATTAAATTTCCTTCTAATTGTAAATTGTGTTTTTTTTTTTAAAAAAATTGGTAATTATGTTAGTAATTTGTTATTTAAAAGAAAAAGACTTTTTTAAGTGAGCAATTTAACTTTAGGTTCATAAACATTAAAACACCGTTTCATAATGTGAAATTCTGCATCTCAAATGTCCTTTTAAATAATTCATACAAACCATGTAATAATAATAAATGTGCTGAAGTTGCAAGAAAGAGCAAAACAGAATCATCCAAATTCAATTTGCTGGGTTGAAACTCTCAAAGAAGCTCCATCAGAACAAAGTAATCTTTTCGGTAGCTTGAAGTGATTAATATTTTATTAGGCTCTCTTTCTTAGTACCTTTGGTTACTGGATATTATCATATCACATAATTTGAAATGCAGTACAAGTAAGAAGTAAATGTTGTGCATGGCTGAAGTGCTGTTATATGGAATATTGTTTAAATCAACCTCCATTCACCTCCTATTTTTCAGCAAAAACTATTGAAGTGATAGTTAAAGTAGTATTGGAGGCATCCATTATCTATAATGTATTAATCTAGATTTAAAATGAATGCAAATGTGTAAAGATATTTGAAAACGCCCAGGAAATCTGTAGCTGTTTTCAAATTTTTAGTTTTTTTTTTTTCTTTTTTCATGTTAAGGAAAGGGGTTCATTGCTATTTAAACTTTTTACACATGAATATCAGAACAAAAATTTCTCAGAACTTGAACGAATAACCCTTCCTCTCTACTCTGGCTATTGTAAATGTGAACTGTCTTCACCTTAACCGGGAATACAGATGTCTACATGGATGACAGCTTCTCAAGTCTTATCAAAGTGACACTAAAGGAAATGTCAAGTTACATTTCAAACAGCTATCAAAAGCTGTGGTTAGTAAAAAGAATGATGAATGGATTTCTTAGTAACATCATATAAATACAGCTCTGAAAAGTGAAATTCTGTTTTACATATTTTAGGTATTCAAGGGTTACCATCATACTATATCTTGTAATTTTCAAGGAGGAATGGTTACTTAATAAACATGAGTTCAGTGTAAAATTAATTCAAATTTATCTTTAAAAATAATCATGGTGAGAAAACTGAAACAGTAAAAGCTTTGTTATGCCTACACAATCATTATTGTTTTTGGAGACACAATGAATGCATACCAGTGTAAAACTGATTTACGAATACTGGAAGTCTGTGAAAATACTCAACCATTTTTTTCCTTTTCAATGAGATGATACTTCCTGGTGGTAAGTAAATAGACTCAGACCTTACATCACAAACACTGAAGTTATGCTTTCTCAAAAATAAAAAATACATTTCAGTTTTTTCCCTTTTTTAACTATCTATTTTCAAGAATTTGTTCCTGGGTGAACATCAGGTGTGTTTATGCAAATCACCATTAGCTGGCAAAAAAAAAATATCTTATGCAAACAGAGAAAGAATGTGAAAAGGATTAAATTCAACTAGCTTTTACAGTGGACCACTGCCACCCAGTTTTCAAAAACTGCTGATCTGTAAAAAACTAAGAAATGCTCCACATGTTTATAGGCAACAGTCAACACTGAATAAGAATTTATGGAGATCATTTTTATTGTTACTCATTTAAAATTTTGATGCAGCTCAAAATTAATTCAAATGTTTAAAATAAGTCCTACAGTGCATTTCTTTATTAAAAATATGTATACACTTTAAAAAATATGTAGAAGACTTTTACAAAAATTATCCATCATATAAATCAAGTTACTTGTCTGTTATTACCATTTTGATTGTATATTGTAGATAATGTTGCGAAATGAAAGTGACCGGGTACTGACAAACATTGCATGTACCTATGTGATGAATTTATTCCATCCACATTGCCACATTCTCTACTCCACTTTTTCACTTTCCTACACCACCTGATGCATTGGAGGAACACAGCAGTGTATAATGTTTTTACAGAACCTTGCCCATGAACAACTTGAGGGATGTCTATACAGGTGGTCCCCGATTTATGATGAGGTTACGTTCTGTGAAACCTATAAAAAGTCAAAAATGTTTTAAGTCAAAAATGCATTTAATACACCTCATACACCTCTGCCTGACAGACTGGGAGATACGGATCACCGTCCCAGCATCACGAGAGAGTATTGTTCCGCCTATCATTTGTCTGTGAAAAAATTTTAAAAAATCAAAAATAAAAATCAAAATTTGAAATTCAAAATATGATTTCTACTGAATGTCTATCGCCAGCTCACCATCATAAAGTCTAAAAAATTGTAAATCGAACCATCGGAAATTGGGGACCACACACACACACACACTTTCTGAACCGCTTGTCCCATACGGGGTCACGGGGAACCGGAGCCTACCCGGCAACACAGGGCGTAAGGCCGGAGGGGGAGTGGACACACCCAGGATGGGACGCCAGTCTGCCACAAGGCACCCCAAGCGGGACTCAAACCCCAGACCCACCAGAGAGCAGGACCCGGTCCAACCCACTGTGCCACCACGCCACCGCGCCACCACACCCCCCTTGGGGACCACCTGTATTATTCATATTTCATTTATATTGACGTGGTTATTGGACTTCCAAATAATCCAAGTTCCAATCCCAGTAAAAGTCTCAACTGTGTTTCAAATTTAAGGACCCACTGTAATAGTATGCCTACACAGACTTTTAACACCTGCATCCATACAAATTAAAAATTGGAATTTTTCTTAGTATAAGTTTAATTAACATATTCTGTGCACCCTGGTCCACAACACTCACATTTTCAATGTTCAAATTTCTTCTGATACCATATCATGGGCTTGTCTAGTGTGTGAAATAACATGGCAATAAAAAAATATTTTAATATAATGGATTTTTAAATATAATGGATTTTTTTGGTTTTCTAACTAGCAATGCACACTTTAACTATTTTCTGTTTTGAAAATATTTGTATACAATATATTTATAATCAGATTAATTTCAATTTAGAGGGCACCTAGAATGTTCTGCCCTTCACTTGTGCCCTTACGCTTAGCAAGCACAATAATATTTGTAATTTAAGTTATACTACACATTGTTGATTGGCAGGATACACACACACACACACACACACACACACACTTTCAGAACCGCTTGCCCCATACGGGGTCGCAGGGAACCGGAGCCAAACCCAGCAACTCAGGGCGTAAGGCTAGAGGGGGAGGGGACACACCCAGGATGGGACGCCAGTCCATCGCAAGGCACCCCAAGCGGGACTTGAACCCCAGACCTACCGGAGAGCAGGACTGTGGGCCATCCCACTGCGCCACCGCACCCCCCATTGGCAGGATATTCAAAGCTAAATTGTTCACAAAGTTATTTATTCATTTAGCCAATGCTGTTCTCCAAGGCAACTTACAAAGTTAAGGTACTTAAAATGATTTACCGATCTGTACAGCGGTGTTTTTTCCTAGTTCGGGGTAAGTACCTTGTTCATGGGTACTAACCACTGCTCCACCTGCTGTTCCTCTGCTGTGTGACCAGCAGACTGCACTGCTCATCCAGTAAAACAGCCTTTATTGGTGTGCTCATTAACACAGTGAAGAATATGGAACCTGCTTCAGAAAAGTGAGCCTCTGCAACAACCATTTTATCACAAACCCAGAAAAGTAAAATGGTTGGTCTTAATGGATTATTTCCCGAAGAATGCCTAGTTGTAGAATATGATGTTCTTAGACATTTCCTGTTTAAAGTTCGTCTTGGACAAAATTCATCCCTTTCCACCATTTGCAGTGAAAATTAGAATGCTCTCTTGTACCATTTTTCCTATCAAGACCTTTGATTTTTTTTTTTTTTTTTTAAATCAAAGATTAGGTAATTACTTTAATAGCTTATGCCTTATGGAAAGCTTGATTTAGGTTTAATACTAAATAAAAAGGAACACCTGGGCATTCAGCCGATATTTATGATTGATGGACTTTACCAAGGGGCAGCCCAAGGACCTAATTTGCACAGACTGCTATTATTGCAGCTTGTGAGAAAATTAGGGAGGCACACTCTATATGAATACTAAAATAATATCCGATTCTTGTAAAAATAATGGTTCATTTTATAGATCTGGAGCTGTATAGCAAATGGGTCTGGTGCGAATCATTGAAAATAACAGTTTATTACTGAAAATATGTCATTGTTGTTGAGTTTAACAGGCCCTCATTTTGGAGATGTTAGATGCTTTGATTTAATATTTCCTTAGCATTGATAGAATGTGTGTTGCAACAGTTTGTTCTGGTTAAAGGGAGTTTACAGTGTTATTTAATGTTGTTGCTGCTGCTGCTCCTGTTCTTGTTTTAGGTAATAGTAATTGTAGTAGTAGTAGTAGTGGTAACAACGTGCAATGATTGCAATGTAACAAATATAGTAGATGCATAGAGTCACAGTGGGTAATGCCAGTGCCAGACAGATCCCAGGCTGTAGTTTTGGATCTGGGGTTCAGCTTTTGCTCACTGTGTAGGGTTTGCATGTCCTCCACATGTTCCCACTAGTTTTTTCCCACACTCTTGAGTGGTCACCATGAGTCAAATTCAACAGCACTAATCTTATTCTAATTAACATCATTAAGTTAATTTCATAAGAATTTTAAGGATACCTATATGACAGTTCAAAGGATAGGTGTGTGATGGCACCGTGAGAAAGACTATGACACTGAGTGTGTCTGTGAGTGAAATGGAAAGTCCAGACCAGGATGTCGGCATCCATCATTGGTACCAAGAAACCTAAGCACTGGAAGCTGTCTTGATCACTTTCAGCTGTAGGCCTTCAGGCTGATTGCAACAGAGATAAAAAAGGCCGTTTCCTGGTCATTAGGAGGAAATGCTCTAGGGCTACTCACTCAATGTCTCTTTTCTTTCTAGAGAAGACAGAGCTGTTTATCTGACAAAATCTAGGATAGGGAAACAAAACCACATTGAAAGAATAACCTGAGAGGAACCTGTACTGGCCTGAAGTCTTCAGGTTGGTGTTCAACGAATGTACGTACAGCATGCGGCAGTGAGATAAGCAGCACTGTTGTTTACACACCTGTGATCCTGTGTGTGTGTGTGTGTGTGTGTGTGTGTGTGTGTGTGTGTGTGAGAGAGAGAGATGTTGAACAATAGCCATCACTACACATGGAAAAGCCCAGTAGTACATTTAACAAAATGAAGGTGACTGTTCTGTATTCAGTATATGATGTTGTATTCTGTATATAATGCACTGTTGATGTTATCAAGCTACACAACCATCGGTTTTAATTAGAGCTGTGTGTACTGTGCATTGCTATGCACATAACAGTAATAGTTTGAGTTCATGTACATGTTTCTACAAAAAGAAACTTTTAAAAACTGCATCAGTGAAGGTGGATTTCATGTGCAGGTACTACCCACCAGCTGTAGTACCCTTGAATCTAACCTCCAGGTGTTATACCCTTGAGCAATGTACTTATCCTGAAATTGCTATGGATAAATTGACCCAAATGGATAAATAACTGTAGGTATCCTAACATTGTAAGTCACTTTGGGGGGGGGGGGAGTGTTAGCTAAATGAATACATGCAAATAGATTCAAAATGTTAATTGTAACTGTCTCCAAAAACACATCAAAATACTGTGGTTATGATTCTACTGAAAACATTTTGTTTCATGTAAAAGTTAGAAATCATACAAAAAAAAGTACATGTTCCAGATTGTAATGAGCTGTCTAAAAGCATAGAGATATTGCTAAATAAATTAAAAATAATTTTAAAGAAATTACAAAATCAATGTTTCCCATCGGTTTGCAGTGCAGGTGAATCCAGCACAGGGTCATTGAGGGTTTTGTTCTAAAAGATAATGGATTGTGTCCTAGGTGCCTGTCCCTTTTCAGCTGCCCTAGCCCAAGGGTTTTGAACCTCTGACTCAATTCATGATTTATAACAGATACCCTGGAGTTTATTGTGTAAAAATATCTTTTTATATAAAACATAGATTTGGATCTACCAAGTTCTTCAGGCAACATCTGCATTGCACTCACTACTAATAGTTCAATTGTTTGAAATGTAAGGATTCAATTTTTCATCACTCTGATAAGCAAATATTATTACATATGAACTGCAATTATGCTATCAGATCATTTTGGGTTTATGCCATTAAGTTCTGGTAAAATGTTTTTCTCACTGAATAGAAATTGTAAAAGAAAGCTTGGTGATATGATTCTTATTGATCACTGACCTGATGCAGCTAAATATGTTCTAGTTCCTTAACCAGATTGTATGCTACAAGTACATTTTTTATTTTTTATGTTTATATGTTCACCCAAAACATTTCATATACATGTATGGGTGACAGGAGCACTATTTCCAAAATGTATTAAATGGTTATTTTTCTACTTAATTGTCACATTATCTGTGTGTAAAAGAAGGTTGTACACCAACAAATGACCTCACCTTTGTGCAGAAATAGCCCTGGGCAAAATCTCCTCATGATTTCACCAGAGACCAGGTCTGATATTCTTAGGAACATGCTGGATGTTGTGAGAAACTCCTGTCATATGTAGGTTCAGTTAAAAAAAAAAAAAAAACTGCTCTCACTGGTGCAAATATTTGGGAACAAAACAAAAATCTAGTTGTCTGAATATATATTGTGATGAACATAGTAATAAAAAAAAAAAAAAAATCATCTACATAAACCTTGTTACAATAAAAATTTCGGAGTTGAAGCTGTATACAGATTTTGGGGTTTTGGCAGATAGGCTAGTTCTAAATTTGAAAATATGACCAATACATTTGTGTTTAATTTATGTATATTAAAGGTGTTGAAATGCCTACATTATTTTTGATGGAAGGACTGACAGATGACACGTTGTCCTAAACTAAGAGCCCCCTGCGGCTGGATCTTTAAGATCAATATCTCTCTATTCTATCATAAAACAGTTTGTCTTGTATTAATACAGTTCTCTGTGGCCTTTCTCAGATATTCAAACAATTTTCAGGCCCAGCAACTTTCAAATCTATAAGAATTGATGTATTTTTCATGAGTCTAGACTCATCTGGGATGTTTCAGGCACGAGACCTTCATGTGAAACCAGTGTTATCAATCAGAAGCACACACACAGAAATAGATAAAGCAGTTTAATTTTTTCATTGTCTCTGATAGATGTCCATTCTGAGTCCAGAAATAAGATCTGAGTGGGATTGAGGTAAACCATATTAAATTACTGCAGTATATAATCAATGAAAAACTGATGAAATAGTCTGCTTTTTGTATCCAAGAGTAATTGATTCCACAAACATTGAACAGATAATGAGTGATTACTCCCTAGTGGGTAGTGGGAAAGGTAATCATGTTTGTCATTATGTAATTAACTAAAATTATTTCTGTAATATTCACCACATCATATATTTTTAGCAGCTCTTGATGTCTCTATTGTGTCAGATGTCTTTTACTAACCATTTACTGTTTTTACCATGGAAATATGAGTGTCAAAACCAACAAAGTCCCCAAGCACAAGTTACCATTATAATAGGTTAGAATACATTTTTTGCATAATTTTTTCATAAATGAATCATATCTGGTTGAAATATGCCCCATCACCCAGAATTTTAAAGTAAAATTTTGTAAATTTTGTAAAGATATGAAACAGATAACTTTGTAGACTTCATCTTGTGGGAGTCATTCCCCACTGAAGAAAGCAATAACTTTTTCCACATCCTGAGTGACATGCTGAGGTGCCTGAGACAGCTCCTCCTTCTATATAACTCATAGCGTTATCATAGAGAGAACACAATCTGAAAAAAACATAGTGAGTATTAACAACTGTCCAGGTACTGAAGTTAAAGCTAAGCACACCGGATGCTAGGGCATACAACTGAATTTTTGGGACTCTTGTGTCATTGACTAAGGTCCTCTACTAAATTTAATCCAGTTATATTTAGCTATATAAATGGGCCATATCATGTGTAAAAGGTTTTAAAAATTAGGTGTTTTATGTTGTCCTGGATATGGTCATTTGGTGGAAAAAATTATAATGCATTTGCATCAAGTTCACCTTGATTTCTTTTCAAATGGAAGCAGACCTTTGGCCTGCTGAAATGATACATATTCTGGTATTTTCTGTAAAATCCAAATGCAGTATTTTTTAATTTGTATTCTAGGTGGACAAATAAAATACACCCAATGAGGCATGCCTGTAGAAGGGTAAATTTAAGCAATAGTACTTATGGAAAAGTTTTTTGGATGATAAATTCAGGCTATTTACAAACTTTACCAAAATAATAGGTCAGACACAATTTATGTGTAGTTAAACCAATAATATAATGTATGTGGTTTTAGATTTAAAATGTGACAGATGAGCCATATTGCTAATATCTCAGGGCCCAGAAGATAATTCAATCAAACCTCAGTTGAGGGAATGAAGCTGAATATCCATCTATTATCCATAACTTCTCATCCAGTGGACAGTCCTGACGGTCCAGAGCATATCCTGTAAATATAGGGCATGAGGCAAAAGAACACCCTGAACATGATGCCAGACCATCACAAGGCAATCACACATACACTCATTCACTCACAAATGCACTGAGGACAATGTAGAGTCACCAGTCCACTTGAAACACATCTTTTGGCTGTGGGAGGAAACAGGAGTAAATGGAGGAAACCTATCTGAACACAGAAGAACATGCAAACTCCACAAAAAACTGAGCCTCTTCCACAGCCAGATCCTAACATTCCAGGAGCTGTGAAATATTCTTGATGTCTGAGACAATGTTTTAATTAAATTTTCATGTTGGATACTTTTAATGTATTTACAAAATTTTACCTTAGTTCACACCGAAGCTGTAACTAGGCTACTGTGAAAATGTATTTTTTGTTACAAATATAAGTTATTGTTTTGCTGGTTGGGTAAGGCTTTTATCAAAAGCGTCTTAGAATTTTAACCATTTAAACAAAAATTTAAAGGACCTAGTCCTAACAGTAAGGTGAATGTCTTGCACCACTCTTTTATTTACTATTACCTTTTTATTTCATTATTTAGGTTATTTTTCCACCTTCAATTCTACTATACTTTTTTTGACATATGCCAACATGATTTATTATAAGTAATGTCCATTGTTTAAT
Source organism: Scleropages formosus (assembly GCF_900964775.1). Classification (NCBI taxonomy): domain Eukaryota; kingdom Metazoa; phylum Chordata; class Actinopteri; order Osteoglossiformes; family Osteoglossidae; genus Scleropages; species Scleropages formosus. Next base: position 12,816,845 of record NC_041825.1, on the reverse strand, counting down.
GTGTATCACATCAAATTCATTTGTTAAGGCTTCTCCCTTAAAGGGTAAAGTCATTTAAAAATAAATTGCCTGGAGTGGTAATGTACCTTTCCTGCCCTGCTTGACAAGAAAGGGATTCTAAATTGAAAATTCAGTTTTACATATAAATGAAGACAAAGTGGATGAGAGCCAGGAGAAGAAAAATACTTGTTCCCTATTGTGATCAATGAAGTGGATTAATTAGGGCTTTGTCAGAATCAGTAACACTTTAATTAAGGATGCCAACAAGCTTTTGAATTTACTTGCTAATTGTTTATTTCAGCAGTTTCCCTGAAATCCGTTCCAGTTTCAACTGGGTTACATTGTTTAGCAATGATTCATGTTCACTGTTTTAGCTCGATTTCTGCTCAGGTGGGAAGTTTTTCCTTTTTAATGAGTTTAGCTCCCAAATAGTTTTACTGAAAAAAGACCAGTCTATTTTTGGATCTTTATTAATCTATTAAAATTTTCTTACTCACAGCATAGTTTGTACTCAAAGTAGTTTCTGCAAACCAAACCATTTATGAGCCCTTTGGAATTAAGAGCATGCATAAAGAGGTCAGCCGGTACTACAGCAATTCAAGCTGCTGCTCTTGGATGTGGAGGTCCTGGGTTCAATTCTCACCTCCAACTGCAGTACCCTTGAGCATAGTAAACGTATATAGTTGTATAAATGGGTAAATAATTGTAGGTAACTTAACATTGTAAGTTGCTTTGGAGAAAAGTCATAGAACTACAGTAACCTTTCAAAAAAATTTAGATATTTGGACTAGTTACAATACCTATCATCTGTCGTTTCAAACCAAAGATACCCTTATACATTTATATGCTGTATTATTCTCCCTTGACTACTGAAACAGTTTACGGCATCATAAATGTGTGGCTGAACATTGAGTTTCAGTGATTATAACATTATACGAACGAAAAGCAGCAACAGCTATCGAAAGTCCGATTTTACAAGAGAAGCAATTTTTTTTATTTAATGCAATTTCATTTACATTTCTTTATTTAGCAGATGCTTTTCTCCAAAGTGACTTCCAATTTACACTATGTAGTGTTATGAGCCCACACACCTTATTCACCAAGGTGACTTACACTAGTAGATACACTACTTACAATGGGTCACTCATCCATACATCAGTCAAACACACTCTCTCTGTGTTACTCTCACACTATGGATGAACCTGAACAGCATGTCTTTGGACTGTAGGAGGAACCCCACACAGACATGAAGAGAACATGCAAACTCCACACAGACTGAGCGGGATTGAACCCACGTCCTTTCATAACACCCAGGTGCTGTGAGACAGCCTCTCTTTTTTCAGATTTAACTGTAATTTTACTGTAACATGCATTTTAAAAAAAATCGAAAAGAAAGGACAAATTATACACACACACACACACACATTTTCAGAACCGCTTGTCCCATACAGGGTCACGGGGAACCGGAGCCTACCCGGCAACACAGGGCGTAAGGCCGGAGGGGGAAGGGACACACCCAGGACGGGACGCCAGTCCGTCGCAAGGTACCCCAAGCGGGACTCGAACCCCAGACCCACCGGACAGCAGGACTGCAGTCCAACCCACTGCGCCACCGCACCCCAGGACAAATTATAATGTTTGACTGTTTCTGCTCATAACATCTGCAAGATAGCGATCCAGGGAAGTACACTTCATGTACAGTTCAGACTATGTCATTCACAAACTGTGCCAGGTGTGCTCCAGAAACGGAACATAAATTGTCATTGTTCCACTCTAGGGATAGCGGTACACGGGGTGTCTCCAGGCCTTTCACACACCTGCCATCCACCTTCAGATTGTCAGCACTGAGGTATGTGCTGCTCCTCCAGGTGCCAGCTCTAGCCGGCTTGCCGGCATTCTGCCCTGTCACCTGCAGTGAGTAAAGAAATAAATCTGCTGGACAGACAGTATATTCCGAGAAAAGGTTATCCTGCTTTAAGGCATGTGGTCAAGCGTGGAGTCGCGGCTGTAATAATATTTAAAAAAAAAAAAAAAAAAGGATTTCTCTGCCACAAGCTCTTGTTTGCACAAGTGCACAAGTTGTATTCTGAAAAAAAAGACTGTACAGATATTCGGAAAAAATATATCAAATTCATGAAGCATGTATTGTCACCAGGCTGTTGCTACTGTTTTGCAATCTTTACAATATTTAGTGGGACAAAAACTGTTGCCTTTCTCAGCTGTTTTTCACAGTGAGACTTTAACATTTGATGATGAAGAAAAGTGATTATGCTAAAGGGGAAATTCATTTTTGGTGTAAATAAATAATAATCCATCTATCCAATTTCAATAAACACTTCTTCTGATACATATAATACAATAAAACTTTACAAGTTGCTGAAATTATGTGAGGTTAAGATCACAATACTGATTCTTGTCAGTTGGTGCTGTGCCTCAGATTCAGAAATAAAATTTTGGTAGAACTTTGAAGACATTGATTACACTTGATCTGTTTACCAACTAAATTGATGGAAGAGATATAATTGAGTTCTCACTTCAAATCTGTTTTCTACACAGGAACTTGAGGATATCCTTTAAGTGTTATTCAGTAGTCTGTGACTGACAACTAAACTTTATCTTGCAACAAGGAAGGATCTGATACAGGCCCTAGTGCTCCTACTAATTAAAATAAGGATGAAATATATTTTGTGTACTCAACCTAATCGATGTTCACTCCTGTTATACGCTCTCAGACATGCACAATTGCACACAAACACAATCTTAAAATTTGCTTCAGTAAGGGATGCGAATCAGTGAGAAAAACCTAAACACTGTGTGACGTTATACTAAGTAATATTTTGGTGCTTTCTGTATGGATGGTGTGAGGGATGAATCAATGGAAAATCTGGATGGTTTTCTGATGAATAGGGTTACGAAATAAGGGGTCCCAGTCTCCTAAGTAAATCATCCTAAAAAATCTTTTTTGTTTTATGAATTACATCACTGCAATAATATCTAAGAGAAGAAACGGTAGGAAGAAAACGAAAGTCCCGAAGGGAATGAGTTCAAAACATAATGCACAAAATGAACATAGAACATGGAAATGAGAACAAATCAGCTGTAATTGCTTTTATAGATTAATGAAATTGTAAGACATGGTGACTGTTAGGTTTTAAAGATTTACTGACAAGAAGAATTCAAAGTAGACACTGAGTTATTTCTCAAAAAAGACAAGATTACTTCCGTGTTTGTTTCCAGCGTGAGCCTGGATCGCTCAGTTGGTAGAGCATCAAACTTTTAATCTGAGGGTCCAGACTTTAAATTCCCGTCTGCATTTGACTCTACAATGTGAGACATGCTTTGGACATCATTCGATACTGACAACCTTCAGTACATAACTGCTTCCAAACTTGAATGGTAAGTGACCTGCACTCAGAATCCAGTAACTTGAAAATATGTTAATATAACTTTGCAGTTGGTAGCACAGCAAGCAGCATTGCTGTCTCACAGCACCTGGGTGGTGCAAAAGTATGTGGATTTGATCCCAGCTCAGTCTGTGTGGAGTTTGCATGTGGTGTTGCTCTGGTTTCCTTCTACAGTCCAAAGACATGCTGTTCAGATAGTGTGAGTGAGAGAGAAAGCGTATTTCACTGATAGATGGATGAGTGACTTGGTGTAAGTAGTGTATCTAGCAATGTAAATCACCTTGGTGAGTAAGGTGTTAGCTGATACTGCTGCATAGTGTTTATTGGAAGTCACTTTAGAGAAAAGCATCTCTAAATGGATGAACGTAAATGGGCATGTTCCTGTTTCATGGAAGGAACAGCACACCAGGCCAGGTTTCCATGTCAAATGCTATTTGAGCACCTTGTCACTTTTTCAAATAAAGTGAAAACGTAAAACAAATTGTCGCAATATTTCCCTTTTTGGGTCGCAGTTCCTTGTGAGACTTCTGTACCTACAAATTACATTTTGGAGTGAAAGTCAAGCTTGGAGCAGTATGCCGGAAGACATTAAGCACTTTAAATGGCTGTGTCGCTGAAGGCCTAACAAGGGGATTTGGACTTGATGCTGGAAAGCCCAAGCACTTGAACAGAAGGTCAGCCTTGGACTCCAGTTGTTTGGAAAGATGTAATTGCACTGCAGCTGTGAGGCAGAGCCGTCCGTGCTCCTGGCCGAATCTTCGACATCTCTCAGAAGCAATGTGAGACCCTGTCAGTCGGAGGTGTGCAGCGGAAAATACCTTTTTCGTCGCCTTTGACCTTGAACAAAATGCAGCCAGCATACCCCCCATGGCCTGCAAATAAACAAAAAACTTGAAACAAGGACAGAAATGTCATTCCTTTATAAAATCCCTCCATTATTTGTAGAAAACAGTTCTTATGCAGTCACTGAAACATAAATCTTTTCCATTGATTAGTAATGATCATAAATTTATTAACACCCATGTTATGCCATTCAAAATTTTTTTTATAGCATATATGCACTATAAGCCTCTTATGTTAAATTCATAATGCAATACTGTTTCCATGAAAATAAAAAATCTGGAGCACAGCATCTTCTGTAAAAATACGGAACCAAATGTCAATCAAAACAGTCACAACAACGTGTTCCATTGCGTTGTGTGACCAGCTGGACATCGAGTGCTTTCTCCCAGGTGCTGGTAAAGGGTGGTGTTGACGATGTATCACCTCCTCTTGTCAGGCTTTTGTGATTAATTTCTTTGTTTGGGGCCAGAGCTGGAATCCATCTGGGAGTAACTTCATCTCTGTCTTTGATCAAGGTAACCTCAAAGATAATAACCTAGTCCCATATAATTCTTCTTTTGTATCACACCAATAATGAAGTTAATGTTCAAACACAAAATTATTAACCCATTTTAATGCATGCAGTTTCTTGTCTTTTCACATTCTTCTTCATTTAGTTGCAAATTATGTAACTTAGCCATGCATGTAACCATTTTCCTGTATGGTTGGCATGAAGTAACCCTACCATCCTTGAAAACACTGTGTTTTTTATAATTTTTTTTTTTAATCATTTTGTTACCATGACCTTATATTAGCTAATAAAATAGTATTACAGGATTATAAGGAGGTAATAAGATATAAAATAATCACTACATTTTACAACATACATTATGTTCCATAAAAATTTATAAAAATTATGCTAAGTAGATTTCTGTTTCCATTTTCACAAATCAATTTCCAAAGTATGGACAGACTTGAACTAACTAAAACATACTTTTTTGTTTTTGTTTGAATAAAAAAACTCAGTTTTGCATGCATCCTACCATGATTCCACTAGACTGATGGCTGTTGTATCATGAAGCTATTTAGCTGTGATAAGCAAGCACTTCTAATGCATTTTTTGCTTATGACACTGCTTGGAGATACTTCCTGGACTGTGGGTTCATTGTGAAAAAAAGTAATGAGTGTTAAAAAGTGTTTACATCACTCAAGTTACTGTCAATTCATTTCTGCAATATTTTAACAATCAATATGTCCATTCCCAATTTGGAGGATAGAGATTCATGGTAATGTATGGTTCTCCAGCATGCTTATTGACCTTACCGTGGATTCTTGGAATGCTAAAATAAAATGAGGCAACATGTTAAGAAGCCAAGCTGGGACAGAAATTCTGACAGAGCCTCCTCATCATGACAGTAATCTTACTGTAATGATCATGGCATAACGTGTTTTCCCCAAGGTAGTCATGACGACGCATTTTAAACGACAGGATCAAGTGAAATTCAAAAAGTAGTCATGACAACGGCTTTTAAATGACAGCAGCAAGTGGAACGCAAAAGGGTGACAGGCAAAGAGATATCAGTCATGGAGACTCAAAGGTAAGTGAGCTGAGCACCTTAATATTTAGTTTTTTTAAAAAAATATTATAGGTGTTTTTTTTATTTTTATTTTTAAAAATCTTTTATAGCAACAAGTAAAAAATGTCTAGGACTAACATTAAGCAGTGCAGAATTTGTTTTCCCATATTTTTTGAAAAATAAAAAAAATAAGATTCTATAACAGCAACATAAGCAATACAAAATTTTTAGAAGTTCTTCAGATTTCAAAATACAAGACATAAATTGTTTTCAGAGTCTAGGGACAGCAAGTGCTCTGCAAACAATATTGATATTGATCCATCAGTATAATGCCCATTTGCACAGATGGGAAGAGAAGAAAATGTTTCAGGGAATAGGAATGAGCAAATAGATATGTTACAAGGCAAATGTAGGACCATTCAATCTGCTCTGAAAATAGGGAACTTGGCTTTTATGACAAAGCTTGTCTTATGACTTATGTGACTTAATATACTGAGATATTGTTTCCAGACATTATTTCCTACAGAGTGTGACTGCTTGCCTTCCTAAATCAGTTCATATCCACAGGGCTGGCTACAAGGTCACCCTGAACTGTAAGTACACCAGAAGGCCGGATCACTATTGTCTGAAAAGGACCACTACAGTCTCCTCCTATTATGCTCACATAACTAGTGTATTTTTAGTGTTGAGCAGTTGTTTGTAGAACTTAAGAAAGGCAAATTGCAGAGCAATATATATTGCACTAGCAGCAGCAGCCCGTGGACAAGTGTGATGCTAAAGGGTCAGATTTGACTTGTGCCGTCAAACCAAATGAATGCAAATTTGTGGAAAAAATCCAAGGTATTGTTACCACAGTATGAAAAAATTCCAATTTATGCAAACCTTCGCACTTCTGAGTGTAACCAGTGCAATGTGGTTATCAGTTTTAAAAAAACATTGATCACTATTTTATATACAGTGAAAGTATATTAATTTCATTGTATATTAAAATACATAGAAATTATATTAGTTTGATATTTATTGACAGCATTAAGACTAAATCACAACAATGAACCAATTACCCTGGCCTGGTTTAAAATATTTTGCTTATTTGAAATTGATACTGTGACACACAGTACTGTAGGTTTGGATGGGGCAAAGAAGGACACAGAGGCAGCATTCATCACGAACTATTTATTAGAACACCGGCACCAGGGAAATAATGCTCTCAGTCCAAGGACCCCGTTTCCTCCAGTAGCTGCACCTACAACCAGCCTTCCCAGCCAGGCTAGCACCCCCAGGATCTCTTCCAAGAAACTGGGAAACACGGTCAAACCATCATTTTCCCCATAAGTGGCCCCAGTGGTTACACACAGATTTGACATTTCCCATAATGCAACTATTTACATGAGACGGGTTTCCTCCCTAAATACAAGTAACGCAGGTCATTACAATACCTTCAATTAGATATATATGCTTATCTGAAGTAAATGCCTCAAGACTGAAAAAACGTGTACTCATTTAGCTGAAGCTTTTCTCCAAAACGACTTACAATGTGAAGCTACTTACAGCTATTTACCCATTTATACATTTGGATAATTTTACTTGGGCAATTTTAGGGTAATTACCTTGCTTAAGGGTACTACAGTGGTAGGCAAGATTTAAACTGGCCACCTAGAGATTAAAGGCAGTGGCTCTATCTAGGAAACTATCAGAGTCCCCAAAACTAACAAAGGGGGCTGAGATTACGGGCCTTTTTGTCTCTTCAACACAGTCTAGACAAGTTAGACACATCTTTCTTTTTACAAAGCAATTACACTGCAGTCTTGTGCTTTCCTTTGTGTTATGAAACAAGTGGCTGAAAGGGGGCAAAGCAAAGCAGGAGGAACATAGAAACATTCAGTATTTTTTAGAATTTCAGTTCGTAACATCCTAAACAGAGTGTACACCAGTGCGAGCTGGGTAACATTTAATGTACTTGAATGCCGTAAAATATTCCAGTGGTGGAGGGTATGGGACGTTTGGGAAGCGCAATCACAAGGCAACGAACACTGCTACTGAGAGTCAGCAGGAGATAAGTGCCGTGTGGCACCTCTTCAGGCTACTGACATTACTGTTAATTATGACAGGCTGTCACCTGTGCAGCTGCGATATCAGCTTGCCATTGTCCTCCTCGCTTCGTTCTTTATAAGCGCCCAGTTCAAAGGGAATCATCCACACACCCTTTCGCCTGAAAACGGCACATTTTATATTTCCATCCAACATTGTGGTGTGTAAATGCAACTATGTATACGTTTTAAATGGCCACATTGATGTAATATCATTAAAACGTTGAATGCAACGAAAATAGAAACATTTATAACAACAATAAAGAAAAAACTTTGAAACTACACTGTAGAAAATGATTTTACACATTGTTATTATCTTTGACTGCCAAGTATTTTTTGCATGGCAATTTTTTAAGAAAGTATTAACAGCTTTAAACCTGTGATGACACCATTACTGTACTACTAATTGACAGCCGTTCTACTGAAGCCACCATTTAAAATACTTCTACTCAACTGGAGAGAACCACAACGGTTTATCTTTGTGTTGCCAGTGAGTTAATTACATTATGTCACCTAACATGGCACAAAACAATTTCAGTCATACGCACAGAGTGATGTACAGTTAGTTACTGACATGGGAATATGTCAGCAAAATACAACAATATATGAAGCAGCTCCCTAGCAGGACCTCTCAAATTTTCCTGTCTGAGATCTACAATGAAGACATTCAGAGATTTGTGTCTCTTGTGATTGTTGGTGCTGATTTCAAGGCCCTCAGCTAAAAATCCAATTATTCTGACATGAAAGTAAGTTTAATTAGCCTTGTCTGATGTAATGCTGATCTATTACATTCACAATTAGGCTCCTATCAGTCACCAAAATAATGTGCTGTTACACTATCAACAGAGATTACATAACTGTCTAGGAATAATCTACCGCAGAAAAAGGAAAAGCTAAATTACCGGGGTATTGATACATCCTTCAAGGCTTAAAGCTGCATATAGTCCCAGAATCCAGAACAAGAACTTCATTTTTTCATTTACGGAGGACATTATGGGGATAATCTTTAAAGCACAGTAGCAGCACTCTCTAAGTGCTTGTCTTTCCTCCCTGTCAGTCAGATAATGAAGACCGACTGCTCACACCATCTGCCCTAAATTGGTCCTAAGAGGAATCACACCATTTTGATGCACAACACTGGGTTAACACAGAGTAGCTGTGGTTAATTAGCCATTCAAGACACGGCTGGTATTACAATTAGCGCCCCAACCTCGATCTGGAATCATGAGGGTGTAAAGGAACGCATCTTATATCACCTTTGTATTGCTGAAAGGGATAATGTATCTGAAGCTGTGACACTTTGGTATGAGGTATTACTCTGTGAGCTTGATCATCCGAGATGGAAGGATGAGGACGTATTTGTGCTGTAAGTGCATGGTACGTCAACATCTCATGTAGAATACTTTTGAATGAATTTGGCATGCTGAAATAGTGATGCTCTTGTGTGACTCATTAATTCTTCCCTATTTCTACATTACTAATCAGCACTTTGTTTTTCACCTTTAACCAAAGAAAATCAAGTAATTATTAGAACTGTTCAGGTGACGGGTTTAATGGCTGGAAAAATTCTGCATAAAAATGCTAAGATTATTAAGACATGGGAGGCCTCGCTATGAAGAGTTACTGTAGATATGTGCTAAATTAAACTTTGTGTATTCTCCAGTTTCTGTTATACTTCCAATATGGAACAAATCTTATTTTCAAAGAATACTGAAATCAGAGTTCAAGTGCACAGATCTCAAAAACTAATAAAAAAAGGAATGGATCAGGCAAGCCATTGGTGAATGTAACATCTCATCTGTGCTGTGCTCTGCTCAAAGTAATCTACAGTCATATAAATTAATATTTACCTTTGCACAGGCGTTATTTGTTAGTTAAATCACAAAAGTGGTGTGTATTCACAAGGCACACAAAATCTTTAGTTTGGTATATTAGTTTCATATACAGACCTCTACATATTAACCAATTCCCATGTCCATTTTAAAGAAATATACTGTATTTCTAGTTTTTTGCAGAGAGGTGTAAGGTGTTTTCTGATTTTCATTCAAATACAATTATAGTTTATTTAGTTAAAAGGTAACACCAAAGTCTTTGCTTTTTAATAAAATAAATACTTCCTGTCAATTAGCAAATTAGTATTTTATCCTTTTAATTATATATATGAAAAACAGTGTGATAGAAGCCAGTCTTGAGAAAAAAGCGGTTCAGACTCAGTGGAGGGGGTCATCAGTCTCTAATATGCTGATGATATCACACTAATAGCAGTGGACAGAAGACAACTTTACTTTTAAGAAAATGAGATGAGAAGTTTCAAAAAGGGCCGCAGTTAATTCCGAAGAAGATTCAGATCATGACAGAAACAAATTTTACATTTATTCACTAAGCAGATGCTTTTCTCCGAAGCAACTTACAATGGATACTATGTAGTGTTATCAGCCCACACACCTTATTCCCCAAGGTGACCTAGACTGATAGATACACTGCTTACAATGGGTTACTCATCCATACATCAGTGGAGTACACTCACACACCAGTGGACAGCATGTCTTTGGACTGTAGAAGGAAATCCACGCAGACAAGTGGGAGAACATGCAAACTCCACGCAGACTGAGTGGGGATCAAACCTATGTCCTATTATACCACTCAGGCACTGTGAGACAGCAGTTTTACTCACTGTGTCATTGTATCTTATTGTTGCCAAATTATAGTCAGTAATTTAAATATTTATTGCTGACTTTTTCCAAAAATGAACAAACCTTACATACTTTTTCATGGAAAACACTGCACATTCATCAATCAAAGGCAGCAAGGCTGGTGCAACAGGGGAGGTGCTCATGCTTCGCAGGTCTAAGCCTCTGACTGCAGATGTGGGTTCAAATCTAGCTCAGTCTGTGTGGAGATTACATGTTGGGCATAGCATGCAAAGAACTAAACACTAATAAAGAAAGTTAAATATGCTTTTGCAGAATAAAAAATAAAGCAGTATTATAATATTAAAATGAGATTGTTAATATATTAATATAAGACAGTATATAATAATAACAACAAAAAGATCTTGGCAAAATGACAACAACTTTAATTACATGTACATGATACTTTTTTATACAATTTCTCTGAAAACTGAATCTATATAAACAACTTAGTATTTCTGGCTTCTTTCCAAATAATTTTTCAAAGATTGGCAAACATCTACAATTTCAGAGTCCTTGTCAGTATAATGAATAATTTTCCGTTGATTAAATTCTCTTGTCACGTGAATCCTTACAATGATATGCAAACATCATTTTTAATCAGTTTTATTTCTGATTCACAGAGAAGCTAAATATCTAAATGTTATAACATTACCAACAGTGGAGCATCTTTATTGTTTCATTAAGCCTGTATCGCACTCCCACAGAACAGGGGTTGTGTGCATTCCAGAATGCATGCAACTGTCCCATAAAGACATACTGGGACATACAGGGTTTGCATGTGTGACAAAACTCAGAGTATTGAGTTTTCTAAATGCAAAATGAGTTGTTTAACAAAACATTCTGCAAAGGTGCTGCTGCTGGATGCTGCTAATCAATTGTTTCTTTAGATGGCCAAGCTGTGGTATTTTTTATTCTGAATTATTTTCATTTTCTGCAATAATATCTGCCATTAAGAGAGCACAGCTGCTTCATTAAAACCATTATTTTTTCTTCAGCTGTACTTATTTGGAAAGAGTTTTACTTTTGAGTCTAATAACATTCAATACAGCAAAACAATGGCATACAACAGAGTATTAAATACAATGTGTGACTGAACTAAATTGCAGAACCTCTAGTAGATTATTGCCTCCGGAGATCAGAGCTGCACTAGTACAACAAATTCCCTTGGGGCTGTGAAGTCAGCAAAATAAATGTGGATTCATTTTTTCATTAGTCCACATATCAAAAAAAAAAAAAAAAAAACATGGGTAAACAGTAATAATGGGATTCAGCAAATCCCAAGATCAAAAGATCTGTATGAACCATGGCAACTGTGAATGGCTCTTATATTTATAAAATATACATGGCTTTATATTATGCAAAGGTACGTTTTATTATTATTATTATTATTATTATTATTATTACACACCTCATGTGGAGCATGGAGTGTGCTGTGTGATAATCATGGCAGTTTCAACATTATTGTAAATAATGTGATCAGGTTCCCTATAGAAAAGTTTGTTAAAAAATTGTGTTAGCATGAACAACTTACAATGTAATACAACTTGATAATGACCAAATTATATTTTATGAGCAGGCAAAAACTATGCTTTGACTGGCTTATTTGGTATTTTTAATTGAGACCACCTTTTAGTAACTGCAATAGTAAAATTAAAAATGAAGCACAAATGAAACCTAATATGGCTATCAAGTTTTTTTTCACTGATCTCTCAGCAATATTTGTACAAACCATATTTCTTTTCACCTATAAAAACCCTCAGAATTGCATTAGTTTTTGTTATATTATCTGGGATTCACTGTGCTAGAGGACAAAAAAATACACCAAAAAATCTGTGGTGCTTGATTCCCTAATTAACCAATATTATCCACATCTGAAAATGTCTTTGGATTTTATTATGCAAACAGCCATACAAACATGCTTGAATATGAATGTAATACTTTGGGGGGAAAAGGCTTTTAAAAAATTTTAAAAAACAAGATGTTATCATATAATCGTATAATGGCCACAGGCTGCCTGACTGCAAAGCTGTTTGTGAACATTACCGGAATACAAATTTAAATGTTGCATGTTGAACATTGTCCGTGAAATTTATCAAGCCGCTGCATTTAAATGAAGAAGAAATTAGGAAAAAAATTGCTCTGCAATGTGACCGGCAGAAGTACCCTTCCAGTGGCAACAACCCTGCAGAAAATGTTACAAAAAAACGTATGAACTTTTCCTTAGCAAAATGATTTTGCATGAGTTCTGGTTTTGCAGTCAACGTATCTTGATAAGTCATGCTTTCCATAATTAATTCAAATGGTTCCAGAATTTTTAATGAACTTTTTTAATGTTTCAGTAATTTAAAAAAAAAATTGGCAGTAGGTTGTTACAGATGGAAAAAGGATATAGAACACTGCTCAACAAAATTAAAAGCAGCATCCATTAAGTCTTCTTAATTTACCCTGATTATCTTCTGAATCCCCTACCTAGGCTCAGCACTCAACCCCTTGACAGGGAGCAGAATTAATTCTGGCAGGCATTAATTAGTACATGTATTTCGCTGCAGTGCAGTAAGATCACAGCTATGAGTAGAAGACACAATCAATCCGGGGAAGGCATTGATAATGTGCATACTCTGTTATGTCATCGATTGCCTATTGCTGAACTGCGATTAATTCCTGACTACAGGACTAATGTAAAAAGGCAACTTTAGAACTTATTTTCAAAGTGAAAGCGGGAACAAATTACAAGGTATAATTATAAAGGGTAATAGAAGCTCTGCTCATCTAGATGCAGGCAAACCTATCACTCTGCAAATCTTGCCATAAAGTTTTATACATTTTCTGTTTTCTTTAAAAAAAATTTGTTCACGATCATTTATAGAGGTAAGGATTATCACCAACTATATGTACATAACTGAATGTAAGAGGAAATCAGCTGTTGGAATAAGTCATTAATCACTATCATTTTTGATTACAGTGATCCTTAAGATCTCATAGTTAATTAAAGCATATATGCAATCATGCAGCAACTAAATTGCTATCAGGCAGTGTCAGTGTCTGTTCTTTATGCAAGGCTTTTATCCCTCTTGTTATGTAGATGTAAAACCCCGCCCCCCTGTGCTACTTTCTCAAATTTGAACATCCTATTTTTTTGCAAAACACTACTAACGGCTTGCTCACAAGCACATGTCAAGTGAATGTCTGCAGGTCAGACATCATACAGCAGATGCAAATTGTCCTTTATAGCTTCCATCTGCTTTAAGAAATACATTTATGGCATGGCCACCAAAGGGTATTTAAAAGTAGCAAATGAGATGGTGGGAATACCATATACTAGAATTGGAGTATATGGTATCTTTTTTTCCCCAAATCTGTTCGTTGTGTGGTGGGTCTGAGGTTCGAGTCCTGCTTGGGGTACCTTGCAGTGGGCTGGTGTCCCGTCCGAGGTGTGTCCCCTCCCCCTTCAACCTTGCGCCCTGTGTTGCCGGGTTAGGCTCTGGCTCGCTGCGACCTTGCTTGGGACAAGCGGTTCTAGATATTGTGTGTGTGTGTGTGTGTGTGTGTGTGTGTGTGTGTGTGTGTGTGTGTTCATTGTATTGAATTATTTTTTTACTTGTTTTGTTTATATATATATATACTGTATGTACTTTAAATAATGGCTGGGTGAGTCACAGGTTTTCCAGATATTTTTCAAATAATTATCTAAAAAAGTTAATGAAGTTTTGATTGTGTATGACCTTAACCAAACAGAAAAAAACAGAAGCAAGAAAGCCTTGAACATATCATCACAATACTCTAGGTCCTCAGTTGGCTTGTCAGCATCTGCTGTAGCCATATGGAGGAGCCTTATAGAAAGAAAGGTTCTGCTTTGAAGTACAAACATGGCACACACATCATAAATCTATTTGCATACCACTGTTGTCTAAACTTTCCACAGCATGAAGAGAAGAAGTACAAAAAATTGGAGAAAAACAACATTCAGATGCTGCACAGTTTCCAGATTAGAGAGTGATAATTAAGATCTACTTTCCCAATCTCTGTAATTGCCTTGGCTCCGCACTTAAGGTATTTTGAGTGGGTAGGTTAGTATTCTTATTAAGTGTGGGTAGATAGGAATTTTTTTTTCCTCTTGTTGCTTGTGCTGAGAAATTTAATAAGCACCTTGGCTTTCTTTCTGTAGACAACCACATCCCACAGGCAAAAAATTAAAATACTGTAACATGTCGTCATGTGCAAACTTACACTTATGTCCGAATAAGGAGGCACTGCTGTGTAGTAAGGAAATGTTCTTATTGAGGAAACATCCCAGTAAATTTTCATTTTGTCTGAACACCTTATCTCACTTGCTAAAGCGTAAATTAAGTTGCTGAAATCTGCAGAAATTGCATAATGTAATTTGTTAGTGATCCGCCATGTACTGGATGTGACATATGGAGGTACCATGGTATTAACTACTCTACTGTGTGCTACCCAAAAAGTCCAGAGTTACAGTATTTTACAGTATTATAGGAACTACATTTCAATTTAACCCTGCTGTGTAGAGCATCAGTAGCTGAATATTTCTTGGTTTTGCTTCCTGGCATTTCAGCTAAACAATGTGATATTCTCTCCAATCAGTTCTAGTGTTTTAAGTTCAGTGGTACTAAAGAATAGAGTAAAAGACCGTGGCTTGAAGAAATCCAACACATTTATTCTTTTCTGGGACCAATATTGGGCCTACATTAGGTTAAAGAACTCTTCAGTATAAGCTCTAAGCTTTATTGTGCAATAATGTTTGAAACAAAAAGTTTAACTTCAGTTTTTCATAGACTGTTGACATGAATTTACGATGACTAATCCGGTGGGGCTGCAGAAGAATTGCAAGTGGGTTGTCCTCCCAATGGAAAATCCCCTTTTCACTCGGCATAGCAAAGAATGTCTGAGGTTTCGTTTTACAGCAACTTCCACTATTGTTCTTGAGCTTTCCGTCTGCTGTTTTCTTCTCTTTCTGTCTTTCAGGAAGTTTTCCCTTTCTTTGGTGTTGCCTGAAAGTTCGTATAGAAGTAAATCCTGCTTGGGTTGAAATATTCTTTGCTCTTAGTCTACTTGACAATAAGTGTTGTTGCTACTGCATCTTTTTTTTTTTTTAAATATTTGTGTTGTTGCCACTTATTTCTTAGCCTTTATGTTCAAAATGTGAGTGTCCTTTGATACATTTTTGTAGTTCTTGCAATGAATGACATGCTTCATCATTTAAAGAAATAGTGATGTTAATGAAATTGTGCATTCTGCTTTTAAAATATTATTTCCTATGTTCCAATAAAACACCTGAAATTATATTGTAGTGTAAGTGAATGAGTATTACGATCTCTTTTTTTTTTCCTTTTTATGGAAAGTATGGATGAATTTTAGCAGGATTCATTTTCATAATGTTTTAAATAATTGATTTTTACTATTTTTTTCTCTACAGTGATTTATCATAGTTTGTCAGTATTAAGTGTTTGAAGCCTAATGGCTTGCCATAAAAGTAAACGCTTTTGATTCAGTGTTCAAATAGTTCACTCAACCTCATTCACTCTTTCCCTTTAACCACTTGTCCAAGTCAGGGTCATGGAAGTCTGCAGCCTATCCCAGGATCACAGTTCACAAAGCTAATAATGGTTGCCAGTCCATGCGGGGTAGCCACTCAAACACATCCATTCATTACAGGCAATTTTGCGTCAGCAATTCACATGAAATATGTATAGTTGAACTGTGGGAGGAAATCAGAGCATCCAGAGGAAATTCACACAGACTGATACGCATAGAAACCTACCTATGAACAGCCCATGTGTTGTGAGACAGAAGCATTACGCGTTGCACCACTGTGCCGTGCCTCCCAAAGATATCAGAGAATTTTCCTCTGACGTAGTTTTACGTACAATCCTCATTTACATTTATTAGTTTAGCTGATGCTTTTCTCCAAAGCCACTTATAATGTCAAGCTACTTAGAGATATTTACCAATTTAAAAAAGAAATTTAGGCTAAGCACCTTGCTCAATGATACTACACCTGGAAGTGGGCTTCAAACATTCGGGTCCAAAGGCAGCAGCTCTCACCACTATGCTGCCAGTTTCCCCTCTGAAGTTCCAATAAGAATTTTACAGCACTCTAAACAATTGCCCTGATTCATAAAAGCACATTAATATAGCAGAAATTAAAAATCAATAGAGCATTAAGCACTTTCCATCATGATATAGCACCCTTTAAATACAGCCAGTGATGCCTCTGCCATTGCACTAATACCTTTTCATGAGTATCCATCTCAATTACCAAAGAACAAAAGGATTAATGTGGCTTTTAGCATTTATCTAATTGAAGATACAATAGTTGCCAAGGCTGAAATCTACTAAATCTCTTCATCACCTTTGGGTTTTAACACAAATACTCTTGTTTTGTGGAGAATTTTATAATTTTGCAGATTGTGCAAATCATAGGGCATCTGTTACTGTAAACAGCAGTGGCATTTGTGAAAGCCCAGTGAGTATTTTACAGTCACTCCTATTGCTGACACTTTTCTCCAAAGTAACTTACACTGCATACAATTATTCACAGGTTGATACAGATGGCGGTGCAGTAGCATGCAGCAGCCACTTCGGGTTCGCTACTGTTCTGCATGGCACCGTGGTCTCCGGAGAAACGACATTTCATTCCACTGTATACAAGCTATATAGAGGAATGACAATTAAAAACCACTTGAACTTGATACAGCTGGGAAATTTTTACTGAGCAATTTAGGATAAGTACCTTACTCAGAGGTACTACAGCAGCAGGTGGGATTTGAACATATAGCATCCAACATCAAAGTTGAAGCTATAATGTCCAATATCTAATCTCATACTTCGTATTTTAAAATGTTTTTGATATTCGATTTTATTCCCATTTTGTCAGTAAATCACAAGTTCTGCCTTTTAATACAATTTTAGTCAATACAAAACTGTGAGGTGGATAATTAAGGAAGAGGCCTAAATGCCCTCTATGCAACAGAACATGATCAGGTTTTAATCACTGCTGAAATGCAAGTACTCATCTTGTTTATGTGTAGATAATTGCATATGGGAATACAATAACCTCAGACTTGCCTGTAGGTCATTCGTATCTTTGTTTCAGAGATGAGTAATGTGGGGAATGATGTTCTCCACCTCCACACCAACTTTGCCTTGTGAACCCTAACTTAGTAGATGGAGGAGTATAAAGTATTACTGCTGCTTACAGCACTGAATGGTGCTTGAATTGAATAAACATATCGACATGTTTAATTCAAATGTATCACTGTAAGATATAATGATGCAATTGGTGAGAGAGTGTGTTCCACTGATGTGGACCTTTGTAAGTAATATATCTAGCAGTGTAGGTCATCTCGGTGAATAAGGTGTGTGGGCTGATAACACTACATAGTATCCATTGAATGTCGCTTTGGAGAAAAGCATCAGCAAAATAAATAAATGTAAATGTAGAGGGATTTTTTTTTATTTTTCAATGTAAGTTATATTTATGATTATTGGCCTGAGGTTCGTCCCGTCCTGGGTGTGTCCCCTCCCCCTCTGGCCTTACGTCCTGTGTTGCCGGGTAGGCTCCGGTTCCCCGCAACCCTGTATGGGACAAGCGGTTCTGAAAATGTGTGTGTGTGTGTGTGTGTGTGTGTGTGGCCTGAGGTTGTTAAAAAGGAAAAAGGACATACAAGCATATTTTTTCACATTTCTGAATCAGGCATACATTCCTTTTTGTGTTACTTATTAATATTTTGTTTCTGTATTGTTAATGTAATCGTACAGAAAAGGGAACAATAAAACCTGCCCAATACTTGCACTACAAATGATTTGTAATTATTAACTTAGGACTTAAGTTACAGTTTAGCTAACTTTTCCAAAATAACTTACAGTATCCAAACCATTGATAAATCTGGGTATTTTTACTTGTCAGAAAACACATCATTCTGAACAAATGTAAATTCTGGGTATTAAGCTGTAGCTACTCAAAAAACTGAAAAAGTAGTAACAGTTTGGCAGCTGGGAAACTATGCTGAGTAGACCCTCTGGTCCATGGATACCAAGTAAACTGATTACTAAATACTGTAATTTAGTTGTTTAGCAAATATAGATTTTTTTTTTATTTATAACACTTTTTTGTAAGTGTCATTTTGAAGTTTGACGTTTTCCTATATCTGGATATTTACCAAACCCCTTAGAAGAACTTGCTTACAGATATGACTACAGATACACACTGGAATTTGACCTTGCATTCTTTTGATCAATAATTCAGATCTATAGCTACGTCATCAACAGCTATCATTACTTCTCTCTTCCTCTCCTCTGTAACACTCTACTACTCCACATCTGTCCTGTGCTTTTGTCTCTCCATTAGCTTTCTTTTGCTGCAAGGAAACAGTTGTTATATGAGTTCATCCATCACTAGCCGAACAGCAGAAAAATTGAAGAAGGATTATTTCTCATTCATTGGCAACTGAGCTGTTGAATAAGTTTCTTCTTGACATCTCACTGCTCAGTCTCCTTTTCTTCTGGTGTCTCTTGAACCTGTTGTCACTTTCTTCTGTGTCATGTGGTGTTTTAATAGTTTACTTTTGTAATCATTTGACTAAACTTGATATCAGCAGTTGAATTTGTTGTTGTTGTTATTGTTGTAAAACATGAGGCAGGGTACAGCTTGGACAGGATGCCAGTTCATTTCAGTAATAATAATAATAATAATAATAGAAAAAAAATGACAGTAAATCCAGGATTGAAACAGAAAATTATTGTATATTCTTATTGTTCTAAATTCTTTATTGACTTTATTGACTTTATTGAATTCTTTATTGTAATTTTGCTAGTATAACATACATTTGAAAATGGGAATCTGACAAATATTAGTGTTAACATCAGTTCTTTTGCTATGTGCAGACAATGCTCTGACTTTCCTCTGACTGTACCAATAGGAAAACTTCTGCTGAACTTAACAAACAGCTTCTTCAAGGCTGGTGCAGTCTCATGTTTGTTTCAAATCGATTTTTTGTTAGGTTAAAAATTGACTTAAAAGCATAGGTGGCATAGATCACTGAAGCCTTTAGGAAAAGACTTCAAAGTTTTGGAAAGAATCCAGTGTAGCTCATCATCTTTGCTAGAGGTGCTACTGGAATATTAATAAAAAATAACAAGAAAAAAACAGTGACTTCTTCAGTTTACCGCACTTCAGATTTTCAGCTCAGAGATGCTCAGTTTGACGGCATTTGACCTGTAACAAGGGATGTATTGCAGCTGCCTGAGAAAAGAATTCTTCTTGATGAAGCCAATTCAGTACTGAAGACCCCTGAGAAATCAGAGCAAGGCCTTGTAGGATCTAAGTGTATCTTTCTTACTGCCTTTACAGTGTTTCTAGCAGAAATAACTTTGGAAAATCTGAAGACTCCTAGTTTTCCAGAAGAACAAGGGTTCCAATAACCTGGCTGATTTGAATAAAAAAACAGAATATGATACATGATATATCATATATATCGTTTTTTTTCTAATGTACTACAATTCCCTGATTACGACTACTACAGGCGGAATAAATAGGTTTTGTTATCCTAAAGGAGGTATAGCAAGGGATAGTTTAGCTGCCCACAGCGGTGGTAAGGGTCGTGTCAGTCCTCCTGTTGGCACTTAGACCTCCTACATGGTGTGAGTTCATTAGCAGTGAAGAACATGACTCAGGGGAGAAAACCCAGTGCAAACGAGTATAGACACAAATTGGAGATGGCCAAATTGGCCTGAAGGTAGGGTATAAAATATATGCACTTCTTCCAGGCTTGCAGGCTTTCAAAGTGATGGTTTTGAAATCTATCCATATAACCACAAAAAATGTATTCATTTAATTTTCACTGAAGTACATTAACTACATCTATTCTTCAGTACTCACAGAGGTAATAGAGATGTCAGTTCTCACAGAGATAATTCTGGAGTTCCATAGTTTTCATTCAATTTTCAGAAATGAATTTTCTGTGTGGAAAACTTCATTTTTTGAATGTTTTTCATTTTTTGAAAATGAATTTTTGTTGTTCCATCTGAATTGTCAATAGTACTGAGGTTTCAAAACACTAACTTACCCTGCTTTGGTAGTAAAACAATCAAATGAGATATCTCTCATACTTCATATATGTTCTTTGTATTTTAATAACCAGTATCAGTACAGTTTACTTAGAATGTTTCTATTCATTGATACGGTGTCTGATTACACAGCACTTGAAAACAATGAAAGAAGATTGTAACTGAGCTAAAAGTGCTGCTTGGGAAAATCTGATATTTACTAAAAGAGGATTTATAGAACTACGCTGGAGTGTATTAAGCTCCTGTTTGTTGGACATGTATCCTACTATTATAATATACAGGGAAACATAATTAGATTAATAACTGGAGATACTGAAGAATTTCAGTGTTATTATTCTTAATGTGCTGCCTCAGGTTTGCATGTGTTGTAGAGAGCAATGAATTAGACTTAAAAGTTTATCAAACTACAATTATCAGTTATCATCAGATGCAACATATATTTGTATTTTCAGCAGGTATCATCTATCTTCTGCAGCCTAGGGAAAAGAAAACAATATGACTATAGTCTGTGAGCCATTTTGATAAATTCACCAAGTCAGCCGAATTGACTCTCCAGTTCCCTGAGCCATTTTTTTAACATTTACAGTCCCTTTCCTGAATGGTCAAAGCACTTCTCTTTCGACAGTCATAAAGACTGTAAAGTTACATTAAAAGCACACCCTCAGGTAAACACAGGTCTTCAGTATTAAGTTCTGTATAGCCAGTAACACACAGTGTATCAGTCATTAAGCTTATCCATGGAATTACAAATCAAAAAATACAAACTTAAGTAATATTGCCTCTCATCATGTTTACCTTTGAAAAAATATTTTCAATTTTTAAAGTAGAAAAATGTCTTCTCACTAAATTTGTTACATGTTGGATTGTTTTGGATAGCTGACAGTTTCATTTTGTATGATTACCCCTGTGCGTTTTCATGCTATCAAAGACTAAAACTCAAAATCCAAAAAATACAGAAACCATCTATCTGAGTATCAATATTATGATACAGGAATGTTTTAAAATGTGAAACTCACAGACTGAAACTAGACAAACTAGTGATATGTTATTCAATGTTGAAATCAGAAGTGACCATTTGCAATTTGATTTGGAAAAGCACAAAATCATCTGACGTAGTACCAAATTAGCTACATCATTAATGAGTGGGATCAAGACTATTCTGAGAAAATTAAGTTTATAAGTGCCATCTAAAATACAAAAGTTTCTGATCAACAAGTATTAAAACAGGTTTTTGAAAACAATTGCTTTTTACAATTTTTCTGTCTCAAATTAGTTGTTCCACTGTACCCTTGTCTTTGATTTCACTATTTTTTTTTTTTGCTGGGAATCTGTAACAGAGGTATGAAACGTATTCTTTGTCTTTCTTGCCATGGTTGGCCCCGGAAGGAAGTGGTGGAGCGAACGAGGCTTTTATTATGGAAGTCCAAAACTCGTAGTCACAGGACAGGAGAAGATTTCTGAGGTGCGTACGTCGTTGAGCAGGGAATCTAAAAGACGACATCAAAAAACAGACAAGAGGTCAATGATCAAGAAGAGTCAAAGAGGACAAAGGAGCGGGGCAAGGGAACTGGGAAGAGGCCATAGAAGTAAGGAAGCTGCCAGGCTGAGTTAGGAGTTGGCAAGTCACAAGGCTGAACAAGATTCCGCATTAGCTGTTGTTCTGTTTCAGTCTTTTATGCATCTGCCTATGCTGAGCCCCAGGTGTGACTCGTTGCTCTGGCGGCATGGGCATTGCATTTCTCCTCTCTGTTATTCTCTCTTATAAATATATAATCTCTCTTTTTGTTCTCCAACTTCTCCAAAAATAATCCACAATATATCATTTGAAATTCTTATTCTTTGTCAAATCTGTATCTTTAGTTAAAAATTCAGTCCTAACTAAGCTCTAAATCCTTCAGATCCTTGCTAGTGTTTTAATTTACTAAACATCAATATCCATGATTTGCTCATTAGGATCATTTTTAAAAAAGGACACAAATCGCTTGTCAAGCATTGCATTGTGATTAAAAACATGTTGAGTGCTCTAAAGCATTTTAAGCTTAATTTAATATTGGAACTGAAAATAGCAGGAATGGAAGCGGTTTGGAGACATCACTATTGAAATTGAAATGTGATTAAAAAGGTGTAGAGATAAATCTTTGTTTTGACATTGTATCATTAATTTATTTATACATTTACTTAGCAGATGTTCTTATCTGGAATGATTTAGGTAATTCATTCACATAAATGGATGCAACTGGATTTTTCTTGAAGCAATCAAAGACAAGTGTTTTGCTGAAGGTTACAGCAGCTGTTTTTTGTTGATGTGATTCGATGCTTTGAAAAAGACCAAGCAAGATCTTTATCATTAATGGGGTGGTATACAAACCATGTTACATTGCCTGAACTCAGTTTTTTCTGGTGACTGGTCCCAGTGAGGACCTTCTCGGTAGTAAGGCAAACAGCTAGGCCTAGACCATCCTTTCCACAGCAACAGTCTCCAGCTCCTGCTGGCAATCTTCAGACATTTCCAGTCTAGCAACAAAAAACCTATCCAGTGTGTGTGCCTTAGGTCTCCTAGTGTGACATGCCCAGTATAACTCCAATGGGGGCCGAGCAGGAGGCATTCTTATGACATGCCCACACCACCTCAGCTAACTTGTTTCAATTAACAAGAGTAGCTCTGTCTACTCCAAGGCTCTCCTGAGGTCTTCACCCTGTCATGGGAAGTGAGCTCACTGACCCTGTATGGAAAGCTCAGTTCAGTCACTTCTATCTGTGGTCTCATTCTTTTGGATATCACCCAAAGTTTGTGACCATAGGTGAGGATGGGGACATAGACTGAGAGCTTTGTCCAAAGATTCAGCCCCTGTTTCACCACGACAGATCAGTGCCTGCATAACTGCTCCAATCCACTTTCTCCAGCTCCCCCCTGCCCACCTGGAGAGAGAAACCCTCTGCTATCCCAGGAGAGAACCGCAACCTCAGACTTGGGGGAAGTGATTATCATCCCAGCTGCTTCAAATTCAGCTGTAAACCACTAGAGTGTCAATCAAAGGTCATAGTCAGATGAGTCTAAAAGGACACCATGTGCAAACAACTGAGGTGTCACCTTTAGCCCCACCAACTGGACACCCTATGAAACTCAATGTCACCTTGATATCCTGTCCATGAAAATTATATCTAGGAGAGGAGACAAAACATAGCCTTGGTGGACTCTGAAACCATTATGAAATGGGTAGAAATTAATGCTAAGAAAATGGACACAACTCACATTCTATTCATACGATGGCTACATATTGTCCACCAGGTTGGAGTGTTCTTTCCATTTCCCAACAATCTCACTTTGAGGTCACGTAACAGGTTTTCCCTGTATAGCTTCTCCAGGCTTTCTACATGCTTGAGGTTTCACTACAATAAATGTCTTTGCTGTGCACTTCTTGGCCTGTTGATACCAGGCAGCCAAATCAGGAGATCCTCCCTGAAAAGCATTGTCCAGAATGCCTCCTTTAACTTAATGGCATCCCTTGCTGTTGATGTCCACCTGTGGGTCCTACAGTTGCTGCCATGTGAAGCACCGATTGCCTTCAGACTCAGCTTTTTGCACCAGGTGCATTTACATACAATTTACGACTGTCAGAAGTTTATTAACAATTGTTTGCTTGAATTCAGATGCAGAAAGCCATTTCTCCCAGTCATGCCATTAGAGCAACCTTGATCATTCCCAGATTAAAATCACCTAGCAAGACTACAACAGCTAGGTAGAATCCTCTCAAGTACATTGACCACCTTTTCCTAGAAGGTTGAATATTTTGAACAGCTATTTGGTGTGTACAAACAGCCATCAGATTTCCTCTCTGCGACTTACAACTGCACCAAGGACCCCTCTTGTCCATTGGGAAGAATTCAGTCAGGGCCGTTCAGAAGGTTGGTTTCAGAGCCAGTGGTATGTGCATGTTGCCTGAACTGCAACATCAAATAGCATTAATACCATATGTACATGTAGTATATGCAACTGCTTTAATATTCATCCATATAATAGAATTTGATCAGATCACTATAAAGAATTTTCCTGCATTGGGCAACATGCATGCCACCTAGTAGATTTTGCAGATTTTTAAAAAGCTCTAATATACTGTATGTCAGTATGACCTTATACTGCAAACATGTTTACTGAATTTGTAATTTGTCTGATTAATTTATGTTATTATATTATTATCCATCATAAAATCTTAAATTACATGCACTATTACTTGAATGCATTGAATTCACTATTGTTTCTTTGCACTGTTTAGAAATCTTTAGATTATGTAGTCATGGATGATGCAGAATTTTGTGAAACTGGTATTAGTATTTGCGATTACATGCAAAAATTAGTGTGGAGTCTATAATAGATGTTTCCATCTAAACACAATTATCCTTCTGTCCCTCTTGCCCATAAACTTCCTTCCCTTCTCACAGTCAAAAGAAAAGCCTCATTTACATGAAGGTGACAGATGGCAATTAATTTTATCAGTTCTGTTTTCATGCCATGATTGTAAGATAAGGACGTGAGTGCCTCCATCATCGCTTAATTTCCCCCCAAATAGCCTGCAAATGAAGATGCTTCTAACATGTTAATTAAATGGGCCATATTGTTTGCTCATAGCTCTTTCTAATCTGCAGAAAAATACAAATGAACGCTGATGGTGATTTCAAAATTTGCTTCAGGAGCACGTAAGATAATCCACATGTCTACATGGTCATATCCACAGTCATTATGGTGCTGACAAGTGATTCTATTCAATAAGCCTCGAAGATGAAAAGGCCTCTGGAGCAGACGTCACTTACACATTAGTAGGTATTTACTCTTTTAACGTAGTTTGTGTATTATTAAGAACACATTTAGGTACACACATATAGGAAGTACAAACATAGAAAAGGAATGAAGAAATATAATCAACAAACTGGACCAACCTACAAGTCTGCCCCTGACAGAAGGTATCAGGTTGTGATTCCTAATTTTTTTCCAATTTGTCCTTCTGGTTTCAGGATAGGCCCCAGACTGCTTCAGCCCTGCATTGGATAAACAGTTATTGATAATGGGTGGGTGCAGTGTAAGCAATGGTATAAGCTCATTCTTTGGGAGATGTTTGCATGTTTTTTAAAGGTTTTTTTACCAAATAAACACAATATTCAATTTGTCTTTATTCTAATGAGACATTATCCTTTATCCCAGAAGTAATACATTTTCCAGTGGATTCTCTGTGCAATTTCTGTAAAATGTCATTCAGCACATATACAGTAAAAAGGCAAACTATTGTATTATGTATATAACTTACATTCTTTTAAAAATCCTTTATTTTATTGTAAAAATGAGCAAACAACTACTTATTGAATGAAAAGTACTTTCATTTAATTTTTTTTAGTTTATAGGGCATTAATGCATGTGACAAAAACTACATCCTTGTTCTACAGTTGGCGATTTCAAGTAATAGCATGTGTTTTCAAAGAAAACCTTGAATCTGTGCAGCGCTAGCTTTGGAGTTATTTTTTATCAGTGAGAAAAGGTCTCTGGGAGAAAAAGAGTCATACAAAATGCTTGTCATTTTTCCAGTATTCTATAATATGTGCGGTGGGCAATTGTACAATTGCTGCACTATAACTAACATTTCAGAAACACCCCCCCCCCCCCCCCACAAGTACCATTTTTTACAGAAAAAACACAAACACCCCATAGTCTAGTTGCGTTTCATTTTGTCATTCATTCAGATTATGCAAGTTTGTATTCAAAGTTTGGATTGTAGTGCAACAAAAACCAAAAGGCTTTGAATCACTTATCACTGGTCAACAATTTTACAAAAGTTGTCTGCTTTGGAGATAAAATGTGCTATTTATTATCGATTCAAATTCAAATATGACAAAATTGCTGATTGGCTATTGTTTCCAAGATATTTAAGTTGGTGTACATAGATTTTTTATCATGAATTGTAAACCTAGGTCTTTTCATGTGTTTATGGTTGTTTCACTTGATATTATGTCACTTGCCCTATTTATGTAACACTTACTATGTATCAGTTCATAGTTCAGTCCTTATTCAGTGTCTGCACTTCTTGGCTTGTCCCTTATAGTCATTAAATGGAGCATCTCTTGTCACTGTCTAGCAGTAGTCTGCAAGTATTGATAGACTCCATTTGCCCTGATACTGTTTCTCCATGGATGAAATATCTTGGTGAAATCATTCACCGTGCTCGTCACTTACTGCTCCGCAGTTCGATGGAAAGAAATCTAGATGCAAGCCCAAAAAATTTATCTTGAGTGACATGTTGCAGCCCAGGCATTTGTATGCCTTGTGTAGGTTTTCCACCAACTTCCTGTAGTTTTCTGCCTTATTGTTTCCAAGAAAAACTTGTCACCACTAACTTGGAGGCTTTCCATGCCTCCTTCTCCCTGCCATGCAGTGCACGGTCAAATTCATCATCTCAAAGAAGTTCACAAATCTGAGGACCAACAGAGACACACACACACATTTTCAGAACCACTTGTCCCATACAGAGTCACAGGGAACCAGAGCCTACCCAGCAACACAGGGCATAAGGCCAGAGGGGGCGGGGACACACCCAGGACAGGACACCAGTCCATCACAAGGCACCCCAAGTGGGACTCAAACCCCAGACCCACCAGAGAGCAGGACTGTGGTCCAAACCCACTGCACCACAGCACCCAGCGACAGAGACACCTTCCCTTATCTTA
The DNA here is from genome assembly GCF_900964775.1 of Scleropages formosus. Taxonomy (NCBI): domain Eukaryota; kingdom Metazoa; phylum Chordata; class Actinopteri; order Osteoglossiformes; family Osteoglossidae; genus Scleropages; species Scleropages formosus. The sequence goes on along the minus strand of NC_041825.1, from coordinate 12,789,465 downwards.
CCTTCACTTAATCTAGGAAATTTTCCAATGAAGTACTCAAAAGCTGCTTGTGTTTTGTCCAGGGCCTTGACAAAGTTCTTCATGAGACCCAGCTTTATGTGGGAGGGTGGTAACAAAATCTTGTTTGATTCAACAAGTGGTGGATGCGGAACATTTTTATTCCCAGGCTCCAATGATGAACAGAGTGGCCAGTCTCTTTTTTTTTTTGTCTAAGAACAAGTATACTGTCCAAACCCAGCCATTGATTTATTCAGAGATCCTGTGAAAAATATCCATGTATTTTAGTTGAGATCCAAGTCCTTTTTTAACTCACTTATCATATGCTATTCCCATACGTGTACACATGTACATGTAAATACTGACACAGTACCATATCTTGAAAATTGGAGCCAATCAACAATTTTAAGTATCATTTCCATTCTCAGTCACCCAGAATTAGTGAAGTTTGACTTCTTTTGTTTTGAAAGCATTTTGGCTGTAGACCAATGAAATATCAGCTCATTCTTTTTATGAAATGATGAACCAGGTATATCAGCATACAGAGGTAGCCCATTATGTTAAATATAAATTTTCTGTGTCTTTGCATTCCAACATTGTGGTACTGAAGACCTTGTACTAAATAATTATTGAATTTTATTGCCTGTAGTAAACATGCAGTACTTATTTCCGTATATACTATAAATAAGCTTCAAATGTTACTTCTCACCAGTACAGGGCTAACACACAATAAGACCTGCAGGCCAACCAAGCAGGCCACAGTATTTGTCCAGAAAGGTGAAAGAGCAGAATTAGCATCCAATGCCAGCTCAGGGCTCCCAGTAATGGGGCATGACTGGAGATGATGGTGCAGTTAGGTAGGAAGCTAAAGTTGACAGCTACCGTCACAAGGACATCTCTGACCAGACATTGTGTTGCTTAGTAGCTTCTAAGGAAGTCATCTTGTCAGAGCTTACGGTTCCTTGGGAAGAATAGATAGAAGAGGCTAACAAAAAAATGGCAAAGGAACTGGTACAGCAGTGCCACTAGAAAGGCTGGAGTGCAAGGTGTGTGCCGAATGAAATAGGCTACAGGGGCTTTCCACAGAAGTCTTTGTATAGGGCCTGTAGTATCTTGGGTCAATAGGCAGCCAGTGGAGGAAGGACTTTGAAAGATGTTACTGAGGTTTCAGAGAGACAATCTAGATGGCTGTGGATCAGAACAGGTGAGCTGTGAGCTCCAAGTGGACACCTGGACACAAACAGGGGTCTGATGAACACTGGTCAGGTTGTATGGGTGAGGCTGTCTGGTGCTGAAATACTAAAAATACCTAGTGACCACAGGTTACATCACTGATGATGTGTCCAAGTGCATTGCAAAGTGTGCGATATAAAAAGCTTTGTTTCATATACTGTATATCTTAACACCTAGTGTTGAAGTTTTACAGAGAGGTTTTTTCTAACAGCAATGAATTTCCATGTGCAGAGCTTTACAGGTAAGAATGTTGCTTCTTATTCTAATACATCAGGTGACATTTGTGTTTGATCAGAGTTACAACTTGTGAAGACTCTCACCCTCAGACCAGCTGGGCTTATGTCAGGGTCCCCACAGGATGGTTGTTCAGTTGAGTAGTACAAAAAAATTAATTGGCCTTTCTTCATCTATTGTGTTGAAGGTTTAATTGGTGACTCACTTTGGCATCTTTTAAGTGCTTATGAGACTTTTGTGTGATTCACATGCCTGTTCTCCAGCTAAAGCAGGCTCTCCTGAGTGCCGTCTGGTTACCTAATTGTCTCTGTGAGCTTGACCTGGCCTGAGCACCAATCCAAAGGAGTTTATACCAATTCAAACCCATAAAAATACCCGTTAAAATAATGAATGGTGAAATGGTTTAAAAATAGTCATATGTAGCAGAAAAGATATGCTGTGTAAGCTTTTGTGTGTTCAACCTTTTGTGGCATGTTGTACATGAAGTACATTCCAGATTTACTTGCTCTGTTATACACTTTCTTATATATAATAGTCCTGTCAACTGTCAGCTGTTTTGGGCCTGTAAACAGAAATGTCAGTGTAACTGCAAAGCCCAAAAATACCATAAACAATAAAACCATTAATAGTAGAACAGTCAATCTTTGTTAAGAAAGTTTTAAATGACCTTGACTGGTATGAACCAGGAAGGTGTGGTGGTGTGGATTCGAGCCCTGCTTGGGGTGCCCTCTGACAGACTGGCATCCCATCTTGGGTGCGTCCCCTCAGCCTTGCGCCCTGCATTGCCAGGAGAGGCTCTGGCTCACCGCGGCCCTGCTCGGGACAAGCAGTTGTTGACGTTGTTGTGAATTAACCAATCATGTAATACCTAGTAGTATAAAACCCCTTATGCATCAGCAGGTAGTTAGGGTGGACCTCAGGGTCTTGAGGGCTGCTCTCCAATGCGTCGTTATTAAGGTAGCAATGTCAACTATGGCTCAAAACCCGAATAAATTTGTCATATTCTGCAAATAAATTTCCAGGACTGCATTTCACTTCTTTTTCTCCACCTCCACTGTTCTGTTCCCAAGCACAGTCCCCAACAGTGGCGATTTACAAAACATGGCTTATAAATGTTATCAAAGAGCATGAAAGCAGCGCCCAAGAGTTCATTTTTACATCACAGTATGGTCTCATGGCCTATTTGCAAGGTGAATAGTGAATTTTATTTGGATTAAGGCTTATTCAGTTGATCAAGAGTGTTGTTAGCTATTTGTTCTACAGCACAATGGGATGTGAGTCCTAGCATAGGACTGGGTTTAACAAATATAACCTAATATAACCTTAATATAACATAACCTGGCCTTAAACAAATACAGCTCAGCTGGAAGTACTGTTTTAATAAGAGAATCAAAGATAAAATCCCACTGCATCTGTGCCACAAAAAAGGAACAAATAGGAATTAGTTAGAAATTCTTGTTTTGGTTTCTTGGCTCCTTTCCTTGCTTGGGTTCAACAGTCTACAAGATTCACTTCCACTGAGGTAAAGGATTCATTGCCTTCCTCAGGGCTTGACTACATTAGCTCAGCTAATAAAACTCAGCTTGTGTTCACTTATTAGTACACAAGTTCTCTTTTATACTGGATTTAAAAAGCATACGTTCTAATTTACTTTAACATCTTTGTCAGCAGTATGATGTCATTCACCCATGTTGTGGTTTTATCATTCTTTCCAGAATCAAGAAGCAGATATTTCAGTGCAAAAAAAGCATTACAAATGTGCTACGTACAATTGCCATGGGTCAAGAATCAGTTCTGTCCTTGACTTTGGAAGAGCTGCATTATAATAGCATTATGAATGCTATCATAATGTTGTCATTTCCGAAAAGATAACATTCAGCACTCCCTTTAAGGTGTATTCATAAGAAACATGCCTCTGGCCAATCATGTAGTATACTTGTATTTGCAGAAGGGAGTCAACTGTGTAGGCTTCTCAAATACAAAAGATTGATGATAAGCTAAAGGGAGTCAGCTGTCTAGTTACCCCCCTGCAGCTCATGGACAAATTGTCTGACCTTTAAAAGATTTGATGGGTACCTGCAGAGAAAGGCTTGTGGGTCTTGGGTGAATAATGGCTCATCACTTTTAATAATAACCATCACTTTCAATCAGTCATTCTTTATTATAACAAATTTTTACAAGTCACTTGTCAAAAATCATTTGACAGAAAAAATTTTCCAGAGGGGTGCACAGAACCAACTGGCAAAAAAATTGTTCCCTGACCCCAGGAAAGCTCACAAGTGAAAATCATGTAAAACAATGCTTGAGTAAATTAACAATGAAAATTCATGTTGTAAGCAGATAATAGTAAGGTTCCTATTAACTGAAGTCTCTTTGAATATATGGTGATCTTTCAAGAGATTTGTATGGTGTATAAGTTTTCTTGAGGGTATGTAAGATTAGTATAGCATATAAAATACACAGGTTCCTGAACTTATGAACATTATTAGGGCTGGAAGCTATTTGCTGGTTAGAGTCTGTAAAATCCTCAAGCAAAGTGATAAGAAATAAGAAAGTAACACTTATTTCATTACTTTTTATAAACTTTAGACAACATTAAACATTTATTATCTACACTATCTAAAGGTTAATAATAAACATGTTCCTTGATTTATTTATTGGTCATGTTCTGTAAAAAATTCAGATAAAGACATGATAGATTTAAAAAAAACTCCTGCTTTGATTCTGACTTTGCTTTTTTTATTGCAACAGTGACAATGCATCACAGTGTTATAAAGAATATGTCCACAACACAGAGAAAAATTGGAATTGCAACCTCAAACATGAATCAAGAAAAGCAAATTATACTGTTTCTTAAACATATGCAATGCTTGTCGTTTTGGAAATGGCCACGAACATCAGACAGGAGATGAACGAAGGCAGCCTTTGACTCTGACATTGTTTTAGTGTGTTTTATTACCAAACTAAAGGCTGGATGTGGTCACTCAACACAGGTCACTTTCACAGGCAGAAGATTTGCAAAACGTGAAGAAAATGCTATTAAAACACACACACACACACACACACACACATCTTCAGAGCCGCTTGTCCCATACGGGGTCACGGGGAACCGGAGCCTACCCGGCAACACAGGGCGTAAGGCCGGAGGGGGAGGGGACACACCCAGGACGGGACGCCAGTCCGTCGCAAGGTACCCCAAGCGGGACTCGAACCCCAGACCCACTGGACAACAGGACTGTGGTCCAACCCACTGCACCACCGCACCCCTGCTATTAAAACATAAAACTAGAAAAATATGTTTAATCTTCAAAAATTTGGAATTCAAACTTTCATAGCATGGACTGACATCCTGTCCAGGGTGTACGCCCCTCCCCCTTGTGCCCAGTGATTCTGGGATAGGTTCTAGACCCCTACGACCTTTACCAGAACAAGCAGTTAATAAAAATGGATATTTGTAACACAAGAAGGCAGTGTACATGATCACTCAGACTAAAATAAATTGTACTGTCCCAGCCGACCTTTTAAACAGAATTAGAGGAAAATTTCACCACACTGAAAACTTCCAATATTTTTACTTTCAGAACCAAGAATTTTAGAATCAGTATCTTCCTCCATGTATCTGTACAATGATCACTCAGTTGTGCAAATTCTGAATTTTACTTACATGATCATCACACATTCCACTGTGTCTCTGTAAACCATTTATTCCATAAACCTGTAGATGGGCACCACCCAGTATTGTGCCCTCTGAGGATTGTTCATCACAATCCCAGGTATAGAGTTCTTTATGAAGTTTTCTTCTTAAAGATACAATGAACCTACTGTACAATACAGAGGAAATTTACTGTTTGTGCCCTGCTTTCATCACAGCAAGAGGTGTGGATGGTAATTAGAATACCATTCTTATGTTTTGAAGAGGTTCATTATATGCATGGACATCTGCCACAAGGGAGGTGCAACTGTCCAGGCACAAGAGAACTAGGGCAGATAAAATCTATCTCCATTTGACCCATTTACAAGAGAAGAGAAGTGCATGCTCATTTAAATTAAAAAGTGAGAAATACACACACACATTTTCAGAACCGCTTGTCCCATACAGGGTTGCAGGGAACCGGAGCCTACCCAGTAACACAGGGCATAAGGCCAGATGGGGAGGGGACACACCCAGGACAGGACACCAGTCCATTGCAAGGCACCCCAAGTGGGACTTGAACCCCAGACCCACTGGAGAGCAGGACTGTGGTCCAACCCACTGCACCATCACACTCCCCAAGTGAGAAATAATAAAATGAAAACCATAGCTGAGTAGTATATCAGAAGCCATATGTGTTTTGATCTGTATTGTCTCCTATTCATAGCTACTCAGTGTTGAAACAAGATTGAAACAAGGAATCTTCTGCTGAAAGTTCTTCTCCATTTTCCAGTTGTAGCATTCAAAAGACACTGGTGTTGTCTACAGCTCCACTTTTGGAAACAGGAATTTTGATGCAGTTTAGAGCATTTTTAGCTTTATTGGATTTTTCACCAGATATTTGACTGCTGTAGTGAAAGTTTCCTGTTGACTCAAGGTTCCCAAACTTTTTCGGTGGCAACCTTGAATTCGTCTTGTCCTAGCTTAAATGCAGTGTTAAAGACCAATCATGCTGACATATTGTGTTTAATGAGTTTAAGCACATCATGTTTTTCAAAGAGTTTTTAATTTGAGTGAAATAAAAAACAAATTTACTTGAAAATGAGATTTTCTCACGCAGAGATGTAAGTGGCTACCAGGAAGCTGCTTCATTTTGTGGGTAAGCTCCTCTAAGCTTGCTAAAATTACAGCACCACCTATAATACTGCATTCAGATGAGTGCTTCCTACCAACAGGTTCCTCACTGGTCTGCTTGATGAACAAGTATTGGGCATGAAACAACTAGAATAGTATTATTTATAATATACCATCCATACATGCCTTAAACAACTACTTTAATTACTATTTCGAAAATCCTTCGCATTGTACTCATGAAGTAATCCCCTGTGGCATGCAGAGGTATGGCTGTAATTTACAAGCTATTTACAAGACTTGAACCAATACACCCCAACCAGACTGCTTCGCTTGTCTAGTTCTGCCCGCTTGGTGGTCCCGCACATGAAAGGTAAAGTGCAGAGGTTCTTAGTTTTGGCTTCGTTGTGGTGGAACAACCTCCCCCACTCACTCAGAACTGCTGAAACTCTGCACATTTAAGAAGGATCTGAAAACGCACCTCTTCCGGACTCACTTCGCCCATGATCTCTCAAGCTCATGTATGGTGTAAATGTTCATGCGTCATAACTTTATGATCATGCCCAGATAAACCTTTACACAGCCGCTACTCATGTATTGTATGTAAATGTTTGTGTACCTTTAAAAAAAAAAAAATTGTAGTATGAAGATCAGGAATTGTCTACTGAGTTTTATGCACCTACTTGAGCGATGAACATTGGTGCACAAAGTGGAACGAAACAAACTAAGTTTACTTAATCATACGCCTGCAACTATGTCTCTCTTTCTCCTAATGTAATGCACAAATTGTATTTTCTCTGAGACGCTTGGAGAAAAGCATCTGCTAAATCAATTAATGTAAATGTAAATATGAATTTGGGAAATCCATGCAAACTCCACACAGGCTGATCAAGGAACATAAATATTTGAAGTCAAGATCTCCCAATTAAATTATTTTTTAACAGAATATGTTCACATTCAGGGGGTGCAGTGGTGCAGTGGCTTTGGCCAGGTCCTGCTCTCGGGCGGCACTGGGGTTCGAGTCCCGCTGGGGGTGCCTTGTGACAGACTGGCGTCCTGTCCTGCGTGTGCTCCCACCCTCTCCAGCCTTGTGCCCTGTGCTGCTGGGTTAGGTTCCGGTTTGCCGCAACCCCACTTGGGACAAGCAGTTTCAGACAATGTGTGTGTATGTTCGCATACGGTAATTGCCTTATACTTTTTTCCTGACTCCAAGATATCAGTGAAGGATCTCTGAGCTTAGGTAAGGGCTTTCTGGAGAAGCTGAGAGATAACAGAAGGAATTGGTTGTGGCCTATATCAAAACTGCTGCTCCAACTTACCAAAGAACCTAATTTATCAATGTATCAGAGGCATGGTGGATGAGACAGTTCATGGTACATGAAACCTGGGGGACTAAAAGTTGGCTAAGTCAGTCTTGAGTCCATATCAAAATTCTTCTACTGGGTACCGAAACAAATCATAACAAAGGCAAAACGAACAGTATAAACACCTTAGTGAGGGGCCAGGGTTTTTGCCTGCTTACCTCTGCTCATTTCTTGCTTTGCCTTGCCACTCACTCCATTGCCACTGAGCTTGACTTCATTCCCTTTGGCTCTTTCAATTTCCTGCAAACAGAAAATGCTGGTGTTTTATTCTGAACACAGCTGGGTGTGATTTGTTTTCATGAATGCCACTCAGCTGTGCCCAGAGCCAAAAGGCTGAATTTGTGTCTCCATCTCCTTGTACAGGACACTTGGAATTGTAATGTCTTGTTGAATATTCCCTTTTTAACAAAACTTCACTCCTGCTTCACATTTTGCTAATAACCAGGCATAAAAATTCCATTTTAATACCAACAGTGACACCTTTGACTTAATGGAACACATATAAATAGCTTCAGTTTTCAATTTTACACATTTTGCACATTGAGTCTGTCTGAAAATAATGCCAGTAAATTAATGTGACTATTAGGGATAATGTGCCAAAACAGCTTTTGCTCCTCAAATTTACAAGCCTGAAAGTATACGTTCAGAGCTGATGTGCTTGCAGATATCCTCGCAGCAGGAAGAATTCAGACAAAATGTTAATTGTTCAGGATGCTAATATTCCATTCTTCTTTTGCTATCTAATAGAATAAGTAAACTGAAGTGATACTAGGAAATGTGTCCAATGTGCCGTATAGAGCACAAGAGTTTTTACTGCTGTTCATCTATAGGCATATGTTTATAAACTTATAACTGTACAGTTCCTTTGGTGATTGCTATAAGTTGACACTTGAACTCATCCAGAACACAATGTTTTCCTCACAGAATGAAGAATAACTCTTCAGACAATACCACACTCTGACAGAAGGCTTACAGCACCTCTTGTCTACCTTTGTCCACCTACACACTTCTATTGTTCTCATTGCCATCATTTGTACAAAGTGTGTGTGTTGAAATTGTGTGTGTGCTCAGTATTGGCATTGTGTCCCCTTTATTTTCAAAGTTACATCTCTGTAGAAGCAATTCATTAATTTTTCAACTTTTGGCACTGAAATGTACTAACAGTTAAACCTTAAAACCATTTAGGTCCCCTCTCTTTTTTACAATCATTCAAATAATTGTCACAAATTCTGTACAAATTTAATCAGTATTGTAAAAGTTCAACTACAGTAAGACAAATGCACATTTAAGACTGAAGAAGACCCAATGTGTAGTAGTGCAGGAGGCAAACAACATTTAATAATTATTAGTAACTATTAAATAAGTAATCATTATCTAATTATTACTTACCCTAAACATATATGCTATTACCTAATGATTAGTTGATCACTGTCCCTTATTAGTGATCAGTAATAACTGCAGTGTTAATGTAGTACTACCCCGATGTCACTTTTTTAAAATGTTATGAAATATATACTTTGAGTTTTGGGGGTCCTATGGCACTCAAAAAATTCATGGGTTGCATTCTTAACAATTTCGATGGATTAAAAGACCAATGAAATCATTAGAGTGGTTTGAATAACCCAGATGTGAACTGTTCTGTGGAGACAGCACAAGGAAATAATCAAGCACAAAATAGTTAAGCAAATAATAATAATAATGAGGTGAAAACTGCTATGCTGGGTAGACACAGCCCAGCAAGAATTCTGTCCAATTTTGACCCAGGACTGGGTCACTTTTAACCTAGCAGGCACTGCTACATTTTAAAAACCTTTTTCAACACTTCACTACATTTATGGATTTTATGAGGCATTGAAAGGTGAACATAATCTTCGTTTATCATATTAATGACATTACCAATACAGCAAATATCTTTCAAGCCTTTGTGGTGCATAGTTGCCTTAATAAATTGTTTTGGAGTATGAAATATTATGATATTTAAGTATATTCATCCTTGACAAGCAGAAAATTGTTCATTTTAATCCTGTATCATATTCTTGTGTATTTGCTGCACTTTTGAATATATTTTCCTGACTCTTGGTTTTTTGTTCATTGTAAATGCTGGACTGTCCCCTGTTTTGAATGTCATGTGACCCGATTACAGTACTCTTTACATTTATTGTTTTGAATGCTATACATACCCACAAATTTGAAATTTAACAGTTGACAGGTGGAGTTTATATTTTAAAAGGGGTCTCATTCTGTGTTAAACAAATGGCTTGTGCCATCAGGGGAACAGAACCATACAAAATCCCAGAATCCATGGTGATTCATTTATAAGTTGCTCTAAATCCATATGCCATGTTGCACAATTGTGGGCAAGTTCAGTATATTTCATGTTAACACATTTACCATGAAAGGTTTTTAATGGACTGCTCATCAGATAAATTAACTGGAAATGCAGTGTTGGTGTGAAGAGGGACCGAGGTAACAGCATTGCCACCTCACATCAAACAACAGATGTGCAGCAGCGAGCCAGTGTTTTAATGGGGGGGGGGGGGGGGCAGTTCCACTATGCCTTTAAAGACAGTCAGTCTATTATGAACTGGCTGGATCTCCATCTCTTGTGCCGCACTTGGCAGCTGGCATAAATGAGTTATGGAACCATTTACCTTCTTATCACAACCAGATCAGGGTCTGATAAGGAGGAGAGATGGAGGAGGGACAGGATGAGGAAAGACAAACCTTTCACTGTGGCAAAGGGTAGGGTGGTCCCCCTTTCCTCCTTTAGTAAATAATATTGATATAATTTCATCAATGTTCCCTTCACTCTCAAAAATTTGATTAGATCCATTGCCTGGATGAACGCCAATAAGCCAGAGAGGTGATGGGATATAACGTGAAACTTCTTCCATTTTAGCAAACCACATTGAAAATTCATAGTGAGAGATTTATACCCCCTGCAATTAGCTTTTGATTGAATGGATATCTGGAATACCCCTATGGCTCTGGTCACACGCTGTTCCTCACACAATATGCAATTTTTTCATGAAATTAGAAAATAAATTAATAAATCCAAAATCTGCATTCATCCCGTGTTCTGTTTTCGGTTTCTGTAGAATATGTTTCCGTGGTTCTCAGCTTTAAATGAAAAAATTTCAAGGACTGGACTTCATCATGATTGTTATAAATGCATCTAGCATATTTGATTATAGATATTAATTCAAGGCCCAAAACTACTGGATGAAAAGTCACTACCACTGAGACTTTGCTAATTGTTACTTATTGTTTGGGTTTGCCTCATTTGTGTTATAGACTGCAGAATTCAACTCCCCCTTTTCATAATTTAAATCAGAAAGGTCATCTAACCATGGTCATTTCAAACTCTCAGTCCCCTCAGTGTACTGAATGAAATGTTTATTAATGTTTGGTATTCTGAGGGTTGTAGAGCGCCATAACATTCCTTAGAAAAGCTTGCTGGTGAAGCTCTTCAAAAACCTTTCTACTGGATTATATTCATGGGTCTTTCTTGCTGTGCATCAAACATTGAGGCTACAGCCTACACTAGTTTGCAGTGTGTGTACTTTTATTCAAATGTTTGGGACTTGTAAGGCTTTTCAAGTAACTCTTTAAATATACTTGTACTGTTTTTTTCTTTTTTTTTTTGTGGGGGTGCAGTGGGTTTGGCTGGGGCCTGCTCTCTGGTGGGTCTGGGGTTCAAGTCCCACTTGGGGTGCCTTGTGATGGACTGGTGTCCTGTCCTGGGTGTGTCCCCTCCCCATCTGGCCTTGGGCCCTGTGTTGCCGGGTTAGGCTCCGGCTTGCTGCAACCCCACCTGGGACAAGCGGTTTCAGACTGTGTGTGTGTGTTTTTGTCAAAATATTTCAGTTAACCTTTTAAAGGCTTCAGTTATAAATTAGGAGAGCAGCAGCAGTGTCAGCACCAGTGCGAGTGTAAAGAGTGGGGCGTGGATCAAGCTACTGAAGAGGCAGCCATAGCTGGATGTGGAAGAGATGACCACTATCTACCCCATGATCTTAATGAACCTCTGTGTTGCAAGATATGAGCACCACTCACACTTTAGGAAGACACAACTACACTCTATATATGCTGCAGTTGAAGTTTCAGGTTGTAACTGTTTGTGGCGTTCACTTTTTTTGGGTGAACTTTTGTGCTAGATTTACATTTATTTATTTATTTATTTATCAGATGCTTTTCTCCAAAGCAACATCCAATGAACTCTATGTAGTGTTATCAGTCCACACACCTTATTCACCAAGGTGACTTACACTGCTAGATACACTACTTACACTGGGTCACTCATCCATACATCAGTGAAACACATTCTCTCTGTGACACTCACACACTATGGGGGAACCTGAACATCATGTTTTTGGACTGTGGGAGGAAACCAGAGCACCCAGACACAGGGAGAACATGCAAATGCCAAACAGACTGAGCAGGAATTGAACCCACATCCTCTCATACCACCAAGGTGCTGTGAAACAGCAGCACTACTTGCTGTGCCACCATGCCACCCATAGACTTCCACAATTCTGTCAATATACATTTAATAAAATTCATATTATTCTAATCCCACTTTTTTATCTGGTGATAATTCATAAAAAATTATTTATTGCTGATCGACAAATTCTCACTGAAATTTAACCAGTGTAGGGAAAAATCTGTTATCACCTTATGCGGTTTTGTTTCTGTGTATAATCAATCACAAAGCGGTTAACTGTCAGTTGTTATTATACCTAGAAAATCAATAATGGCTGAGTAATTAAATACTAATTGTATTGGCATTTAAAATTAAAATCTTAACCATCCAAAAAATTATGTAAAGTCAAATATTTCATGGATAGGCAAAAGATCTGAGACTTGGTAGAAGCCACAGGTCAATAAAAGGTGGTGATGAAGGTACAGACACCAGTGACCTGTTAAATGTTGCTTCATTGAGCAATATAACATGTAAAAATTTACCTATTTTGCTTTTATTTGAGCCAATTTAACAAACTGTGTATAATACAAACACACTCAAGCTGAAGCTAGAAGCTACATGTCCTGAGCTGGGTCACAGTAAGCCAGAGCCTAGCCTGGCAGCACAGGGTGCATTGCTGGGTGGGGGGAACTCACCCAGAAGGGGATGCCAGCCTGTCACAAGGCACCCCAAGCAGGACTCGAACCTCAGACCCACTAGAGAATAGGACCCAACTAAACCTGCTGCGCCACCACATCCCCCCATCATACAAACAGACTAGTATATTTTATTAAGCTATATGATGGTACGGCATGCGTTACTATTTCCTTAATATTTTTCACCTTGTATTCTTTAGCATGTTTTCATTTTTTTGACAGCATAAAATACAGTTTTACACTTTTATCCTTATTAAATTTTCAATGTGTTTTGAGTTCTTTAGCCAAAGCCATTAGCCACTGCTACCGAAAATCAAATAATCTTCTCTGTATTTGTTCCAGTTGTTGGGACTCAACAAGCGAAGCAAGAAGAGTGCTTGGGGCATTGGACCGGCTCCATATGTAGAGAGAATAGAATGTAGCTTCCTAAAGAAATTCTAGCCTCAGAGCAGGAAGTTTCAAGGGGTTTGGCTATTTTACCAAGAGGAGATACTGAGGTGTATATATATTTGTACTGCATCTCTGCATGCTCAACAGTTCTTGACCATGTCTAATATGTATTACTCTTTCATGTCTTTTCGTTCTGAGGAAAACCAGCCAGGGGAAAAGATAGATATACCTTCTTAAGATTAATTGGTTTTTAACTTCCTTGTTTTAATTTGAGAGGACTTGCTCTGTTTAATTTTATTGTAATCTCATGAATATCATATAATGAACTGACCAAAATGATTAAGGCTGTTACAGTAATGGAAAGTCAGGGATTAAAATTAACCCATATTATGAATTAAACATCAGATTTAAAAATGTGGCATGCGTATTGCTGTAGTATGTGCTTTATTATATGTGGGAAAGCTTATTGGTTTCATCATATGGGTATATAAAATACATTTCCCACATATGGGCACAATAGTAAAAATTTTATCTCTTCTTGTTGTGAAGTGCCAGGTTGCTGATGTTGGCTCTCGGCAACCACATAGTGTCTCCAGAAACTTTTGTCTTCCATTTGTGTCCTTAACAGCGAAAGGGTTGTGTATGTCATTGCTGTGATTGAGCCCATACATCTGATAGCTGGTCGTCCTCCTCTTTTTTCTTTCAACTTTCCCAAGCATTACAGGCTTTGAGAGAATCCAATTCTTGCACAATATTCCTGAAGTACCATAATCATTTTTAAATGTCATCATTTCTGCTTCAAATGACAGTTTTAACGTGATATGAACCAATATCCATTGGTTTGTCCTTCTGGAAATCCAGGGTATCCTTAAAACTTCCCTTCAACACCACAGCTCAGTCAATGTTTTCCTTATCTTGAAAGTCCAACTTTCACATCCATATGGCCTTACAGAAAATACAATTGCTTGAACAATACTCATATTTGTTCCTGCACAGTACATTTTTGCGGACTTTTTCCAGACTTTCACGGCAGTTCTGTCAAATGCTAGTCTTCAACATATCTCAGCTGATAGATCCTTCGTTGTTGATTACTGATCCAAAAAGGCATAGTCTTCACTGTTAAAATAAAAGTTTACTGTTGGTCCAGTTGTCATGATTTTAGATATCTTGAGATGTGATTAAATAGCTCCTGTCATTTTCATCTTCTGCTATTGCTGTGTTGTCAGCAGCATTTCCAAGGTTATGTATGTTTCTTCTGCCAATTGTGAATACACTATCCTCTTCATCTGGCTTCTACCATAATGTTTCATTCTGTAAGCTAAAAAGGTAAGGAAAAAGAATGCAGCATTGTCCTACTCCTTTGCCTATTGGAACAATTCAGTTTCTCCCTATTTTTTTCTCTAGGTCTGTTGTCCAGTGAGGGGGGATGTGGTGACGCAGCAGGGTTTGGCTGGTGTCCTCTGTGTGGCACGTCTGGGGTTCAAGTCCTGTCTGGGGTGCCTTGTGATGGACTGGTGTCCTGTCCAAAGTGTAACCCCTCCCCCTCCAGCCTTGCACCCTGTATTTCTAGGACAGGCTCTGGCTTGCTGTGACCCTCCTCGGGACATGCGGTTGTTGGGCTGGTCGTTTTCCAGTGTTCACGTCCTTCAACAGGATAAGTAGTTGCTGCAGTACTCCTATTTTTCTGAGCATCTTCCACATTTTGACATTGTCAACATAATCAAAGTGTAACACCCAGACATAAAACGAAGATGTTTACTGTATCGTTCGAAGATGGATGTAAAGTACAATGATTTCAACAGCAGACTGCAAATGCAGGTGTACAATGTTAACCAGGAATTAAAATGCATGGGTAACATGATAGACACAGAGCAAAGAGACACACTATGTGTTACTACGATAAGAGAAAAAAAGTGTTGCATGAACAGAGCTAATAAAAAGATGCATGGCGAAGACAGGGTGGTACACAAGACCTGGAAGGAATCACAAAGGACTGGCATAGACAGGACGAGATTTTGGGACTTGAACAGAAACACACAGTAATAACAGTAATATGAAAAACAGGTCACTGAACAAGAGTCACTAGATAATCACTGGAAATGCAGTAAAGGGCTCATCAAGAATCTGGAAACTAGTCATTTGACTTCAACCCCTTCATAGGGCTGGAAACTGATCATCAGGTTAATTGAAAGCAGGTGTGTTGGCTTAATTACATGGATCTCAGTCAACAGCTTTACCCAGTTATACTACTGGATATTATACCATAGCAATTCAGGTTAATGATTTTTCTCAAGACAAAAGCAGCAGGATTTCTCTTTGGACTTGAACGCAACCTTCACTTCAGTACTTTGTGTCTTCAGCCCCTGTGCACCCGCCTTCACAATTCTATTCTGTTAATCAACATTGTTCTGATTTTTTTTTCATTAACTTCATGAAGTGTTTCAGATATTGCGACTACATGGCTACCAAACATGTTACATAGCAGTGTATGCTGGAAGAATATTATATCAGCATGCATCATACTAGGTTGAACATGCACTGTTTAGAGCATTATGGAATCTGAGATATGTCTTAAGAAAAAAATAGCAGGTAATGAACAAAGCAAGTTGGTAATGGGCAAATGCTTATTTTTTAAGATATCATTAATCTGGTACAATTTATTATATTCTCCATTGAGTTTATTCTTCTCTTCTAGTGTTCAATGTATATGTCTGCTGTGTCTTGAGTTACTGAAGATTATCCACTTTCAAAAAAAAAGACTGTTCAAATGTCA
This sequence comes from Scleropages formosus, assembly GCF_900964775.1. Lineage (NCBI taxonomy): Eukaryota > Metazoa > Chordata > Actinopteri > Osteoglossiformes > Osteoglossidae > Scleropages > Scleropages formosus. The sequence continues at coordinate 12,773,594 of NC_041825.1, read as the reverse complement.
GCAATAAAAAAAATGCAAGGGTACATGTAGCCTGAGAAGCCAAGTGGTCCAGTGTGGTTTTGTGCTTCTTTGCTTTATGGCCTGGCAGACAAGTGTAACCGTATAATACAGAAAACAGAAACCAAAAATGGCGATGTTTCTGAGCTACATCCCCAGACAACTGAAACCTGTTTAAGCATTTTTATTTTTGCAGAATCCTACAGTATATCCATCCAGCTCTGAGGCCAGAACTCTAGTCTTCTATGCTGCAGATGAGTACCTTTCCTAGTCTCTAAAAGGCCCAGGGCTTTAAGAAAGTTTTGGGCATTGCAACATTATCCAAGAATTCTGTAATATCTCATTTAGTAGCTAGTGAGAATAAATTATTCAGTTCAATTTATACTTTAATATAGATCATAAAGGGACCATAAAGTGTTTTAAAGTGTTTAAAGCATTGAAAAATACATCCATTTTTCTCTTTTTTGGTAGGGAATGGGGAGAAGCCTGTTTGTTGATGTTTACTTATCACCTTGCATATAAAAGAAAATTTTTATACTGCCTCACTGATTCTGATACCCTTGTAAATATGCAATGGAATTATTTCTGTTCTTCTCTTGCTGCTACGAATACTAGTGAGAGGAAAAAAATAAATCTGCTAATCTTTTTTGGGAGATTCTTTTAGCTAGAAGAGTAGCATTATAGTAATCAAGCAGTGATTCATTCTTGGCAGTTTAGCTGTTAGGAAAGGGTATCATTTAAAGGAAAGGTTGACAGGAACTAGGCATGTCCAAGCCCTACAGGGGTCCAATTTGACATTTCTGTTTTTCTGAATACCACTCTGACTTGGAAATGAAATGTAAGCTGTTGTTGATGGAGTAAAAGTATTGTAGGTTTATGTACAACCTTTCATAGAGATAAAGTAAATACTAAATAAAATACACATGACAAGTACTCCTTGTGAAAAGATTATTTGACCTCATTTTACTGTCAACAACAGAAAACCTTTCCTAAATGTTTCTTGTGACTCCAACAATGATGTTTTTGTTAAACTCGTGGAAGGTTAAATGACTAATTTTTTATTATTTATCAAACTAGAGTCTACTGTAAGTATTAGTCTCATCAAAAAAGGTAATGTGGCCTAGTGCCAAAAATGATTTACATTTTTTAAGTATATGCATTATGTTGTACATATCTGAACAATTTTGTACATGTGCATACATACGATGCATATAATAAACTGCAAGCTAAATTCCATTTTTGAAAACTTAAGGGCAAATCGACAAGTAATATTGTGTTTAAGCTATAAGTTGAAATTCAGGTTTAATTCAAAAAGGTTAAAAAGGTTTATTGTCATTAATTCATTCATTGTTGATGTTTGTTTGTCCCAGTAAGTAATTCCAGGGGTCTGGGGTTTAGCCAGAAAGCATAGGGTACACCTTGAAAGGTAGACCAATCTGTATCAGGAAAATCTGACACACGTAAACACACTGGGAAATTCCGAGTCATCATTTCCACTGAAAGATGTATTTGGACTGTGGGAGGAAACCAGAGGGGCCGGGGGAACCCACACAAGGTCTTGAAGAACATGCAAGCGCAACACAGAATGAGTGAGGATCAAACCCTCGACCAAATGCATAGCCAAGGAACTGTGAAGTACTAGCACTACAGGCTGTTCCACCATGTCAGCCGTTATTATGGACAAAAGTACAAGACAAGGTACACAAGTACTGAGTCCAGTTCAATTGTTCTGATGGAGATCTTACTCAGTTCTTCAGCGAGGCGCTATGTGAAAAATAAATCACATTGCCTGCACATGTAGAGCAGGAAATGTGCTTCCAAGCATGTAGAGATAGTATTATGGACATCTGAGGAAACATAAATATTAAATACTGACATAAAACAGGGATTAAAAAGAACTTACAAAGCAAAAACGGAAAGAAAATTTCGACGTTTAATCTGAATGTCTTTCACACTTTAGTTTAATTTGTATTCCTTTACAATCTGCACTTCTTTGTTGCTTCACACACACAATGTCCATAGCCGCATGCCCCAGCGAACCAGAGCCTAACCTGGCAACACAGGGTACAAGGGACACATCCCAGACAGGACGTCAGTATGCCGCAAGGCATCCCAAGCAGGACGCGAACCCCAGACCCACCACACAGCAGGCCCAAGCCTGCTGCACCACCACGCCCCCTTGCTGCTTCACTCAAATTAAAAAATAATCATTTTGAAATAAAATTAATCACATCTTATAAACTTTGACAGTTTATATATCTTTTTTCCCCTTCACTCAGTTATCATTTTGAAATGTAAAAATTCTATAAACCAGTTGTGCAACTGATTTCTTTATTGAGCTTCTGTTTTTTTTTTTTTTTTAAATAAGGATTTATATGTAGTGTTTTCATAGTTTATTCATACTTTGTTATTAACATTCTTGTCCTCATATGTAAAGTTACAAATTTTTTATCCTAAGAACTTTCCTCCGCTTTACATTTTTATGATTCATTGCCTCAGTAAGATTAAAATATTAATGTAATAATGCTGTGTATTTAGTGCTTTTACAATTTACATACATACTTACAATATCATCACCATAATGTCTCAAATACTCTCAGAAAATGTCAGACCACTTGTGGTTCAACACACACACACACACACACACCTATATATATATAAATACATACATATATATTACGGCCACTGTTCTACGGGATTTACATGGATATAGTCAGTCTGTGAAGACCTGAAATATGACAGTGATTTATAAAAGGTTTATAGTCTTGATGTGGGAGGACTGGTTACGTTTGTTTATATTATCACGCCTTTATGTAAGCACCTCGCTAACCCAAAAAAATCAAGGAAATCACACAAAGAAAAATTTCCTTGGAAGAACTTCAAAAATATTTATTCATAATCACATGAGTTTTGTTTCCCCTAAGGGAATATCGGAAATATCGAAAACTTTGTTTATGTGCAATAAAAATATACATAAAATTAAATATTCTTCACAATTCTCATTCTCAGGTCAGCTTCGCTGAAAACGGATAAGCTTTTATGCCTCTGTGCTGAGGTAGGCAGGCAGCCAACTGCCACTGCCAACAACTAAGGCAGAATTTTTTCTTTGACTACACTATGCCGGTTGTGGTGCCACTCCCTCGGCACAATGGTCGGCACATTTCTTCCCAAACTACTGGTTAAGACCAGTGGTCAGGGTTTCAGAGCTTGTCTGTTGACAAGATCCCATGTGTAGAATGGCCTGAAGGCTGGGTCATTCTAGGACTGCAGCACAACAGACTGCCTGTGTTTTTTTTTTTTTCTTCAACTCTAACCTTACGTTGTAGCGACTCGCTCAAAATAGGATTTGTGAGCTTAATCGACCACCCTTGATATCTCTGCATTGATTTTAGTCACAGAGTGATCATTTGACAGCTACTAAAGTGCAGCAAAACCTCCTTAATCCTGTTCTCCCAAAGCTGATGTGCAAAAGGTCAGTTGTTCAGCAGCACGATATCACAAAACATTGTCATTGTCTCAGCGAAACAGTCCAGCTGCTTTCATTAACCACTTGTCTAAGTCAGGGTTTTGGTAGTCCTCAGCCTATCCTGGAAGTACATGGCTCAAGGTTAGTCAGGGGTGTACCTTTTATTGGATGCCAGAATACAAAGACAGTGTTCAGAGTAAAAAGGAACTGAGATGGTGCAAAAGCAAAGAACATAGGAAAATCTAACCAAACTGTCTCAAGTTGGTAGATTACCCTATAGCTGTGAAACAAAAGAAAAGTGTCTTTGGCATCTAGGATGCCCTAACTAACCTACTTTTTCTACCGAAAATCAAAAGTCCAGGGGGTGATAATGATGGACAGGGACGGCAACCAGTGATAGACAACGGACCTGTACAGGGAGCAAAAATACACAAACACAGAAAGGAATAACAAAACACACTGAAAACCTGTACAGTGACATAACAAGCATCCGGAGGAAACCCACATAGACACAGAGAGAGCATTCACACTTACAAATAGCCCAGATTCTCTGACATAACAATGCTCCCTGCTCTGCACCCATACCACCCTCGAAACTTTGACCTGCAGACTCAATTTTTGGTGTGTTCTTCCACTAACAACTGACAAAACTGATGACGGAGACTGAGATTAGGGTTTTACACATTGGTGATAAGTTGAATTAGGACCGGGTCCTGCTCTCTAGTGGGTCTGGGGTTCGAGTCCCCCTTGGGGTGCCTTGTGATGGACTGGCGTCCCGTCCTGGGTGTGTCCCCTCCCCCTCCGGCCTTACGCCCTGTGTTGCCGGGTTGGCTCCGGTTCCCCGCGACCCCGTATGGGACAAGCGGTTCAGAAAATGTGTGTGTATGTGTGTCTTGGACTCGAAGACATTGAACATTTCCCTTGCATGCTATGCCTAATGATAAATGAATGTCAGTAGTCTATAATTTGATGCCCAAACTGATTACTAGGCAAAATTTGTGTAATGCACAGAAGGCTATAATGAAAATATAAACAAAAAACATTTTTGTGTTTTTTTTTTTTCTTATTTTTATATCATTTAGCTAATAAAACAGTGTGGTCAGTGTGAATTAGAAAGTACAACCGAGAAATTACAGCAAAAGCTTGTAGTTTTACAGTTTTGTTCTATTTATTTATTTTATTTTATAATGAAACAAAAATGATGTTTGGAACATTTGAACAAGCTGTTGTATTTTTCTCTCTCATGCCTTTGGTCCAAGGATAATGTTGTGGTTTTTTTGCATTGCTGTCTCCAAACCAAAGTGGGGAAATCCACAATGACTAGAGCTTTCCACTCACACCCACCTGTCCGCATTCCTCGACTGAGCCTCCGCCTACAAACAGAGTCAACATAGGGCACGCTAGAACCACACCATGCACTTATACAGAATACATTATTAAAATATACACTATGAAAAATGACTCAACCTTATTCATATGTGCTATTTATTACAAATGTTGCTATATTACAGCTCTGCTGGTTTTAAAACTACCTTTAACCTTAGATTGTGAGGTATGCATATTTTGGTTAGACAGTGGTTTAAATTGTATTTATTCTTTTCCGTCTATTAATCACCATATAAAATAAGCCTTTAAAACTGTTTGACAGAAGAAAACTAAATTATCTCAATTAACCTTATATGCCCACAGTTCAAAGTATGACTTTACAGGTCTTAGAGTTATGAAGTTATTCATTAACTTTCACTAATTAAGGTCATTCATGTTTGCTCTGTTCAAACAATATGAGATACATATTTAAATGACGTTTTTTTTTAACAAGTCATTAGGAAGATGAACTGTAAGTAGCATGTAGATGTAACCCCAACACACCACCCGCTTGACAGTAGTGTTACTGAGGGAACTTATCCATTAGGAAGTAATACTGCTTCAGTCAATCTTTCGGAAGAATGAAACACACACACACACACACACACACACACACACACACACACACACACACACACACACACACACACACACAAGCCACCTATCCCAAGCAGGGTCGTGGCGAGCCAAAGCCTAACCCTGCAGAACAGGGCGCAAGGCTGGAGGGGGAGGGGACACACCCAGGACGGGACACCAGTCTGTGGCAAGGGACCCCAAGTGGGACTCAAACCCCAGACCAACCAGGACTCGGCCAAGCCCGTTCCGCCACTGCACCTCCCCTGAAGAATGAAGTAAACAATCAGACTTTGAAAGTAAAGGTTAGGGATGTCAAGATGATTACTGCTGAAGAGATTACTGTATGGCAATTCTAGACTAAAGCAAGTAAAATTGCACTACAATTCACCACACATACCACATATGTTCATTCGCAGAATCTCATGATGCTTTTACATTATGTTTACTTATGTTTACTAAGCATTTCTTTCAAAATATCAGTAAAATCTTTTCTTTCTTCAAGGATTGTGAATCAAAGATCAAGTTTAGCTCTTCGTTATGATTTTTGGATACAATATTGTAATGACCCGCGTTACTGGTGTTCAAGCAGGTAACGCATTTATTGTAAATAGTTCAATTGTGGGTAAATTGTAATTACAGGGTTCAACCGCTAGGGCAATCTATGGGGAAACTAATGGGGTGATTGGTTTGGCAGGGTGTTGGGGGAGAGCCTGGGGGTGCTAAGTAGGCTGCCTAGAGGGGTAGATTCTGGAGGCACTGGTGTTCTTGGACCTAGAGCATTGTTTCCCTGTGTGACAGTGTTCAAATAAATGTTTGAGATGGGTGCTGCCTTTGTGTTCTTTTTTTGTGCTCTCCAAACCCACAGTGTTGTGCACCACAATATTCACTAAACACTATCCCTTTAAAGTAAGAAATATATGTAAACATTTTTGAATATCTTAAACATCTTTTTGTTACTTGTGTTACTTTTTTCTGTTTTATATTACTTCCTTTGCATTCTACCTTTTCTAAGTTTAATTTTGCACCATAAATTCCCCAATATCTCATTACTAGCTCTGGATATTCGGCTTGTGGTTTTTATCAGTGGTATTTGCACCCAATAAAGGGAGAAAGCCATAATCTTTTCCACTCAAAGGAGATAATGGGTACGCCGTAACCTAAGTGCTTGCTCGTCCTCACACACCCAGGAGGAGTCCTTTACATTTCTGAACCTTATATGAAAAAAAACACTCATATTGCCCAGAAAGACAAAAATAACATGCACAAATGGGCTTTTAAAATGTTTGAAATGAAAAAATGCAACCTCAATAAGACTGACGCATAAAACATATTTAACTAGAAAACAGATGGAGCATAGCCACCAAACGGGGTAATGGTTCTACAGAACAAATGCAACCACATAATTTTTCCAACTGGGTCTTAAAATGTAATTTACCAAGCTTTCTGTATTGTTCAGAAAATTAAATATAATAATGTTTTATTGTGACTTAAAACATTAGCTGTGTCAGTGGGTGTATGAAAAATGTTACATAACATAGTCAAAGTTCTTTTAAAGGTTATGCTGCAGTGTTTGCTATTATTGTTGTTGTTGTTTCTGTCATTCCACTCTTTCCAGCATAATACTGAATTATCAAAAAATTAACATATAACAAAGTCCTCCAGAGCTGCACAGCAAATTCTCTTGATGACAGTTCACTCCTTGGCATGCTAACCTTATACTATGAAGGAAATGTGTGTATTGTGAGGAAAAGTGAAGTAGTGAGGTCATCAGTGACCTACAGTGGACTGTTGCTGGTTCTGATGGCTTTCCAATTTCTCCAAATGTTCAGTGTAGATATAGTGGGGTTGGGGAAGGTAGGTGCAGGACAGAGAAAGATAGTATGTATTGTTATCATAGCTTCATATTTTTTGCATGCTGGCAGCTGGTTTCAACTGGCTAAAGGGACTTTGGTTTAAACTGATAAAATTGGTCTTAAAATTTAACAGGAATTCTGTCTTTATCAATTCTTTCATTTGTGTCATTTTTATCAGTTCATGTCTATCCACTGTTTGAGGTAAATTAAAGCCATGAAGAGGTGAAAATCAAATGTAAATGAATTAAACTTAGTGATTGTGTGAGTCACATTTCAGTAAGTGCAGTTGTTTACTCATGTTGTGAAAATGCTCTGATCATAACAGGCAAAATTCTTTTATATTTTGATGTCTGAATCTACAAATTTTAAGATAAGAGAAATTTGAAAAGTTTATTCATTATAAATAAAATCAATTCTAAGCCATAGAATTATGATTTTGTTAGAGATGGCTGTAACGATATGGTGGAAAGAAACAAACTTATAGTGTAATTTTTTTAAGCAACCATGGCTTCAAATAGATCAACAGATGGAAAAACCACTCAAAGCTGAAGCAACTGGGCCACCTTGAAATTGACAACATCTGAGTAAATTCACTTCCCTGTGTTGTTTCTGTTCAATTACACTTTAGCTTTCCTCCTAATCCCCTGCACCCACTATCTAATCTGTAATTGAAATAATTTAATTGAAAACTAAAATACTGTCCAGTATTTCCACCATTGTTTCATGTAAGTATATGAAATATTTAAGTATGCATATGAAAGTTTTTATACTTGTGTAAAGTACAAGAAGACAAACTTTGTATAACTTTGTTTCATGTTGCTTATCAATACATTCTAATCTATACTGAGCAAATCCCATCCAGCATACATAGTGTTTCATCAGGATTAAAATTGTTGTTGTTGGTGGTTTTTAATTCCTCCAGTGGATAATGGTTTATGCCTCATTTCTACAGGTGCTCTTATAATAAATTAAACTGAATTTGGCTTTACATCACAAGTAATTTTCAGTTCATGTTAAACTTAAAATTTCAGATACTTCCTCAGTTTTTACTTTTTTTTCACAATTTATAAATGTGTAATTTCAGGATAAGACATACCTTGTGACAGTGGAAAGATATTTTCTTAATTGTCTTACTGAAAATAAATTATACAGTGGTCATTACTTCAATCAAGGAGTTATTCTTGTGATTTTGTATTTAATCATTTTTAGCTTTCAGCAATTACCTAACTATGGTAAGGGACTGATTAATTTATTCACCTTTAAAACTGTTATAATTTTTCTAATCAAAACCCAGTTAATCTGTGTTTCTTCTGAGATAAGGAATTTAGATAGATAGATAGATAGATAGATAGATAGATAGATAGATAGATTTTTTTAAAAATTACATTTAAAATAGTAAATGATATGCTAGAGATGGAAATGGTCATAAAGTTTATGTTGAAAATATAGAATTTTTTTCATCAGCTACCATAGAAAGTGCTTTCAAGGGCGTATTATCCATATACTGTTTTGAAGGATAAAAAGACCACTATGGTTATCTTAGCAAGACAATCATGCATACACAACAAAAGCACACATGAGCAATAAATACTGTTTAAAAATTCAGGAAATAGACCTTCTCAAGAAAGAAATATTCCAGGCTTTTACAGGTGAAAACCTTTCATGTAAGGCAATGGAGACAGGACAAAGTAGGTAAACAAAAGTAAAATATACTTTTGAAAAAGCCTCAATAGTTGCAAATCATACCCTGAGCAGCTTTCTCCTCTTTTCATCAGCGAGCATCTACTCTCATGGGCCATCATCCCAAAATGACCCTTTCATTTGTGGACACACTTAAACACATCCTGCCTGCCTGGGCTCCCTTGTAAAATAATACTTACATCTAAGAGGTATAAACTGTTTAAAGCTGCAAAATATGACACTTTGAAGAAAACATTGCTGAAAGCTAACATGCGTGTGTGAAATTATTGCGAAGTTCATTAGAAGGAATTAACAGCAACAGTTGGCATGATTTTAATGGAAGTGTTGGTTTGTGGTGGTTGGTTTGTCCAGACCTGTCAAGAAGTACTTGTAAGGACAAAAGTCTTTATCGAAGACCATCATGCACTGGGCAGAATATTGCACATTCATCTGACAACATCGCAAAGTGTAAGGAAAAAAAGATGGAAAAAAGTAATGTACCACACAGAAATGTTCCCAAACATGTTCCCCAAAAGTGTTCCCAAACACTTCTATACAGGGTTCCATTCAGTGTTGGAATTCCAGCCAGTGTACAATTAATTTCATTTTTTAAAGTAAATTTATATACAGCATGTATACAGGGTATTTGCGATGAATAAGTTGTGTAATACCGACCATCCAGGTTGAAACTGTAAATCACATTGAACAACAGTATCTGCTAAATGAAAAATAGTATTTTTTGGTCAAATGACATTTGACAATGCTTTTTGCCCATACCGCTTGTATCATATCCACAAATGAAATGAATGAAAACTATTCTTCTCTCATCCATCTATCGCTAAGCAGCAGACAAACAGCTAATCTGCTTTATCAGCTACTAAAGAGCTTCCAGTAGACTAGGTTTCATAAAAAGTGATTTCTCATTTTTTTCTCTCTCTCTCTTTTTTGCTTACATGTGTTTTCGGTAGGACAATAAGGTCGAGGGTGGGTGGGGGGATTCAGCCTTTCATCAGCAGATTGAAACAAACATGAAAGCACTTCAGGCTTAATGGAAATAACGTAATATGATTCTCTGAAGTAAAAAAGAAGACTTTTGAAAAGGAGGTCACGGATGGCGTAGGAAGCTGGGAATAGCCCGGGGCTTGTGCTCAGGTGCCGGTTCCGCTCGCATTGGGAAAAGTGACCTCCACGTAGATCAGTGACCGCACGTTAAAGAGCCCCAACTAAAGCCTGATCTGTAACTATATCTATCAGTGACGCACAGGCCCTGCTATCAGGAGGAGGGCGGTAAATGAAAACTGCACAAAAGAAAAAAAGATTATGAAAATTTGGCTGTAGCTTAACAACTTGAAACCTTTGTCATTTTTCACTTCGGTGGCATTTATACTGACTCAAAACATCTCCCAACTTCACAAAAACACGAAGGAGGAAGAGAATAAAACAACTGTTGTTGAGGATAAAGCTACAAAATGGAAAGTGAAACGGCTGTGTTTTGTATCCTTTGAATAAGAGGGCTTTAAAGAAATTTGAATACCACTGATTTACATGGATGCTCCACTAAAGTCTTCTGTCTAGGATTTAATGTTGAATGATGAACCGGTGTTGAATTTACTGCCTTTCTTCAACATGAGTCATGAAAGCCTGAGATGAGGTTCGTTCACCTTGGTTTTGAATGAAATCCTTGCCAAGGAAACAGCTACATGTAATTTTTTATTACATCTGTGGAGGTGGAAGAGAGCAGGTCAGGCAAAGGTGCAAGTAAGAAACTGGCTGAACACTACACACAAAGCAGCTTTTGTTCAAGGAGAGGCATGATAAATATTGTTTTACTTTGACTCAAAGAAAATCCTTTGTGTTCATATCACTGCTAAAAGATAAAAAGAAAAAAAATACATTTATTTTGGCAAATAATCAAAAAATGTAAGGAGCAGATCATTCAGAAACATACAGTCACTTGACAAACATAAATTCATCCAGGAGGACATAAATATTTCAGTGAAGAAAATTTTGCAGTTAGGTTATATTTAGTTCAGGAAAACAAGTCAATTCAATATAATAATTCAAACATGTTTTTGAACATCAGTATTTTAAAAACCATTAAAATTTGTAAGATTTACAACTAACGGGGGGAATTGTTATGTATATATCATTCACAAAACAATGTATTGTGGGTAGACTGTGAGATCATCTTTTTGGAATAATTAAAATGAAACAATAGAAACATCTTTAACAATGTCTCAATAGTGAAACATTTTGTTACAATGGAAAAATTATAATATGGACAATCACACATCTACAGCCTAGCTTGAATAAGAATGTCAAATGCTTGAAATGCATGAAAGGAAAAACTTTTCATCCTTTCCTGAGGTCCTTTACTTTACATTTTTTAAATAATTGGGTCGCTTTCTGTATAAATACACACATTGTCTGAACCTCTTGTTCCATACGGGGTCACGGGGAACCGGAGCCTAACCCGGCAACACAGGGCATAAGGCTGGAGGGGAGGGGACACACCCAGGATGGGAACGCCAATCCATCACAAGGCACCCCAAGCGGGATTCGAACCCCAGGCCCACCGGAGAGCAGGACCCAGAGCAACCCACTGCACCCCTCTGTATAAACAGACATTTTTAAAAATATGTATAACATAAACACTTTAAGCAGCAGCATTTTAATGACATGATGAAAAATTAAATTATTAGTTAATTAGATTATCATTTTACAAGACTTAAAGGATTCAGAATCATAAAAATTCAGATAAACAGTATACATTAAAATAAAAAAGGAAAGCTGGAAAAAGTTGTTTTTATTTAAGAAGCCGTAAAAAGAAACAGAAAGAAGGTATACAAAACAGGCAGCGAAGTCAAAGGAACAGCCAGGGGCTTTGTCTCCAGTACCAGTCAACAATTACTGTCCACTGCTGATGACAGAAAGGAGGTTCTGCAGTAATATAGGTACATTTGAGAGGATAATGTTGTGGTACAATTGTGAAAATAGCTGGAATTCTTTGTCATCATAATTATAAATCAAGGATCAAACATTGGACTGCAGTCTGATATTGTATGGTCTGAGAATTGCATGTACTAACAATATAAACCACCAGTGAAATACTTCCATTACTAAAAAAATAGCAATTCAACTTAATATGTGGCATTACTTTGCTTGAACTTAGGCAGGGGATTAGGGATCCAGATTTAAGGTCCCATTTAACTTTCTCTGGACCATGGTTGGGTCTTTCAAGCATTGTGTTCATCAGGAGTTCACTTCTAAACATGTTAACATTTTGTTGTGTAATACAGATGCCTTAAGGGGATTTTCAGCAGTGATGGAGATTTTGTCTTCCGTAAACACTTAGCATTTTTTGCCCCAACGTGTAAAGTCATTTAATTTTTCCTGGTTTATTTGGCTTTCATAACAATATTGTACCTGAAAATACCCTACACGTCAAACTTTGTCAAATATATGTATAAACTACATCTATAATGCATCATTTTATGAGTTAATAAACAGCTTTAAAAACTTCTATTTCTTGTTAATTACACCTAAACTAATTTTAATGTGTAAAAATTGTAAAATGAAGCATATTTAACATGATATGGTTAACAACTGCACTCATATCACAGCTTGAATGAATGAATGAATGAATTTATAGTACACAGGCTACGGAAGTAACAATAAATTTCTACATAAAAACTGTGAATTTTTTTGTGATATTTCAAGATGTTTTTTTTTTGTCTGTGAACACCTGGTGCTTCCAAATAACATTTGCCACTGAGTTGCCATTTTATTTTAACACTACAGAAATGTCACATTAAATGGACATTACCAACCATGCTGGTCTGAGGGGATACCTTCCAAAGCAGCGCAACCCACTTCTTCATCATTGCTGTCTGATCCCCTACATCATCATCATCATGTAAAGGCTAGTACAAGCACAGTGGTGAGAGCCTGTAATCCCTTGTTTATTCAGCAACTCGTGCTTCTGCAACACCAGTGGGGGCACAGTGACATTTCACAGCCTGCCAGTCTTCATGATAATGGCCTTGGCGAGCACCACAGAAGTGAAAGAAATGGCTAAACAGCCAAGTCGGTGTCCTGGGACCTGCAGAGGCTATCAGGGCAAGGGCAGCTGGCACCAGGTCCATCCAGGGTAGAGTGTGGGTCGAAATCCCTGCCAATCTGTCACCCAAATGTAAGAATCTGATAAAGGCAAAAAAGACTGCATTGATTGTCATTGGCCTAACAGGTTTCCTCAACTAATTGTTCCAGTGAAGAGAGAAATTTTTTGCTATTTTAAGACAATTTTAATTACAGGACCAATTCAGCGGAGAGCCAGCTTAGTGTAACAAAACCAGCTGTGCAGACTAGCTTATCTGCAATGACAGCAAATGGCAAATTTTAAAAAAAAAGAAATCATACTTTTTTAAAACCTTCAAATTGCCATTTTATGTTTTTTTTTTTTTTTTTTTTTCTGTTTTCAATTCCTGACAGCATAGGTGAGGTAGTAAATATTAAAAAGTCAACTGCAGTCTGAACATAGACTGAATATATTCCTCATATCAATGCTGTCCACAGGAACTTAAAAAAAAATAAATTGAGAAATATGGCCACGCTAGACTACGATGACAACCTGCCGTTGGAAACAAACCAGATATCACTCAGACCTCATTATCCAAGGAAAAAGTGCCAGCATAGATTATGAGGTCAGCTTGTTCGTATTTAGGAGTGCATGACCACTATAAAGAGAGCACGAAATAACAGAGGCACATTGAGAGAGCAAGGTGACTGCAGCAAAGATCAGAGTGTGGATAAGGGTAATGTGGTTTCTTAGAATCAGCCTCTACGTCTGAATTGAAAGGGCATCCGAAGTGTATTACTCAATTTCAAGTTTGCACGAGGACTTTCGAAAAGTATGCAGTGTCAAAAGATATCAAAGGCAAAATAAATGTTTGTGTCAGATAAGGACTTGTACTCATTTTCATAGCACTTGTTCAAGACTGTTCAGCTTCTGCTGATTTCAGCCAAGGTCCCTGAAGTTTAGACTCAGCACCTTTCTAAGGTAGATTTCAGCTGACCTTACAACAGGAGGTGGCTGAACTGGCTGGAAAATATTTCCCAGTAATTTGTGAACGTGATAACAGCAATAAACAGACAGTGTAAATATGGGTACCTGCAGATGAGAAATAACAGAGAAATATAGTCACAAAACTAACACAAGCAACTATCCAAAATAATAATTGCACAGAAAAGATATAAATATTTCTACATTTAATATACGGTACCGGAGGGGTGTGGTGGCGCAGTGGGTTGGGCCTGAGATCTGGGGTTCAAGTCCCCCTTGGGGTACCCTGTGACGGACTGGTGTCCCTCCAGCCTTGTGTCCTGTGTTGCCGGGTTAGGCTCTGGTTCGCCGCAGCCCTCCTCTGAACAACCGGTTTCAGTCAGTGTGTGTATGTTAGTATGAGGCATCAATAATTTGGTGCAGCTAGTAGTTTAGTCTTTAGTGCTGCTCCCACTGGACCCAAAGGCTGGAGGTTTGAATCCCACCTCCAGCTGTAGTACCCTTGAGTAAGTACTTACCCTAAGTTGCTCCAGTAAAAATTACCCAGCTGTATAAATGGGTAAATAATTGTAGGTAGCTTAACTTCGTAAGATTCTTTGGAGGAAAGCATCAGCTAAATGAATAAATGTAAGAGGTGAGTGATGCAATGACAAACAGGTATTTAATGCTTTAAACAGTTTTATGCCTTATGTATACAGTAACTGTAATTCTGTACTAGCCAAAGTTTCAGTGGTAAGGGTTAAAAATCAGAAGGACTGTTAATGGGCAAATGCATTAGGAATTGTAAAATTTCAAGTTCAGCTTTTTCATCTGCAACATCAGCTTTATCATTTCTTTTCTTTATTAAGCCCATAACTACAAACACAAATCTCTAGAATAACCAAAAAATGGATGGAAAAGGTAAATGTTCAGAGACCAACCAGCCAAGAGAAGTGAAGAACGCAGATTGAGCAACTGTTGTCTGAGCAACTTACTCAGTTACTCAGCTGTTGTGAATAAATTTCTCAACACAAACTACTACATACTCGTATGTCTTTTCTACTGGATTTGTCCGCCAAAACATGGAAATCAACCTTTAAGTGAATGAACAGGTACTAATCAATATTAGGATTAAACGAACATTTGTTGAGCATGTGTCTGTGCTCTTCGATTTTCATTTCAATCATCTCACAGCCTTTCAGCCTTGAACTGTGCCCTTTCTAGGTAGTTCTCGGTTATTAAGTATTCACCTCTCTGGACTTACATCTGACTATTAAAATCTATCAGAATGAAAGGCGAATAAATAAATAAAACATCTTATTCCACTGAGTATTGCTGAAAATATGTTTTAGTTTTCTCAGATTATAACAGATGCTCTGAGTTCACACCACAGCCCACTGCGTCAGGCTGATTGCAAATATTTAAATTCACTGTCACAATCCATTTACTTGTGACCTCCACAGCACTTCTGATACTTAAAGTGTTATGTCGTGAGGTGGCTTAATTATCCATTTTAAAAGTAGTTGTGGTTCAATGTTTCATTGTGATAAAGAGCTTATTTATCACCTCCGCATCTTAAACCTTCTGTAACCTTCTCCATTCCGAAAATCCTTCATCGCACTTCCCTAGATTTCACTTCCCTATTTGTAGTGAGCAAAGGCAGAATGGGCACCGTTCCAAAAGATAACTGTCATTATTTTGTATATAGCGTTGCTGTCACAGCATGCTCATTCCTTGGAATCCACAAGAGAAACCCACACGCAAAAATACGCAAATGTGTTGTCCTGCTTATGTCCTGCTTATGTCCTGCTTATGTCCTGCTTATCCCACTAACCTCACACTTGTAAAAACGTATCCGCTCCCGGCCAATCTGCTCCCTGCCAATTATAGGTTTACACGGAAGGGTGCAGGCCAAAGGCAACAGAGGTCTCGTGGTGCAGCAAACAGAACACAAAATGCCCGCGCTTTTTGTCATTCTGCCACTCAGACTGCCGCCCACCTTTCAACTGCCGCCAAAGCTAATACACAGAATGTATGTACGTAGGTGTAGCTGCCCAAACTGACCTAAAAATAAACAAAAGAGGGGAAAAAACAGGAAACAGACTCTGACTGAGGTCTCTGCACTAGTAGCCTATTACAGTCACTACTGAGTTATTCCACTGGCCGGAACAGACAGAAAGTTTGTTTTCCATTCCTCCTACTTTGACCTAACCACTGTTATTTAAGGTCCTCCAAATCAAGCTTTTCAGTTTATCAGACTCCAGCTTCCTTTAGAATTCTTAATACGAGAAAGAAATGTCTCAGTAGTGCTGTACTGCGGTATTGGGGGGCGTGGTGGCGCAGTGGGTTGGATCGGGTCCTGCTCCCCAGTGGGTTTAGGGTTTGAGTCCTGCTTGGGGTGCAAGTCCTGGGTGTGTCCTGGGTGTGTCCCCTCCAGCCTTTAGCCCCGTGTTGCCGGGTTAGGCTCCAGCTTCCTACGACCCCATGTGGGACATGCGGTTTCAGATGATGTGTGTGTGTGTACTGTGGTATTTCTGATACAGAAGAAAATCCAGGTTCTCCAGTCATCTATCGATATCTAAAAGCCACTTGTCTAGTACAGGGTCACAGCAATCCAGAGTCGATCCGTGGAAATATAGACCATGCTGCACCTTGCACACGGCGCAGAGCATGTGTCTGTTGTGTGGCAGACAGAAAAAGGGCAATTCGGAGTCACCACTTCACCTAAGCTGTGTGTCTTTGGACTGTGTAAGGAGACCAGAACAACTGTAGGAAAACCATGCCAATAAAGTGTATCAGCACAGAGGGCAGTGCTGGGTTTCAACCCAAAGTCCAGACAGTGAGGTACCAGCACTACCTGCTAGTGTATGCCACCTTGTACCCCAGAAGAGAATATTCACACACGCTCTCTAAAAGTGATTACGGTTTTGATCATAGAGAATATTACATTCAAATTTCAAGTGCTCTAGAATTGTCTTACTGTTGGCTGGAAAGTATATTTTACAAATGTTTTAATTAATACACATTTTAAAAATTAGTACAGAAATTGCAGAGTACTTCTCCTTAATAAGAAATATTCATAAGGAAGCAAAATTGTGGCTAACATTGTAAAATATGGAATACAAAGGGAAATGTGCATTATCTCTGCTGTTACACACAGCGGATCAGCCTGGGGTTGGGAGAAATGGCATGGAATCTGAGGCTGTTTGCATCCACGCTGGCTTGAGTCCTTGGAGGCTCATCTGCTAGTTCAAGAGCCTCAGAGCCAATTGCTCAGGGACCCTTCACATGTGACCACAAGCAGGCTGAAAGAAGCCCTTCTCTAAACATGGTCGGTCTATTCATGCAGGTAAGCGCTCCATCTGAAATAAAAAGAAAAACGATAAGGTTTAAAAACTGGGCTCTATTTATATATGAAATGTGTAACTAATTTTATAACAAGCAAAGAATGACCTTCAGCACTCTTACATTAAAGCATCTGCTAAATAAATAAATGTAAATGTCATGTAAATGTAAAGGTACAGTGACATTCATTTGACTGTATTACATATTATGAAAAGGACGCAATGCTATATACATCATTTCACAATTCAGTCTTTCTAAACACTGTTCTGAGTAATGTTTAGTAATTTTTAGTCATTCACTATGGGATATAATCAATCAGGTTTTGAAAAGGTCTTACATGTCCAACTGCTTACATGTTGCAACATATTTTCATTTGCTTTTTTACTGGGCTGCCTTGGAAATCGTAAACATCTCTATCAATCTCTGTCAGTATAAATAACAGAATGTTATGAATAGATGCAATTTCATTAAGCATACCACTCTTAAAACAACACTGCCAAAAGGCATGACAATCTAAACACAATGTATTTCTTCCCTGAGCATGAAAAGGTAAGTCACGCAAACATAAAAATGCTAAATAATCAGTCAAAAAAAAAAAAACAGCAGAATATTATCAATGTGGTACAAATACCCTGGCCAGATGTTCAGTAGTTCCTGATGGAAAGCCAGTATAATTTAATTTTAACAGAACATATAAACAGTATTTCTTCTGGCTGGTTTAACTTGCGGTTCAGTTGAAGCCAACAGAGAACAGATTACCACTGGGCAATAAAACCCTTATAAGATGTGATTTTATTGTCTGAGGGTTGACCTGCCAGCATAAAGGATCCTTCCTGTTTTCCCAATTCCTGTGGCAATTACATTGAGGGCAGAAGATCAAAACCAGTGTCCTTACATCGCACGGCAGTGCTAACCTTGGGCAGGAAGGTCCGCTGGACCCAACAGAGGGCGATTCTATCAGAAATAGCCATTCACCTTTCTATTTTATGGGATACAGTTAAGTATTTGGGTGAGAATGAGTTTTTACAACACTGCAGTTTAATTTAATCCAGGTTAAGCAAGTATAAAGTCACATGAAGGTCACTCTTCAATGATGCTCAAATACTTGTTGCTCAGTTGTGCAGTTCTAAGCAAAATTATTATTTTTCCTGGAGAGAATGGAGAAATTTTTTTGACCTTGATGTAGGTCTCCATTTTGAAAGATGTTCTTAAATCTGTTTTTTTTTTTTTCACTTTATGTAACAATGCCACACAGAAAATGTTGATATGATATGATTTCCTTTTTGTTTCTATTTCAGTGTAGAAGTTGGAGGAATATGCCAGTTCCAGGGCATCCAATGATACTTAATTTGCAATTCACTGTTTATTAATTTTCAAGTAAACCACCCACACAACCTACTACATCCAGCCAAACACAATGCAGAATATGTCCCAGGATATATTCTAAATTGACTTGTCCTCCCACTTACAGTACATATCCCTGACCCTCAGAATGTCTAACTTTTTTCTGTGTAAGGAAGAGGATGGGTTGCCATGTGAACGATTTCCATTCCTTTTAACATGTTGTCTTTGTTTCATAAAGCACTTTCAGCCTCTTGTGTCTATGAAAGGTGCTTTATAAAATAGACATTTATTATTATCAGTGTCTGGTGAGCAAGAGATAGATCTATACAAACATATACTCTCAACCCATGAGCCAGTACTGTAAGCAGGAATGTGGAAAAAATCTTGCTCTCTTAAAAATCCTTTAATGTGACCATAACTCAACCCTGCTACTGCAGTGGGGAAAGCTACGGTGGAACTATTTCCAGCACATCATTTCAAGACAAAAGACAGCAAAAAAAATTTTAAGAGCAGACAATGACTTATCTTCACCACCTAAGTATGTTTGGTAAAGAGCTTGCTTTTCATTGTCTGCAAAAGTGTTCATCACAAGACATAGACTTACCACCATGCAGCTGACTTTGTTATCTTCAGATGTTTGAAACAGATTAAATCTTGCAGGACTCATCTTTTACATTCTTTATGAACTATTCATAGCTCTGGCTATAGCAAGATCCACATTAAAAAGGGCAGTATTTCTTCAGCTTCTGTTTTTGAAAGCATAGTGCTAGATATTGAAGGTTCTCATGGGAAATATCCTCTTAAGAGCATGCAACAAGTCATAGCAGAAACTGCATAAATGATCTGTAACTCAATCGAAACTTTACAACTCAAAGTGTTCGATGTAGGGTTATTCGTGTCTTCATTTTTAATGTCCCCATTAAACAGATCAATAATTAATATATACATAAGTCATCTCATATCTCAGTATGTTACATTACTTAACAGCATCTGCATGAAAGGATCCGATCGTGATCCCACACGTTGCCCTGTGCAGGTTTACATACGGAATCGATGGGTACAATATGTTCAGATGTAGTGTGTGTGTGGTTATTTATTTTCGAAATCTCATACAATAAAATGTTTTTCTTTAAGATTTGCTGTTTTGACTGCATTAGGGGGCGCGGTGGTGTAGTGGGTTGGACTGGGTCCTCCTCTTTAGTGGGTCCAGGGTTCGAGTCCCGCTTAGGGTGCCTTGCGATGGACTGGCGTCCCGTCCTGGGTGTGTCCTTACGCCCTGTGTTGCCGGGTAGTCTCTGGTTCCCCGCGACCCCGTATGGGACAAGCGGTTCAGAAAATGTGTGTGTGTGTTTTGACTGCACCCTGTTTAGAGTGTGCATTGTCCCTTGCTTCATGCTTCTGGGATAGGCTCTTGACCTTTGTGACCCTGCATTGTATAAAATGTTATTGATGGATGGTTGGATGGATGACAGTTTTTGATGATATGAGTGCTTATATTATTACCACTTAACAGGAAGTAGCACACCTTTGAATTTAATATATTAGGTTTTTTACAGCAGCAATGTCGTACGTATGTTATTGCACTGCAGTTTATTTCACAATGAAATAAAACTGCTACCTAAATTCTGACCTACATATTGATATATATCGTGTGTGTGTGTGTGTGTGTGTATAATGGATGTTCTGTCATTGGTCTCTGAACCTAACAGAAATTTGCAATAAAAAAGTTGAGAAGTACAACACACTTCAAGATTTCAGCCTGGCTCAGGTTGGTGAGCATAGATGTAAATGACAACGTAGAGAAAATCCAGCTGGAGTGATGAGTCGCAGATGAGAGATAGGCAAGGCCTTACACAAGCAAGTCATTGTCCCACTGAAATGTATATGGCTGTTTCCCAAAACTGAAACCACACCTTTTAATTAGACTTCATTTACTTAAAAGGCTCCGTCAGAATGTGCTTTAGAACATTGCTGCTTCACTAAATGCCTGCTTAAATAAGCATGAACTGTGAACCTCATTTATAGCAGGTTGGGCCAGCTGATAGTGTAGTGGCTAGAGCTGCTGCCTTCATCTCTGAGGGAGCCACGTTCAGATCTCACCTCCTGCTGTAGTACCTTTGAGCAAGGTACTTACCCTTAAACTAGTCCACAGAATGCATAAATGGGTAAATAAAATGTAGGTAGCTTAACGTTATTACATTATATGTAATAATATTATTACATTACATTACAAAATAGTCGCATTTTTCTCCAGAGTAACATTAAGTTAGAAAAACATGTTGTTGGATGGAGATGTGAACACAGTTTTCAGTGGAGAAATCAACATTTTAAGACTTCCACAACCTATTTAAGGTCATGGATGAAAAATTGCAGTTTTTCACTGAGAAGCTTTTGTTCCTCCGCTACAATAATGGTAAATGGTTCCTGATGCAGGGAGAATCAGTGTCACTCAGGAAAGCCAGCAAAACAAGGGAGTATTTAGGCAGAGCCTGTGCTTTACTTTGACCTCTAAAAGATATGTCATTCCCTGCAACCCCTGTGAAGGCAGAATAATCCCAAGGCTACAGGTCTGTGACATCGACACATGGGCAATTCATTACTGCCATTTCCTGAGCCTTTGAATTCCGTTCCTTAAGTCATTTCAAATTAATTGTTAATCCCAGCATAGAAGCCTAATTGTCATTACCCAATACAAACATTTTTAACCTCCCCTTTAGTAATAAATACTTGATTTATGCGAAGGAGGTCAGCGACTGGACACTAGGTTAGCCCCAGGAATATTTATATTTTTCAGTTATGCTGGTAACTGAGAAAACTAGAATGGAAATTAAAAATTATGCTCACTATGCTATGCAAATGGATTATCTAAATGAGTAGTTCTCACTGCATCAGACAGTCATTCAGATCACTGAAAAATGTGAATGTGACTAAAGACATTGTTCAGATGTTTAAGAAATGAACACATAACGCGCTGTAGGTTTTAAAAGTGGCTCTGGAGTAAAAATGTAATGTAAAAGTATAAATGTTACATGAAAATACATGATTTGCTCCAAAGCACTCCCGCTTACCGCTTACGTATCTCCATCACTCCTCTAAATACGAGTGAGCTCTCTGAAATATGCAACTCTAACCGCATTGAATACTTACACATGAAGAGCAAACAAGGTTCAATAAAAATGCGGGAAATCAAACTCTGACGGTATCTGCATGCGAAAAAATAAATTGTGGCATCACAAAAGCAGCATTGTTCCTGTGTGTATGTGTACGTGCATTCCTGTTTTGGACGTTTAAGAGATTAAAGATCCAACCAAGGCAAACAAAGACCCTTTTGTGGATTATTTCCTCATTTGCTTCCTCCAGACACAGTCCCAATCTTTCAGACCACAGCACCTTCTCTACTTCAGATGACACTGAAGAAATGCCAGTATGAGTTATTGTAGTGAGCTGCAGCAGTGTGGCTAGGGTGACAGCAACATTTTTATTTTTTGCCTCTTTCAACTATTAACACTTCAGTTGTCCAACAAGCCTGTATTTTCACTAACGGAGGAGAAAATGCATAAAATACGGCAAACGGGCTGTGAACATATGTATATACCTATCAATTATGTGACATTAGACAATTTATTTGGCAAATTAGTCAATGTACCACCGAATATGGCCTTCATAGCAAGAATGCCAGATATTAAGTATTTTTAATAATACTGAATAATATTCTTTTGCTTTCACAACCCAGTATGCTGCCATTCATTATACTGTCTGTGCATTACTGTAATACTAAGAACATAAAATTCCAAAGACCTTAGTCAGCAGTGTCTCATGAAACACAAATACACACATGTACACAGTGTGTGTTTTTTCAGTCCACAAAATTTATATTCCGTGTGTGTGAGTATGTATATACTGTGCTCTGAATGTTTTTACATTCAACAATCACTGTGCAGTCAGCATACTGTACAGTTTTCCTGGACCTGAAAACACTTCAGTGCTGGATTTTGTTTATCTAGACACATAACTTTTAACATTAACCCCACCATATTGCCCTTTTCATTTTAATAAAATAAACAATTCTCGACTGCAGCAATGAGAGCTAGACATTCATGTTTTAAACTAGTTCATTGCAATTTAATTTTGTTGTCTCACTTAAAGACCACTTCACACGGACAGTTGTGTACTGCATGCCAGAACCCATCTCTCAGAAGCAATGAGCCAAGACAGTAAATTTTGACCCAGTGGTTGTGTATTTTGTTACTGTCATCCTTTAGTAAGACTGCCAGCCTCTTCTTGGCCTGCCAGTACAGACAACAGTCTAGACTGTTAGAGATCTAGCTGTCTGGAGGACACTTTTACAGAATTTCAGTTCAAAACACCAAAAATCTCATTGCTTGGTCTATTTGACCTCTATGCACAAAATTGCCCTTTCAGTACAAATAATAAATTGATCCTGAAATCACATATTAATATAAAAAATATATATATTTTTTAAATTATAAGAAGGTGATATATACAGTATGTAACTAAAATCCAGATTCCCCTCATTTCTGCTACACACACAAATTACTCTCCACTTTCATTTGCTTCAGCAGTTAAAGATGCCAATTTGCAATCAAACCCAGTGCCAAGGTCAGAATATACTGTCACATCATATTCTTTTAAGCCAGTGTAACAAAACCAAGAAATCTAGCCTCACTCATCAGACTAACTAGGCGGAGTCTTTGGTGGAATCGTTACTGTGACCGGTAGCCTGTAATTTAAGGATGGAAAATCCCATAATTTAAAAGCTAAATAACTGACATTACTGACTAAATAAATAACCAGTTGAGTAACGTGGTTTAAAACATCACTGTGTTTGTTCTCAGAATTTAGTGTGAAAACATATGCATCATCGGAGGATGAGACTGCATTTTTTTATTCATCTTTTTTGGAATATGATGGTAGGATATATAAAACAGTTCTTTATACAGCATTCAGAGATATTACACTGACTGCTGGAACCCAGTCTAATAGCTGCAGCACTCCTGCTTAACTTGAAAAAAATGTAAAGCATTTCCAGAGTAACTTTAGTTTCTTTTAACCTCTGAAATAATCTATTATTAATCTAGGCAATGTGCTAAATTTAACAAAAAAGAGGATCTAAACCCAAACTGCAGCATCCGCTGTCCTCATTCATCTGCCCGCTGTCCAGTATTGTACTGAGTGCAAGGACAAGTTTGCACGAAAAACTTTTAATGTTTCAGTTTATTTATTGATCAGCCTTTCTGTTATTAAGAATAACTACAATCCCCAGCCGTACTTCAGGACAGTACATTCCTATTTCTACTTTATTTCCCATCATGATGAATACATATATCGTGAGACAAGCTCCACAGCAATCTTTTGCAAACTGCTTGTGTATCTGAACTATTTAAAATGTATAAACTACTACAAGTGTATATTTCAAGCTAAATGGTTGCTATTTCTTTTTGTTTCTTTTTATCCGGCACACTATAATCAGGTTACCACATTAACTCGGTAATAATGTTACGTTCTCTGCTGAGGCTGTTACAGAATGTTATGTGCCAATCATTCTGTTTCTCGCCTTTCTGTCGGCATGGAAAATACCAAGATGCCTTTGTCGACGAGCCTTCGACGTAGAAATCAATCTGTTCGCCATATAATACAATATAAATGCAAATGCAGACGAAAATATGCCGCGAACAGCTGCTGCAGTATTTATGCGCTGCGCCGCACGGACAAAGCTCGGAACGGGCGCCCCCTAGCCGCGCTCGGCGGCAGCGCAGGCCCAAGCACAGCGGCGGTCCTCGGAGAGGCGTGCAGTGGGAGAAGCGCCGCTGCCTTTTTCATGTTGCTGTCGCCGTGTGGATGCGCACTCAGCCAATCTGGACCCTGTGACGTTCGCCGAGGCTGGATTTAGACGGGCTCCGTCGCGATATGTAACACACCCACCCAGCTTTAAACGGCGAAAAAAAGCTCGGCTCGGGCCAGCTTCGGGGCGGAAAGGGGAATATCTGCACCTGCTACAGTTTCTCTCTGTTTTAGCACTATTTTTAAGTGTTTCAGAGCGTATACGGGCCGCGTTCAATAGCTGCCCGAGCACATGCAAACGCGCCCCGGTTCGCTCGTTCCGAGGGCTGGATTTTTTTTTCTATTAAAGCAAAGCTTCGCTCAGATTGCGTCTTTATGATCGCACCGCGGTGCGCTCTTTGCGGACGCTGCTGCTGCTCCTCCTTGCCTTCTGTTGGGGGTGGATCGTGTCTTGCACGTCCCGTTGACCCGGTTCCTCTTCTTTTTGAACAAAAAGTGTTGTGTGTTTTTTCTCTTTTTTTTTTTCGTAAGATGCCTTCGCGCAGCTCCGCGGAGATGCGGCTCCTCCAGCACTGCAGCACTCGGCTCCTGAAGACGGACGGCGGCTCACAGCGCCTCGCCTTCCACGGACCTTCCTCCTCTCGCACCCGAGCTCATCTCCACTATTAGCACCGCAGCCTTCTGTACTCTGCTCGATTTTAACCGGACGCTCGCCACATTTTTATATTTATATACAGTCCTCCACCGTGTCTTGAGTTATTTAGGTCAAGAGTTGTGGCGGAGCTGTTTTGGCTTTTTTTTGTTTGTTTGTTTGTTTGTTTTGATCATATTCCACACGTCTTACCTGGCCGCAGCCGATGTGATCATTTTGTTCTCATTTTTCTCCAGCGAATGATTCTTAAAAGCAGGTTTTTTGACGCGCACGGATTCCCAAATATGTGACGGATTATTAATTAGAGTAACGAACAGTGAAACCATCGCTGAGCTCTGCCAATGAAGACCGCAAACGGTGCAGCGCTCGCTCGCCCAAATTCGCCGCCACTTCATTAATAAACACGCTCTGTGATGTAGTGAGCTTCCTCGTCTACCTTGTAATCGTGTCGAGCCGATACCTGCGCTCGATCAGGGCGGCCGCAGCCAAGATGATTCTCTTTCGGAAATTCCGCGTTTTGATCCTCATGGTGTTCCTGGTCGCGTGCACCATGCACATCATGATCGACTTGCTGCCCAAGTTGGAGCGCCGCGCGGCGGGATCGGGCGCCGGAGGCGGCGGCGGCGGCGGCGGCGCCGCGTGCTCGTGCGCGCACGGCCCGAGCGACGAGCCGCAGAGCTGGGGCAAGCAGCGGCTGCGAGCGGCCGCCGAGCCGGGCTGGCCTAACAAGCACACGCTGAGGATCTTGCAGGACTTCAGCAACGAGCCCGGCTCCAACCTCACGTCGCACTCCGTGGAGAAGATCACGGGGCCCGCGGACAGAGCGGAGAGCTTCGGAAAGCGGCACGACTCGCAGTACGCGCACAAGAAGAAAGCGGCGGCGGCGGCGGCGGCGGAGACGGACGGGGGCGAGGAAACGGGCAAGAGGCACTTGGTGGAGGATTCGAGAGGCAGGAGCGCGCCGGCCGGGGCGTCCCCGTCCAAACTGGCGTCGCTCTTCGAGGAGCCGCTGTACAGGACGAGGCTGCCGCCGCTCACGGACGACGACACGCTGTTCAACGTGAACGCGGATATCAGGTTCAGCCCGAAGGCGGCCGATGATCCCGACTGGTGAGGACGAGCCGCTTGACAAACGGATCCAAGACACACACACGCAAAAAACGGGGCTCTTGTCCTGCCTGGCACTACTACTGAAATTAACGAGCACTAAATAGCGTACGAAAAGTAGCCGGTACGTGCTGATCAGGGTTACAGTGGTCTGTTTCTGGAATACACGTAAATAAGGCTTATTATAAGCAGAAGTTACTAAAAAAAGAAAAAAACTTATTGAAATGTCCTTATTCTGTTGTTTCTTGAGGGGAGCATTTAAATGTAATGCTAATGATTTGTCACCGATAATAAGATAGCGGGGGGGGCTTAATTTCTCCCTGTCCCGTTACATTCTATATGTAGATATTGCAAATATATATATATTTCTATAAAATCGCGTGTAACACTACATATACATTTTTATAATCAATTTACAATCTTATAGTTTCAGTCGTAAATAAGTTTATCAAATTGTTCTCATGCAGTGGCCACAAGATAACCCCCCCTTCCTCTTATTATTCTTATCCTTGGTTAGTGTCTATTATTAATGTTGCGGATCCCTGTCAGTGGCACTAAAGGTGTGTTTTGAAAGCAGGTGAAGAAACACTTGA
Organism: Scleropages formosus; assembly: GCF_900964775.1. Classification (NCBI taxonomy): domain Eukaryota; kingdom Metazoa; phylum Chordata; class Actinopteri; order Osteoglossiformes; family Osteoglossidae; genus Scleropages; species Scleropages formosus. The sequence goes on along the minus strand of NC_041825.1, from coordinate 12,746,773 downwards.
ACGTGTGAAGGTGCTCCTGTAATGCCTCTGTTTTTAGCCTATATTTAGGGTCACTCAGCACTCACATTTGGACAAGCCTGTTCAAACCAATTATGGTATTAATGTGAGTTTAAAGGAGTCAACATGTTTCACTTTGTTGGTGTATCTGACATGTCATTTGACCATTTGATAAGCTCGATATGTAATGGGGGACAGTGCCGTTTCACTGGCGACCAGCCTGCTCGAAGGGACGCAGCAGGTTCCTCCTCAGTGCCAGTCCTGCGCCTTCAAGGAAAGAGATGTCCCACCGTTAACCCAGGATTTCATGAAATCTCCGAGATGACTGGCTTGTCACCTCATCTGGTTGTGTTTCTGATATTCTCATCTTTGATCTATCTGCATTCAGAATCTCTTGCTGGTCCTTTTTTTTTCTTACCCCCCCAGGCACAATGAAGGGAACAAAGAGGAGTTTAATCCGACCGGAGAGACCTCTGCGGACACCTATCCAAACTGGCTCAGGTTCCACATTGGGATTAATCGCTACGAACTCTACTCGAGACACAGCCCAGTTATGGACGCGCTGCTGAAGGATCTCGTCACTCAGAAAATTACCAGCGTTGGTAAGCCTTCCACTTTGTGTCAACAGAATGGTGAATTGCAAGCCTCGTGATGTTAGTGTTGCTTATACTGTATCTGTGCAAATATTTGCAGAAGTGTCTTGCCTACCTGAAGACATAGCATTTGTCCACATAAGGGGCCGCTTCAGCACGAGAGGGTAGCATTTATTTGCATATTTAGCCGACACTTGTCCAAAGCAAGTTCCAGTAAACTCTATAGTGTTATCGCACTACACCTTATTCAGCAAGGTGACTTACACTGCTAGATACACTACTGACAATGGGTCACTCAGCCATGCATCAGTGGAACACACTCTCTCCGTCACTCACACACTATGGGTGAACCTGAACAGCACATCTTTGGACCGTGGGAGGAAACCCAGATGGACAGAGGGAGAACATGCAAACTCAAATCCCATCGAACCCATGTCCTCTCGCACCGCCCAGGCGCTGTGAGACAGCAGCGCTACTCTCTGTGCCACCGTGCCACCCTAAAAGTAGCACTAGCAACACTAGCAGAAATGAAAATGCTTGGCACTTTAACACAAATGAAAGTAAAAACAAACTGAGTCGTTTGTTTCGCCGTACTTCACATGAATGCTGTGTTCATAAAGGTTCACGCAGTTAAATGACTTGGATACACTTGTAACTTACAGGGATATAACAGGTTTCTAAGTCAATATCAGCTTTGAAATATTCACCCTGAATATGTAATCGTTCTTTGATCTGGGCCACCTATGTTTTCTGAAGGTTTTCCACAAAATACTAAAATAAATATTTGACATCAGAGAAGTGACAGATGTTGCTTGTGTCATAAAATGAATTAGAAATTGATTTTGGGTGTAATGCTATTTGTGTCGCATATCAGTACATTGTGTTGCCTGTGTCGTGTGGTTGGTTTATTTTAATGTTCAAGCTGTACAAAGGAAGCTCTTGGATGAGATCAAGACAAAGTTGTAAAATAACTTGTTGGGTTCTGTTAAGAAAAAGGAGGGAGGGATGCAAACAGATGAGTAGAAACTCATTTTGCAGTTGCATAATGTAGTCTCCTCAAGGTCGTTATATATTGTTCTTAAACTTCATGAATGCCACTGGAAACCTCTCATATGTTTTAACAGCTCTTAAGAGCACTATGATTTTGAGTGGAAGACCATTCAGATATTTTAGTTTATTTGATGCTCACTTGTGACTTGTACATTTGAAAATATTTATACCTTTAAAATGCCACTTTGACTGATAATGTAATTGAAAATAGGTGTAAACTGTTTAGGGAAAACCATGAAGCTGGTATTTCTGGATTTTCTAGTACCTCTCAAAGTTAGAATTTAATGCATTAGAGTACTTTATACCTACATTGCATATTTCATATATCACTTAAAGCTTTTACTTTTTTTCTATTCCTCAACTCATTATAAATGTAACTGGACTTTAGGGCTGGATGCAAATCTTGGGAGCAGCTCCATAAGACACATAGCTGTCTACAAAAAAAATTGATCCTGCTTAGTGTTGTCTTCCCATCAACCTGTCACACATCAACTGCAGTTATAATTGCTTCAGTTCTCAACCACCTACAGTTTTGATACTTCTTTCTCCAAGACTAGAGGATGCAAAGACCTTCATAGCAGTTTGATGATAAATCGAGATGATAGGAGAAAATTTGTCCGTTACTTAAATGTGGTTATCTGGCTTGAGATGTACACATACACAATATGATGCTTTAATGTGCTGTTGCATATTTTTATTTTTTTGAAAATGGATCAGCTGCTACCTTCAGATCCGAAGGATGACAGTTTGAATCTCACCTATTGCTGTAGTACCCTTGAGCAAGGTACTTATCCTAAATTGCCCCACTAAAATTACCCAGCTGTATAAATGGCCAAATACTTGTAGGTTGCTTAATGTTGTACGGTGCTTTGGGGGAAAAATGTCAGCTAAATGAGTAAATTTAATGTAAGCATTAGCTCCGCAAACCCATTTAAACACAGTCCATCAGTGCAAGCCATTCATTTTAGTCTCTCTGTTTGAAAGATAACTGTTCGTTTGTGCCCTATTTTCCAGATTATGCAACAGAACACTGTCCACAAATCTACTTCCATTATCTTTAAATACACCATTTGTAAGCTTCTGAAAAATCTAAATGCTACTACTAACTACACTGCAATATTCTGGAACCTGTCCATTTCAGACGAGATTCATGTTATAACCTGGATATATGTACGAGTACAAAGTATGACTAGGTGAATTTTGAAATGTGCTCGTTAGGGATTGACTGTGTTGAGCAATGAGTTGTACTGACCTAACCTTCTCAGTCAATAACTTGCATGACATTTCATAAAAACAAAGATCATATGTTTATTTTTCTGATAGCATTTATGCAACACATTCCTTTCCTGCATTGTGGATATTGAGGAAGTGAGGGTAAATATTGATTTGCTGTCATTATTTTTAGCTGCAATATATGTATTGCAACCTATAGTTTTTTCTTTTTTTTTTTTATTTAAAAAAAAAAAAAAAAAAAAAATCTTTCCAAGGTCATCACAGTAAAACATTCTCACTATTTACAAGGGATGTGGCCCAGTCAACAAGAGTTTAAATCATCACTGTCTGATTTTTTTAACTTTAATAGTGCTGCATTCTAACAGCAAGTCCTTTTCGTGCTTTTGCTGTCCCTTTGGGGACGGACATTGTCGGAAGTGTTGTTACCATTTTCATACAGCCGTAAAGCCACGGTTATATTTAACTGGGCCCAGTGTCTTATTTTCAAGATTTTTCATTCTCTTCAGCCCTGTTGCTTTTATTGTTAGTGAGTTACGAAACGTTATTGTTCCTGTTTTTGAAGAATTGTGTGCCGAGTGATTTAGGCCTTGTTTTAGTTTTAGCATAGTACAGTATGTGTGAAAATTTGGAACATACTGAAATTGGTATAATGTGTGAACCGTTAAGTGTAAAGATGTGAAACCAATTTACTCATTCCACTTGCCTCATTGAATAACTGCAATTTCCATTAGCTTTGCATGGCATATTGGATTTTCTGTTAATTTTCATATTAGCAAAATTACTTCTCATGAACCATTGAGCGAGTTTGCCCTGTTAAGTCTGTTCAAATCAAGTTTCTTGTCTTTAGTTTGATGACAGATCTTGTCATTTATCGACATCGGTGTTGAACATTTTGGACATGTTAAGGTCAAATATACTAATTTTGTGAGATGCCGGAAGTTACGTTGCCAGCATCAAGTGCCTGAAAGCGAAGAGCATACATTGGATTTGGCTGATTTATGATGCCTTTTTCCCCCTCCCTCTTTCATAAGTTGTTACTGGTTGTAGCAGCTGTTTGCCAACATGTGAGGTGTCACCACTGGTCTATATGAGTTTCCTCCAAGAGCACTTCAGAAGAAGGAAACTCATTCCCTTGGTCTCTGAAGTGCATACCAGGTACACATGAGATGTAAAATTAATACACGAAGATATATTTAATGTCCAAGATTCAAATTTCCTGTTGTTTTTTTTCCTCCCTTCATCTGTCACACAAAATGAGGGGAAAAAATTCTTATAGGAAAAAATGTATCATGCAACCTAATTACAGTCAGTTTGAATCTCACTTCTGCTCCAGTACCCTTGAGCAGTATACTGATTCTGGACTAATAGTGTAAAAATGCCTTGTTGCATGAATGGTAGGTTCTGTAAGTTTCTTTGCAGAGAATTGGGTGAGGTGGTGACATGTTGTAATGGTATACTATGTATTTATTGTTCTTAGACCTGTAAACCATTGTACTCACAACTATAGATGGCAAAACCACACCGAGGTGCATAGAGGTTGAAGCCCATCTGGTGGGAAGATATCTCAGTGGTTTCAATACAGGTCCGTTGTAGGATGTTTCAAGCGTCTGGATTTCAGATGAATTTGCATTACTTTGTCTTAACCCATCCACTGGCTGTGTGAATTGCGCAAAATGTGGAACTTGGCTTTGCCTACTAATCTTTCTCTGAGATTTTCACATTGTCTTGTACATTCATGGCACATGGAGGTAGTTACAAGAGCTATTTTTAGAAATTGTCAGTTAGAAGATGGACTGTAGTGTTAAGTTTCCCATTTCTGTTCTCAGTGGACAAACTTTACAATAAATGTCTGTGGGTTTCTGGGTTGAAGTTCGTAATATTGTATTGTACTTTTTGAAATTGTTTGGAGGATAGGGATGCAGGCAGGTGTGGGGGAGGGGGGTAAGATGGTGTTGATTGTTTCTGGGAGATTTGCTGTTGGTTGCTTGGTAAGCATTCGTGTGGGTTTTATGCTTGACAGGACCTGAGATTGGCAGCCAGTCAACGGCTCTAAACAAGGATGAAATATGAGAAGTTTCATACAAGTCAATGTATAGCATTCTAGATGAGCTGCATCAGCACCAGTGGTCCAGATGTGGGCGGACAGGCTTGTGTCATACAGGATGCTGCTCTTAGTTCGTGTCTCCATATTTTGGATCGTAATGAAATACCTTTAGGTCTTGGTTGTTGTTTAATCCAAATGGAAAATGCAACCCATTTCTCTTCATTTGAAGGGGCCGACCACAGGAAACGGGCTCTAAGAAGGACTGGCCACATAATGCAAACCCTCTAAAAGGTTCTAGATTTATTTGGATGACTTATAACACTCAACACCTTTGTACCTGAGGTACTACATTAGGGTTGTAGTGTCAAAATATTGACACACATCGGTCATAGATTGGTCAGATTTCCTTTATTCCTTGCTGAAATTCTTGCCTAAATTTAAAAAAAAAAAAAAAAAAAAAAGGGTGACAATGTATTCAGGGTAATAATGACATTATGAAACTATGAGGATACAATTAAGGTAGGGACACTCATGGCTTAGTGGCTTTTGCTATTTTCACAGATGTGGTAAGAACTGAGATTTTGGGGAAGGCACAGTTCAGTGTCATTAACCATCCGCTTTATAACTTGGAATACAATGAGTCGAACCTCAAAACCGAAACAGTTTCACTTTTTCCTGTTCTTTAAGATCAGAGAAAGTGCAGTTGTGCATCAATACAATGTGTGTATATATGGGTCAACAGGTACTTTCCCTGGAATAAACTAAGAATACTCTGCTGTATAAATGAGTACATAATTGTAAGATGTTTATCGAACAGTGCAAGTTGTCTTGGATGAAGGTGTCAGCCAAAAAAAGTTAATATAAGCTATATTTGAAGCAGCTGTTGAAAACATGCATGATTTTACATTTGGCTACTGAGGTTAAAAAAGAACATGGTTCTAATCAAGGCCAAATAAAGTCCATGCAGCAAAGACCAGAAGCTTATTAGGGATACATTGGTAGTTGGCAATAACGGAGAAAGCTTGTTATTGCCGCGCGTAGTGTGAGGTATATAGATTACAGCCTGTTTTTAAAGAACAGACACATTTCCATTGAGTGGGACACATCCAGTAGATTCTAAAATAGTTTAACTATATTAATTGCATGACTGAAAGTCAAAATTAGTCCCTCTAATTTAGCAGTCTTTTTCTTTTTTTTAAAAAAGTGAATTAAATTCACAATACCGTTTTGCTTCATTTTACAGCTGTTTTGATCCTGTCCCATGTGTCCTCGGTGGTTGTGAGATTGGGGAGAAGATCAGAGCTTCCAATCACTTGTACTTGTCCTTGACCCTACTTGTTCTAACAACTCCAATCAGAAAGTTTTAGAAGACCAAAGAGTACCCCCATTAATGCTGTGTTGGAGAGAATTTCTTTAATTTTGTAAGTACTTCTAGTGTGATGTGTTTACAGTAAATTGGCTGCTTCCACAATCTAGTCCTTGATGACATTTGGTGTCGGCACGAGTCGTTTGTGTCTATTTCCCACTGCGATTTGTTTGCGTTATAATGGTGATGCCGTGTCTTTCGTATCACTGGCTGTATGCTCAAGGATGTGGTCCAGTAGCTGCTTGTATCCAAACACCGGGTTTGGAGTAATGTGTTTAGATTAGTGCTGGGTGTGTATTGAGAGCGAGCAGAGTTTTGGTCCTTGTCATTTTCCCACCTCGATTTAGGACGTTTGAGTGTACCAATGGAATGCTTCCAGGAAAGCATTGTGCTGCACGTCTGGTTACGGTCTCGCTTGTTTTTACTTTTACTGTTGGTGAAATGGAAAAGACCTCTGTTTCCACTGGTCTTATACAGACGACTTGCTAGTCTTCATACCTCCATATGGCACTCTTGGCATCCTGTAAACAAGAAATTTGATATGATCACCTGCTACAAAAAAAAAACAAAATGGTGTAACTATGTAACAGTAATGTTGTACTTGTTGAACAGGGTTCAGATTTTCGTGAACTGTATTGATTATGTATTTGAATAGCCGGATGCCATAGTATTATAGAGCCTGTAGTTAGTTATAAACTTATTAATATTAATGAGCTTAAACAAGTGCATGGAGCTTTAATGTATGTAATGGATGTAATACTGTGTTTATTTGAGAAATGTCCTTCACTTACACCTCCCTGTAATGTACCGATGAGGGTGACAGTGGACTTAATTTCCACACTACTTCAGTACTCGCTCAGCGGACTCGAACTGATAACGTGGAAAAGGTAACACTGATCGAGGTGATTCTGTGATATAAGGTGTTATTAAAAGTGGCGGTGGATGCTATTTGCTGTTCTGCGCTTTATTTCCATTTTAATTAGGCAGCAGTTAAAAAGATAAAGACAATTATGTGTTTCCTGCTCTCTTGCCAGCAGCCTGTGTTGCCAAGTAGCCTACTCTGTGTAAAACTCCCACTTTGGCCCCTGCTGTTGAGTAGGACGCAATGGGTCCAAAGGTCCACACAAGCATGACTGAATTTAAATAAACTGTGGTTTGCTTTTGGGGGGGGGGGCAGGAGATTGACCCTTGATCTGAAAATGTGCATTAACACATTTAGTTTTTCCCTCTGCGAACAGTGTGTTTCTTGTGCTCTGTGTCGCAACACTGTCGTGTCTTCCTTCTTGGATGTGTTGGTAAAGCTCGCTCTATCATGAGAGTGACTTTTTTTTTTCTCCTCTCTCCCTTTTTCTTCAAGCTTATTCAGTTTGTGGAAAGCTGTCTCTTGCTGGTCCTTTGCAGTTTGTGATTTATTGGGACAAAGCACCAACTTGAAAGAAAAATGCATGTTTTTGGAGTTTTCAGTATGTCGACAGACAATTTATGTACGTAAATGTAAGGACTGCAAATTCCCCCCCCCCCCCCCCCCCCCCTAATTAAAGCACTGATGTGTTCTTCCATTCTCTTTACTGTTTCCATTAGCTATGAAGTCTGGAGGCACGCAACTGAAGCTCATCATGACTTTCCAGAACTATGGACAGGCCCTGTTTAAACCCATGAAGTAAGTTAATAAATTATATTGTACTTCATGATAATCTTTCAAACACTTCTTACAAATGCATCTTCACTGATGTGTATTTATCCAGTTGAAGAAATGCTGAGTATGTTAACGTGGCAACAAGGATTAAAAGCGGATGCTTAATATTGCGATTAATTTGCCTTCACATAACTTAAGCTACTTTATGTCCAGAAGACCAGCACTACAGTGCACTTTTTTGAAGGTTATGTGATGGATGTGTTTCCGCTGTTCGCCGGCAGGTCAGTAACAGAGCTTTGTTGCTTTAGGTTTCAGCTCCTGTAATGGGAAGGTCTAAAGAGAACATTTTTAAAAAAGATTTTTCTGTATCTGAGACTTTCGTGTGAACATGTAATATCTACTTCCATGAGGCTTTTTTTCATGAAAGGCAAAGGTGGTTATACAGTATGTCACAAACCAAATGTGTTTGTCAGCTTTCAGGTTAAGTTCAGTTTCCAAATGATTATTAATAAAAGCTTCTTAAAAAAAAAAAAAGCACAGTTCCTTACTGTTGCACTACAGCAAACTACTAACATTACTGTTGTAATAGAGCAGCTGCGATGCAGATGAAATGGATAAAATAGTGAAAAATGTACATTTTCAGATTGTGTCCAGTTTTCAGATTGAGTTGAAAGTGAAAGACGGCAAATCGCAGAGAAAGCGACAGAACTGTTAGACCCGCAGATCTAAAACTTTTATGGCGCGTGAAGAAATAGCAGGATACGGTTAGTCGTTACAGGAAATTAGCTGCAAGCACATGTATAAAATGCAGAAAGGGTTGAATTCCCCACATATGTGTGTTTGTACACCTGCACTTGCGTGGGCCATACAATGCTTCAGAAAGACCCCCCTCTGCAGTGTTTCCCTGAGACAAAAGCCGCTATGCTGGAGAGCCATGGTAATGACTGTAGCACCTGCTGTTTCAATAGATTCCCTGCTGGCTGCCTAAGTTCTGGAATTCAAAAATGTAATGCTGCATTGATCCCACAGCTGTTTTCTGTGGGACCGGTTAAGGCGCTGTGCCGGCAGCAGCCTTCCTCCTAACCGCACGATGGCGGAGACGGTGGGCGAGGCCCTGGCTGTTAATGGAGAAGCTTCTTCCTGTGTCTGAGGGGAGGAACCCCGCCGCTCGGGGGATACTTCTTAGGCCTTGAATCGTAGCATCAAATTAAGAATTATGCAGCGACTCCGCTAGCAGATGGCCATCTCCTGCAGGGCTGGAGAGTGAGAGCGGAGAGCGTGCAAGGTGCACCGTGTTCGCCGGAGGGCCGGAAAGGGGATACAGTTGCAACCGCAGATTTTATCGACCGCGACGTTCCGCAGTGCCTTGCCGTCAGCTCGGTCCGAAGCGCTGTCTACGCCGGCAGCCGTGGTCGGGTCGCGTGGAGCTGTGGACCGGCGTAGGTGCTCAGCCACATGCCTTTTCCCCATCCTGCAGTTCCGAGGAGCAAGTAAAGATGGCCCAGGCCTGTGGGTGGGGCCGGGTGTGATAATTCCACTTGACATGCTTTGTCTTGCCTCCTGGGTTTCCTACTTGAAGTTGTGGGGGCCACGAAAGCGTAGACTGAGCTCTTTGCTCAACGGGATTCTGACTTGGGGGTTTTAGAAAGAAGAAAAAGCCCTCAAATCTGGAATTTATTAAGCTATATTTCTGATGTGTTATTAAAATATATGCCAGCCGAAAACATGTAATCAGTGCATAAGACACCAGATTTCAAAGCGAAGCTTTGTGATTCAGGCCAAGTAATGATGCCAAATATATTTTGATGTGCTTGGACGGAATCCCAGCCTGATCACTGAGTGTTTAATAAATCCAGTAAACACTATTACACAGTATTTATTTTATTACTTTTTTATCCTTGTTGCCAAGCTCTGGTTTTTGAAAACGTCTCTCAGAAAATTCTGAAACGTGTTTGGATACCTGGCGAGGTGAGACATTTTGCTGTGCGATTCCCTGGTGTTTTCTCCGGTCTCCAAAACAACAAGCTGAACAAACAGCTCTCGTAACAAAAAAAGTTAAACAGACCTTGGCCGCAGTATGTCTCTGCGGGCCCGGCTGCACTGACAGGCCCATGTGCGTCAGACAAACGACCGTAATCCTATCCGCTGCACGCGACAATCTGTAGAGAGCGATGGCGAAAGGGTTTTTATGTAGTTGTGTATGATCAAATTATTTCTTTTGTCTCCCGGAAGACATCCTTGTACAAGTGCCATTAGCGAGAAAACTAGAGATTACATTGGAGATGCAGGCTGTAGCTTTCAGGCAGCTTGGGAAAAAACACCCCAGAGGAGAGGATATTCTAATGAAAATGACAAACATGCATAACGCCTGGCCACATCTATTATGTTGGTGGGAAAAGGCAAGCAATAGCTTGGATCCAAATAAAGATAAGTCTACAGGGTCATTGGATATTCCAATAAAGAATAACCAGATTTCTGTAGCAAACTGCTCTCAGTGGTGTTGAATTTCTTTTTTTTTTTTTTTTTTTTTTGCAATAACAAAATAATGTTATGTAGAAATACAGGAAAACAACGTTCAAAAAATGTTGGGGTGCCGTGTTTTGGATTTTTCAAAGCCCATACAGTAATCCTCCTAATCCCAGGATTCCTTAACTAGGGATTGGGTGCCCTTCAAAGCATGGAAGTCCCTCAGCGACAGACTCCTAGGGGTGATGCTTATTAAGGGACGGCTTATTGCAGACAAGGGCCATATAGACGGTACTTGTTTTGTTTAGGGAGGTATTACCCAATACATTTGTTGACACAACATCAGCAGCAGCATTTTGCAATGTCATTGCATTAAAATGGTAGCTGCGTTCCAATCTGTAGTCAAACGTAGTTCAAATGAGTCCCTGTGTCTAAGGGGAATCCAGCAGTATTGTACGAGGAAAGATTTATAATATATAAAGTCATAAAAAGCTTTTCAGTACTATAGCATAGTCTTATATAGAAGTCTGTGTGGGGTTTCCTTGTTCTGCCTGTCTCTTTGTGGGTTCCCCCCAGCTGCTCCAGTTTGTGCTCATAGTCCAAAGACATCGGGTTCAGGTGAACTGATGACTCTGAATTGTGCAGTGTGTGACTGCATGAATGTGTTTCACAACTCTTGTGTAGATCTGTAAATACTGGACTGGTCAGTAGTCTAATGGGCTGCCAAGAGACAGAGAGAGAGTAGTGTAATGTACGGTATGTAGTTCTGGAAGTCTCTTTGGACAAAGCGTCAGTGAAATATGAAATAAACACAGATACACTAGATCACTCTGCACTGTATTTACATCTCTGGCATATGATCTCTACTGTACTTTTTCAATACATGAGAGGGACATGAGAGTCAGCCTTTTCAGTTTCTACAGTAATTAAAGTGAACACCTCCGCCCACTTATATGCTGCAGAAGTGCCAAAATATTAGGTTCCTTGGTGTACGTACTTAAAGTACATTTGTAAGGGTTACATTTAATAATTCAAAATCACTCAAGTAATGCTTTTTTTTTTTTTTTTTTTTTTTTTTCCCCCCCCCTTTCCCTTTCTATCATTGCATAAAGGCAGTGAGCTTGGGTGCACGGCGTGCAGCCGTTTTATTCCAATTCCATGAGCATGAGCATTAACTGCATGGGGAAATGCCAGCATTTCACATGCTCCGCTGCATTTCTGGGAGGACTGGGGATGTATCAATGGCACATTGATGACATGAAAAGCGACTGGTTTTCTCATGTGATTAAGTGGAAGGGAATGGAAACAGAAAGCAGTGCAGGGAAAGGAGCAACACAAAAAACGGCAGTTTGAGCAGTTTTTATGAATGATTTGGTATGAAACGGTCAACAAAAAGGAAAATGGGTGGGCAGGGGTCTCCTCATGCTGACTTTTTTTTTTTTTTTTTTTTTTTTTTTTGATGAATAAATGTCTAGAGAAGGTTACATCTTTTCTGCATGTTCAATCTGTGTTTTCCCCATGTCTACTGTGTCACCACTTCGCGTTCAGTTCTCTGCCAAGCTTTATTTAAATGGAGAGATGTAAATTGCATAAATCTTATAATTGTAGAGTATTAACATTTTCTTTATTTTTGTGACTCACTGACTCCAGTTAAAGGGGAAAAAAGGCTAGTAGTATATGGATGATTCATTACAAGTGATTGCGGTATTGGCTGCACTTTGCCAGGTTAAATTGGTACTGTGCAGTCACTGAGATAAATCGGTGTGCCTCAAGAGGCATTCAGATGTCCTGAACTGTGAAGTACATTACAAAACTATTTCTGATTAGTTCTAGACAGGCATAAAAAATGTAGCGTTTTCATGTCAGCATGCTCATAAAATTTTGATTTTGAATGAGTGAAAAGGGATCTGGTGAATGCAAATTGCAGTCTTTTGCTCTTTGAAAGGTTATGCTCAACAAACTGTGATAATTTTCAAGTTTTTACTAAAAACTCCAAGTCGTAGTAGTTATTTGGAACCATTTTTTGGGGTAAATTGAATCTTTAGACAATTTACAAACATTTTATTAGCCCCCCCCCATTGAAAGCATCCTCTACCAATGAAATTAATCCCTTTGCAATGCTTAAAGGTGGACTGCTTGTGCCTAATAAGGTAAAACTCCATATGGAAAAGTCTGTTGACTGATGAAAGCGACCACCTTTTATTCGTGGATAAAACCATGGAGGTTCTTTGCGCTGCCACCGGGATTTGATACGGACTGAAATATCTTTGTGACAAGAAATTACAGTGGAACTTCTTCGTAACAAAGACATGCACCCTACAACATCCCTCCCGTCATAGCCTCATCCGCTGTCCTTAACCGCTATTGTCCCTGTTGCCTACGGTGGGATTCCTGCAAAAGTCAACTCCTCTTTCGCACTGTGTCAAGTCCGATCAGGAGCAGTCCCTCAGCATGAGCAAGCATGCTCATTCGCTGCCAGGGAACCGGGCTGCTCGCGATACCCTGTCTGTGTGCATCAGGCATCGATTTGTCAGCATGCGCCGCGTTGGCCGCTCCACTCTGCGAGCAAGTCTCCTTGAGCCGCACACATTGTCTTTTGTGAGCGCCGCCAGGGTGCGAGCGCCCCGAATTCATCGGCGCTGGGGAGCTGTAAGCAAGGCTGTGAGGAAGGCAGTCAAGTTAAGCTTTGCCAGGTGGCATCAGATCTTCAGGTCACAGGCTTTTGTGAAATGGGTGTTGATGGTCTTAACTCATTTCACTTGAGCTTTATGCTTTTTACATTGGTTGGGGGAAATTTTTTTTTTTTTTTTTTTTTGCCCAAACTCCAAATTTTTTGTACGATTGAATTTTTCTACAACCTCTTACTATTACCAAGGAAATGTACGAGTAATTGTGACAAAAAACATTGTGTGCATAGTGTTAAAAATGATTGTCCTTTTGGATTATAGCAAGTTCCCACATTTTATTTAATCTCGTAGGCTTTGTCTCTAATTGGCCTTCCCAGAGGTAAACGCATTCGACATGCCAGCTTGCATAAGGTGCATAATTAGAGAACAACAATAAATACGCGCCAGCTAATCTTTGTCAGCCAAACGTCAGCAGTCAGATTTCCAGGCTTTTAAGACATCTGTTTCGCAGCAAGGCCGAGGGTTTGAATGAGCACATTTCCGTTGAGGGTACGAACTGCTCACATAGGATGGCCTCTCCCTTATCCTGCTTCACTTTGTTCACCTTTAACCCTCCACAAGATGCTTTGAATGAAATAAATAAATCAGTATCTTTACAGAAGTTGTTGAGGTGTTCGGTTGTTTGCCAAGCTCGGCATTTGGGTTGCAGCCATTTCATCACCAGTCAAGGTGACATCAGCAGTGCACAAGTTGTGTGATTTGTGTTGGATGCTACCTCCTTTATATGTAGTTTGATGGGTGGGATTGCCTGAAGCTTGGACGTGATTGGTTGGTTTCATGTGACCTTGAGTATGAGCGGTTCTCCTGATTTCTGATTGGTCGGTTGTCGGTTTCAAACCGGAACCGGTTTGATACCGGTTAGGCTCTCGTTGGTCCTTGCATCGTACTGGCTCGTTGTAGCCAATACTATGTTCTATAATGATAGAGTTCAGACAGTCTTCTTTGTAAAAGGTGTAATTGAATATAGTAAAATACCATGAGCAATTTTTGAATGCATGTTTTCCTTTTGTTAAATAGTATCATGTGAAACTTTACCTGAGCGCCAGCTGGCAGCAAATAATATGAATCAAACCAGCAGAAGGTACAGTAACTGCAATCAGGGATGTCTCTAAGTACTGTGATTGAGAAAATGGCAGTGTCCCCCCCCCCCCCCCCCACTCCTCCCCCCTTCCATTTTCAAATGTTTTACGCACTCCCTTTATCTAAATGTGACTTACATACCATATTCTTTCACCAAAAGGCCTGAAATGTGTACAGTACTTCTCTAAGGGACAGAGATATGACAGATTAATAATGTACCAACCTAGCTGTCTGGGTTCAGTGCATTTCGTCTGTCTTTGACCATGTCTTTTGTTTGTGTCACAACAGACTGCGCTGGGTTATGGGCTATATCTGCCATGTTGATGCTTTTAACACTCATTTAAAGGCTTGGAATGTGTTTACTATTTGAGAATTGAGTAATATTCTGTTATTAATTAGCTAAAGGAATGGTATTTGTTTGCAAAATTTCAATATATCTAAATTGTCGTTTTAGTGGCTGTGCTGTTACAGCTACAGTATCTTTATGGTGCCATAGTCAATGGTAATAAACGCGCACATAAATTTTCCTCACATTCAGATTTCTGGTACTTGGTATTTTTGTCTGTGCCCTGACAAAAATGCACTTTCTGCAGACATTTTGGAATGGTGTTCCTTTTATCTGTTTTTGTGGCTTTGTTGCCAAAGGAATTTTATACAGAGTTGGAAAATATGAGCACTCTGTTATTGCCAGGGGTGTAGTTTATTTTCTCTGCTTTCTTACAAATGACTTTTTTTGCGCCAATAAAGTGTCTCAGACAGTTCTTATAAATGTTTAACAAGGTCAGTTCCAGTGGTGGTTTCTACTGTGCATCCGGTGTGTTTCCTCATGCGTCAGTTTATTCTCTTTGACTTCATTTTCCCTGCTTCCCCTTGTGAGTTCGCTCGCAGACCTTTCACTGCCGGGTAATTGGGATCACATTTTACTTGCATTTTTAGCGGCTGTTTTCTTTTTCTGCTTAACTGTGTGTGTATTCATAATTTACAGTTTTCCAAATAATGATTCATGATAACCCTGAGCAAAGGGATGACTGGGAAAGTAATTGGAGTAATCCAGGCATAGCATCACAGTCCGTATACACATTGGCTTATCTGCGCTAAAATTTGAAGTTTGCCATTTGCAAAATGCACCAGCTAAAAATGTTTTGGAATCCACTGCTGTCCTCATGCATACAAAGGAGGTGTTTTTGGAGGATATAGAGCAAAAATGATCTCTACAGGAGGTGTAAAAATTACGTGAGCTTGTTGGAGTTGACTGGCAGGAAAATAGATTCATTTTCTAAATTTATATTACAGCAATATACTTTTAATACTAGTACAATTGCATGAATATTACTGATTCTTGTTTTAAAATCTTTACTCTTCATGAGTCCTTGCACAGGGGCTTTTTTAAAACATCTCAGAATTGCTCTGGCGATCATTATTATGGTTGAGGCTGTTGTTAAACTCATGTATTCCTTCCCTTATTTGACCCCTCTTCTTTACATTTCTGATTGCATGGAATGATAACTGTGATTGACACTGAAACTTGAAATCAGTTTAAACCCAAATAATAGACCAAAGTAATGTGACTTCACATCAGTCTTCCAGCTGACTTCCTCTGTGGATCGAAAGTATGGGTGCACTCTAAAACTTGGAATAAAATGTATTATAACAGCTCTGAACACATTCACAGGGTGGTGTGCATATACAACTATGTGTTTACCAGATGATGTTAATGCACTTTAGTTTTGTGAGGAAAATGACGTGCACTTAGATTGTCTCAGTTAAGATGCACCTTTTGCAACCTCATTTGTATAAATTGGTGAAAACAAGTTACTAAACACATGCAAGTTGAATCTTGCCGGTATTATACCTTCAGATTTTCCCGCAGACTTCAACAGTGTAATTGCTCATATTGCTGTTGCAATAAATTTCCCATCCAGACTTAAAAGAATGTGGGGAAATTACTTTAATTACATGTGCTGTGTATACCAAATAAACACCTAACAGAAATTTATTCTCTTGAAAGGTGTCCCTTGGGAATGCTTAACATTAGAAATAAGATGACTTGGCTGATGAAAGAAGATAAAAGCACTGGCACAATATTACCAGTGTTAGGCAAAGAAGAAAGAAAGGCTTTAACTCACAGGGCTCCTTTTTTAACGATTTTAAAGGTTTTATTCATCAATGTAAAATTAAGCATTGGGACAAATGTTTGGCAGCAGGAAAAGGACATAATTAGTAATACATGCTGTGCCTTTTCCTGTGTCAATAGAACATGTCAAACTCCATGGAGGCTTTCTTCTAACAGGTTAATTAATAATATATGACTTCACATTTGTTCGACCGCTTGCAATTTCCAGCCTTGGCTGCAGGGTGGGCTTTTTGTGCTTCACCAGCTCCGCAATGTGTGCTGAATACCACAATGATCTTTACTGTTTGCAGCACATCGGTTTCAAGTTTCCGTTTCAACTGACCTGCCGTTCGTTTTGTGACACTCTTTCATAAGCACAAATGGGACAACATCCCCTGAAACTTAAATTTTTAAAAATCTGAAAAATATTTCACTCTTAGTCTGCAAAATGACGATTTGTTAGTCAGTTATTTGAAGTCTTTCTCATTTCGCTTTATATTAAGCTATCGTGCTTATTTGTAATTGAATGTGATGATGATTGTTGTTGTATTTGTGAAGCACAGTATTAAATCCAGCCTGGATGACTTCACTGAAATCTGTTTACACTTGATGATAAATAGGAAGTGGTGAACAAATAAAAAAATTTTAGGAAATGCCCTTGCATATAACCCAGGATTTCTTAATCCTGTTCTCTCACTCAACATGCAAACCTAGAGATAAACCTTCATGTCAAGCTACCTAGCGGAATGTAGTAGTCATGGACAAATGAAGGAACATTTGTGCTAGAGGGCTATCCTACAGTCTTTTGTGGGATTTAAAAGCCTCACGTCACATGTATGAATTACCTCTTGAATTACTGCTTTTTTCCCCCTCTGCTCCTGTCTCTGTAAATTATCTTCACTGAGAACAAAACTGAAAAAAATAAATTGTTCTGCAATGAATATAGAGGTGTCCCATCCTTATTATTCTTTTAGCCAAGATCCCACCAGGTATTCTATGAACAGGTCAGGCATTATTCTGTCAGAGCGCAAGAAATTTGATCTTACGTATCCCCCTTTTTCCTTTTAGCTCATATAAGTTCAAACAGAAGAGTCTCTGTTTGGAATTGTACGCTGCATTTGGCTATTGTCTACTCTTACAAGCTCTTAAGCCTTAAGACATGGTACGTGAGTTTGCCTCCTAGCAGGCAGGAAATGCACTGAAATAAAAAAAAAAAAAAGCACAACATCTAGTCTTAAATAACGTTATAGGGTGAAACTACTAGTATAGGTATTATTCCTCAATGGAAAGTTTCCTGTAACGATACCCTTTGTCAAAATTTAACAAATTGTACCAATTTGAGTTACTGACAGTGACATGATCCGTGTTATATTGAGAACTATTGTTGCAATTTTCTTTAATATTTTAGTATAATCCTATTGGCAAGCCAGCAAGCAGCTTTACATCTTTTTATGTATGTAATATTATGCTTTTCACAAGACTGCCAAGAATTTGTTGGTGTGCTGGCAGATCTGACAAAGGTGACTGTGGTATATAAACAGTCCACATTTTGAGTCACTGGAATGAGTCAGATAAGGTAACATTTTTTTCCAGTCCCAACTGATTATGATCATTGTTTGCAGTCGGGAATATTTGTGCAGATGATGGATGCAGCATCTATGATTAAGCCATGTCTTGAAATTCCCGAGAGTCAGTTGAGAGGTTTTGTACTGTAAATACAAATCACTAGAGATTTGTCATATTCTTGATCATCTTGGTGGACTACCGCAAAAATGTTTGACACACCGCTTTCATCTATCTAAGCCTGTTTTGTGTAGTTTCACAGTTTGATCCTCCTTTGTCTGTACACTTATTTAATCATGTAAGGTGAAGGATGTGTCCTTACTATAATTTTATTGACTTGGGTTTAGATGTACGTACCTCCGCTGGTTTATCTGAAATGTAACAAAAATTTGTATAAGTGAGGTACATGGCTGACTTCAACTGACAAAACACAAGAAACAGACTACCCCTGTTTCCTAGTTATTCATGACCTTTCAGTCTAGCTTCCTCCTCAAAGCCTTGAGCAATAGTGTATTGATCTGCCTCAAGTTTTTGAAAGTGGTTGTGTCTTTTCTACGTCAGAAACTTGCACAACAACGGCTGAAAGGCAGCACCTTCATCGCTGCCTCCGCTTTATTAATAGTGCATCAGTATGGGAGTTGAAACAAAATGTCTCCTTGTCAGGATACACAAGTATTCCCGCCCTTAATATTCATTCCTCAAGAGCCCCATGAGTAAATAGCCATAACTGAAAGGATATAATCCACTTCAAATACTAAGTTTGCTAACATAGGATTAAATTGAGACCTTGTAAAGCAGTGGATATGTGAAACCTCTCTGAGCATTTTTTTTAAATTAAAAAAAAAAAAAATTGTGGTGAAATATTGCTGCAATAAATAAAATGGTAAATCTTCTGGTTTGATCTCAGGGTTTGGTGACATGTTTGGTTTTTCTTTACAAAAAACCCAATAAACATCTACTTTTTAGTTCCCAAAATCTGTTTTGTTCTCCTGGCTGTGCCAGAAGAATCCGGATTGCTTCATGTAGGGCTAGGATGTCTGGTCTTGCATCATTGCAATACATGGTTGGGCCACTGTGGGAACTGACATGACGTCTGTGACAAGACTCTCAGTAATTTGTGTTTCCAGCAATGCAAACCGAGGTGTGAAATGACTAGTAGAAGTTTTATTTTGATAAAAGACCAATGGAGTTTCTTCTGTTTATGGTAGGTTAACGTGGTACATTCCACAATTTTTGTTGTTTGATTTTGTTTTTATACATTAAATGCAATTAATTGTGTGTGTATATATATCCTTCTGAGGCCACATAAAAAAGGTTTTAGAATCCTTTTTTCTTCCCCTCCCCCCTCAACTGTCTAAACCACAACTTCACACTTATGGTATTACTTCCAAGCATGATTTACATCCTCTATAAAGTGCATTAGGACTCAGCATTGTATCATGTACAGTTTGGGAGACTAACTTGAAATAAATATGTTCATTAAAGTTAACAAATATGAATAGCTAGGTCTCAAGAGTATATACATATATGTACAGTATATTATATATATAAAAACTTTGATTATGGGATTTTACCCTGGGTAAAAGTCCAGAGTTTAAGTAGTTTGTCCTCTAACTCTTGATGATTCTTCTACTGGATACTTGCAGGAGAAAGAAGTCCTTCATTTGGCCTATGTTTTAATTTCCTACTGTATTTATGAAGCAGAAAACAAAAAAGCTTGCAAAGGACTTTGTAAACAGCAATTGTAAATTGTTTATTACATTTAAAGGGCCCCTTACTCAATTAATTTCACAATGGTAATTATGCATAAATGGCGATTCTTTCATGTATCTGTTTAAACATCAGAGCTGGCCAAGCTTGTTGTTGTGCTGCCACAATTTGACAGCACTTTGTTGTAACCAGAGACAGATGCTGGATGGGTGAGTGGCTTCTCATTCCACAGAGGGTCATGCAGAGGTTTCCCAGCTTGGCAGGGCTAGTGAGACTCTGGCCGCTGGAGTGAATTAGAAGGAATTTCCAGGGCCTATGGCTCCAGGCAGATGTTTCATCCTTGCTCAACTTGACTCAATGCTACCTCGTCCTGAGGGGCTATTCTGGAAAATGTGAAACAAACTGGAGTTTACAGAGAAGGGTTAGAGCTGCACTTAAAATAACATGGGCATAAGTATGTAGGTGGAAATAGCAGATTAATATTACATGGCCCTTTTTTTTTCCCTTGCCTGAAGGCTTTATACATTAACCGATGCTGATGTGCTTTATATGGCTTTATCTTTCGTGCCCATGATTTCATACTTAGAGTAAATCTACTGAAGCATGAATAAACCGTTGGTGTTTACTGGGAAGAAAAAAAAAAGAATGTCTTAGTCGGAAGATATTTATTGGAAACGGAACTTTATTTTTTTAAGCATAGTCTGCAGAGGATATTGCTTGAGCCTGAAATAAAGTTGAGGCGTTAACTCTGCATCTCCACCCTCTCTGTGGTGAAAGAGCTTCTCAGAACTTGTTAGTAAACTGACTGGTAGCTGAACTAGTAATGTGTCGGCGCGCTAATGTGTCAGCATCTCTTCCAGTTCTGCATGTCTGATTATTGGTTCCCTGGCCTTAACTCGCTCTTAGATGTGTACAGTGTTGAAACTTGAAATGTGTGGCTCGAAGAAATTTGGGTGGGTACTCGAGGTATGAATCACACCTCACAAATCCTGTGTGGTAAATAACCAAGAGTATCACCCAGCTTTTGAAAAATAAAACGTTGTTACTTTATGTACCATTAACTTCTTATTGGACCTCATTTTTCTTCTCAAGGAAAGCATGTCCTGTCTAATACCTTTGTTACTCCGTGAGCATTTACAAACTTTTTTCCTTTTGTATGTCTAATGAGGTGCACTAACTATGACTGTCTTAATGTTGTCTTTCACTTTTTTCCCTTTTCGTTTTAATAGGCCTTACAGACAGAGGGCAGACAAAGTAAGGTGGTTTAAAACCTTGACAGTGCCTTTGGGCAAAAATAATAGTTATAATGTCGCTCTGTCCAGAAGATGACTGGGTGTAGCCAAGTTCATTGGGTAGTTTTACGAGGAAGCCGTCATGGAAAAAAGCAAGCAGGTTACATAGTACTTTAGGTGGACTATGACTATGGTGGATGTCAGAAATATAAAAGTGCAAGGATGACCCAGCATATAACATTCACTGCTGCTGGCTGCTTTGCGGCACATTTCATTAAGTTCTCAGAGGGGATCTTTCTTGCAAGATGCACTCTTTTTTCAGACGTCTTGGTGTTCTCGTCGATGTGTAAGTTGTGGTCCGTGAATCTTGGTGCACGAGGTCCTGTCAGGGCAAAGCCATGGGACTCGAGCTGCGGGCACGTCGAGTTTCTCATGTTCGGCATTGAAGTTGGTGGCACTTGGACACTCTGAAAGCATGACATTAAGCGAAAGAAGCCAGTGTCTTCACTTTCATGCTTTGTTTCCCCCCCCCCCAATGCCAAATGTGGCACTTAACCATCGCTCCTCCCCTCTTATCCACTCTGAGGCCCAAAGGCACACGGGCGTCGGTGCTGCGTGCAGCGGGGCCCAGCTTCTCAAAAGAAGATTAATTCAGCCTGTGCCCCTTTGTAGAGTATTGCTTTGGATCTGTCCATTAAGCAGCGCAGAGAGGCTTTGTAATATGAAGGAATGGAGTGCCCCTGGCTCTCTGACTTTGAGTGTGTCATCATTATCTGGCTTCCTGTAATGGCCTGGCGGTGTGGCTCCACAATACACACTGGCTTTTATTGCTGGGCTGAGGATATCAGTCAAATGGCACAAATCATGGTTTTCATTCATTTATTTATTTATTTTGGAAGAAGTACAGGTTATTCCATTAAGACGGAGTATAAAGGTAGTAAAGTAAAAGATACGCTGGCCTTGAAAAACCTGGAAGCCAAAGAGAATAATGTCTCTATAGCCCTGAAAAGGGCGGGATGCACCTAGCCCATCTTATACGCTTGTCGGTTCCATGGTTCTTCAGCCCAACACGTTTTCTCAATTTGCTCTCTAAATATATCTAAAAGGACTTTGCTGCATGGTCATGTAAGGGGGTTTATATTTGCCAGAAACCAGCAGGGTTTTGTTCATTTAAAAAAAAAAAATCAAATTCATACCTACGTATTTATTCTTAATTTTTCTGTTAACAAAAGTCTCATACCTTATAGCGTGTAGATACAAGAATACTCAGCTTTTAATGTTTTCAAATTTCAGACTCATCAATGCACAGGCTTGTTTTGGTATTAGTTTCCTATTTCCTGTTAACGCTGATCTCTAAATGTCAAGTATTTGCATAAAATACAGGTTAAGAGCCATTGGAATTCCGTAACATCATAAACAAAAATGAGATGCCTTATGCAGATTAATCCAAATAATAATTAACCAAGTGCACAGATGCTTTGTTGTTAATTTGGAGAAAAGCTGCCGTTTTAACTCGTCGCTGAGCCACCCACTTTGCTTAAATATTAGCAGCAAAGAGAGAAAGTATACAAGGAGGCTAGCAATGCAGCCTAAGAAAGCCATGACACGGGCAGGGGGACTGTAGGAGTTATGCAAATTTCTATATTAAAAGCAGTACTACAGATGTTATGCGATTAGGAAGATTCTGTAGCCTTTGCAGAAACTGCACTGCAGCAGTACAGTAGCAAAATGGAGGATTCGCACTATAATTAATGGCAGTCATTGCGTCCTGCAATGTGTATTTTATGGTACTGCAGTCGGCTTAACTGGTGTATTTTTGAAAAATAGCATGTGATGCAATGCATGTTTACAGTGCGGTAATTAGTATGCATGAGACTTGTGTTCATCCATTTATAAATATTGCAAACAGCTGTAGACATGGGGACGTGAAAGGACATGATTCCGATGCTTTGCTGACATACTGGGGGTTGGGGGGGACGAGGATTTAAACCTGTTGTATATACTCTGCATCTCGGTACACGAGTCATGCAAAGTCAAGTATTAAAGATTAACTTATTACTAGTCTTTGCTTCTCTAAGTAAACATAGCGTCGCAAGGATCATGTTGGTATCCAAGGTCATGTCTTTAAAAGGCAGATAGTACAGAGGAACATGTCTTTCCACAAAAAAAGTCTGTTCAAAACCAGCTACTTTTGGGTGACAGTGAGGTGGTTTGACTGCTGGTGGTCAAAAATCTTTTTTTTTTTTTTTTTTTCCCCTTCTCCCCCTCAGATTCACACAAAATAAGGAAAAAGAGATGCAGCCCCCCAACCAAAAAACTAACCTCTCTAATGTAGATGGCAAACTGTGATTATTTGGATAACAGCTAATTTAAACTGGTTCGTAAACTTCAGCGTTAAGTTTACACAGGGCAATCAGCTGGAAAGAGAAACAGAGTTTAGAGGCATTAAGGAAGGAGCCCGTCAAGGGAAAATGTCAATTCCGGCCAAAAATAAATGTGTGTATCAATGGATTGAGGAAGAAAAATCAATCTTCAGTGTTTGTCGCCTGACCTGAGGTCAATTCCAACTAACAGCTGACAATGGACTCATTTGTCTTTGGTCTGCAGTGCAATTAGTGCTGTAATTGGTCAGTTCAAATGATGCAAAGTCATTAGTGTCCTTTCATAAAGTAGTAATAACCAAATATTTTGGACATATTATATGTGCAGTGCGTTTGAATAGTGAATGCAGGCCATGCAGGACTGACTGTTTTACAGCTCCTTTGCTGTGAAGCAGTGTGTGTTCTGCAGGGGACGTGTGGGACTGGACAGATGGTCCTCCATCACAGAACTGTCGCCTCAATATCAATAATGATCAGGTTTGCGCTTCCGTTACCACAGCTCCCTCTTTCTGCCCTGCTCTTCAGCTGTCTCGCACCCTTTCTTCTCTCTGGAAGCGGAGATGGTGGCGGTGGTCTCATTTCCAGAATGGTCCAATTTCCTCCTGAGTTTTTTTTTTTTTTAACTAATTAATTAGAAACATTAAAGCATTCAGGGTTATAAGGCTTGAACGTCTAGTTCTGTGAACTAAATGTACTATCCTTTGAAAGGCAATTAAACGATGATGTGATTACATTATATACTATGTGCAATTATATTTTGTATAATCTGTGTCAATATTCAGTGTATTGCCACCATAAGGTGATTATGGATGACAATATTCAGGTCATTTTCACCCATCTGAACATTTAAAGTAATGCAAATGTATTCACACCGTGGATGGCGGTAGGAGGATGGGATAATCATAGATGGTCGGCCTTCGGCGCTCTTGGGGGGGTGGAGAGAGCCCTTTAATAGAAGCGTCCCTCCATCTCTTCATCGCAGGTTTAAAATCGTTCAAAAAATGATCATTTGATCAGAGGCAGCACAGATGCTGGGACCCGTCCAGCTCCGTCTCCAAGACATGCACTCTTAAAGGCACAGTGTCACTATTTCCCAGTGTCTGGAATTCTTAATGGTACTCTTAAAGCAACATTTTAATCAAAGACAGCTTGATGTTCTAGGATGTGCACTTAAGACTTAAGTATTTCCCGATTCAGTTCAAGGAAATGAAAAATATTCCAGTCGGACACTGCGATAAATATTTCCAACTCGAATAAGGACATTTAACATTGTACGTCATTAAATTAAATTGTTAAATTTTCTATGTTAATATATTTGGAGGTGATATTGACATTTCATGTTAACTTACCGCTTTGACGGGGGGGAACAATAGAATATGTCCTTATAATTTTGCCAAGGGTATATATTTGTTCTTGATATAATGTGTTACTTCAGAA
The DNA here is from genome assembly GCF_900964775.1 of Scleropages formosus. NCBI lineage: Eukaryota > Metazoa > Chordata > Actinopteri > Osteoglossiformes > Osteoglossidae > Scleropages > Scleropages formosus. Next base: position 12,722,185 of record NC_041825.1, on the reverse strand, counting down.
TTGCTTTCTCTGCAGTCTTCAAAGTATTTAATTAAGACAGTAAATGTGTCAGAGCTGGAATCTTTCTTGGAAGATGAATGTGTTTTAGTATTTCTCATGCAGGCTTACATAAACTCTTTAAACTCCTACTTAACGCTGTGTTTCTAAGTACTGTGAATTTTAAACAATGGAGGCCACATGACATGAAACTCCAGAAGTGGTTTGATACCATCTTAACATATCAACAAATCATCCAAAGCCCACAGCAGGGTTTTTTTTTTTTTTTTTTTTCTCCTCTCTCCCTCCCCTTGCATGAAGGAAAAAATGTTGTAGGAATATGGAATATGCTGAAGAAGATTAGCGCTGTCATATCTGTCTTCGAAGACAGCGCCATTGGTGTCTCGCCGACAAACCCCTATGTGATCCTAAAATGCATCACAGATTTTTCTGACGGAGCAGGCTGGGAATCTGACTCAAATTTCCTGAACTGAATTCCTAACTATTTGTCCCTGTGGCATCTTTGACGTCAACGTGGAATGTTTGTTGGACACAGTTACGCTGTCTGTGTGCTGGAACAGGAGGGCTTTGGCAGCACTGGCCAGTGAAGGCTTTTGGGAAGTGCCCTGCATTTCACCTTACATGTGTGGTTACCCTGCTGACTTTTGCTGTCAACTCACAGGTCACACCACATCACTGATGGACAGGCCTTTGGCAGCACAGTTAATTCAGCGATACACTCTGATGTACACGTCACAAGGGATACACACTGGACAGACTTCATACCCCTTTGCTTACTGTCTCCATACATCAGCCGCATCTCATTACTGCAGTATAAATGTAATGGAGAAAAAAAAAAAAAGACTAGTGCACCCCCCCCTTAAATTTTTTTTTAAAAAAAAAAAAAAAAAAAAACATCCTGAGAAAGTAAATTACTGTGGAATTACCTTTCCCTGCACAGGTCTTTTGTGGTTGAAAAGCCAGATTCTCCCCCCAAGACATTCTCTGCATGTTGGAATATTTGCTTGGGTTCTGCTTCAAACTGAATTCCTGGTGAGAAACGTTGAAAGATCAATGCAGTCATCTTGAAAAGCCTTCCATCTGTAAATAACATAATTATTTTTGGGGAAATGCTGGTCGATGCCCCTCGGCCGGCAGCTCTGCGTGCGTGCCGACGCCTCTAAAGGGCTCACCGTGTCGTTTGTCCTTGAACTTAAACTCTGGCTCTTTGTGGACGCTGATAAGCAAGTACCTTTTTTGGGATAGCATAGCTTCCGTGAACTGATGAGGAATGCATTTTGTATACAAGATATGGAAGCGCAGTGATTTGGTACAACTCCCCCTTCTGGCTGCAAGTGGTTGTTGGCAGCCACATGGGGTTCGTGGAGCTGCGCAGAGGAGGAACAGCTGTTCCCAGCGCTCCTCCCCGTACTGCAGCGGAGGGCCGCGAGTGGCGAGTGGGAGGTGGCGCGTCCGGAAGGTGGGGGGTCGGGGGGGGGGGGTGCTTCTAACTCTTGTGGATTCAAAGCTGGCGCACACATGCATCCGCACCTGGAACGGTTTCTGTGTGTGTGTGTGTGTGTGTGTGTGTGTGTGTGTGTGTGTGTGTGTGTGTGTGTGCGCTCGCACGTCCCCCCCCCAATGTTAAAAGAAGGCTAAAAACAGCAAGCAGCAAACAAGAGTCCACTGATGGAATTTTTACTGCATCATTAAGCATCATCCTGACATAAACAAAGGGCTCCGGCGCAGATCTGTGTCAGCGACGGCCAGCTATTTTCAGCCCGAGTCCTCGCCAAGCGACGGGGCTCGCCATGCCTTTGAGACAGAACGCGAAATAATGATCATCTGGCCGCGCGCGTCACAGAACAAGGTGAGCCAGCACGGCACACCCGTGGCGCCGTTCGCTGTTCCTTAAGGCCACGCAGCCCCTTTCTGCAGGAAGCAGATATTGGCTGCTGGAGAACAGGGGAACATAATGATCCGCAGCAGCTCGATTCCTATTACATTCCTGGCCAAAAGTAATGTGTTGTGAAAAGAGGATTGTGAAAACAAGTTCAGACGGTGTCTGACTTCAACCCCCGGTGGCGCTCTTACCTTTAAAGGTACGGCTCCGAGACGACGTCACAGCTGGAATAACGGTCACCTGTGCTGATCCTCAAAATCTGCCGACTTTGTCCATGCTGGTTTTCTGATTGAATCTTCCCCAGGTCCGCTTGGAGCAGGGCTCTGGCTCAACAGCTCCTCCACGTGGCGGGCAGAATGGCTGAAGGGTGCCGAGGCCACGCTGGCATCGAGGAATGAGAACAACTCTCTAGAGCGATTCGACAAATGTCACTTGTTAACGGCGAACTTCTTTTTATATATTTAACTATTTTGTTATACATCCATCATCGCTGAAACAAAGCCTCGACAAAACGGCGCTGATTTCCACACCGTTGTTTGGTCTCTTATCGGCCGTGCCGTTGGGACGCGCTGAGCTCCACGTGTAGCAAAGGCCACCCAAGCTAGTGTGTGTCCTCCGCAGCCCCCAAACCCCAGAAGAGCAAAAGTAAGCGTGATTGCTGGCGAATACGAAAACGGCAGAGTTTTCCCCGTGTCCTGGTCACGCCGACAGCCAGCTCGGCGCATTTTAACTGCTAGAAAGGTTTGACTCTCATCTGTGTCGGCGCTGCAATAAGCAGCCGGCAAACGTGCCCAGATGGCCTCAAGTGGCTGTCGAGCACAGCGACTGCTCTGCCGCTACGCCGCCGAGGTGAGAGCCAGTGTCGCGACGTGGAGATGCACGCAGTGCACCTACCGCCCGCCTTTGACTGCTTCTCCTTATGAACGGAAGCGGAATGCGCTGGCTTTCTCTCTCCATCTTGCGATTGTCGTTTGGGCCGGCTTAACTCCGAAGGTCAAGCGTGCCGTTTCGGGTGGCGCGCGCTCCCACTTGCACGCGCTTTGTAAATGAATCGAGCGATGAGGCTTCCGGCTCGGCTCCTGGCTCCGTCCGACGGTCATTGATGGGCTCCCCTCAGCCCTCGCCTCGGCGCCGTCGAATAGTATTGCGATTTCCCTCTCCGATGGCTGTATTGGCGTTAAGTCTGATGTATATCGGGAGCTAATGGCCCTCTTTAGCAGTTTAACACCCATCCATTGACTGAAATGCGTGACATAGGATGGTCCCTCAGACCCCACGCGTCACTTAGGCGCCGTTGGCCCCCGGTTTCCTTTCGGGAGATGGACGGTCGCGCGCGAGATCGCGGTCGGCAGAGCGAAGTCGCCACCGACGACGGGGGGGATTTCCGGGGGCAGCCACGTAAGTGGTGCAGGACGAGGGGCGGGGGTGATTTTCGGTACCGGGAAAGCCGGACGAACGGCGAAAGAGCCGCTGGCTGCCGGACGGCTGCCACGACGGGTTTTATTTAAACCCCACCCGGCTGGATATGAGCACAGCTGCCGTCTATTTCGGCGGGAGAATTTCCAGTACTGATCAACGCGTTGGCCATGTCTGCCGTATTATTTTTGTAGGCGGACGTCAAGTTTGCTCACTGTGTCATAGCAGCGCGCGACACGCCTCCGGCCTTCTTTCCTTCGTGAAGAGGAGGGACTTTTTTTGGTACAGCTGTGGGGTTTTTTTCTTTTTCCCTTCTTTTTTGTTTTTTTTTTTTTCTTCATTTCTCTCTCTCTCTGCTGTCGAACTGACCTGCTGTTTACTGGAGAAGACGTAAACAACACAAAACTCCTCACAGAGCTGTGAATTCTTGCTTTTTTTTTTTTTTCTTTTTCTCCCTCCCCCCCCTTCTGTAGCTGTGTAAGAATACCATGGCCTGTGTGGGGTGGGGGGGGCGGCGCACACTGGGTCGGACTGGGTCCTGCTCTCCGGTGGGTCTGGGGGTCGAGTCTTGCTTGGGGTGCCTTGCAATGGACTGGCGTCCCGTCCTGGGTGTGTCCCCTCCAGCTTTACGCTCTGTGTTGCCGGGTTAGGCTCCGGCTCCCCGCGACCCCGTATGGGACAAGCGGTTCAGATGGTGTGTGTGTGTGTGTGTGTGTGTGTGTGTGTGTGTGTGTGTGTGTGTGTGTTCCACACATGTTTGTGTATGGTTTTCAGGGGGTGAGGGGGCATTGCTTGAATGTGCATAACTCACTCTTGTAGGAATTTATACAAGCCCCTTTAAACCTTTTTTTTTTTTTCCCTTCTTTCCCTTTCAAGCTTCACTTTTATTTGCTGTCAGGCTTACAACTGGTATCCTACAGATATGTTTTGTGTGACATTATATTGCATCCGGAATCACAAGTATATCAACCTGTGACAAGTCGCACATTACATAGTAAGTCACCCGATGTGGATATTGCATGTCAGATTTTATTTTTCCACCCTTTTTTTTTTTGGCTGAAGCTTTAAATTCGTTCACTGCTGAGCCAGAGAATTTCTTTGCAAATAAAATCCATTACCTCGTTGAATAGATCTCAACAATAATGGGGGGATTTATAGTGAGAAGTCAGCTTTCCTGTGAAGAAGAGGAGAAAAAGAATAAAATAAATGTTTCAATTATAGCCGTCGCTGAAGTGGAGCTGTAAGGGAAGGGCTGCCATGTGCGGCTCCCAGGCCTACGAGAGGAGAGGAGAGGAAGCAGCGCCGGTGAGCGAAGTGGCAGGCTGCCGGGCTCCATGCTGAGCTTTTAATGATCGGTGCATATGTCAGATTCGCAGCAGTGGGGGGACAATTACAGCCAGCTGAAGAATGGGTCGAGTGCGCCGCTCTGCCAAGATTAGGATCTGTTTCCATTCCAGGCCCGGCCCGGCTCTGCTGCTCTCCTCAGATCATGTGATAAACCCTCCAAAATAATGGCAGATGAGAGCTGCCTCCACACTAAAATGCAGTTGTGTTTTGCTGACTGCTCGGAACAGGAAGCGTGGAGACGATAGGACAGATATAGCTTGTGGTAATTAAGGTTCTGCAATAACTAGGTGTTCCTGGAGGATTTGGGAATGCTGGAGGAATTTTTTTTCTTCTCTCTTCCCCCTCCGGGGGGTGCGGTGGCACAGCGGGTTTGGCCTGTGCCTGCTTTCTGGTGGGTGTGGGGTTCGAGTCCCGCTTGGGGTGCCTTGCGATGGACTGGCGTCCCGTCCCGGGTGTGTCCCCTCCCCCTCCGGCCTTGCGCCCTGTGTTGCCGGGTTGGGCTCCGGTTCATCGCGACCCTGCTTGGGACAAGCGGTTTCAGACTGTGTGTGTGTGTGTCCCACTTAGCTGCATCTGTAGGACCTTTTTACTCTGGTACAGAGGTGGCATTTGGTGGCGTGGGAATGGACCAAATGTTATAGGCCACAAGTCCCTCACTACTTAAACAGTATGTTATAGCACTGTTTTTCTTGCTTATACGGTTGGACATACTGCCTGTTCAAGGTATGACGCTGTCTGGACAGCAGTACAACAACAGGACCCCTCAAGGGACCGGAAAACTTTCTTGACCCAGCTCCAAGCACTCTTGTGTCCGCTCTCCTTAAATCTCCAGGGCTTCCAAGGTCTTGGCACAGTGCTTAACCCGAATACTTTCGTAGGATTTGGCCTGCAAAACACCGCTAAAGGGTCTAAAATACAGTCGAACAGTTGTACCTCGAGGTGGGACCAGTTAATACAGGAGAATGGTGGCCATTGACTGGCATGTTCTTGCGGGCACGTTCAGTAGAATATTTTTGTACGATCTGACAAAAATACCAGGCACGGTGTCAGACTGCGGTCTCCGCTTATATTTCGCCCCAACAGGTCTTAAAGTTAATTAACGTATACATCTTTCGAATGACTCCGTGTTCTGTTTTAGACAAAATTACAGAACACAGAGGAAGTGTGGGGGCCTATAAATAGGGCCAGATTGAAAATATGCCTCCTGTTACACGGTGCTCTCCATAACCTGGGTCAGTCTCTTAAATAGCTCATCTGAGAGTGTATTTTTATCAGCCTTAACTCGGTTTGGGCCGGTTTTGCGGCAGCACCTCTGCTCATGAAAGGGGCTCCATGCTAAGACCTGACCTTTACCTTGCAGGCAAACCAGGGAGCAGGAGACGCCGCCCGACTTCTTCTACTTCTCCGATTTCGAGAGGCACAACGCCGAGATCGCCGCCTTTCATCTGGATAGGTAAATGTCACACCTGCATCTTTAAATGTCAGCTGAAAGACCAAACGGGGGATTGAACGGTGCGCGTCCCACGGAAATGCTGCGTGCTCGCCCTAAACGACGCAAATCGTCAAGAGACGAGGTGTTGCTCCCCGCAACCTGCCAGCCGCTTTGGCGACGGGTAGCGTTATGCCCCCCCAGCGCCGCAACCCTCGACTCGAGAACAATGCAATAAGCAAACCATAATGATGTATAGTTAAGTGTAAATACATCATATGCAGTCTTTTTTTCTTTTTTTTTCTCTCCGTACTGTAACTTTTCAAGAGCCTTAACACTTAAAAAGTGTACAAAGCAGGACATCCTGATTGAGGTTTGCTCTGACATACGAATGAACAAACCAATTTATTGGTCTTCCTAGGCACCGATTGCCGGGGGGGGCAGAGGGTCGCCGTCACGTTTATGGTAGTCACTTTCCAAAGGGCCCATGTTTAAATCCCCACTGCAACTGTAACCATTTAAATTTAACTCCCCATTTCAACTGTTCTACTACAGGGACAGGTACCTTACCATGACTTCAACCCGCGGTGGCGCTCTTACCTTTAAAGGTGCGGCTCTGAGACGGCGTCACGGCTGGAACGATGGTCACCTGCGCTGATCCTCAAAACTGCCGACTTTGTCCGTGCAAAAAGCAAAAAAAAAAGAAAAAACAGGTCAATATTTGAAAGTACCTTTGTGTACAAAGCTCACAGATACAAGCTTATTGTAAGTTGCCTTGGGCAAAAGCATCAGCTAAATAATGTTTAATAATATCGATTCAAACTGTTTGTGCTGCATTCGAAATTGCTGTTCAGCACTTGCAACACAGGCGTGTGCATGTCAGAAGTTGGTAGTAAACAAAACGTTTCCACCCCTAGGGAAAGATCTGTTGTTTTTATTGTTTTGGGCTTATGTGGTTATGAGGGGGCAGAAGAGCTTACAAGTGGGCTTACGTGGAATTGATTTAAAAAAAAAAAAAAAAAAAAAAAATTCTTGGGAAGGGCTTCGTTTCACAGGCGTGACCCACGTTTTGTCTGTGTCCGGACCGAACGTTGCCATCTTTATCAGCGCTGCGGCGAAGCTGTGCTTCTGCTTTCCAGAAATATTTCTCTGTCTCCGCGGCGGCCTCGTCCAACGTGCACTCGGTCACCTACGATGCGCCGAGTTCATCCCCCAGGCTCAAGGTCTATATGCACAAACCCAGCGGCTGCCAGGGCCCACCGCACATCTGGTCAGGGGAAATATCTGGTCGCTTCGCAGGCGTGCTTGTGGGCAGGGAGCGGAGACCGAAAGCATGCAAAGCCTTCGCCGTTTCTAAATATAAGGGCGAGCGGTTCGCCAAAATGAACAGGTTTTATTTCGGCTCCAAATGAAAGCTCTGGTTCTGGTGAAGCCCCGCTAATCCTGCCTTTTTAGCAGCGCCAAACGCGGCGCTCGTCAGCTCGCCGCTCTGAAAAGAGGCGCGCTTGCGGAGCGGCCGCGAGGGAACGAACGAAGCGCTGGAACGCGGGCCCTCTGGGGCGGGAGTGCGATACGGGAGGGCGCGGGGCGCTCTTCGATTGCGCCGTGCCCTAGGGCGCCGAGGCGGGACCGTCCCTCGCGTCGGCCCGAGCGGGCGGTTGGAGGGCGCTTCCACGTAGGCCTTTCAAGGGATGGATCTCGAAGGAAGATGTGAAGAGCGAGCAGGTGGCCCTCGCGGCGGACCGTGTGGCGAAGCGGCCCCGGTACGCTACCCTCGGAGTGGGAGGGTGGGAGGGAGGGAAGGGGAGGGAGAGTCACGCCACCTCGGCTGGCTCTCGGTCCTTTCATCTCCCCAGGCCTTGGCTCGCTATCGTATCATAAATGGATGAATTATTCATGCGGTCGTGCGCACGGGAAAGTGAGTGCGGCTCTTGGGCGAGTACGGGCAGCGCCACGCGGCTTGGGCCATATCGATATTTTTGTTTGGGGGCTCAGGGCTCTTGGCTTAACACGGTTTATTTTTACCCTCTCTTAACCATTCTTACTGGATTCTATAGTGTGTGTGTGTTTTTTTTTTTTTTTTTTTTTTGTGGCACAGCAAAATGTGTTCTTTTGCAACCAAGTATGTTATCCCTTTTCACAGGGTTGACCATAAATAATAAAATTTAAAAAAAAAAAAACAGGGGGGGTCTCATTGTTTAATTTCTGCATTTCCTCCTTTCTTCGGAAGCAAAACGGCTTCAGGACAACTTTTAAAATAAAATCAAAGCTGGATTAAAGACCTAGCCTTTAGACCGAAGAAATGAACGCGCGCACTCCACGGGTGTGTGTGGGGTCGCAGCTCCCTCTGTTGCACGCAGTTGGCAATTGCACAGTTTCCTGATTTCCATTAGGACTGACTGAAGCCTGACCTTCCACCTTTACCCATACCTCCTTCGCCCTCAAGCCCATTAACCTTTAAGATGTTCCTGGTGCTTGCTGTGAAAAGCTATTAAAGTGTGCGGAGGGACAAAGGGGAGCTGCTTTTGTAAGATAAATGGGCCCCGTGTCGGTGACCGCTTTTTTAACCTGCCGCAGTTTCGGCCTTACGTTTTATTACTTTCACAATATTGCAGACTTGAACGGTTTTGCCTTTATTATTGTGGATTTATAGAATTAGCTTAATTAAATTAGTGTGACAAACAAAAAAAGGGGCATTTAAACCGCGCCAGGATGCGGAAGTAAATTTATCTCCGTCTAATACGCCGTCGGCCCTCGAGGGTATCTTTGTCGTAGCTGCCAGGCGGTTCCTCGGAAACACCGCCAAGGTGCTTTACAGTCCAGCGTCTCACGCGGACGGGGAGAAAAGCCTTACTTTATTTCAAAGCGTCCGTTCTTGTTGTATTTAACGTCAAACGTGTGGGTTTCGGGGAAAAAATGGGTTAAAAACGGATCTTGTGAACTGCGCGGCGACGGCTCGTGTTCCACCCGGAGGATCAGTTCAGCCCAGCGCCGCTCGGCGTCGGCGTCGCAGACATCGCGTCCTCGTGAAATGCCACTCTTTGCTGTACGTTCACTTCTTCACCGTGACGGCTTGTCGGAGTGACGCCGGTGACGGGAGGAAGGGAGAGGCGCCCCTGTAATTCGATTGCGACTTTGCTTCTCCGTTTGATTCAATTGTCGTAATCCAATAAACGCGTTGGCGCATTTGCGTGTTTCCGCCGAAAGTGCATCAGAGCCCCAGCGGTCTCAGCAAGCGGCCCTGTCCAGATGACAAGCGTCGCTCATCGGCCCCCGACGGACCCCTCGTCATCTGGACGGTGTAGCGGATAGCGGCCCGGTTAAGGCTGTCGCCTGGCTGCCTGAAGATCCCTGGTTCGAACTCCGGGCCTGCTTCTGAACCCTCGATCAGGCGATACAGTGAGGATACCCTGTTTAATATCTAGCATTTTTGATCACCTTGGCAAAGTCGTTTGTTAATTATAATAATGGTTATAATAATCTGGAGAGGGTGTCCAGTAGATGGGGGGGTGCGGTGACGCAGCGGGTTTGGCCTGTGCCTGCTCTCTAGTGGGTTTGGGTTCGAGTCCCGCTTGGGGTCCCTTGTGACGGACCGGCATCCCGTCCTGGGTGTGTCCCCTCCAGCCTTGTGCCCTGTGTTGCCGGGTTAGGCTCCGGTTTGCCGCGACCTTGTTTGGGACAAGCGGTTTCTGTGTGTGTGTGTGTGTGTGTGTGTGTGTGTGTGTGTCCATTAGATGGCCTGTCTTGGCTCCCCCTGTTGGTAGCATTATGTCATGGCACACAGTTGCCGTCAAAGTCAATATCTGGTCCATCATCCCTCTGGTCAAGGCATTTACATTTATTCGTTTAGCTGACGCTTTTCTCCAAAGCGACTTATGATGTTAAGCATCTTACAATTATTTACCCATTTATACAGCTGGGTAATTTTTACTGGGGCAATTTAGGGTAAGTACCTCGCTCAGGGGCGCTGCAGCCGAGGGTGGGAATCAAACCTGTGACCTTTGAGTCCAAAGGCAGCGGCTCCAACCGCTGTTGTTACCAGCTGTCCCCGTGTAACCTCGGCGCCCGATCCACAGCAACCGTTGGAACTGCACGCAAAAAAGCTTCCAGCTGTTGCGCGGGGCAGGAGACGCGAGTGATCCGGGGGCCTGGAATCTGGTACGTCGGAGCGCTCCACGACGATAATCCGAGGATTAGCGGGCCGTCTCGGCGCATTAGCGCACGACGTTGGGAAAGTGCTGCGCCCAGCTGACTGCGTGGGCCTCTTGCCCTCCACCAGACACGGCGTTAGACACGTCCCGGGCTCCTTTTGCACGATCGCTGCGCGCGTAGGCAACATCGCACTTGCGCGTGCTCCCATTAGTTATGCTGCTGTCGCCGCTGTTGCAGGATCCTGGACTTCCGGCGGGTGCCTCCGGTGGCCGGAAGGCTGGTCAACATGACGAAGGAAATCAGGGACGTGACGCGTGACAAGAAGCTGTGGAGAACCTTCTTCATTTCCCCAGGTGCGGACCTTTTTGGAGCGGGCGGCTCCCGTTGCCGAGCGTGCTGCGGATGTCGGTGGGGCGGGGTTGAGGGTTCGAGGAGTTAGGAAAGGTCGTAAAGTGTTTCTGTACCACGTATGTCGTGCAGCGCGCGGAACGCCGACCGGAGATCCGGAGTCGAACGTCAGATGCGGTTGGGAAACTTGAGAAAGACGAGGAAACGTCCGCTCCGTGTCGGACGCGCGCTGACGGGACCCGTGTGAATAGCTGCCTTAAATTAATCCGTATACTGCGGGGAGGCAGGCACGTTCTTCGAAGGTCACTTGTCGCAAACGCCTGTCTATGCTTTACAGCGGTAAAAAAATGAAACGATGCCTTCGAAACTTTCAGCACTCTGCTCAGAGAGCAGTATTCAGTTAGGTTCAGCTCTAACCAGCGTTTTATTTCTCTGTTTTTGCTATGTATTTTTAGTGTTATACATGGAGGCAGCGGCTTCGAGGTTTTTTTCCCTCTTGATGTGAATCTGGATAGTTTTTCTTCAGGCATTATTTCTCACCCTCTACAGCCAATAATATCTGCTTCTATGGAGAGTGCTCCTACTACTGCTCGACGGAGCACGCCCTGTGTGGGAAGCCAGACCAGATCGAAGGATCCTTGGCCGCCTTTCTCCCTGACCTGGCCCTGGCCAAGCGCAAGACCTGGAGGAACCCCTGGCGCCGGTCCTACCATAAGCGCAAGAAGGCCGAGTAAGAGCTCCTCGTGAGACGGGCCGCTCTCATCCTCAAAGCGGCAGCGGTTGCCCGTAGTCCAACCGGGCTCAATCTGAGCACCTAAGCACCCATTTAAACCAATTATTTCAGTGATCCAACTAATTATTTCAATGATTCAACTTGTCTCTCATAGAGTTGAGGTGGAAGGTGCCCGGGAAATTGGTGTGTGCTGCAGGCCTTCTGTTCAAAGCACCAAAAACATTTTTTTTTTTTTTTAAATATACTTAAGGTTTATCACAGTGCCACAGGCAAGAACAAGTAGTTTATATTTTGTCCTGGAAGAGCACATTTCATACCACGTTCTGTACCTGTTGAATCAAAGAGCTGCCATAAAGGCACTGGCCCCAAACAGAGGGGTGTAGGAGTGCGCTGTGTTTGAATGGTACGTTACCGCTTTCCCCTTTCCCCTTTAATTGCAGTGTGAAATTAGCCTTTTACTAGGGTAAGGCGCTCAGAATTCGGTACCGCATCAAATCAATTAAAAATTGAAGAAATAACATTTAGCAAGATGAAATAAGATAATTTAAGCCAAAATAAAGGGATTAATGAATGAAAACGGAGGTTTCGGCTGCCAGAAACAACAAATTAGCACAATCCCAGCATTATTGCTGGGAATAGATTGCAAATACTCGTGAATGCATGATGCTTGATTGTTCCGTCTCCAGAGCAGACTTTTTATCAGGGTTGAGCCACCATGAAATATCTTTCAATTATCTTTTACGGTTTGTGCTCTTCAAAGGTGTTATTGTGTTCTGCTATTTATTTCAAAGTAATGTGTTGCTTGCCAAAAGTTGAAATAATAGGCCTGCAAGTCTAAATCACAAAGCTGTCATAGTCGGTTTAATAATATATTTAGTCTGATGTCTGTCATATCATTAGATTAAAGCAGAATTGTATGAGCTGATCGTGATTTTTTTTTTTTTGCTTTTTTTTTGCTTTTTTCAACGGAGGGCCACGCCGCATAGATGCTGCACTGTAGCGCATTACAGCCCCTGTGACAATGAGGCAAATGCAGTACTTCAAACGCTCATTTAGAACAAATAATTGAATTTTCCGTCTGAACGTGCGGAGAAAGGACTAATTGTGTGACTTCAGAACAAATTGATTTAAAGTATAATAGTTAAACTGTTCTTTAATTAAAGTCTGCGGGGTGTTGTAAACACAAAACTTCACGCATAAAAGTCAACTGGAAGGGTGTTTTTGTTCAAGACTCCAACAGTATAATCCTCTCGGTTTCTTGCTCGGTAAAGATAGCGAAGGCATCTCAAAGCAAAGGCAGGAAAACAGAAGTGGTATTGAAGCGTTCGCTCCGATTTTACCCCGGTACCTGAAACGCTGTGAACGCTGTGAACTCCAGCCTGCTTCCTCTGTTCCCGCTCCTTGTTGCGCGCGCAGCGATGCTGCCGGGCTGCCGCCGTGCCCTAATCCTGCCCCCGGCGGGTGCAGGTGGAAGATGGAATTCTGCGGCCGAGGTCGGGCTCACGTGCTCTGGGGTCGGGGGTCTGCGGCGGCCGCTTAAAGAAACGGGGCCCTCGCAAACATGTCTGCGATGAGCTGTGCGGGGTCCGTCCCGGTCTAAGCGGAGGTTGCGCATGTCGTGGCAAGGGAGTCATCCTTTTTTTTAAAATGAAGAAAAAAACACAAATCGGTGTTGGACATCAGCCAGTCGAAATGAGTTTACCGCAGAGTTGCACAAATGGGACGCTTCCAACGGTGTATTTGTAGGTTTCAAGATGGTGCTGAAGTAGCTTTCTTAGTGAGGGGAAGAGAAAGAATAAACAAGGTAAAATGAAAAGGAAACCATTTAAATACCCAAACTCCTTAGTTTATGTACACGGTCGGGACCAGGATTCTGGTAGCGACGTGATTTGTTTGCGACTCCGGAAGTCACTTTTTACCCTGTAAGACAGAGTCAATAGAAGCATAAAAATATACGCCTCTCTCATGCCTGGACTTTAAAGATACGAAGTAACTTTCTTAGAAAGTAGAATCAAAAAATGAAAATAAGATGAAAAGATTAAAATACACACACGTGTATCACATGTAAATTGTGCTTCTGTTATGGTTACGTTTTCTAATTGAAGTGTCCAGCGACACATTTATTTATTCACATTTATTAATTTAGCAGACGCTTTTGTCCAAAGTGAGACACGAGGGGTAGTAACTAGATGGTATTTTGCCGACACCTTTGTTCGAGGTGACTTTCGGTGCTGGATACACAGCGGTGGACTTCCTAGAGTCGCTCGCACATCTGTACGCCAAAGACGTGTCTTTCAGGTGGATCGGTGACTCTAAATTGCCCTTATTGTGTCACTCTGCCGCGATGTGTTCCTTCCCAGTGACGGGCTGCCGTCCATCCAGGATGAACCCTCCCAAGCCAGAATAGGCTCTAGACCACCGTGACCCTGACTCGAGACAAGTTGTTTTCGATGGGGAGCGGCTAATGCAACGTGATTTGGTTTGTGTAAACCCTATGCGCCGGTTGAGGAACGCTCCCAAAGGAGCCGACAGGGCGTGGACTTCTGTGTTCTTTAATAAGTCGTGTGTGTGTGTGTGTGTGTGTGCGTGTGTGCGCGCGCGCGCGCCCACCAACAGATGGGAGGTGGACCCAGATTACTGTGAGGAGGTCAAGCAGACGCCCCCATACGACAGCGGCACGCGTCTGCTGGATATCATGGACATGACCATCTTTGATTTTCTGATGGGTAAGAGGCATTATGTCATTGCTAAATAAAATATTGTATCATTTAACAGTAGCATTGCAGACAAAATCTTCAATGTATGGAAAGGTTTTTGACAAGTTTGTGTTTTATTGCAATTCTTATAGCCTATCCAGACTGTAACCACATATGATTTTGTCTCTGTGTGTGTGCATGTGTAATATATCATATAATATTATTATTTATATACAGTATATATTGTAATGATATGAAAATTAATTGTGAAATTGGATTCTCCTCTTGAATTTCTCAGACCTGCTTGCTGGTTCTTTTGCACAGGTAATATGGATCGCCATCACTATGAGACTTTTGAAAAGTTTGGGAACGACACATTTATCATCCACTTGGATAATGGGAGAGGGTAAGGAGCTAAATGCCGAATGGGCGAGGGGGGGGGAAAAAAGAAAAAACATACCGGATGAAGTTTAAAATGTTCAAAATTTTTCCAGGTGACTGTAGACAAAGGTTTCTGTTAGCACTTCTTTAGGCTTCAGCCATCCGTTCACCATGTTGCTCTACGTGGTTTCAGTACATTATCGATGCGTCATGTGTTGTTCGTTATATCTGTTAAACGTTATATCCGAAAACTGCAAAGTGTAATATTATTTGTGCTATAGTTTTTTGTGTCCTCATCGTTAGTGCATATACATATATACACACGCTGACGTTTTCTATGATTTAAATTCCTGTTGGGCGTTATGCAGGGAATAATGTTGGACTGCTTTTCAACATTAATATGGCGCCTACATACAGTATGATACTGTATCACCATGTGTAATTGTAGATGTGCTGAATAAGAATCATCCAGGATCTTTAATAAAAAAAAAAAAAATAGGTTCTGGATTTTAGTTCCAATAAATGCTGCATCACATACATTTCTGTCCTTCCTCAGAGGCACCATTCCTACAAAAAGTGTAACTACAAATAGCAATAATGTTGTAAATGTAACCTTGCCAGCTAAACGAATGGCTCAGTGTGTCACGTCCTCCTTTCTCCGTGCAGGTTTGGGAAACACTCCCATGATGAAATGTCCATTCTGGTGCCTTTAAGCCAATGCTGCAGGTGAGTTTCCCCATTGCGGTCGGGTCGGCTTTAAAATGTCAATAAAACGGCAGCGGGGGTGCGGTGCAGTGGGTTGGACCGGGTCCTGCTCTCCAGTGGGTCTAGGGTTCGAGTCCCGCGTGGGGTGCCTTGCGACGGCCTGGCGTCCCGTCCTGGGTGTGTCCCCTCCCCCTCCGGCCTTACGCCCCGTGTTACCGGGTAGGCTCCGGTTCCCCGAGACCCCGTATGGGACAAGCGGTTTCAGATGATGTGCGTAAAACAGCAGCTTTCTGTTCTTTTTTTTTCTCTCATAAGTTATGAAGCCTGCGCTTTAAATAGTTAGCGATGATTATCACTGAACCCAGGTTGTAACGGCTTGTCGGGCGTCGGTGTGGGCAAAAAATATAAGGCACAGAACTCAACAGGGCTACGCTGACTTGCTCGACTGTTTGGAGCGTGTCCCCCACCATCCTTGGTTACCTATGACTAAATGACCAAAAAAAAAACCCCTTTTCTCCAGCTACGTAACTCCTGTTTTCTAACATGTCATTAAGTGCATCGAGGTGAAACGCGGTACATGTGTGTGTACACGTCCCGCGCTTCTTCCCATCTGCATGCGTAGAAAGGACAGAAAAATGGGACGTGCGGTCCAGGGACACGGTAAACGTGCACGGGCTTTGGCTCCTCACCTGAACGAAGGGGGCGCGGGAAGCTTCGGAGTCGGGGAAGGGTTCCGACGCGTCTGCGCCACTGAGCGGCTCGTCTCCTCAGGGTGAAGAAGTCGACCCAGCTGCGTCTCCAGCTCCTGGCCAAAGAGGAGTACAAGCTGAGCGAGCTGATGGCCGAGTCTCTGGAGAGGGACAAACTGACGCCCGTGCTCATCCGGCCGCACCTGGAGGCCATGGACCGGCGCCTGCGCCTGGTGCTCAGGGTGCTGGCCGACTGCATCGAGAAGGAGGGCTACGGCGCCGTGGTGGAGGACGACCTGGACGCGGCCGGCACCCGCGGGGTCCAGAGCGGGAGGTAGTAGGCAGCGCTCTCCCCGCGCTCTACGCCAGCAACATGCCAACCCCCCCCCCCCGTCCCCAGCCCTTCCCCGGAAGTCTTGCAAGAGACGCTACGATTTACACAACTTTTTTGAATTCAGTGAATTCCAAGACTTGTTTATTCCTCTATCTCTCTTGTATGTGCGTTTGTATATAGGTATGTGTATGTAAGCTTATACAAGCTTGTGTGCAAGTATATAAACATGCATAGGGGAGGTGATAGACATGGTCTTGTTATATAACAGGTTTTATTGCTCAAATCTGACAACTGTCAGGAACTGTCGTTTCTGTTCTCGTCAGGTTTTTTTTTTTTTTTTTTTTTTTTTCGTTTTAAAGGAAGGCGCTGATTGGAGTGCCGGTTTGCTCCAAAGTCTTTTTCTTTTTTTTTTTTTTTTTTTTTTGGTTGTCCCACCAGCCTCAATTGGCCTTAAATTATTTATTAATATACTTTTATTTGTCATGAACGTCCATTTGTCTGCACAGATAGAGTAAGATTGGTGAATTATTTATCAGTGTGCAATTTTAGGTGCAAGGGAGACGAAAGGGGCATATCGGCCACACTTCCTGTCTTTGTAACCCAAACACTTGTGGGTAATTTTGTCAACTACTCAAAAGCTTTTCTTGTTTTTGCTGTAAAACAGCATGCATGCATTAAAGAAATGCCTGCCTCTTTTTTTTTTTTTTTTGTCATGTTCAGCAGAGCCCATGTTCATGTAACGGCATTTTATATTGGATTTACAATCGGATGAGCATTTTTCTTTGTCGTTTTCTTAGGAATTCATCCTTTGTTTATGTACAACTTTGCATAAATATATAACAGTGTATGATCTTACCATAACGTATCATTTTATTATAAGAGAACTGATGGAATAAATGTTAATGTTGTTCTGTGTGCGCACAGCAGACACAGGCCAGCTCCGTTTGGCTTTTAGTACACGCTGCTGAGCTCCGTAGCTCTAACCTCTCGCTTTCCGTACGAGAAGTGTTTTTTTTTTTCCTTTTTTTTTTTTATAATTATTTTGTTTTGTTTTTAAAGCCTTATTTTAGGTACTCTACGTGTCAGTGCAGTTCATCTCTGTTAAACTGACTTTTCCTTTTCACATTGCGAGGAGCTGCCAAACTAAAACTGCTTTTCCTTGTTATTAATTTCCATTCCTAGGTACAGTATTGATTTCTTTGTGTATGAAATGGATTTAAATGTGCATCCATACGTATGGTATTGTCACTACTTTAAAACACAACAAGCCTTAACCAGTGTACATTATAAGTATACATATTTCATCGTTTTGCCTAATGGTCATGATACATTGATATGTAAGACGATACATAACTTATTTCACACGTTCACCAGATAAGCCCAAATGTAATGTATTTTGTACACGTTTTTGCACACTTGTAATGATTTTAATGAACTTCTCTCTACACATCTCAAAAAAGATGTGCACTTTGAACTTTCTTCTGTTTACCAGAACCTTCTCAGATTCAACTTCAAGGACAAATTCATATCGACATTTTGTTGGCAGTTGATCCCTTCCCCCCCCCTTCCTTTCAACAGAATTTCTGATCACACAGGTTGTCTTTAAGACGAATAAAAACGTGTTCCCGGAATACTTTCGAAAGAATTCCCGGTCCTTTATAGACCGACCTTGAGACTGAAACGCACAGTAACTCTTGACTAATGTAAGTCTGCTCCAGGCTTGTCGTTTGTACAGATTCCAGGAGAACAAATACGGTCAACTTGCTAAGATGAGGTGTGACCCTGGACTCGTAGGAAAACTTTTCCCAGACGCAATTGGTGTATTACGATAAAATGAACCGATACAAATGTAATTCTTTCATGGTTGAAATGTTCTTCAAATATTGTTCAGTTCAGCTGGAATTGCCAAATGTTTTGTCCCCCACATGTCCCATGTTTAGTACCAGTATGTGGTGTGAGATGCTAGTGCTCCATCAATCCCTGTGTCTCTTGCATTTCCCGTTTTCTGTTTTTGTACTCGTTACCAAAACTAAAGCTCTTGGACATAGAACTTTGTATGAACGTTTTCTACGAGTGGGTTAACGGCAGAATAATGGTGACTTTTTCTGTACGTGCAGACTGCCTGACTGAATCGCACGACAGCTCCGCGTGGCCAGTACGAACCGTCACGTGAAGCGTTCGGGTGGCGCGTTGAGTTCGGATCGGAGCGCCAAGAGGAAAAGGATGGCGTTTATACGATATTTTAATAATTCCTTGCCAAGCTCCATAGAGGAGGCCAATAAAATGCACACTTTGACTGAATTCACAGAGCTGGGCTGCAGTAGAGCAGAGGAGCAGCACACAGAATCCCCAACCATGTCTTCATAACGCCGAACTGTAAGGCCCGCGGTAAACGGATCAGTTTGCAACGTGTCAGTGTGTGTTTTGTCACACGTGCTGACAGCCAAGGCTTTATTAAATAGAAAAGAAATGCTGCATTATTTAATTCATCGCAAACACTTGTTTCATCTCTAGCATAAGTACCGGTTAGGAGCAGATCCTCCTGCGTATACAGTGCCTCATGTGAACACATTTTGTTTTTTTTGTTTTTTTTTTTTTCCCCCCCCTCCTTTTGTCTTGACGTGTGTGCACTACGATCACGTAGCATTGTTAAAATGTGTCCGTTGTCTGCCCTTCTTCTGAGACCCAGCATCACAGCGCTCTGGACTATGGGGTTTCCTCCATCCCTGCTGTTTGTGCAGTGAAAGTCTATGAAATCGCTGAATTCTTCCGGAACAGAGTGCAGCGTTTCAGAAGGAGACAGCCGGACACATGTCCTCTTTAGACTTTTTTTCTTCTTCTTCTTCTTCTTTCCAGATATTTATTAAAGTTAAAGTATGGAGTTAGATGGGAATAGTTTTTTGTATTCATGTCAAGTTTTTGGGGGTGCTTAAATGTAATGTCCTGATGTTTATCTCATATTGATCACAAAGCGTGGCTGTAGTTTTACCTGCTGTCAGGCAGGAGAGTGCAGTGCTGGGGTGAGAGTAAGATGCAACGACAGTTTAATTGGATTCAATCCAGTGTCTGTGCAATGATAGAAATACTTGAATATTTGGGTTTACTAGAAAAAAGAAAAAAGAAAAAAAAAAAAACACTAAAAAAACTTCCTTAAACCTGGATTTAAAAGATGAGCAGGAAATGTGGTAGAGATGTCAGTTCATCTTTTCCTAGCAGTGGTGACCAGGATACTTTTTTGTTCTCATAGCTCAATGTAAATAACTATAAATACTTTGCTAACATAAGAAGCTGTGGTTCTGCAGCAGTATGCTTATTTTTCTTTCATGCATCGTTTCTGTGGAATTTGTTTGCAACATGGTAAAAGTGCAATAAAACAAAAAAAAAGAAAAAAAAAAGAAATGCGTGTTCCTTTAAGCTGGAAAATCAATACAGTTTTGTCAAATTCTCCAATTGCAGGGGGGCAAAAAGCTGACAGGTTTGGTCATCTTAAAGTTGAACTGCTGGGAATACCGCTAGCAAAAATTTAATTGTGTGTTGCCCTCCTGCTTTGGGCTTCTTTAATTAAAACAATTAATCTGTTAACACCTGATATTATCTGAATCAACATTTGAAATAGTTTAAATGTACAAACCATTGCTTTGTTCCCTTGTATGGGATTTTGCAATTCACAGACAAGATGTTAAATACTGTCATGCAAATATGTTGTCACTTAACTGAATACCTGATTTGTGTTCTGGGCTGCAGATACTCATATTTTCATACTGTGTATAGGATGTATTGATTTAATGATGTCCATATGATCCATCCAGGAGCTGAAAATGTACTGTTAACTGAGAGTGCAGGTACCACTTGACATTGCCGTGTAGTACCGGCGGTGGCCGCTGGGCGACAGTGTTGCTCCATGAAATTACTCCGAAGACCACACGATGGCAAATCTCTGCAATTCATAAAGGCAGGAGATTCATAGAAGATAATAACCATAGATTGTGGGAAACATTTGGTACATATGTGGTTTTTCCTCCCCGTCTGAAGGCTCTGGGTTCAAATCCCACTCCTGCTGTAGTACCTTTTGACCAGGGTTTTACCCCTAATTGACATACAGCAGCTCCTCATGTCACAGACATTCGAGTTAGGATGTTTTTTGAAGATACAGTCATTTTCCCATTTATTTATAACTGTTTTCTTCAGCATTATTTTTTCGTGAAGTTCCGCTCTTGCAGAGCAGAACTGCCTTGAGTTTCCACACTCGGCTCTTATTTGGCAGCTTAACACCCGAAGAGATTAGAAATGCGTGGGGCCGCTTTCGTTCAACTCACTTCCACTGCGTTCACAGCTCATGTCCCGTGTTTGTGAGTCCGTGACTCCGTACAGCTTTCTGGAGAGGGTGTGCTTTTATTTTCATTTATTTTCAATGAATTTTAATGTAGCTTAACTTTAAATTAAAAAAGGTTGTCTTACAAAGTATTTTAATTATTAATGCTATACCCCAAACTTTTGATAAACTGAGAGAGTGTTTTTTTCTATACTTCTTAAATTGTGACTTACAGGTAAAAGTCACTATATAGTTGAACAAGTCAATTCACGAACAGACCTCCAATATCAGTTGTGTTTGTGAATTGAGCAGCTCATGTAATAAGAATAACCTACTCTGTAAATGAATAAATTACTGTAAAGTTGATTATAATGTTGTAAGGTCCCTTAAAAAAAAAAGGGATAATATATTTCATGACCTATACATTGACATACATTCTTATGTAAAGAAAATGTCCATAAATTACGAATAACTAATATACATGTTAAATACATGCTTGGAAAAAAAAAAGTATTTGCACGTGATACTCAGTATGCAGATATTCTCCAAAAATAATT
Organism: Scleropages formosus; assembly: GCF_900964775.1. Classification (NCBI taxonomy): domain Eukaryota; kingdom Metazoa; phylum Chordata; class Actinopteri; order Osteoglossiformes; family Osteoglossidae; genus Scleropages; species Scleropages formosus. The sequence goes on along the minus strand of NC_041825.1, from coordinate 12,701,207 downwards.
TAAAGGCTTGCTGAATCTCTAATTTTCCACAGTTTGCAAATAACACATTCACATTTTTATGCATTTGGCTCTCACTTTTCTCCAATGTGATGGAAAACTAATGAAAAATATTGCCAAAAGAAAATTTTACAGAATAAAGTGATGCTAGTGAAGGAACTGAAATAATCTCCCACCATCAGCAGGAACTGAAAACACTTGTTAATCTGGAATGCAAAACACAAAGGATTCTAAAGATTGCATGGTTGCATAGCGAAAACGACTCTCCAGCAGCTGTTGACACAAGAACACGTTTTGTAAGGACTTCTTTAATATCTGTGATTACACTAAATCCCCCATTCAGAAATCAAAAATGTAAATCCCTTGGGTAAGATTACGAAATATGAGGTTAAGTTCAGTCAAAATGCGTTTAAGAACTTGCTTGAAATGAAACAAGGTGTTCTGAACATCGAGCTTACCAAGTTTTGAAGATGCAAACCCTTCCAAGTAACCCAAACCCTACGCTCTGGCGGGGTGGGGGGAGCAGGCAGAGTCATCTTCCATTGCATTTACTGTTGCTGATTGGGGAAAAGCAGCGAATAAACATTATAGTCGAGGTACATGTATACAGAATAATCCGTCACCACAAAATCGATTAAACCCAACAGCTGAATGTCTTTGTCAAATACATTGTATTGCTCAAAAGATCCGCTTTATTTATTGAAGAGTCAGATATTGTTGTCTAAACAAATTCTTCCATGACATCTTGTATTAAAATCAGGAATGGAATCTACATCTTTTCCAGCTGGAAATGGCATTTATAACAGAAGGTTCAAATTTATCACACACTTATGCTATACAGCTATAAACTCAGGCATAAATCAAACAATTACTAGTTTTCCTTGGCAGCAAATGTTCTTAATATATGGAGATTAGTATCTTTTAACGGTTTAAGGTACATTTAATTTAAAATAACTAACTATACTGTGCATCATCAAGATACTCTTTTTCAGTTTGTTAAATTTTCTCCTAATTTGTGACTTTTTCCAAATGTTATTCATGAACATCGGCAATAATGTGTCAAACACTTGCTAAAATTTCACAACATTTGTATCTTCTTGTTTACCTCGTTTTATAGCTTTGAACAGATACATACTGATGTATGTGTATATGTTTATGTTAGTGTGTTTGTTTTACTTGTCTGAAAGTTCAAACTGTGTTTAATTTATATTTCTTTATCGACAACCCAAAATTCGAGATCTGCTACATACGCAGTAAATACACGGTAAATGCAGCTGAAAAAAGAATAGAAGAACGTAGATGGATTGAATTGTTTTAGTTCGACAGTCAAGTTCTCAGACTGGTTTGAAGTGAAGCAAATTATATGAATTCTAAATGGATGAACCTCAGTGTTTAATTAAATAAAAGGGGTTTCACACTGTGGGAAGCTGGTAGTGATTTAGTTTTCTACTTGAATAAGAATGAAATTAAGACTTTTACAGGAAATAGACCAAGAACCAAAAAAAAAAAAATTATCTTAAACAGGAAAGTATAAATTTGATGCATATTATGTTATAAATTGGAGGGATGCAGGATAAATGTGTTACAAAGGATGGCTTGTAGGGTAGTGGTTAGCACTTTGGGCCTAAAGGTTACAGGTTTGAGCCCCACTGTCAGCTGTAGAACCCTTGAGCAAGGTACTTACCCTAGGACTGCTTTAGTAACATCACCCAGCTGTGTAAATGATTGTAGGCTTATAATTGTTACCTTAATATTGTAAGTTGCTTTGGCGAAAAGTGTCAGATAAATGTAAAAGAGGGAAAAACTTTCAAAATGATTAGAAAATGTGATTATCATAGAGCACACGAAAGAGAAACACCTCAGCTTATACTTCTGGGTTTTCGTACATATGAATGCATACTTTCTGAAAAATAGCCGCCTTACTGCTACCTGCGTTAGTAAAATGATATGAGGACACAACACCTATGGACTTAGAGTATCTGTGTTGCCTTTTCCAAACCCTTTACAGCCCTTGAATACAAAACAGCCAAAGCATCTATTTTATGAATGAAGGAAATACTGTTGAGACAAACATCCGAGGGGACAGAGACTGTAATCGCAGTCAGCGCAGACAGTCGCCCAGAGGAAATGCTGTCATGGGAATGCACAGAGAGCGCCGTGGGAATACTACGGTATCTGATTGCAGCTTTCGAGTCGTACTAATTCGGCCCGTGACAGTATGCCGTCTCACCGTCAACATCGCATCGCAACGTTTCGTTATTAACTAATTAAAAAAGTATGTACCTCTGATTTCTTGAGGGACACACTTTTTGACGTGGTCACATTTCCTGTGCTGAAGCTTCAAGCACTTGGAGATAACAAGGCTAATACAGACACGAACCCTGGAGCTACTTATCCTTTGATACCAGAGCTAAATTGTCATAATTATTTCCTACAAAGAAGTTCTATTAATAGCATTTAACACATATCTTCCTCATAAATCTGATGGTTGATTTCTCATTAATCTGACGGTAGGAAAAAAGGATAAGTCCAGTTTGTGAAAATGTCTCTGCTTCAGTGCACGTCCCTCACTCGATTTAAAGCTTTTTCAAACACACTTTGAACGTTTCTTTGAAATACAAATGCAAAACATGCAAGAATGCAAAAATGTGCAATATTTACAATACAACTTGCCCTTATTATAAATAATAAATATAATGAATAAAAGATACATGTTGTATGGGTGAGTGACCCATTGTAAGTAGTGTATCTAGCAGTGTAAATCACCTTGGTAAATAAGGTATGTGGGCTGGTAACACTACATAGAGTTCATTGCAAGTTTGGAGAAAGTGTCTGCTAAATAAATAAATGTAAATACATGTATCATCGCATTTGTGATAAGATTTTTTTTCTAATTTGCAAAAAACATTTTCACAATCCTCTGCTATTTTTTTCCATTTATATGTTTCAAACCGGATTGTATCTTTTCAAAAAATGGGAAACAATATGGCTATCAAAAATTGATTTTTTGAACTGTACACCACAGCACTTTCCACATAATACATTAGTGCAGTGTGCATACAGGAGTAGTAACATATCCTTATTATTATAATTATTAATTCCGTTCCTTGTTCATTTCCATTTCAGACCATTTGATTTCAAATAAGTTTGAAAATGCTGAATATATATGTTCTATAAAAAAGCAGCCTGGTACTTTCCTACACTTAATAATACTTGAAAAAAGCTAAATTAATATGAGCTGTAATTCATAATGAAGCATCTGTCACATTGATGTGAGTTTCATTTCAGGCCTCTGAAAAAAAAAAAATGGCAAGATTCTCATCCAGCGCTCTTTAAAGCTCTGAATAAAAACAAGTGATTTCAGCTGTATCCCAAATTCTGCATCAGCAGTTTTTTTTACACAATTACGATATTAAAAATACTGCGGACAGTGTAAAAGTTACAGTGAAGTGGTTTTTACATTTACATTTAATAATTTAGCACATGCTTTTCTCCAAAGCGACGTACATCTCATGGAAAAAACAATGTGTTCATTACATTAGCAGAAAGAGGGACATAGTTGCAGTGTGTGATTAAGTAGTTCTCTTGCTTCTTTCCACCACCTGCACCAATGTTCGTCACACGAGTAGCTGCATAAGACTCGGAATATCGACCATTCCTGATCACCTTCCTACTCATTTTTTCGGAATGGCCTTCATCTGCAATTTAAGAGAGACTAAATAAAATGGCCTTACGTTCTTAAGTTGTTCTAGTTTCGGCACTGCAAGCGTACAGTGGACCTGCCCCACTTCCACCATCCCCAGACAAGAGGCCACACACAGAGGCCTCAGGCCCCAGGCTGTTTTTCTCGATCTCCGAAGCCCCACAGTAGCCCCTAAAATGCTCTGTTTAAGGACCCTTTGATCACACATCCCCGCCTTTTAGTCACGGAAATACAATTTATAACTATTATACAGTATTATAGATAAGATCTGCAGACCTCGCATTGTTGGCTGGAATTCTGCAATTTCAGAAAACAGCACAAAAAGTTCTTGACTGTGCGTACGGTAAGAAAAACCGGGATGAAAAATGGTATGTTAAGGACTTGTTTGTTTGTGATGGATGTCCACATGCTACCTAGTTGCTCTTCGGGTCCTGGAATTAAAAAAAGGCCTAGAAAAAAAAAACTGGTAACAGTGTGCTTAGGACCACCCAGGATGGGAGTGAGTGGCTTCAAACTGATGACGCCCCGGGTTCAGGGGTTCATGCAGGCGGTGGGAGTGAAACCATTTAGCCCCTTATCAGCGCTTTAACCACCCAGAGAGCAGAGAGCAGCATCAGGAGCAGGGCTGTTCCCATCCAGGGGACACGCAACAGTCGGCACCCGGCACGCTGATCGGAGCCGCGCTCCCGCTTCAGTACCTTCTCATCGCTGGTCTTATGCGGCAACTGTAACACTGTCACTCCGCACAGTGACACACCTGAGCGATGTTTGATAATACGCAGTATCCGTACAACTGCTTCAATTATGACGGTGACGGATACCCTACCTGTGGTACTGATGACGAGAAGAAAATGTGTCGACCTGCGTACAGGTATTTTCATTAAAATTATACACAAGCAATGCTGCTAACCTCAACTTAAATTAGCTGCTTCTATTTATCCTGTATTTTATTCCATTTCTTCTGTATTTAGCAGTACTAAATGTTCTGTATTTTTATGCTGCATCACACTCTGTGAGCTGCAGAAACTGAATTTCATAATAATAATAAGAATAATAATAGAGTTATTATTATTGTTGTTATTATGAAATTTTATTATTATTATTATTGCTGTTCTTGTTGGAGCTGTTTTACTTTGTCTATTCAGAATCTTTCTGATAGGATGTATGACTCGAACTGTTAAGAACTGGCTTTGTAATGTCATTGTTACTGCAAAGGATGTTTTATTTGTACGTTTAAATTATAAAGTGGGATTTAAACTTTTACTTCATCTTTAGGCCCCTAAATTATTATTATTATTATTATTATTATTATGTATTATTATTATTATTACTATTGCTCCGCAATTTACGGCAAAAGCCGAAGAAGCAAAGTGAAGACTCAAGTGCACTGATTGAGTGCTGCGTGTACGGTACCTGTATGGTATTTTACGCCGTACCTGTATGGTACCTGCGCAGAAACGGAATAATATTCATTGTCTCCTAATTAGCTGCAAGTAAGACGTTGCGTTTTGTGTTAAAAGTTCCCGTGTGAATCCGCGCGCTGCGGCGGGTCCGAGTCAGTTTGTCAAAGGTGTCTTAACCGGCGAGTGCCCTGGCCTGTGTGTGTGTTTGTGTGTGTGTGTGTGTGTGTGTCCCCTCCGCCCCTCCGGCCCACCCCCACGTGCCCTACCCGGCCGGCGTCCATCATCAGCTACATCGCGCTCATCGCCATGGCCATCCAGCAGAGCCCCGGGCGCAGGGTCACTCTGTCCGGCATCTACGAGTTCATCATGCGGAGGTTCCCCTACTACCGCAGTAACCAGCGCGCCTGGCAGAACTCCATCCGGCACAACCTGTCCCTCAACAGCTGCTTCGTCAAGGTGCCACGCAGCCGACACACACACACACACACACACACACACACACACACACACACAGACACAGACACACGCAGCGCATCGGTCCGTCTCGCTCCGCCCACGTGCTCTGCACGTTCCACCTGGCGATTAACGGAAAACAGTGTCGTTTACCACCTTGTCACTTGTGTTTGGGCTGCGCTCGTCGACGAATGTGATCACGGCTCACCCGCTACAAGGAACTTGATTAAAATATGAACCTTTCGAATATTATACATCATTGTTGTGTTCACCTGGCCTGTATTTTGCTACAAACCGCAACAAGTGCGAATGATCCCTGCTGGGACTTATGACTCTCATATTATGAGACAACTTCCCCTTTGGACACTTCCTAGAACTCACTTTTTATGTACTTGTAGTACACAGTTTTGAGTTATGAAATGATTAAATGTAGTTTACTTCTTCCTTCCATTTTTCTGTTAAATGTACTAATATTTTAGGTTTGTGCCGAAATACAGTTTAACAGTATGTTGAAATCCGAATGCTGGTGACAACTCAGCTGCAATGGGAATCACATAACGAAAATGTGTTTTCAGAAATGTTTTCCTCTATTGATGTTGGACAAAAATCTCTTTTTAAATTCTTCTTTTAAAACACCTCATTTTACATTATTGCAACCTTACTTTTTTACCATGCACCGCATCTTTCCAAAACATCACACTGGGGTTATAATAACTTCTATACTTTCAGCATTTCAAGGAAATATTTCAGCATTTCAGAAGTCCAGGCAACAGAGCAAAGTATTTCCACAAATTTAATTTCAATAGTTAATAATTCTCGGTGCGGTACCTCCAAAGACCAACTTTCAGTGTATTTCAGTCCGAGTTGCCAGCGGCACCATGATGCTTGGGCACATTTAATCACCGCGTACGTAAATGATGTGCTGTAAAGCTGCACATGGTAACACAGAAAGCGTTAACTTACTAAGTGTTAAGAAAGCAAACTCAAGAAAGGCTTCTCTATAGGTTCCCAGGACTGAAGGCAATGAAAAGGGCAAAGGAAACTACTGGACTTTCGCCACAGGATGCGAGTCCATGCTGGACCTCTTTGAAAACGGCAACTTTCGCCGCCGCCGCCGCAGACGCAACATCAAGATGGGCTTCCGGGAGCCCCCTGAGGCCTTCCTGCCCATGGAGGGTCCGCAGGAGACCCCCATGGGGCAGCTAGACTCCAGCCCCTTCTGCTCCATTGACCCCAGCCAGAGACAAGCCCCACTGAACCCCCCCTCCCTGGGAAAACCTGATTCTGAAATTAAGTTCAGCATTGACTACATCCTCTCCACCCCAGACCCCGCTCCTGGCTTTCGCCCCCCTCATTCCAGCACCACGGGACCCCAGATTCAGCTGCTGGAGCCCCAGCACCTCAATCTGCACTTCTGGACCATGTGACCCTCTGACGGCTGTGAGTAGAACTGTGCCGTAGCCCAGCTGGAGACTGCACCCACAGCGGAAGCACAGCTCCTTCCTCTCGCTCGTGAACGTCAGTGTGAAAATGACCTGCTACCATAGGCTTCTTTCCCTTGGCTTGGATGCAATTTTTAATCTTTACACATGATGTATAGCTTCGGATTCGTGTCCCGTGCGCCGGCGTCTCACAGTCGTCTCTCTGACGGTGTAATAAACTAATGGGACGTTGTGTTGAGGATTTTGTTACCTGTGTTTGTTCTGTACAGAAAAGAAAAGGAAAGAAAAAAAAACACTTATACAAGCGACTTGGTGTATTTTGAGCATGAAGTCTGGACCTGGATGAAATCTGGGAGATGCTGACAGGCTGACTGTTTACCAAAGTGATGCTGGAAGACGTGGTATCGTTGTCATGTTTACTGTTTACTTGTGTAGTTGCGGAATCGTGGAGCGCAGAACGTAGGAGCAAATTAAGCATGGAGCAGCCAAATTCTGTTGATGTTCCCCATTTCCCATCCGCTTGAATGAAATACTCAAAATGTTATGTCAAAGGACTAGCAGGATTATGGGTAAAATACTTGCTCTTACACTGCATCACACTCACAGGCTCTGGAGCTGAGTTGCAGCATTTAGATGGTGAATTACAGGTATGAATAGTTAATGTTGCAGCATGGTAAAGGTGCTTTAAGTTGAAATCTCTGAGGGCTACATGGGCAGCACACAGGCGGGTGTGATGGAGGTGACATTCTGATGCTCCGCACTTCAGTTAAGGATCACGGGTGGTGCGAAAGGCTCGCTTTGGAAAGTCCACGGTCTAGCAGTAGAAGAAGAAACCACACCTTAGCCCAAATATTGTGAACCTTTATGATACAAGATGCAACCTTTGGGTGGTCATCAAGTCAGTTGTATTGTCAGTCACTGGCAGAAGCAACTTTTCAGTTTTTTTTTTCCGTTGTTTTCTCGAGTACAAATAGCCCCATTGCTTGGAACATTGCAGATTGGAGAGATTGGAACTGATTTGTTGCACTGAAGACAATGAGCATAGGTAAATAGTCAATGCAGAAACAAATTGGACGTACGGTGTTTTCTGATGTCGTGGCAACGTTTTGTAATAATATGAACTGTTACAAGAAAAGCGCTACTCTTAATGTCTTCATTTTAATTTTGTACATCAGTTTATTAAATGTCGCTATCTCTGTGTTAATGCAGAATGTTTAAAAAAAAACTGCATAAAATGAATATGTCAAATATAGTTTAACCATTATACTATTTATGAACCTGCGAAATAAACCTTAAGGGAAATATTATTGTACTGAACGCAAAAGAACTATGTGTTTCACTTATTTGAAAACAGTGATTTCTGCTGATTATCTCGGTTTTCATCAGTAAAAAAAATCTAAATGTGAGACGTCTCGGTATTTTTATTTTTTTTCCTGGTTGATCTGAGGTGATTAACATAATGTCAGATCAGTCTTGTCTAACCATTTACAAAACCTGCTAATTCTTTCACTTGACCTTCTAAATTCAAGTGAAACTGGCAACATTTAAAATCTAATCACAATAGTCCACATCTTTGTGTAATAAATACATTTTATTCATAAAGGTACAAGTTAAGAACTGGGGTCTGTTAACATTTATTTTTCTTACAAGGGGTATCAATCATCACAGGTTTTTCCGCTGGTGAAGGGACATTTTTCAATTTAACCTTTATATTACGCTGTGACTACATCAAGAAGGTTTCAGTGCACTTAACATGAGTGGCATTTAATATAGTGTAACACTTGCAAGGTGAGACGGAGATGTGACCTTATTCAAATCCCGTTGCCATTACAACGTCACTTCTGATGCAATTATAATTAAACACCTTATGCCTTCTTGCAAATCCCCTGATCGATCACTGATATTAACATTAATATTGCACTGCCCCCCAGCAAACATCTCCCACCAGAACTGTTATGGATCAGCAAGTTTCCATTTACAAAGTTGTTGGTCTTGTGCTGAGTGCTGAGGATATATTTAGGTAAATTAACTTAGCATAAAGTGCTTCAAGGCTGGGTCTTTGAAAGAGTACGAAAGCAAAGAACGGAAAATAATATCATATGATATTTAGAATATGTCATTTTTAACATTTTTAACTATTGCATTTTTTAATCAGTTAAAACTTTCAAGCACTTCATCCGTATCGTTTTTTTTTCCTTACGTCTTTTTGCACAATTACATAGTCGTTTGCTGGGGATTAGTTTGAAAACAACAAGATTAGTTTCAAATGTAATTTATTTACTGCTGATAGGACTCTCTGAGCCCATTCCAGTAAAAGGTATGTGTAGCGGCTTAAGAACGGAACTTCAGGCTCAAGGCAAAAGTTAAGTGGAAATAGGGAATTCACTGAGGTGCAACTTTAATAACAGCCATATAATAAACAAAATAGGTCATTTAATTTTAAATATTTATTTTATTCGATAGCTCTGTAATTGCTTTCCTCAACATAATGTAAATGAACATTTCCAGACAACTAACGTGCTTTTGTGCTGTATAAAAAGGTGTAAATGTGTGGTCGTTGATTAAAGAAACACAATTTTCTCTGGGGTGTGTGCGGCTAACAGCATATATGACGCGCGCTTACCTACGTTGCTTTCAAATTTGTATGCATGCGAGGAGGTATTGCTGCCTCCATAGGATTCCTGATGGGATGGAAATAACTAGGGGCAAATACATGAAATGCATTTCTCTTGGTGTGTTTCGGTGCCTCGGAAAAACCATGCCATTTAGCAGAGTTCATGCACAGATGTGAGCATCGGAAGTCCTGGCATGATTCACTGCTAGTTCTGACCAACAAAGTGGGCGAAGTGTGATGTTTATAGTTATATGACCTATGTTTCACGCACACTGATGTGGGAATATGCAGAACTGTAGCAAATGTATTTGTAGTGTCTGTTCAGAACACCAATAAAGATCTGAATGAACAGACATCCATGAGGACTAAAAATAGGATATATTTGTGGGCAAATAACAAATTTGGGCCAAATTTCATTTGTAGCCCTCTGCTGCAATAAATGGGTATGATTCTAATATTTCTGATATTCCTAATATCTTTTGGTGTCCGAGCCCCTAATCTATCGTAGCAGCAGCGATGCGCCTGTAAATGTAATTACGAAATGACATGGCAAAATTTTACTTTAGCTCCACGTGCCAAATTTGCACATCATGCATTTGTAACGTCAGCTGTACTTTCACATTTCTGATTACTGATGCGTTTCCAAAACTGAAGCTACGTGTTGTCATTGTACAATTATTTACTCGTTTTAATGGCACAGCAGTAATTTGTCCTGGAGCAAGTTAGGATAAGAACAAGGGAATTTTACTAGAGAAAGCAAGAAAATTTGAACCTGGGACCATTGAATATAAGGCACTTGCACTAAGCCACTGTGTCACTTGCTGTTACACTCTTCTTCATAACACAATGTTGTTGTGCATTTCATATATTTTCTTTGCGCAATTAAAAAAGCACAGATTGAACACATGATTCAATGTACAGGTACAATTTGTAGTATTCGGTGTAAATTAAAATTATTCACCTTGGAAAAAAAAAACTTTTAGGAAAAGTAATTTTTTTCTGATCGATATGTTTTCATATGCTTTATACATTTTGAAGCAATGCTCACTAACTTTCATTAACTGCTTGTCCTTTTTGGGGGTCCCACACCTTGGGTGGGACACTTTGGACTGTGTGTGGAAACCGGAGCACCCGGAGGACACCCACACAGACACAAGGAAAACATGCAAACTCCACACAGACTGAGTGAGATTCAAACCTACACCCAAACCACCAGGCACTCTGAGGTGGCAGCGCTACCTGCTGCACCACTTTGCCACCCATTAACTAAAATGAGTTATGCATTTGAGAATCTAGCAGACATTTATCATTTAATTTTATACTCAACAAGCAAAGGGAAAGGAGGGGATGCGGTGGCGCAGCAGATTTGGCCAGGTCCCACTTCGTGGTGGGTCTGGGGTTCAAGTCCTGCTTGGGGTGCCTTGTGATGGAGTGGCATCCTATCCTGGGTGTGTCCCCTCCCCCTCCAGCCTTACGCCTTGTGTTGCTGGGTTAGGTTCTGGCTTGCTACAACCCCCCCTTTGGGTCAAGTGTGTGGAGGGAAAGGCTTGTTCCTTCACATAACAGGCTGAAAGAATTAGGCTATCATCATACTGAAGATACTCAGCAGTCTGAGAGGAATATTAATTTGTTGTGAAATTTCTCTGGAAGCCCCGGAAACCTCAGTCACGGACCTGATGCGGGCAGCGTCCATAAAGACTAAAGACCAGTATCTCTCCCTGGAAATTCTTTAAAAGAACGGACCTCTCAATACTCACATCTGGGCTGTGCAGTACCCGGGTAGTGATATTTCACTATGTTTTATCACCAGAGATTTCAAACGTTCAAAAATGAAGTAGAGTCAAAGGAAATGGGTATTCTGGCAGAAGTTTCCAGTGTGCAACGCATTAAAACTTTTCTATGAACAAGTAGAAAGGTGCAGTGGGAAATGGCACGACAGAAATGAGGAGCAGAGAGAAATTCTTAATAAAACAATAGTTAGTGTTCGCCGAGACAGACACTTAAGCGATGGAAAACAAAGGACAACGCAGACGCAAAAACAACAGGTTTGATTATCCCGAGGCCATATGGTCATCGCTCGCCCCAGAGCTACATGATATTTATCTGAGCCTCCTTAATTTCACGTCAGCTGAGCGCCAGTTTATTTCTACTAGCTGGTCCCATGTGCAGAACAGAAGTGGCTACGGGCCCTCGGTCATCCAGAACTGCCTTGCATCACTACAGTCAACGAGATTAATGAACGCGCTTCAAATAACCGCCATGGTCGTTCACAGGAAAAACAAGTTGCAAAATGTTACCTTAAATGACAACATCTTGTTGACAAAAGGATCGCAACAGGAGAACGCATGTGTTTCAGACTAATGAACAGAATTATGCAAAAAAGTTCCCATGCGAAATGATGAAATGCCCTTCTAAGAACTGCGGATTTCCAGAAGGATCCCAGAATAGCGGGTTTCCCTTTTGCGCTTGGGAGCTTTGCATAGAACAGCGGCTTTGTTGTAATACAGATGTAATAGAGTCCCGTCACGTATTAATATGCGAGCTAAGACGAAAGTGCGCATAAGAGCATACGTTATACATACATACATATGAGATTAATGTAAAACAGGTGTACAGCCTTTTCAGGTTGCTTTTGCTCCAGCGAATTGTTTATTGTTTATCGAGGTATCTCTTGAATCTGTTGACATTTTCAGGAAATCATTTTGACGTGCTTGAGAATCAACTCCGAACAGCTGTATATTTTCCAAGTAGCGAGTTACCGGAATGCAAAATTTCTCCACTCGCTTCTCACGGTGTGTTTTGTCCGCGTAAACATTGCGACTATGGGCCCGGGAGCAGTGTGCGGAAGAGCTCTGACAGCACGCAGTGTCGGCAGCTGTTTTTGCTTCAGTCTACCTGTGAAATGAAACTGATCTTTTCTCTTTTTTCAAATATCATGAATTTTAACAGGGTCCTATAGTTTTTTTTTTTTTCCCCAGCCATTAAGAATTTTACCTGCTTTTTAAAAAAATGCACCTAACTTGATTCAATTCACGCAGTGGTAATTGTTTGTGTCGCTATCTTCTTTTGTCTTTGCCATCTAACTCATTAGTACACATCTCACAACAGAATCCTATTAGGACAGCGGTCCAGCACTGCATTCTTTCAAAGGACCCTATTTACCTGTTTGTTCAGCCAACGCCTTTGTCACACACTACTTTGTGTTGGACATGAAACATCCCAATGATTTAACCAGCAGTGCAGTTGGGTATTCTTACTTGGCCTTTTTTTCAGATTTCATTCAGTACCTTGATCAGGAGGTACTATGGCAGAAGTGGGATTCGAACCGACGACCTTCGAAGTACAAGGCAACAGGCCTCACCTGGACCCCACCGGCTGCCCATGACTCTGAGCGAGCAATTTCTGCAGTGGCCACTAGGTGGCAGTGAAACGTTGAAGATGGCCGTTCTGCGGATCCCAGGCACTGCTGTACAGGAGTAGAGCGCAGACGGGGCTGTGGTGTGGCTGTGGGGGAGCCCTTACTGTCCCTCTCCTTACCATGGTACACCGGGCAGGGAAGGGCTCGCACCTGCTGCTCTCCGGTCTCCTTGTTCTATTTCCATCGGTTCCTACGATACCATCATTTCCATCCCTCCATAGTTAATATGCGCATGTCCAGTGCAGGGTCGCGGTGGTCCGGAGTCTATCCTGGAAGCAGAGGCTGTAGTGCAGAGAACGTCTTGAACGAGGCGCCGGTCCATCCCAGAGTCCTCTCACACACACACAGAGACAAAAACAACACATCTTGGCGACAGAGGCCAGTCGAACATTTCACTACCGAACTTAACGTTTAAATCGTAATATGACACTTTCTTAAGAATACTTTTTTTACTTCACTGCACCTTTCGGTAAATATATTTCGGTATGTATACATATATATTTATGTATTAAAGGACAACGCGTAAAACCCATATGCCACGAAACACCACAAAGGAAGCCGGCAGTTATGAATGTTTGATGCCTGTTTGTTTGTCATTTTGTTTGAAACCTCAGCAGTGGGGAGATTTGGGAATATTATAAGTGGAGAAAAAAAATCATAATAGTCTAATAGCTTGTAATGGCATTTCCATCTATTTGTTGTTAATATGCCACCTCTTAAAAAGAGTAATCTGACAGTGCTCGGCTACACCCATATATTATTATTATTATTATTATTATTATTATTATTATTATTGTACAGTATATAGGTGCACAAAAGACAGCTCCTGAGGCGCAACATTCACGCTCACGTCATAAAAAATACTCACAGTGACTGGAGGGTAATGACTCGTTAGCATTTCGTAAAATTTCATAATTTAATCGCCAGAATCACGTACATGTCGACGCCTGTGTGTTTTTGTACGGATATTATGTCGTCATGATCATGTGTCGGATATATATTTATACCCCTTTCCCCACACGCAGCGACTGTGACTTTGGCAAAGAAAGTTGTTCGTTCGCCCCAACGTGTATGAGGCAAAATACACAGTTTAATAGCTTGCTGGTTGAAAAATGAAGAATTAAACTGGGAAGAACATTGGGATGTGTGCGGTTTGCCCGGAGAGCTCTGTGTTTGTCCACATCCAGACGAGCGTGTGCACCGTGACGAGTCCTCTCGCTGCAGTTCTTCGGCTGGCACTCTTCGTTTTTACTTCAATTTCTGTTTATTTGTGAACTTAAGCTCGAGTAACAAAAAAAAAAAAAAAAAAAAACAAAAAACGTTTGCTTCTCCTGAGGCGTTCTGATGAAAAATCTCAATAGTCCCCCTTTGAGTTCTAAATGTTCCCATCAGAAATAGACTCGCTTCAGGTTATCTTCGCACTGACAATGTGGCTAATTTTAGCAATTTTTCACGTACTTTTTAATTTTGCTCTGATGACTTTTGTATGAAATTGCCTGCTACGCTTGAGTATCCCAGTTTGACAGACTTTGGAGCTGTACTGGAGGAACCATCTTGTCAAGGGAGAGGGAGCGCCGCTCGGGCCCAGTAACCAGAGGCTGACTCTCTCGCAGTTGCATAAAAGACCTCGCAAGACCGAGGTGAAATAGTTTTTTTGTGTTTTGAACAATAAAATTGTGATTTTAGTAAACACTGACTTCAAATCTATCCCAAAAAAGCTTCAGCTGGACATAATATGAAAGAGTCCAGACTTGATTGGGGCTTGATCTTGAAGACTTGAGACTCAACGTAGACTTGTTCAGAGAAGCTGGTTGACAGGTGTGGACCACCCTTTCGGTAAGATTAATGATCATCCCGTTGTGTAAAATTGTCCAAGACAGCATGTTTCAACTTGCCGTATCCACTCATACCAGTTAGTGTCCCCTGCATTCACACATCAGTCAAACAGTGAATGTCATGTTTCAGATTCAGCCCTATGAGAATGCATCTGTTTGGCGCTTGTGTTCATCATAATGATCGCATCGTTCCCTCAACCAAAATCAATGTATCAGTAACGTAGGGCGATGCGATGACACAGCTGGAACTGCTGCTGCCTCAACATCTCTTCGGCCGTAGGTGAGAATCAGGTTTCAAATTTACCTCAGTCTGTGTGGAGTTTGCACGTCTGCTTTGTTTCTGTTTGTTTCCTCCCACACTACAAAGACATGTGTTTCAAGTCAGAACACGAATTTAAATTGCCCTCAGTGTGTGTCCTCTCCAGGGTACACCCCTGTTTGAGCCCTGGGCTTTCTGGAGTTCGTTCCAGATCACTGCCACCTCATACTGCATAAGTGGTTTCGGAAAAAGGATGGATGGATGGATGGATGAATGGAGTGCCAATGTTACACAACTTTTGCATAAAACAGATATCATATTATTAATGTTTTTTTGATTGTCACCAAATGACTCTGAAACCAACAGCAGTGTAGAATAAAAGGGATACACCAGATAATACACACGCTGTCTGAAACCACTCACCCCGAGTGGGGACGCGGTAAGCCAGAGCCCAACCTGGCAACAGAGGGTGTAGGGCCGGAGGGGGAGGGGACACACCCAGGACAGGATGCTAGTTGGTCGCAAGGAACCTCAAGCAGAACTCAAACCCCAGACCCCACCAGAGAACAGGACCCAGCCAAGCCCGCTGCGCCGCCACGCCCCCTCCTCATAACATTTGAGGGGAAATTAAATTTCAGGAATTCCAGTGTTTCTAAGGTTAGACAGGTCCACCTGTATCTTCACCCTGGTGATCTTCGGTTACACAACCTGAAGAGATGGTGAGTGGTTTCCATGGCAAACTCTTCCTAAAGACTCAGGGGTAGATGACAATGACATTATGACATGCTAAAGTGCAGATCACAATAGATTCTGTAATTGCCATTGACTAGATTTCCCTGAAAATGTGAAAAACTGCTCCTTCCACTCACACTGGGGTGTGGTCTCATTAGCTTTGTGTTTGAGGTAAACAGCTGGAGCTATCAGTATGAACACGGTGAGTATGACAGACCCTTTTTTGTGGTTTGTTACTATATTGTATATACAAATATTTTGTCTTCCTTAATTTATATGTCACAACAAATGCAGTCATCTGTACATACCCTAATATGACATCATGTTAATGTAACTCCAGATTTAAACGAAGAAAGGGACAATAAGGATGTGTTACATTATTGCCAACTAGTGGCCAAACAATGCCATTGACGTATTTAAAAAAATAATATATTTTCACTACTTCAAAAAATGTCAGAAATAAAATTTTTTTAATGAAAAATATTTTCAATTGCTGGCCACTACACTAGTCCAAGCAGTCTCTCTCTCTCTCTCTCTCTCTCTTACACTCTCTGTCTCACACACACACACACACACACACACACACACACACACACACACGCACACCGACACCCTAATGACTTTCCAACCATTTCACATGTGGTGAGAGGCAGACAGACTGTTAATTAAAGTTAATCAGATGCAGAATTTGGTTATCAACAAGGGTAACCAGGACGGTTAAAACGGACTTGTCAAGTCAGCACATTGTTCCTACAAAGTAATATCATATATTGATGTCCTGCAGACATTAAAATGGTCTATAGTGGTTATAAAAGGAAAGTAAAGAGTAGCAATGATAACAGTTTTGGTAGCAACATTATTATCTCCTTTAGGCTTTTCTAGACAAAACTCTGAAGCTCACTGTCTTTGTACGTCATAATACTGTAAGGTTGGCGAGTCTTCTGATTATTTTGAAATTTATAGAAAGCACCTTTGGGCTGTTTTTGAGCGGTCAGTCTGCACATCAATTTGCTCTTGTATTCATGCAGCTTAGAAGGTCCTCTAACTCTTTCTAATGAACTGTGTTTGCATTGTTAGTTGGGTGTTTCATCCATAAATCTCATAAATAATCATTTAAATAAGGAGGAGGGTCTTTGTGGTAATGCTGGTATGTATCACAGCCTGCCTAATTGTGCAGTTTAATTGTTTTGGATAAATGGCAAAAACCTACTGTAAGTCATGTAGCTCGGGCTCATTAGCAGAGACAGTGGTACTCAGTCGTCCCGTGAGCCTAACTCACCTCCGTGCTCTGAGAACTAGTAAAAAGCCTGTTTGAGCTGACGTGGCTGCAGCACGCACCCATAAACACCCCCTGCCGCCGGTTCCCACGGGGCTGCGTGCTCGCTCCAAGCCTGCAACAGTCACCATCGGTGTCACTTGGTTCACAGCCCGCCTTTGGTCCACATTTCCACGTGCCTCGCCAGCTTTGAGGTGACATTGGACTACGCGCACCATTTCACCATGCATCACCATACAGCACCATAAGTCATGAGTTTCCATGCTGTACGGCATAATGCATAATTTTCTCATTTTAGAGTTTATTTGTTAAATGGAGCAGTGCACATTTCCCTAGATAAGCCTACAGAGACATTGAGTAACATGAAGAAGAAGACAGAGGAGTCTGTCATTGAACTGCGTACACCTACTGCAGTGTCTCTATCAAGGTCAAGTGCTTATTGTCATGTGAACGCAGCTGCAAATTCAAAGCGGAACCTGAAATCCTTGCATTTGTGCACGACTGTCGCGATATTTTTCCATCGTAGGATGTGCGGTGTACACAGGGAGCGGCAGTGCTCCCGTGCAGCTGCTGTGAAGGGCTGAGCCGTCCGAATGTGTGGTAGCCTGGGCAATTACGGCGCTCCTCGCACCCAACGCAGCGTGAGGCGGACGCGGGCTGAGGCTGCGCTCCGCAGCTGGAGCCGTTTCGGTGCAGCACGGTGGGCTTCCGCTCGCTCGGGATGAAGGAGAAAGGAGGCGGCACAGCGCAGGCGAGGGGATTCACGCTCTATATGTCGCGTCCAAATTAGTCCGGGCCACCGCGCAGTCGTCAACCCCCAGCGACCGCGGTGCTGAAAGACTGCCGGTGGGGGTGGGAGGGGGGAACTGGCAGCAAGTGGGGTTTGGGGGGGCACTCTTATTTCCATTCATGGCACAATCATGCAGACATTCACATTCAGTCCCCTGCGCAGTCTTGGAGCCGAGCTGTTCACTTTCCTTCACACTCTCTCTCCCCCAGTCTCTTTCTCTCTCTCTCTCTCTCACTCTCTCTCCCCCGGTCTCTTTCTCTTTCTCTCTCTCTCTCTCTCTCTCTCTCTCTCTCTCTCTCTCTCTCTCTCGCTCTCTTTCTTTTGCCACCCACTCATGAGAGCAGAGAGAGAACTGAACACAGTCAGGAACGTTAGACACAGGATTCTTCCTTTTTGTGTCTGCCGGTAGAAACAGCTGGAGCAGGTATCCACTCCCCCACCCGCAAGCACTCCCGACACAGCTCGATCCTTCTATTTTCCCTGGCCCCCCAGAGCATCGCGCTGTCACACCCCCTGTCCGTGACACGCACACACACGGTGACTTGCTCACCCCGCTCTGCCCACTAGGTACGCCGGCAGAAGCAGCCCCCTCAGCTAATTCCATTATACATTCCGTCTGGAAGCTATAGGACTGCCTCCTAATTGCTTCTGTATCCCCCCGAGCCCCCCCAACCACCCACCCTCCACCCCCACTGAACATGGCAGCAAATGGAGAGAGGAAGGAGAGCTAGAGCGAGCGAGGTGGCCGCTGACAGGGAATACTGGTGCCATTTTCACCTTGCAGGAGGCTCCATTGCTGCTTGCCTGTGCAGAGGACGGAGGCCAGCTGATACTGCAGGTACGCACGCTTCATTTTCTTCATCTGCCGCTAACGGAGGAAGGTGAAACGCACGCGTGAGTCAGCCACAACAACTGGAGTCTGGGGGACTCTACTGAACGGGGCTCCTCTCCATGTTCCTGTAAGTGTGAGCTCTGCGAACAGCGTGCTGGCAAATGTAATAGGCGTAAAATGATTGTTGCCGTGAGTGATGTTTAACGTGAGCATGACTTGCCTGCGTGATTTTCCTGCCGATGTGAGAAAGCGATGCTTGTAGAATTCACCTTGTTTTGTCCAAACTGAGCTTTCAAAAACAACACGAGGAGGTAGGAGTTATTTCTATGAAATGTCATTGTGTTCCGGGCAAAAAGGGCCTTCTTGACCCATTTCACTTAGAAGCAGAAACTTCTGAGACCAAGATGTACTTCATCAGGGCTCTGACGTTTTTATGTCGCTCTAAATGCATGTATCAGGACATAATCTAATTCCTTGAAGGTAAGGTGTCCTTGTCTGCTCATTAGAAGGTATGGAGTTGCATTTCCATAAAAAAGTGACTTTGAAAGCTACGACGGCTGAGGGATACCGAATGCTGCACTGAGACTGCAGTGTCATACTTGACTGAAATTGAATCTGTGGACAGCCTCGGTCCGACTGAGAATCCAATGAGACGGAGAGTCGCTGGGCAGGAGAGAGGGGAACGGAGTGCTTTATGTCTGCAATGACATTTAATTAGCATTTAGGAGAACAACAGAAAATACTGCAAATGGCCATCATTACCAAATACACAAGATTAGATTCGATTTAAGTTGAAGTGCTTTTGTTTTCTGCTGCTTGGAAGAAATCAAAACAAAACAAACAGCACACTTCCCAACTGATCCTGCACTGTTCCCTGAATGCTCATTACGTGGGACTAAGCCTAGCTTCACCCCTACTGACAGAAGTTCATTTCTGGTTCTCCAGGGAGATCTTTAATATTTTCCTGAGCAATTAAACTGAGCTCAAGCTGACATTCAGCTAAGGAAATGAATCGAGGGGTAGTGCACAAGGCACAGCGATTCAGCAGAAGGGCAGGCGCTCAGCTGGGATTGGTATACAGATCTCCTGATTCAAAACACTGGTAAGAGACACGGAATGTCTTAGCTCTGTGAGATCTCCTCATCTCCCTGCCTGCTGGACTTCGGGGCACTAAGACAACCAGGCAAGGAGCAAAACAGACACAGAGTGGTCTAAAAAGAGCCTGAGAGCTCAGGGGAAAAAGACTCCTTAATCATTTATTTATCTCCAGCGGCCACGCACCTGCTGATAATGCTCGGAGGACATGGTCAGCCTTAATTGAACAGAGCGAGTCCCCTGGTACGAGGTTTGTCATGCAGCCTCGAAAGCCTGTCTGACCCATTAAACATGCAGGAGCGGCCTCTCCACCATCACATTCACTTCAACTTCTCAGGCACACATCCTGGCGAAAGGTTATTATTAAACGAGCCTGTTTCGGAGCAGTGGGCCCCAAACATAAAAAAAAATATTGCTACCACATATCAAAGGCCCAAGTGAGCCTGCAGTGGCAAGATAGCAGTTCAAAACATTAATGCATTCCCTTCTTTTTAATATTTATTTTGTCCCTGTTCAAATAGCAATAGATATAAAGGTGTGATAGTGCACCTCAGAGATGTGCCGTGCCTGTGTACTGTCCTTTTCCTCCTAGATCGGAAAACATCAACATGACCTGCGATAAAGCAAGCAGTGTGAATTCTTTGCCTCCCAGGAAAGTGGTGCGCTTAAATTACAGTCGTTTCTGTGTGACATCTCAGAACCCCTCCGAGTCATTACAGCCGGCGCTTTATCCAAACAATAAGCAATTTCCGAGGACATACAGTGCTCTTTTCTCACCTTAAGTATTTTCAGTTTTGTTTTGTTTCTCAGTTTTAATCACATCTAGATGAACGACCTTTTATAAATAATGTTTTTTTTTTTTCATTTTTTATGTCAAACTGAGTTAAAAGTATGCTGTTCTTTTAGTTATGTCAGTGTGTAATATTTTCACATTATAATCACACTGCAGAATTCAGATTTAATTTAAATTTATCTTTGTTTTAAGACATTTTTTTCATCTTTGAACTGGTGCAATTCTTACAGGTTTGTTATAAAATATAGTGAAACGGATTGAGTATATGCTATAAATCAGCTTATCAGTTATAACTGTAATTCCAATTATTACGATAAATATAACATATAATGATAAAGCTCTTTTTGCAATGAAGTCATTCACTAATGACTGTCAAAATTACATTTCACTTCAGAACAAAGAGGTGATACAGTTCACTTTCAAGACGTAACAAAAAGGAAAGCTGTTCCACATGGGTTACAGACCTTCTTTGCCAACAGCGAATGTAAATAAAGATTCTGCAGTCATGCTGAATACAAAGTGAACTCCTACTTTCCTGCTTTGCTCCTGTGGGAAATGCCTTCACCCACATTATGTGTACATCCCACAGAATTCATGGAAACTGAACAGTTATAACAATAAAATTCAACATTCAAATAAAAGTTTACAAACATCACCACTTTCATTAGTTCTGCATAAGAAATCCTAAAAGTAGTGTTCCTAAAAAGTATTCCATTGGGAGATTCACACGCAGACCAAAAGTTTTGAACTGGATAAAAAGAGCCTTACACAAAATTCATTTTCAAAGCTACATTAAGACTTTTCTTCAAAATAAAAAAATTATCAATTTTTAAAATTATTCAGAAAATATACTTTCAATGATTAATGCTTCAAAAGGCATTTTTAGAAGCCATAGATCATCTAAAGCGGTGGCTTTATCATCTGATTCAAATTATAAAATTTTTATCTGACAGATAGCCAAGCTACTTTAGGGAGCAATGAAAGAAATACAGATCTCCAGTCACCATTTATTTTCTATAAAAAAAATCTTTTGCTCCTTTAATACTTTTTTGAGCTGATGAGGATGCATTGTACCTCAGTGGGTTCGGCCAAGCTAATTTCTGAATGTATCTGCATAGATCTCACTTGAACAAAACTCAAACCACACAGTAGCGTTTCAGAGGCACAGGACTCAAAAATGTACTGTATTCCACTGCACTTGAGCCCAAAGCTGATTCCTTAGCTCACCACATTTGATGTAAACAGCAGAAAAGCTGTGGCGTAGTGTCGCACCATGTCCAGCCATAGCGGGAAGGGTGCCAAGAAACCCTTCATTCTAGAAGCGTCAGCCTTTCGGGTGGAGTGAAAACATTGCAATTCAAAGAGGGTCATGACAGTCTGACCCTCAGGCCATCCGAGGGTGTCTAGGAGGGAATATTTTTCTCACTTACCTGTCGCATCCTGGGGAGGATTAGTCATACACTAAGGTGGAAGAAAAGGAGAATTACTTTTTCCTTTTTCACTGCTTGTGCTTACTTCGTACGCCTATTACAGAGAAGGTGTTGCAAGATCATGGCAAGATCTGTGCACACATCTGTCCTGCATGTCTCATCAAATATAAATACAGGGCATCTACATATATATACACACACACACACACACGCACACACACACGCACGCACACATACACACACACGATGTGGACATGTGTCACTGACTCGTCCAACAAATTCAGAAGTGTCTAGATGTTAACGCTGAACATTTGCCCTATGTGAGTATTTCTCATAAATTTGTATACCAAACATCTATTTCCACTAAATCATCTAGGGGCTATTTTTTGTGTTTGAAAGCGTATATGCGTTTTATGAGACACGCTGGATACAGGGTTGCTCCTCAGTGTTCTGCTAAAGTGACTTCAGTTGTCTAGCATGTTCTGAGTGACCTTATTTGACGATTCTTACCGTGGATTTAAGTGAACATAATTTGTATCGTGCGTGCAGGAGAAACTGGTCAGGGTATCTCAGCTGTGTAACTGTCAGATTGTCAAGTCTGTGACAGGGAGCAGTGTCATCTGTGTGTGAAGAACAATCACAGTACCTTTAGAAGCCCATACCCTTTTGTGGACCATTGAGTCTGAACTCCAGAATTGAATAAATTAGGGTTCTGAAAAGTTTTAAATGATGCCCTTGCTGAACGCAACGTATGTGTAAATGGTAATGTATGTCTTTTATTTTTGCACTGAAACTGTGTGAAGGTATTTCACCAAGTGCTAACTGCGATGAGAAAGGTAATGAGAAAGGGTGAAACTTGAACAGAGGGAATGTCTGAATTTGGTGCACAGGTGAAGAGAGGTCAATGGAGGCTCTGCAGTCTGTAGCACAGTCACAGCTCCTGCACAGAGGTCAAAAGCCAGGTGGAATATGGATAGAAGATGAAAGTCTGTGGAAGTTGCCCCCCCCCCATCAGCAGAAACACACAGACACGAAACAAAGGCACCGCCATGCCAGACATGGGCAATGCACCAGTCAGAGTGGGTTTGCAAGCCTGTCAGCTTTGAGCCACACTAGGCCATGTTCTCAGTGGATGCTGCTGACACACTGTAATAGCTTTGGACAAATCATTTTTCCGATGGGATTCTTACAAAGGCGACTCAAACCCTTCTGCCATTTTGAGTCCCAGTTTGACCAAAACTAACAAGTCATACGGAATATTTGAATAAAAAATAAGCAAATGTGCATATGTGATTGTAAAAACCTGGTGCTGACAGATGGGTAACAGCCTGCATCTAAAAACATGTATACATGCTTTTGAAATAGTGTGATCCACATAGTGCATAATGTATAGAACACACCAATTCATCATTCATCAGAGTCAAATGAAGTTCGGAGTATGGAGCGATCTGATGATGATTAGAATAAAGACATCTGGCTTTCCTGAAGGATAATGGGACAATGTTCATGTCACTGAAACGAAGCAATATTTCAGTTGCTGGAATAACAGCAATTAGTCTGCATTTCATTACTGGATTTTAATTAATAACTATGGAGATTAATTTAAGGATCTCGTGACATCAGTTTCAAACCATATTGTTTGCTGTCAGCGATGTCACACAATATCAGTCTCATCTTCTTAGTGCAGGCCCCACAAACTTACTTTTAGCAGTATAACTAATCCAAATTTGGAGGCGGTGTCTTAAAGGGTTTGAGGTAAAACTTTTAAGGAGATCTGACAATTGTGATTAATAATATTTCCTTCTGCTCAGTGCTAATCCCAGATGAGATCTGATTTCATTAGCAATGAAAATGGAATTACAGGGAATCAGTCTGAAAGAGGCGATTATTACTGTTCGCCAATGCATTCTGATCTCACACATTGATCGCCGGTCACTTTAGACGCTTCTGCTGAGAGCACGCAGAGTGTAGACGTACACACGTACACACACACGCATCAAAGGTTAAGGTAGCGGGGCATAAAGGAACGGCAGTTTGAGGTGGTGGGGGGGCGTGGTGGCACGGCAGGTTCAGCTGGTTCGGCCGGTTGCCGCCCTGCTTGGGATGCCCAGGGGTTCGAGCCCTGCTTGGGATGCCCGGCGACAGACTGGCATCCCGCCCTGGGTGCGTCCCCCCCAGCCCCGTGCCCCACGCCGCCAGGCGAGGCTCCGGCTCACCGCGACCCCGCTCCGGACAAGTGGTTGCTGACGATGGATGGATGGACGTTTGAGGTGTTCATAAAGGGAAAGAGGGGGCAAGGTGACCGAAGAAGGGCAAGGTGACCGACCGTGGAAAGCAGGAATTATTTTGCTCTCTATTCATGTCGCCTAGTATTGAGATCACTACAGTTAAACAGGCCACGTAGTCTTAAATAGTACGTGCAAAGGTACCTGCGTAATTTTTAAAACTCTACAGGTTATGCCCTGCCTCACACCACCTGGTGGGATCCAGACCACTGTGACCCTGCTCTGGACAAGAGGCTATTCATACTGAACCTGTATTGTAAAAGCACATATCTGCACTTCCGAGAAAGATTATACTGTATGCCCATGTATTAATGTTAAAAACATGACTGCAAATTCTATCTTGAAGGTACGTTCAAGTGGAAGGTATACCAGGCGTATGCAGAGGGTACTAGTCTCAGCAGAAATGCTAGCAAATATCTGCCTGCTTCAGCCTATAGCGGTGGAAATGAAATATTACGAGTTGGTCTTAAGGTACAGTAAGGACATGCGCCCACGGAGGGCGATAAACAGTGATAAACAACGCTACGAAAAAATCTCCCCCTCCGCACCACCGCGAACGAACCCCCCCAGACGTTAAAAAAATGTGGCGCTCCTATCAACACCTTTAACTGAAGCGCAAATGAAAAGCGGGTACTGTGCGAGTGTGTGTGTGAGTGTGACGGAGGGGGTACGTTTTGTGTGCGCGCGCCTCGCCTTCCGCGCGGGCTACGATTTGTAGCACCGCCGCCGCCTCTCTGAGGCATTTTCAGAAAACAGCTCGGCTGCTGCATGTGCTGCTAGCCGCTTTGCTGTGTTTAATGGGAAAGGACAGCGGTCAGGGCTGAGTGGATGTGCACCGCGGGGTGAACGGGTTAGCGTGACGTGAGTGCAGCATTCTCCACGGCAGAAAAACAGCAGGCGCACAGCCCCCCCCCCCCACACAACCCCAACCCCAACCCCAACCCCCACCTCTTCGGGGTCCCACAGCTCATCCTGCTTGTCCCCGCACACGGACCGCCTGTCCTACTCACTTCCCCTCTCGACGCGTTCCTCTGCGTCGCTCCCTCGCTCTCCTACATTCTCTCCTCCTCCTCTCGCCCCCTCTCCGAATAATTTATGCGAGACACGTACGTATGTCACCCCCCCCCCGTGCTTCGCTGCTGAGGCGGCGCAGCATCTTTTCGCTGCCTCTCCTTTTCGCACGTGACGTGATGAGAGAGAATATATCTCTGACCACTGTCTGAAAGTCACCGCTGACACCAGAACGGCGGTTCTTGCTGCGCTTCAGGGGTCGGTGTTGTGTTATTGCCCTTATTTCAAGATGCCATGGTGCGCAGGTAGTGCGGTATACAGCACGCCTCGCAAAGCAGCGGCGGAAAAGCCTCTGGGCGTGTTCATTCTGTCCTTCCCCATCCCGCAGCCAGCTGTGCCTTTCGGCTATTCCTGCCCCGCGCCGCCACCCCCCGTTTCCTCATCGCTGATTTGCACAGACAGGACAGAGCGTTGCCCCTCCCGCCGCAGTCCGCAGCAGCCGCTGTGCCTCCCTGTCCTCCTGCCACCTGTCATTCCGATCGCGCTCGAGCTCCACTGCTCCTTTTCTCCATCGGGCGAAGCCTTTCCACGCATGGGCCTCCTTCTGCCCTGTTAGTTACACTGCGGCGCTCCCGTCTCACATCCCTGGCTCCTCTCTTTCGGGCCCAGGAGGGACAGGCTTTCGATGCAGCCACCCAGCTATCGTTCCAGTTTACTTGAATAAAAATTATGTGTCATAATTGCCTTGGCATGGTTGTAAACTTGCATCGTAAAAGCTTCTTTATTCCTTAAGGAAGAGCGCGAAAGCGGACACGCGGCGCAGTAACTCTGGATGAAGTACTGCTGAACGTTTAGAAGGCTTAGTGAAAGGGCCGTTAGGACCAGGGACGTGTCGGAGCTGTGCGCACATCCGCACGATGCCACTTTGTCTTTCAGCAACGTGTTGCTGCTATTCCTGAGGGGTGACCACCACCTGAGCGGCTACAAGTATTTGCTCATCAAACTGGGTACCTGCCTTACATCACTTCCATTTATTTAAACGAATTAACTTGTCCTTTCCGCTAAAGTGCAACGGATGAACACAAACAAACGGAAGTTAGAGTCAGAGCGTGTTAGATCCACTATGACATCATTTTGCTTTTATACATGATGACCTCATGCTGCCAGGCTCCAGCCTGTATCTCATTTCTACCACAGTAGGCCCAGTTTATTAAATCACTTGCTTTTTGTTTTGCCATTTCACAGCAACACTGGCACCCTTGGCGAAGGGGAGATAATAATGAGGTCATCGAAGGCACTCCCAAAGGCTGTCCCATCCCCGCTCTGCCATGGCTGCACCCGTGTGCCGCTGTGCCGCTGCACTGTGCGTTCGTAGCTCCATGTCTCATGGAAGGCAAGGTGGCCCAGTTCGCCTTTATACCTCCTCGCACTCATAATGGTAGCACACAACCATCTCAATTCATATTTCGTCTGCAGGACTCCAGATTTATTGGATCGTTTGTGCTACAGATTACAAACAATTCTGGTAGTGAATCTGATAATGTATCACGAGAAGGATTAGACTACTGATTATTGATTATTACTGGTTATTAGTAGCTTCAAAGGGTGAAAATTTGGTATTGAGAGACGTTCCTTTCTAACATGAACTACGTTTAATTTGAGCTTTAACTTATTGGATCGTTAACATGTTTCTGCACGAAGTGTGGTTTACATTCAGAGCTGCGCACGAAGACAACCCATCAGGTGCCTTGATGAAAGAGAAAGTGCTTATTTTTTTATTTTTCTCAAAGACCCATATGCTGGTTCCCATCGAACAAAAGTTAGTTAATTAAATGCACGGAATAAAAAGCTGTCAGGCAGAACGTCTCCGCTGAACTTTGCCCAAGCAGAGAGGCGCATGCAGGTGTGACCGTAACGGTTGCATCAACATCACACCAGGAAGGAGGTCAATAAAATCACTTCTGGTTCAATTTTCTAGAGCAGCACTGCAGGGCTAGGAGGAATGGTGCAAGTCTGACCGTGAGTTCTCCTCTTACGTATGTTAGAGTGTGTGTGTGTGTGTGTGTGTGTGTGTGTGTGTGTGTGTGTGTGTGTGTGTGTGTGTGTGTTTGTGAGAGAGAGAGAGAGAGAGTGTATTTGAGGACTAAAAGGAAAATAACATCTGAAATGCTGCAATGACTGCAGACTGAATTAAAGGTAATATGCCATCCCATGAAGAGAGTATTGCCGATAAACACCAGAGATCATAAATTAGACCCCTCCCTCCACCACCCCCAGAACCTACATCTCCGCCCCCCAACCCCCACCCCCCACAAACTGGGGCATGAGGATGTAGTGCAGGTCAATAAAAGCAGTTCCCCTGGAATACCTAATTACAGTAAATTGCACTGGTCTTCAAAGCACATTTTATATCCCTGCCAAGGTGAACCTGGGTTATTGCCGTTCCCCTGATTCTTCTGCCTAAGAGGCTGCTGGTTGGTGGCTGGTAGATTAATGATTTGCTTTCTGTCAGCCCTTTTCCATTTTCTTGCTCCCAGTGTGTACATAACAGATACGCACGGACTGGGGAGATGGAGCTACATGCACTGCCATACTGTCACTATAACTTCAGCGCTTGAAGGGATCTGACCACATTGTCTTCTTCACTCTGCCTCTTAGCGTACTGACTCATTTTGTGTTTTCATCTGCTGTTATACCATTCTCTCTATTATTGTAAGTAATGGTAACATGTTAGCTGTCTAACACATATGTAAGAGGCTGCTAATTGAAAGGAAACTAAGAAATGGGAAAATTCTGCACAGGTAGCTAGATTTGCAGCCTGTATCCTCTGCTACACATCACAAATGAAAGAAAATTATTTGAAGGGGGAAAAATTGTATTCCACGATAATACGGTCAAAAAATAAGAGCAATAAAAATAATACATATCCCAAACACAATTCTTCACAATGCTAGACATTTTCGAGCAATTTTAATATTTCCATAAAAACGGTACTTTTGCTAATGCTTATGCGTCCAGGCACACCCATGTATCAATAAAGGATGACTTTCCCTTTCAGAAGAAGTGACATTTTTGGCCTTGAAAACCTGTTATTGTATTGCCTCTAGGACAGGCTGCCTAAATGAGCTCTGGTAACCATGGTTACCTCCCTGGAGATGCAAGCACACTTGTTTATCTCTGGCCAGTGTACACGCTCGAGCCGCTCTGTCTGCACGCCGAAACAGATGTGAGATCCCTGTTGGAGCCATTATTGATCCAGCGTCGGAGTCATCTTTTCCGCAGCCTCCAAGAGATGTGGCTTGAAATGTCAGCCCCGTTCAAACCGCACCTGCCCTAATAAAACGCAAATAAAAGAGGAACAGATGAACAAACCAATGGCTAGTGGCCATTTTGACAGGACCATGAATAATTGGGCAGACATTACTTGGGAATACCTGAGAGGTTACCAGCAGCGATCGCCCTCCTAAAAATAGCGCCTGTTTCATGCCCAGTTGTCCCACTGGACCCAGCAGGCCTGTTCTCTGCAGTCTCTTTCCATACCGTTGGCCTATTTCACCAGTGCTCTGTGCCGCATTCATAATAAGACTCCTTTATCGTTGTCTCCCCCGCTACGCTTCAAACTGCCTGGCAACCGACCTGGAACACCGCTGTGCATGCCCTCCAAGAACAAAGAAACATCTTACCGTCAGGTGTCACTAATATCGCCTTCCTGTCAGACATGAAACTGCAAAAATACCTCCATAATTCGGTTCTTCTGTGCGCTTCCACCCATTTCAGCCCATCATGGCTGTCATTTGTGAAATGACACTAATGCCGTGGTGCACGCGTGAATTCCATTCACTGCGCCTCACTCAGATTGCTCCATACCTACACCACGAGTAATAAATAACTTGGCCCAGCAACTGGCTCTAATATGCATACAAATTGGGAAAGGGGGTGATGCTGAGTGTCTCTTAGCAGGGGGTCTATTAGTTATTCCCAGGACCCGCACTGCGGAGGTTGGGGGGCGGCTTTCACCATCAACCACAAAAATTCTCTCCTTTGTTATGTGCACTCCCCCCGTCTGCTATCTATAGAGCGAAGCAGCTAATTGTGCGTGCCTTGGCGCGGCAAATGAGAAATGGTTTGCCTGTAATGCGGCCCACTAATAAATGCTGGCTGGAGGTGAGAAGGAATCAATGGGCTTGCGGCGCGTGTAGCTTCCAACCAGCACCGCACTAAAGGCGCCCTTGAGTGACTGATGGCGCTCTCGTCGTCCCACGCTGCCAACAGACAGCCAGCGGCACCGGAGGAGGTGCGAGTGTTGGCGGGCAGGGCCATTAGTCCCAATGTGCTGCCGTCGTTAGGCCGAGCCGGAAGGTCACGCAAGGGGAAATAAACAAGATGGACGCTTAGTTGCCGCCGCAAAGGGAGTCCGTTTTTCACCGTGCCCGAGACCCTTCGCAGAAATAAATAACGCGCGAACGTGTCTCCGCGTTGCGGTGCGCTCGCGACGCCGCGCAGCGGCGTGTCGGCGGTTTCGGCTCGGCGCAGAGCGCGGCGTAACGGAGGAGCGAGACCCGTGCCTGTACGTGCGAGGGAGAGCAAGTGTGCCGAAGCGGGGGAGGGCAGCTGTTTTTCTTGGAGGTATTGTGGCACACCTAGCAGGGGGGATACTGTGTTCCCGAGTGTGAGAGCTGAGAGACTGTAATGAGCAGACATATGTGGGAGGAGTAGCCATGGCAGCAGGAGCAGCTGCTCAGGAAGAGGAAAGATTAACACTTTGTCCGACTACGGCCACTCCCACTCCTGCTGCCCGCGGCCACTCCTGCTTACTCTCGCCGTGCGGCCACTCCCACTTTCATTGTCCGCAACCACTTGCGCTCGCCGTGACCGTTTCGCCACCCCCCCCCCCCCGCTTGCTTGCTCCGTCTGCAGCTACACCCGCTTGCTCTAGCTTTAGCCACTTCCTCTCGGACGGAGGGGAGAGCAAAACCTGCAGTTCACTAGTTTCCCACAAGCAGAAAAGGCCTTTTCCTTTCATCAGTGTGAAACCAGTTTATTTTCATATATATGCAGATGAGAGCGCCTGTGAAATGGTCCAGGGAGAGAAAAAATCCTGCTCTGCCTCCCAGGTACTAGCTAGTGAAATTCGTGCGGCTGGCTGGCAGAGCCTACGTGTGACTGAGGGCCCAATGAAAACCCCGACTGCAGATTGGTGATAATCGGTTCAAGCTCACTTTGCAGGTGAGCGTTGCCACTCATCTCGGTCGCTGCCGTTTTCTTCTCCCTCCCCTTCTGTCCTTTCATTCCTCCTGTTGCCGCGCCGCGCGCTCCGTGCCACATCCAGAGATAGCGAGCAGCTGACGCAGCCCCGAGGCCCCGAGCCCCGCTGTCTCCGCACGGCTGTTCATGCGCTCCGCTCAGGGAATTCGCAGCCGCGGCCGCATAATACGTTTTCACACTTTAACAAGATGCGCTCCTTTGAATTGCGTTTCAAACACGTTCCGATGCTTCGCGTGGTCTGAAGAGAGACATCCTGTAATGTTTTGGATCCGTTTTTTTTTTTTTCCGTTTTGTGCAGACCAAACCGGTTTCGGCGTCATTAAGTCGGCGTATAAGCACGTTTTATTGCGGATTTATAAAATGAGATTTTTAAATAACTATTGACAGCTGCGGTTAGTGGATTCACGCCTGCGTTTCATCGTAGCAAAATGTCATTATGGGACATTTTTATTGTTGACATCACAGATGTGTTTCCATGATAATGCTTTAATATCAAAAAACTTTGCGTTATAAGAGCCGGTGGTTTAAATGCAGACATTTTGCATGATTAAGATTCAACTGAATGAAAGCTAAATATGGCAAAAAGACTATCTAATGCAGCTACCTATTAGCTCCTTTGCTGAAATAGGTCCATGCCTGTGATGCGTCCTTGTCCAAAATAAACCCAACAATCTCAAAAAATACATGAAATTACTAAAATAAGAGCTGTACCATTTTGTACTCATTATCTGTTCTGATGCTGAAAGTAATTGTATTCATATTGTATACTTGATCCAAATATGGTTTCATTTTCTTCACTTTTCTACGATACACTTGTCATTATAGGAGAAGGAGAAGAGCAGAGTAGCATGAGAGGAGCAAGTTCAGCTGGATTCTTAGGATATGAATCGTTTCTGTGAGGTTTTTGTGGTGCATCGAGAACAAATGTGTTTGGTTTATTTTTACCAGTTTTCGTTGCTGAGTTCACTCGTATTCACTGCGGTATAAACACGATCATTATGAAAAGATTCAATGATGTCATAGATTTGATTGAAAGAACTTGGTAGGTATCAGCCATATATCCTTGATAGATGTATTTCAATGGCACTTGTTATTGTAACTGTGAGAGCAATTATTTGAATTCAGATGCAATTCTAGGATAACCTGTATACTGAGGGGAACACAAGAGAAGAACTGTGAACTTACACTGAAGTGGGTGAAGTGACTCAATATTTATCTTACATGTACCGCTATGGCATTTCACATAGGTCCACTGCTACCCCCTCCTAAGACATCATTGTTTGTTGGAGAACATTCCCTTTATTCTGCAAAGTCGCTCCACACAACAGCATTTCTTTGACCTTTTTCAGGACTAGTTTAAGTATGGCAGCAGCATATTACCTGTACTGTACGGGTAATTTGAGCTATAGAGGAGATTAAAGTTGAATTAAGAAACGAAAGCCATTTAATTGAGAAACCAGAGTCAATTAGGGCTTTGCCTAATAAAACACAGGTTTGCCATTTACATAGGATGTGCTCAATATGAGCGAGAGTGGGAGTGGGATTCAGGTCCTCCGTTCATCAGCAATGAACACAATCCTCTATAAACCATGTCGGCTTTACTGTGTTCCACTCATTTACAGTTGTGAGAAAAAGTTTGTGAGACCTTTGTAATTATCTGGATTTCTGCACGAATGGCTCCTAAAATGTGAATTGATTGCCATAATAATAAATAAAGACTCTTATTTAACAAACAACACACACTATTTTACATTTCTATGTCTTTATTGAACAAATGATTTAAACAGTTATTGTGTGATTGACAGAAAAAGTATGTGAACCTCTAGGATAATGACATTTTCAAAAGGGAATAGCTGGAGTCAGGTATTCCAATCAGTTCAGCCGATGGTTTGACCTGCCCTGCTGTTTAAAAAAAAAAAAAAAAAAAAAAACACATCCAGTTTTGGACTTTATTCAATATTTTGACTGAGATGAGTATCATATCACATTTTCAGAGCCGATCATGCAGAAATCCAGATAATTCCAAAGGTTCACTAAATGTTTCTCATGACTCTATGCATTCCGATCTCAGGGCCTTATTTTCCAGACCTGGTCAGACCACTGCCTACCGACTAAGGAGAGGTATCGAGATAAAACTGTGCCATGTGCCAATTGTGGGTTGTTGTGCTGAGCCTCGTATAATTAGACAGAACGTGTGTGTCCCATCCCATCAGAGTAACTGCAACAGCATCAGTCATCAGTGCAGGCACCAAAAGTATTGTAGTGCTTGACAATAAGACAATAAGAGAGAAGTGCAAAGCGACATACTGTACAGAATATTTGGAATTAATAGGACTGCAGGTTTGTAACCCCCTCAAGCCCCCCCCCACCAGCAATGTAGTAACACTGCCATCTGTAGGTTTACACTGGTCACTACATTACAGGTACTATTCGGTTAACACTAACTTAGTACGCGCCATTAAGGTATAAAAATTTCTGTGTTAAAGCCACCATGCAAGACCCTTATATTTTACACCAGTGTACCAGAGGCAGCGAAACTGAAACATTTGTGACAGCAGCTTAAAAAAAAAGTTACATGAAGTTCACCATATCTGCAGCCACATTCACAAAAGCTGATGTTACACTGCGTCGTGGCGCTTCTCGCTTTTCTCAGCAGCACATATTGCAAAAATTGCACCCATACGAAGTGTGGTATGGTTACAGTCATGCTACCAGCGGTTGCATGCAGTTTTAAATACTGCAGTGTTGTCATGGCAGCTTGGAGGGATGAGAGGTGCCACACAGGAAGGGAAGAGGGAAGGATCGATGCTGACAGAGAATAATTAAAAGAGGAAGATGAAGGATTGGGGGAGAGCGAGAGAGAGGCAGTGATTGGTCTGCATTGCCTAATTAGGGAAAGAGAGGCGACGAGGCAATGAGCAGGAACAAAACACAGTATGCCTCACAGCAAGGAATAAACAGCCTCGTGCTTATGAACGCACAAAGGTGTGTTGCGTGCGCAGGCAACAACGTTACAATCACAATGTGCCGCAAATGAGGAACATCTCAGCAACGGCAGAAGGAGCGGAGCGGAGGTCCTGCAGCAGTGGTATTCACATAAAAGCCCGAATTCCCTTTGCTTCGCTCAGGCGTAGGACTGAAAGCCTCCGCCTTCGCCAGCACTTTCATTTTGTAATGGAAAACTGTCCCGACAAAACGGTTACCCAACAAAACAACTGGGCTGTAGAAACATCAGTCAGTGTAAAGAGGTGGAACATTTTTGGCCGCGTATCGGTCCTCTAAGATAGAGCACAAAATGTGTGCGCATGCTCTTTTAAACAATTATATGATGTCCAAAGTGGTTCATCTTGACCAGCTTGTACTGGATACACAGTCCACCCGGACATGGTGGAAAGTAACAAACTAACTGCATTTCACACTCATACGTCTGCATCTAAGTCTCTCTTTCTGCTAATGTAATGCACACGTTGTATTTCCTCTGAGATGTACGTCACTTTGGAGAAAAGCGTCTGCTAAATGAATAAATGTAAATGTAAATATAGGAAGAATATCCTGACTAGTAGAATGCAGTATGTCGCAGGTATCAATGTTTTTCTATTCCATGCCAAACTCGCACATGAGATAGAAACTGGGTTTAAATCAAGAGATCCATTTCTGTATTTCTTCCACTTCGATATTCAGAAGTAAAGGACAATTATTTTAGTATAGGCAGAATTTAAAACATCCTGTGGAACATAGTGGTTAAGGTCCTTGCAAAAGATTATTGAAATATGATCCAAAGAGGACTTATTAAAGAACTCTTGACCAGGGGACATAACACTGAATGGCTCTGGTAAGCCTATCAGTCTATATATATGGGTAAAGTTCTTACTAACTAACTTATTTTTATTGGACTGATATTGTAAATTTAAAAAGAAAAAACATTGCTTTCAACTGCCAAGTGTTTTCAGGCAATCTATAAAAGTACTTGTTTAAACCAAGGAATGTTGTCTTTTATTTCAAAACCTAATCTTCCCTAGCGATTCAGTGTGAGGTAAGGACTGATGTCGCTGAGGATGGACAACAGCATTCAGAAGTCGTTATTTTGTCTGTAACGCATTACAGCGTTTTGGTGCTGCGCAAGCAGAAATTTGAGCTCACTCTCACTGAATGAGTTCTAAATCATGTTGACGATAGAGGGAAGCTTTACGAAATATTCAATGCTAAAATGAAACAAGACGTAATGACACAACATCTTTCTGTGGGGTGTTTCAAGGCGGAGTCCTAGATTTTCAGTGAGGTGGTTACCGCATATATTTATAAAAAATGCAGGCTAATTAATTGCAGAATGAAGAGATCAAAGGGTGGAGAAAACTTGTCAAAACAGGAATGGTGAGCTGCTGACTTACAGAAAGTGCAATTTTTCAGGCAGTGAGAGAAGCCATGGGATGAGGACAAGTAGAAGGTGAGCTGTAAGCCCCTACACAGTAACTGTAACCTCTAGAAGGAGGCTGTTGTGCATACCTGTCACAAGCATTTACTGTACCACGTAACTGGTTCAGGAAAGGCATCTGCGCTGGTTTAGGAGCAGGAAATGTGGAGGGAACCGTGAATCCTTCAGGACCAAATAAACACGAAAAGCATCCATTACGATCACAAAGTTAGAAACTTCGAAGTTGGGTCTTACAGTTCTTCAGTTGAATGGAGGACAGCAAATAGTCAAAAGTTCAAAATCTAGCCTCGTACCGTATTTATTTTTGGAGAACCTTCTACATTGAATCAGCCAAGGCACCTAAATAAGGCTTCGGGTTCGCTAAGTCTTTAGTACACAGCAAAGAATGTGGACTAAATGCCGACAAGGCCTAGGAAGGGTCTGCTGTTTGTACCCAAAGACATTTGATCGTCATGCAGTGTCTTTTTCGTGATGCATTCCCAATATAGCTGCGACTGTTATACAAGCTACGCTTTCTAGAGGAACAGCCTGACCCACTCTAAGCCTTAAAATGTGTTTGCTACCGTCTAAGACTCACAAATCCTCTTTATCTGGTAATAAATATATAATTAAGCATATACTTATACTATATACGGTTCAACTATAAAATAAAGAGCGCGAAAAACAATCATGTTTCACATGACCAGAATTTAGCATCAATTTTTTGTGTGTGTGTGTGTGTGTGTGTGTGTGTGTGTTTTTTTTTTAAGCAACAACATACTAATGCACTTCATCATACAGTAAGCCATAGACTTTGAAAACTTCACAACTACAAATGAATGCGATGCCTCATAATAATATATAAGCTCCAAGGGTATTAGGGGCTAGTCTCTTCTATTGGTTGACCGGCCCACAGGAGACTAGCAGCTTATTGCATTAGCTCTCTTGTTTCTGTTACAGCGGACTGAATGCTGGCATGAGCTTTGCTCAGAAGCGCTGACGTTTTTTTCAGCTCTCAGTGGAGACTCTGTTCTGTACTCTTCAGTGCCTTCCTGCCGGTCTGCATTACACTGCAGATTGAAATGTCATGCCTCGGTTCAGACCATTCAGGTCAGACTGTCTGCGTCACTCTCCCCATCCCTCTCTCCGTCTCACTCTCCTTCTGCATGAGAGCACCCTTGCGGGGAGTATAAGCCAACCCCAGCTCAGTGAAACGTTCAGCCCAAAGGCAATTTGAACATGTTTAAGTATCCGCACTGGGTGCAATTTTGAGTACATGGGAACAGGTGCAGTGTTCTGGTTGATGGTTCATTCTGCCTGCTTGTCGGACTGTCCTTTAATACCTTCAAATCAGGTTTGTTTGCATCTAAGTAGTTGGGAGTTGGGAGTAAATGCTCCACATGGCAGTGGAAATGTCAGGGCTCACATATCTAATCATACAATGATCCTGTGAAAGTGGAAAGATGAAATATAAATTGAAGGTGAGAGTAAACAGCTTCCATCAGCACCAAAGTAAAGTATTGCAAAACTGCAGTTCTTCTATAATGGGGCAACTGGTACCGTAGTGGTAAGAACTGCTGCCTTTGGACCCCAAGGTTGCAGACTGGAATTCAGTCTCCAGGGGTTATACCTTTGAACAAGATGTTTGCCCTTAAATTACCCAGCTGTAAAAATGGATGAATATTTGTGGGTAGCTTACTACTGTAAGTCACTTTGGAGAAAAGCCCCATCTAAGTAAATAAATGGAAATGCAAAGCCTTGCATATCTATACCTGATAGATGCCTTACTTCACCAAACAGATCTCTACAAATTAGTGATAATCAAAAAAGTGCATCACGAACTAACTGTACTTTGCAATATAAGTGAATGAAAAAGGCACACTGCCTATGAAGTATAAGAGCTGGAAGCTGTTTGCAGTGGAGCCAGAGTAGCAACAACCCTGCACGCGTTAATAGCGTATACATTTTATAAATGGCTACATGCATAACACATCATGTATGGAAGGTGTGGGCAGATCCGTGCTTTTGCTGTGGGTGGATGCTGGAAGTGTTGAAGCTGACAGGCAATGGTAAAACAAGCAGGTGGATCACAAGCCGGTAATAATTTCCTACACCTTTGGGGACTCAGCGGTGACCTTGACGAATAATGAGAATTGAAGATAAATATCAAGGCAATGAAATAATACGTGAACAATACGTGAACAGCGCGTAATTCGAAAATATAATGAATGTAATAATGGAACAAACGTTTTCGCTTCAAGTATGGAAGATTGCTAAACTGTAAAATGTTTTCAAAAATTCAAGCACCTGCCTGAAAAGGTCATGCACATGTCAAAACATCAGTGACAGGACCACATGCAGAGCGGAGCACCGGGCTATTTTCGAATCACACCCATCTGCTTTGGCGAGTGTCATAAAGGAGAACTGCAAAAATGTAAACATGTGGAGGAACACTCAGGGTGCATTTTTGGCAGACAAATGCCAGAGGAAAGAGAAACCCTGCCAGCGATTGCCAGGTGGATGATTAGATCAGGCCAGGGCAGTAGCATTCAACGCATGCCAAATGATGTAGCATACAGCGGAACAATCAGATCCGCACCTCTATCGCCGTGTCCGCGGGCATAGCCGCTTCATTATTCAGCGGCACGCTGTGACGTGAGGACAAGAGCTGGGTGCTTAAACAAGGCTGCTTAAGGGAAAAGGCAGAGCAGCTGTACTCCAGCTCACTATATGGCTGCCATTACTGGACAAGTATGTTCACACCTGAGTGTAAATGGTTTACAAGGATACGCAAGTACAAGGTATATCTATATGTATGTATGTACAGTATGTATATATGTATGTATCTATCTATGCGTATATATATTTATATATTCATATTTAAATATGCATGTGTACATACAAAGGGGGCACGGTGGCGCAGCAGGCTTCGCCAGGTCCCGCTTTCTGGCAGGTCTGGGGTTCGAGTCCTGCTTGGGGTGCCTTGCGACGGACTGGTGTCCTTGCACTCTGCGTTGCCGGGTTAGGCTCCGGCTCGCTTCAACCCCAGTTGGAACAAGCGTGTACATACATACATATATATATGCATACAGTATACAAAAATGGTTTTTTGTTTTTGATTTGTAACCATAGCGTATCATGTTTGAAGAAGACTTTGATAATGATGAACATTTCTGCGCATGGTGCTTCAATTACTCTTGCTGAAAAAAATTGCCCTTGCTGGTCATGGGCAATTTTTTCAGCAGGTCATGGGGTTGTTCTGGTAGCATTTCCGGCTTTGTACAGTGTAAAAATATTAGGGGCTTTAAATATGCAAATTAGACCGTAATATATGTTTGTGAAACATATGTACATTTTTTTGTCTAATTTTTCAGTGTTAAAAAAGTTAGATGGTATGAGTATGTTCTGTTGTTAATGACGAAGCATGAGTGTGTAAATCTGAAAGGCATCCTAAGGTTGCTAATGTTTAAGGAAACAGTTGTGATCAGAAAAACTAAAATTTCAATCTTAAGAACAACCTTCAGTCAAAAGGGCTTCTTCCATTCTGAGGTGTCAAAAGGAAAAAGAATTCTCTCTCTCACACACACTGTCTGAACTGCTTGTCCCCTTTGGGGTCACGGGGAGCCGGAGCCTACCCCGGCAACACAGGGCATAAGGCTGGAGGGAGAGGGGACACACCCAAGGCACCCCAAGCGGGACTCGAATCCCAGACCCACCAGAGAGCAGGACCCGGTGTAACCCACTGTGCCACCGCGTCCCCAGAAAAAGAATTGAATAGGAATAAATACTAAAATATAATCGGAGCACTTTAAAAACTTACACTAAGCACTTTGTTTTGTTCCTTGTTTTTTTTTTTTTTTTTCAGAGCGCCCTAGACGAAGTCATGCAGTCTTTCAGAGAACGGAGCTGTTTCCATGGTAACCAGCACTGCTACCAGCAGGGGCCCTATGAATTATCACGCCTTGAGAATTACAGACATCAGCACAGCCAGACCAGACAAGGCTATGAAGCGCACTCACTTGCAGTGGCACCATCGGCGGCAGCAGCAGGCAGTGTCGCCAAGGATTGTTATAGCCAGCCGGCCTATCCAGGCTATGGCAACAGCTCTGCCCAGGCTGAGAAGCAGTACAAAGGAAGCAAAATTTCAAGCCAGCATCTGCAGAGCAGTTATGGTAGCCATGCTGGCCCTGCATACTCCAGTTCATACATGACAGAAGGTCATCTTCAGCAGAAGTGGGAGGATTCTCATCTGCCCCAATATGAGCAGGACATGCTGGGCAGATTAGAATCAGCAGATGGAGCAAGGGGTAGTGCGTCTCAATATCTATCACAAAATTTGATTAGCATTCCCAGAGTCAGTGTCCTCTTGTCACACAGTCCTCTGGTCCGGTCTACACCAGCCACCATCAACAAAATCTCCCACAAGACACTTCCCCAGCCCCTATGGCATACACTCATGGCCAAATGCATTTTCCCCAGCACTCACAGTCTCTCTCAACATCCACACCTTCATATGCGGAGAAATGTAACCCCACATCTCACTGTTATAAGAACTACGGCATGGCACCCAACTCTCAGTACAGTAGGCACATCATGAACAGCAACAGCCTCAAGCAAAACAGCTACAGAACACAGAACATCTATGTATACCAGCAGCCACCTTCAAGACCTGGATATGAACAGCAAGCCCCTTTGCAGGGAATATCCAACAACCAAGAAAACCTTTCAAAATATCAACATTTTAACCAACAGCCACAGAGTTACTGCCTTTCTGAGCTCTCCGTAAGATCACCAGAGCAGTACTACCAGAACTGCAGTCCCAGCTCCAGCCACTCACCTGCTAGGTCTGTGGGTAGGTCTCCCACATACAGCTCAACCCCATCGCCCTTAATGGTTTCTTCAGAGACTTTTCAATACAGCCAACCCCCTATTACATCAGGGACCTCTTCCTCTACAAACCTGCGAGAGCAGGGCTTACATATGCCACAGAAATCTCATTCATCTCCCAGTATTAACCACAAGGCCTCCAGCTATGCAGGTTCATTGAAAGACAGATTCTCAGAAAAGCTATTGTCCAATCCAAGCCTGTGGAGCCTTAATGCTCTAACATCCCAAGTGGAAAATATTTCCAGCAATGTCCAGCAGCTACTGCTGTCTGAAGCTCTAATGGATAATAAAAAGAGCAGTAAAAGGAGCAATCCCAAACAAGGAGAGAACTTTAAGGATCAGCTAAATAGTGTTGATGACGGGTTGTGTTCTGAAAATCTCCACACGGACCTTGTCACAGAAGCATTCGGAACCTGCCAGACCATCCACAATGAGGGAGGAGACGCGGGATGCCCCATCACTTCTGAAGGTCAAACAGACAGGAGTTATTACTTCTGCAACCAAAGCAGGAACCCAGTGCCAACTATTAACAATTGCCAGACATCACTGAATGCAGTTTCTTCCTGTTCCCTAACCTCATCTGCTGATATTTTGGAAAAGTCAGACATATCTAGTGTGAATATTCCCCAGATTGGAGACAACTGCAATACCTTGCTGAAGAACGCTGGAGAGGAGAATTCTGGAAATGACAGCGTTCGCAGCCCACTAAGTCAAGAGCAGAGGCCTGCAGCAGACATTGCAAATACAAAGGATTCAGTGAAGGAGGACTATGAGGAGACATCCTTGCTAGAAAAATCACCTGAGGAGGTTCACAGTGACACATCTAAAGAAAAGTTGGCCACAACTTGCAATGACCAGGCTGATGACACGAGCAAACAAATAGAATGGGCAAGCAATGAAAAATGCCCATCTGAGGATTTTCAGAGGAGTCAAGTTGTGACCACTGAAAGCTATCCCAGTGAATTTGAAGAACAACTATATCATGAAATTGAACAAGTTTATGGTACTGGAATGCATTCTAGCGAGGCATCTGACATCAAATGCAATAGAGATGTGAACTCAAATTCTGATTCAAATAGGAAAAGTGGTCCATTAGTGTGCAAAGATGAAACTTTAACCAGTAAAGGGAATAACTCAGATCTTCCACATTTAGGCTCTGGGAGTGATCCTTTTGAAGCAAACGTTTCTGCGGCTACACACGAGAACCCATATGAGGAGCAGCAGTCAGTTCTTCCCAGTCAGACCAGTGAAGCTAGAAAGGAGAAGGAGAGTTTACTGGCTTTGGAGGAGGTCATAAATAATGAAACGCTGTTGCAACCTGGAGACTTGTGCAGCTCAGCCGACGACCAGGCAAACAAGTCACAAGACGAAGCCGCAAAAAACACAATGCACGCGAGTTCTGAAAGACAGTCATTCATTCGCGACATTGCACCTCCAATACACTCTGCGAAGACAGCCTTCTCAGTGTTTAATGAGGAAGGAACACCTCTGTCCCAGTCAAGGGACCACATTGATCGACGGGATGCTGCAGAGCTGGAGCCTGACTCCCCTCAGCTACCAGGCAAGTCAATAATGCACTCAGCACCTTCCTGGGCTGACACTCCACCTTCCCCGAAGAAAGGTGATGAAGAAATCGATCCCGAGATGAGCTGTGTGAGTGCAGTGACACCTTCAACCAAATCTGAGCCAATGGCTCCATCTGCAAACCTTAGAGCAATCAACAGAAGGCATGCGCGAGGGAGGCGACGCCAGTCTCGAATACTAATGCATACAAGTGCTGGAATCACGAGGATCTCAAGTGTGGAACGGAAGGGAGTTACAGGAGCTCCTCAGGAAATCAGTATGCCACCTTGTAAAACGATCGTTTTGGCAGAACAGAAACCGGTAGCTCAGAAAGACCTCCCCTCCCAGACTTCCACTCTTTTGGCAGAGAACTTCCCATCTAGGATGTGCACTCGCTCTTTTACCGCAATGGCCACACACAGCCTGTGTCTCCATTTGAAAAGGGAGCGAGGTCCAAAGCCCTCTCAGCACTTTGCCGACAAAGACTCTCTGGATCATTCCGAGAGCTTAATTTCTAAGATCAAATGGAAAAAGCAGAAGGGGCCCAAGACAGCAATCCTCGGTCACACAAAGGGTAGGAAGGGTCTGAGTGAGATCATGCACCAAGATGAAAACAAGGATACCACTTTGTTTTTAGCTCCGCTTGTTAAGGACCAGAAACCTATGGTACTGAGATCCAGAAAACAAGCTCAGGAGAACCCTCTGAAAGAAAAAGGGACAGAGAAAAGGACAGTGTGCAATCTAACCAAGGCAGTGAAAGACATGAAGAAGCCGGAGGAGGCTTTTCTAAAAGATCAGAGCTTCGTGAGTTCCAAGCAAAACCTTTCCTCTGCTGACCGCAAAAGTGTCTACAGAGCCTTGATTAGCAACTCAGATGAGAAGAACGAACCCACCGTTAAGAGAAAATCTAACTGTCACCCCATAGTGCCAATAAAAAAGCAAAGAGTAATGAAATCAAGCAAACCTGACAAGCTACAGTCTCCTTTAAAAACAAACCTCATGAGAGTTAAAGCTTCCAAGAAGAGGTTCAAGCGAGGAGAGCATTTCAAATTATCATTAAACAGCTTTCTTACCAAAGATCCCTCCCCTGTTAATTTGAGTGATGTCCCTTGCTTACCTCCTCAGTATCCTGCCAAAACAAAGTATTTGCCTCCAAGGAAAGGCAGAGGCTTAAAATACGAAGCAATGGTTCAAAAAATAACATCGCCAGGGTCAAAAAAGCATAACTTAATTGTTCAGTTCGAGAATGTAGTGGAGAATTTGACTAAAAACTCCACATCGCAGGCTACAGAACAAATAAAGACGGAACAGGCTACAGAGAAGGTGTCAGAAGACAGTGGAATTTCACAGAACCCCATGGTAATGCAGGACACAGCATACGATAAAGCTCCCGAGGTTAAAAAGAGAAAGGGGGGACCTGAGGATCCACCCGATGTAGTGTCTGGCACAGGGAGTCTTGCAGTTAGCACCCCAAGAGTGGCCAAGCAAAGAGCTATCAAGAACAACCATGAAATGCATTTGAAGCAGAGGAGGAGCAGGAAGAAGAGCTTTGGCCAGCCGCAGAGCACAGCGGGGCAGGAGCCACCAGCAGCCACTGCACACACCCACAGCCCCGATCAGCAGGAAGGCAGCGCTCGGACCTCCACTGAGCCTACCAAGTGCGCGAAGGGGAAAGCTAGGTTGCCCTCCACAAGGAAGACATCTTCGAAAGCACTGGGAAAGAAGAATAGCGTGAAGCAAAAAGCGACATCCAACAAAAGAAACAAAAGGTACTCAGATGCTCTCAAGCCAGCCAAAAATGGACGTAGAATTAAGATCAAACACAGAAAATTATCGACTTTGTCAAGAGTGAAAGAATGTCCTAAGACTACCTTAAAACGTACTTGGTGCAAACTTGCTAAAAACGAAAGCGTACCTTTATTCAGCCCGTATGTGCACATTGACGGAACAGAATACTTCTCCTCTATATGTATCATCAACAGGCCCGAGGAGGAACGCCTGCTCTTTGAGACCAGGAAAAAGACCTCTGCCAAGATAGCGAATCCAGCTGCGGTTGCCAAGGCGATACCAAGCTCCTCAGCCATGCTGCAGGGGCCCTTGGTCAACAAAACCCTGAATGACCGTCATCTTATTTGTTGTCTTTGTGGAAAAACAGCAAACTACAAAGAGCTTGGGGACTTGTACGGGCCATATTACCCAGAGGACAATATACCACGGAAGTTTCTGAAATACAAACAGGAGTCCGCAGAGGATAAAGTGATAATGAGCTGCAGT
Organism: Scleropages formosus; assembly: GCF_900964775.1. Lineage (NCBI taxonomy): Eukaryota > Metazoa > Chordata > Actinopteri > Osteoglossiformes > Osteoglossidae > Scleropages > Scleropages formosus. The sequence goes on along the minus strand of NC_041825.1, from coordinate 12,657,439 downwards.
CTGGTGAACACCAAACCTCTAAAGAAGGAAGGTATTAAGAGCAGTGATGGCGGGAGCTCAGGACGGCCTAGAAGAGCGTGGTGGCCTTCGGGAACGGGAGGCACCGCTCGGCCCAAGTTCTTGGAGAGGTACAAGAGGCTGCAGCAGTTTCAGGGTTGCGAAAGAAGGGTGGGAGAGGGTGGGGTACCACACTTAAGACTCTTAGACTGCAGCGGGACTGCTACGGAGAGGCTGGAGCTGGTGGCGGAGTCCAGGGAGCACTGGGTCCATGAGGATTGTGCCATTTGGACCAGTGGCGTCTTCCTGGTCGCGGGCAAGCTGTACGGAGTGAAGGAGGCTGCGCTTGCTGCTGCTGAAACGGTAAGTCTGTTTTCACGCGGGCTTCCTTACATTGCAGACTGAGTCTGAGAACCACTGAAGCTGGGATGAGTACCGGAGGAAAACCATAAACTAAGCATGATGTGACTACTAGAGTCTGCATTTGAGCTTTCTCTTCATTTCATTTCGGCGGGTCCATGTGCCCATGGATCTACGTGCGCATATGGAGGGTGCGAGTTCTGCCTGCTAGCCAAACTTCCACAGCGTTCGCATTCGGCTCGGTCGTAATTTAATCCTAATGTTTCTTCGCCGTGTGCTTGTTTATCCTCTGTGCGCAGAGCTGCTCAGCATGCCAGGATGTGGGTGCGTCTATCAGCTGCTGCTGGAAAGCCTGCCCTCAGAGGTTCCACTATTGTTGTGCCAAAGACATCGGTAGGGGCTCTTGTCGAAAGTGTGAACATGAGCATGTGTCTTTTAAGATGTCAGCGTATATACATATTTCAGCAACCTGTCAAGGGTGCCCGAAATAAACGGGGAAACCGTATGTACAGCAGAGAGTCACCTTAAGGACAGCAGAATGGTTAAGGGACTGTACTTACTAAGGGACTGCAGCAGAGGCCCTGCTGTTGAGCAATTCTTAAGTTCCGATTCTTGCACTTGAAATGGAGAAAAGTTTAAGGCTGTAACCTACGCAAGTTGCTTTGGATAAAAGCATCAGTCATGCAACGAAATGTGGAGCGCTGACATCATCAAGGAGAATGTAACAGGGATTTTTTTTTTTAGCCACCACCCAGCTTCACAAACACACACATGCGCGCACACACAGACACACACACACACACACGCACGCACACAAGAACCTGCCCACTTTTCTTACCATATCCCTCTTGTCTTTATAGGTTGTTTACTACAAGAAGACAACTTGTCATTAAAGTGTGCACAACATAAGGTAAAGAAATTTGTTTTATTATTGGAGCACAATTTTGTAGCTTGTTTGTTATAGAATATATAACATATATATATTTTTGTGGATATATAGATATATAATACTTTGTTAAGGCAAGCCCCAGGGGTTGGGTAAGGACCACATGGTCAGATGTGACTCGTTGCAATTCCTCTAGGTTTTCATGGTAACAAAGGCAGTTTACCACTGCTCAAGCAAACTCCATACCCCCAGAGCCAGAGCCAAACTCAAACCTCTTCCCAAACACACAGCTTTGGCACTAGGAGGCAGTAACACTACCTGCTGCAGTCATTGCACACACACACACACAACCACACTGGCTGAAGCTGCTTGTCCCAAGTAGGGTTACGGCAAACCAGAGCCTAACCCAGCAACATAGGGTGCAAGGCTGAAGGGGGGAGGGGACACATCCGGGATAGGACACCAGTCCATCACAAAGCACCCCAAGCAGGACTCAAATTCCAGGCTCACCAGAGAGCAGGACCCAGCCAAACCTGCCACACCACCGCACCCCCGCAAGCCAATGCACTATGAAGCTATTGTGTGGTCCAGTGACATTCGCATTATTGCTGCGATCTAATCTGACATTTGCTGCTCTAAGCACTGCAACACTGCTCACTCTCACCGGTACCAAACGCAAAGGTTTACGAGCCTGGGAGTCGTCGGTGTGGGACGGGCCGCTGTGTCTTGCGCCACCTCCTGGCCAGGCGGCACCGCTGCATGGAGGACAGAGAAAGAGAAGGTCAGAGCCAGTGCACAGGCTGACGTTAAGCGCTAAGTAGCAGGCAGTTATGTGTGAAACACAGCAGTCTATCCTCCATGGGCTGACAGAGGAGAGAACTTGGCTGCTGATCAATACAGCCTCCCCCTTCTGCCTCCCACGTAATGAGATCTCGGAGCAGGCAGAGCGCACATCAAAGTGATTCACTAACTCCAGGATCTGAAAGCTCTGGTTTTTGCAATGCCACTCCACGGGCTCAATAAAAAGGCATAGCACCTCCATCTAGGGTTCTGCGGAGACAGTGCAGGGAACCAGAGGGGTGCAGTCTTTTCTCTTCTGCGAGCACATAAACAAGGTTATGTATTTATGGGAAGAGTGAACCATGCGCAACTGATGTCAGTTCATGGTACACGCTTTAAATTAGGCAGCGGAGGGGCGGCTTCAAAGAAACCTGCCTGTATTTCATTCTTTTGAGGAAAAACTGGAAGAACAACAATGAAGTTTCGGGTGAGCAACAGATTGCGTCATACTGGTCTAGGGCCAGCAGGTGGTGTAGTGGTTAGAGCTGCAGCCTTTGGATGAAGAGGGCCCACGTTTGAATCCCGCCTCCTGCTGTAGTACCCTTGAGCAAGGTTCTTACCATAGCTGCTCCGGTAAAAATTACCCGGCCGTAGAAACGGGTAAGCAATTGGAAAAAGCTTCACACTGGAAGCTGCTTCGGAGAAGAGCATCTGCAAGAGAAATGTGAATGTACAGTGGAAAGTACACGAGGGGTTTCTCTTCTGCGCTGTGGCCACAGGGTGTAGAGCAGGTCATTTAAAAACGTTGTCTCTCGCCGACAAGGACCTGCCTCTGATCGGGGTCCTATACGTGGCGCTCGTAGCACGCACACGTGTGCTTTACACGTCTATGCGTGCCACTGTTTCGCAGCTCTTCACTCACTGCTCTGTTGCAGTCTGCCTGCGCTGGTGTTGAGCGGAGCATCTCTCGGCCCGTGCTGAGCTCTGTGCGATTTCGCTGCGGGCAGCATCTCCCTAATGCGTGTCTGGATTCTCCGCTCCTTCCCTTCCAGGCTTCGTGAAAACCTGGGCAGCTTGGGAAGATCTCCAGCGCGGTGCATCAAAGGAGGTGCATCCAGGCTCCCGAGGAGCCAACGCGGATTACGCCGCAGCAGCCCTGCACACCGAAGTACCCAACAGGAGCTCTCCTGCAGAGCGACAGCTGCAGCACTGACACCGGCTCAAGTCAAGTGTACATTATAGTCATCAGATGGCAGCTTCCCTCCTTTCTGTGTCGCTGGTGAGACATACAGCTTTCTGCTGCATTTATTTTGAACTAAACAATCAGTGAGAGAGGGGAAATCACTCTTGAAATAAGTATTGTTGGAAACCGGAGGTTCTCATTCTTCACATACAGAAATTTTTCACGTTTTTCAAGTGTCTTATTTTCATTTGCTATTCGAAGCATTTAAGCAATTCCCTCAACACCAGTCCACCGAGGCAATGTGAAAATATTTAACCAGTTCGCACTCAAAATGTATTGGACCCGTGGGCAAGAGTGTGAATGGATGTATTTTAATATATTGTTCTTCCAACATATATTTTTAATGTGTTTTTCAGACCTCTGTAATGGAATAAACAATACTCACATGGCCATCTGTGAAGTTTTATATTACCATAGTATTACGTTGCATCAAGTTAGTTCACCTAAATATGCATAAGTGTGCTCACAAAGTCACAAAGATTGTTTTTTAACTGAATATCCGTTCGCACAGGGTTTGCACAGCTCTTAGGTATTTTGCAGCACATAACGTGAACTTCAACTGGATATTGTAATTTGTTCTGTCTGAGGTCAGTGTTCCATTTTACATTCTTGAACTCTAGTTTTATTCACGTAAGAGGCAAGCATTTATAAGGTAGTCGGTTAATCTGAAAGTTAAAAATGAGTTTTGTAAAAAGATACCGTTCAGAAGAAGAAGACGACAAGAAGACGGTGACAGTCAGTACTCAACCATACTTTATACTTCGGCTAAATTATTTAATGTTGTATATAATTATTTGATGCTGTTTTCTTGTAAGATGTGATGTACTTAAAGACTTGTGTATAGTATTTCTTAGAGATATTTATTTTCTATAAAATAAATGTTATTGCCTACAAAATATTAAACAAATCAATTAAAGTGACTTTTCAAATGTTTGACATGTTTGTGTCATGCTCATCTCGTATACACGAAGATTTTCATATTTTCCAGGCCTTTGTAATGTGGATGTAACAGCTACAGGTTGTCAGTAGCAAACAACGTCGTTATTTGGCCTCGGGAGACAAGAAGTTGTTTTACGTTTGTGTGTATTTCAACATTTTACTGGAAAGCGGTCAGAGGTAGATATTGATATCGCTTCTATCACCAGAGCTTATTTCAATGAAGATTTTCACCAAGAAAGACAGTGGCGACTCGGTATGATGTCAGATGTTGCGAGACTGGCTGCCGCTGTTTCTCAACAAGTTTAGTACAAAAAAACTTTAAAATAAAACATTTTGGAACACCTATAATTAGAGACACTGCTTTTTTTTTTCTTTTTAATATAACAGTTGCTCATAATTACTCTCAAATGAATTTTTATCACTTTTGTTTGTTTTCCTACCGCGGAATTCTATAACGTTAAACGTGCGCTGTTAATTTCATCCATCAGCGGCAACGAAGTGAATTTACAAAGCCTCGGAAAACTTTCCGTTTTTAACGATAGGACGTGAAACTTTATAGCGTTTAAGGATCGTGTGTGCGCGTGCATGTTTGTGTCTGTGTCTGAGAACATCAGAGTATTTCAAGCAGAGCCCCAGAGGACTGAGACAAGCATCCCCCATCTGATCTCCTCCGCTTACTTCTTCACAAGCTACCAAATGACTTGGCAACTCAAGCTGAGCAACTCGAATGTAAGCTTAGGTCTGTCCTCTTGCAGTAAAACTATTTTTACCTCACTCGTTTACTGTCAGTAACCACTTGTTCAAGTCAGGACGGTGGTGGTCTCGAGCCTAACCAAGAAGCATATGAGGAGGAGGTACAGACCAGGTAAGATGTTCCACAACAGGTATGGAAATGATTGCACAATGCGCTCTTATTCGGCAGTAATAAGTACTGTGACAAACAAAAAAAAATCAATTTGGAGCATTCAGGTCTTTTCTGGATTCATGAAAAAGTCTGACAGAAAAATTGCATTTATAGGTTTTTACAGGTATTTGCAAATTAATCACACATTTACAAACCCAAGGCACTCTGACACATTTTTTTCTTCAATCTTTTCTTTTTAACAAAACTCTGAAATTTTTGATATATATATATATTTTTTTTTTCTCTAAATAAACACTTTGAAGTTGTATCACAAACAGACTGCAATACTGTGGTTTGCTCTTCGGTATTGGATATGTTACAGTCAGCTTAGACTTTTGACATACTTTACCTTCAAAATGCATGTAAAGATGGAACATCAATAATATTAAATTACAATTACTGCCACCAGTTTAGCACATCTATAATATATGATTCAGTAATGAGAAATTAGACTTTACATTTAAATATTACAGAAACTCCAAGTAAAAATTAATCATGCAGTTAACTGTGTTGTGGAAAGCAGGTAAAATGAAGTAATGTACAATGAATTCACAGGGACAGGTCAGTGCTCCTCAAAGTCTGACCATAACGTACTGTATGCGGATAACTGAACCTCTTTCACTATTAATTGCTGACAGTGTATCGTAATTCTGCGATTGTACATTACCAACAAGATATTTCGGGTGATGGAACAAAAAATGCATGACTGGGAAAAAGCATCTCTGCAAGTGAACGTAAGGTAATTACAAGAAATAAAAATTAACTTCATTTCAAACACATAAAGGGTTTTAATTCAAGCAATAGAAGGCAGGTAGACACTGTATGAGCTCTGTCAAAGGGTCCTAAGTGGGCCACATCCTACACATACGTACCCCAACTCTTACTCACATGCACCCCAACTCTTGCTCATACGCACCGAACCCTTTTCGAGATCAGCATTTGACGTATTTCTGACTCTACGTAACTGTTTGTACCGCAGATCCGCTCACTATGTCTATAGGTAGTGCGGAGATGAGAAGAAGACCCAAAGGTTACTCTGTGTGTCTACAGGTTCTCGTGCACCGGTCATCAAATACTGTCAGACGTCCAGCAGCGACTTCATACATCTGTCATTGCGGTGGAGGGGACAGGGCGTTGTCGGGGAGGTCATCTGGCTGGCACTGGTCCCACCATGTGCTCGGCCACAGCTAGTTGCAGGAACAGCTGCAGATGGAGGGGTGTCAGCTCGGCAGACAGGCTTGGAAAGTGCTCCCTGTCTCGACATCACCCCCACCCACCACACTGACACGGGCTCCGTCCTTTCTTCCTGTCGGCTCCTCCCTGCTTACTACTGATGCCACTCTTTCACCGGCATCCATAAGACTCCTTTTCACTTTTTCCTTTCTTTCTCTTGCAGGCACTTGCACAGTTTGCTAAATACACACTAGGAACATTTTGAGCTTTTATGTCTGTGCGTAATATTGAAAGCATTATTTGGCTGAGTATGGGGGGCGCGGTGGTGCAGTGGGTTGGGCCGGGTCCTGCTATCTGGTGGGTTGGGGGTTCAGGTCTCGCTTGGGGTGCCTTGTGATGGACTGGCGTCCCGTCCTGGGTGTGTCCCCTCCCCCTCCAGCATTATGCCCTGTGTTGCCGGGTAGGCTCCGGCTCCCAGCGACCCCATATGGGACAAGCGGTTCAGATGGTGTGTGTGCGTGTGTGTGTGTGTGTGTGTGTGTGTGTATTTGGCTGACTCTACCCCCGTTTGGACGATACAAAACGACACCCAAACCCGAACCCCATGCTCTCACACACACACGGAGGGCCTAAAGCTGCACACGATCCTCCTCGGGAAGCTCAGGAGCCGCCGGAAGCCGTGCTGCACCACAGAGGAACCCCGACAGGCCCTGCTGCATTTCGGCTTGTGCTGCTGGCCCTTCGAGCTGCAGGGCGCCACCAGGAGGAGGCTGCAGTGCAGCACCTGGGACACCTGGCCGGGGGAGGACAGCGCAGGTCAGAGTGTACTCATCAGGGTAAGGAGGGTGTACAGCAGCAAATTAAATGAGATAATTTTATTTCAATAAGCAGCAAGTTAGAAAATGACTAAGTAACTGGGATTATTATTAGAAGTTACTTGGTGCTGTGTTAACACAGAGAAAGAGAATTTCCAGAACTTCCTTACCCAGAGCATTAAAGATACATTTTAATGACAGTACAGCAATTTTTCTTGTACATTTGTTAAGGCAATTTTTTTTAGTTAAGCACTTCCACTCATCCAATTTCAATAATCGCTTGTCCTGAGCAGGGTTGCAGTGAACCAGAGCCTATCCTGGAAGCATTGGGTGCGATGCTGTAGAGGGGTTCCACCTGAAAGGGACACCTGTCCATCTCAGGATAGACACACACACACACACACACACACACACACTAAGGGCAATTTAAAGTCACCAATCCACCTGAACTGCCTGTCTTTGGACTGTGGGAAGAAACCAGAGCACCCACAGGAAACCCACACAGACATAGGGAGAACACGCACTCTCCAAACAGACTGAGAAGGGATCGAACCCATGCTCTCTCGCACCAGCCAGGCCCCGTGAAGCCTACCTGCTGCACCACTGTGCCGGCCTTGAAAAGCACTTTTTACCCTTCTTTCCTGTGTAACATTTTAATTCAAAGGCATGAGCGAAGTGAAAACATTTTACAGAAAATAGTTGGACACGGCAGATTCTACGTGTGTTTGGCTTACGGTCCCGGACCTGTTTCTAAGGAGAGAGGCACACAGGATGTGTAGGAGCGCAGTGTGGCCCAACTCTCTGCTGCGCTGCAGAAGCATCACGCAAAGTCAGAGACCCGTGCAGCTGCACAGCACTGCAGCTCGGACCAGGAACGCCAACACCTCAGGAGGGAAGGGGCAACGAGATATGGGTACCGGCCCATTACCGAGCGTCTCAGATGACTGGAGGGGGACCCGTTCCGTAGTGCTGCTGTGACAGTGGGGGTCCGTGGCCACGTGGTCTGTCTGGGGGCAGCTGCCTCTGCCTCTGTAATCCACACACACATCATCTGAACCGCTTGTCCCATACAGGGTCGCGGGGAGCCGGAGCCTAACCCGGCAACACAGGGCGAGGGGCTGGAGGGGGAGGGGACACACCCAGGGCAGGACGCCAGTCCGTCACAAGGCACCCCAAGCGGGACTCGAACCCCAGACCCATGGGAGAGCAGGACCTGGTCCAACCCGCTGTGCCACCGTCCCCCCCGTAACCCAAGTTGAGGAATAGAATGCAAAACATAAGTTTCCGAAGAAGTGGTGGGCAGTGAGGGCGATGTTCCAGCCTTCGTTGGTCCCTCTTAAGAAGCACAAGCTTGCATGCATTAGCCAAGGGTATTCACTCATGTGCGGAGTGGCCACAAAATCCCTTTGCGTGACTCTGTGTCCTTTGTTAACCCTTTCTCTATGTTTTCTGCTCATGTTTCGTTCTTTCTGCGGAAGTAGGGGCAGCTGGTAGCGTCGTACTTAGAGCTGCTGCCTTTGAATCCGAACGGTTGCTTCGGATCTCACCTACCGCTATAAGACCCTTGGGCAAGGTACTTACCCTAAATTGCTCCGGTAAAGCTTCCCGAGCCGCATACACGAGTAAAACATTGTAAGTCGCTTTGGAGAAAAGAGACAGCGATAATAAATGGAAGAAAAAGTGGGAAAAGATCCAGATTTATGCAGAGAATGAAATGGAGCTTGAAGACAATTTCTAAGAAAGTTCAGCGAGCATCCACGGGGACTTCGTGGCCACCCCCTACTTTTCTTAGCGTGCGTTCACTATGCGCTGCGTTCCTCCGAGAGTCTGCGTCTGCTTTTGAGCGTGTATTTAAACGCGTGTACGTGTTCGCGTCCACGCTGGAATGCGTGTGTTTGTGTATACCTGTGCACGAGCATGTTTGTGCGGACGGGTGCGTTCCGCGCCTCTCACTTGGAAGCCTGCAGGTGCTGTACAGCTGGGCGCTGATCCTTGGCAGCAGCAGCGCCGTTCCCTCGCAGCCGGCGGAGCGCAACCGCCACCGCCGAGGCCTCCCGTTCCGAATGAAAACCGTCACAGCACGTGGATTTAGAGTGGACGGGCGCATCAGACCAGGATGTTCTCGCAGACAAACACGGCAGCATTCTTATACGGATTTCCTTTTCCATCGCTCGCATCTGCCGCACGCGTCGCCCTACGGATACGAACGAACGTTCGAACTGTCTGCTCGGGTGAAAAGTGACAGATGGACAACCTCGGCTCGAGAGGGAGGGGGACCGCACAAAACGAAATAGCTGCATAGCCTCACGATCGAAGCTGGTTGGCTGATGGAACGATTCGATCATCGCAAAATGTTTCGGACTTTTCTCTCCATCATTTCTGCATTAATTGTCTCCTGCAATTCCCGATTCTTTAAATCGCTAATGAATGGAATTTGGCCAGGTATGCCCGCGACGGCGTGCCTCGGCCCACCCTCAGCTGCAGACGCGCCGCGGATCCCAGTCCCATCCAGGCACGGAGAGCTCCGATCCCCCGGGAGCTGATGACAGCCTGTGGCTCCCGCAGGATCTGAAGAGCTTGTCAGTAGCTGGAGGCTCTTCGGAGCATCAGAGCGCTCCCTGCGGGAGAAAGAAACACTGCTTACGTACTCTACCTTAGTTGCTTTGCTTTTATCCACCTCAGCCTACATATGTTGCTGCTTTAAACTATAATCATTTATTCACTTTCTTATTCACGGTATTTTTCGAAGTTTGTGCAACCGGCTCCAGCTCCAAATATAGGGCCATCCTGGGACCGGAACAGACAAGCTTTTATTCGTAGATGGCGCCGCTTAGTCACTACACTGCCGACCACCTCCACACCGACAGTGTTGCATGTGAGTGACAAAAGATTTTTTAGCACGGTGGGGCTGGGCAGCGAGTCCAGGTAAGAAGAGTGACTCTGGCATAGTGGGGACCGGCTGAGCTGCGAGAAGCCCACCCTTGTTCCTCGCCGAGCGTCCGCTCCCTGCGCAGCTGGGACACGCGGTGCCGGCAGGCCTCCGGCGGGCCCTTCCGGGAGGCCGGGGCCAAATCTCCCTGCGGAACGGGAACGGGAGGAGAAAGAAGCATACAGATGTGAAAAGGAGAACGCTTTCACGTGCACCTGCAAAAACCTTATAATTCAGACAGATCTCCCGACAGAGCATTAAACGGAACGTAAACTCCCCCCCGCGACTATGAGACGCTGCAAATTCAGCGTCTCATAGTCACGTGTCATCATTTTTCAATTAAGCACGCTTTGTCGCCGAGGATGTGTCCTTCTCCTGCGTTTTTCGATTTCTTCTTGCGCTCACCATCACCGGCAGAATTCATGCTCCGCGGGACTCGCACACATTCGCGGCACATTTAAGGGCAGCTGCTCAGTCGAGCATATTGAAATATGGGTGTCGAGGGAGCGCCCCTCACCCTTGCAAGGTCCAATCCGGCCCGCTTGCAGCACCTCCGGAGCAGGACGGAGGAGGCGGAGAAGGGTCTGCCGACGAGCTCTACGTACACCAGCAGCTAAATGAGGAAGCCCGCCACCAGCAGCCCGTTTAGCGGCCATGTGGAGAAGATGAGCGTGATCCAGCCCGGCCAAGCCCCTGGCTCTTCACCTCCTGGTGGTTATGTTAATTTAATGGACAAAACGTGAGCGCAATAATATTCGATCGCACCCGTAATTAGCTGCAGTCTCGCATTTTATTTCCTTTGTATCTTTTTCTGCTTTTTCTCGTCAAATATGATTTCTTTTTTTGCCGTTTTTAAATTTTTGCCAAAAAGAGGCGTTCGTACAGGAAACGATGACTTTAATATCTGCGTTATGAATGTAAAAGGCTGCGGCTAAAAAGTGGTTCACGCTACCCTCGTTTTTCACCCCCATGATGGTGCGGCCTGGACCAGTAAAGCCAGCGTGCTCTGCAGGAACCCCAGTCCTAGCGCCACCAGTCCCCGAGCCCCTAGTCCCAGCACCCAGCAGCACTCCCAGTGGCCCCAAGGAGAGGAGGAGGAAGGTGAAGATGCAGAGAGGGATGCGGGAGGGCTCCAGCATGCCTGCGCTGCACAAGGTGGCCCCGATTTGCCGAATCGCTGGCTGAAAGGTGAGAAATCGGCAGAAAAAAGTCACGGAAAAGCATAAAAAATACCACGTTTTAGCCATGTACACATGATGTAAACTATGTTATTATTATGTCATTAATACGTGATTACGATGAGTGCTGCTCCGCTGAGCGACTTTCAAGGCTTCTTGGTAATGGAGTTAGCTAATGTTATGTGTGTGTGTTAGCTGTTCACACCTCCCCGCTAGGGCTGTCTGGCTCCGAGTCGCTGCTGAAGCGGAACGAGGAGCGGCTGTGTCGCGGCGAGCTGCCGGTAGACGGCGGAGGTGTTGGCACTTGGCTCAGACTGACATCACAAGCCGCAGCCTCAACTTCCACAGCCACCAGGTCCCCGAGAGACTCTAGAGGACACGAAGCAAGCGTGTGAGAGGAGCACCTGAGCCCTAAAGGATGGGCAGGGTGCCGATGAAAGATACGGAGAAAATGAACTTCTAGTTGTTTGAGAGGCCTCAGCGTTTCGTGGATTGTTTTTCTGTTCCATCACATGTCTAACAGGTTGTTCGGTGTCAAAACTGCCATCAGCAGTACTCTTATAACTTTATTACTGAAAAACCTGTTTGGTACCCTTAATGCTGACATTTGCTTATTTGGACCAAGACCACTTATTTCATGTAACTTTTATAGTTTTAATTTAGCTGATGCTTTTCTCCAAAGTAAACTCTAATGTCAACCTGCCTGCAATTTATACAACTCTGTTATCTATCTATCTATCTATTTTTACTGGCACAATCAGGGTAAGTACCATGCTGAAGGATACAACAATGGGGGGGTGTTCAATCCTGCAACTTCTGAAGGTGGCAGCTCTAACCACTGTGCTACGTCAGATATTCTTTAATTTCCAAACACAACACACCTGTCCTTTTGAGCACCGCTGCAGGATGTGGCATGGCGCTAATAGGGATGGGTTTTTACCAGTTCTTAGTGGAGAAGCACTGACATGACCTCCATAACCCAACGTTGGCCACACTGTTGGAAAACCTGCGACGGTAAACTGTGTGTCTTCTGTGGATTTGCTGAGTAAACTACCAATTTACATTTATTCACTTAGCAGACACTTTTCTCCAAAGCAACTTATAATGAACTCCATGTAGTGTTATGAGCCCACACACCTTATTCACCACGGTGACTTACACTGCTAGATACACTACTTACACTGGGTTACTCATCCATACATCAGTGGAACACACACACTCTATCTGCCACTCACACACTATGGAGGAACCTGAACAGCATGTCTTTGGAGTGTGGGAGGAAACCAGAGCACCCGGAGGAAACCCACACAGACACAGGGAGAACATGTAAACTCCACACAGACTGAGCGGGGATCGACTCCACACAGACTGAGCGGGGATCGAACCCATGTCCTCTTGCACCATCCGGGGGCTGTGAGACAGCAGCGCTACTCGCCATGCCACCCAATTTAAAACAGTGCCGCCTGAAAGTATGTGAGCCCCTTGTGTCCCTCAGTTTGACCACAAAAGGGTTATTTAATGAGACCCAGTCTTTATCATCTGATATGAGAGCTGTGTTTTTACCAGTTCTGTATGTTGCTTTAGAGGAAATGATGTGTGTAGTAGAAAAACAGAAGTAGTGCAGGTGCAAAAATAAGTGAACCCCAAGTTGCACTGGTTACACCAAGTAGGTAAGTACAATCGGATGTGTAAATCATAGTCATTTATTCTTCTGATGTTAAACATTTTATACAAGAATAATGACCATCCCTGTAGAGTTCACATACTGTCAAAGAGCAGTGTATCCTTAGTACATACAAGTGATATGCTTGAGCGACCATTAAAAAATTGTTGGATTGTGTTTAAATTTGGCTCATATCTACTTTACACTTAAAGGGACAACATGAAGTGCTGAGACACTGAAAAAGATTTAGAAAATATTTCACTGGCGCTCATGTGCCATTTCCAGCAGAAGGACACTCGGAACGAAGCGCACCGTTTTTCTGGGTCACGTTTCTCAAAGACATGTTCTCCTGTTTCAGCATCCGATTGGTCTGCTGCAGAAAGCGGATGTAGTCGACCGCCTTCCTCAACACTGACGACTTGTTCACCTGAAGACGGAAACGAAACCAGCATCCACAGCTGAACGAAATGAGGCATATTTCAGTGTGCACCTTTCACGTCGATCAAATGTATCCAATATGCAGTATAGTAAATTGAAGTGTAAGGCAGTAAAGGATACCTTGGGCTCAGATCCAGCCACTAAGTCTCTAAGCTCTATGATTTTGTCGTTGATGGAGCTCCGGTAGCGCTTCTCTATGGCATTATGGGCCGTCCGCTTCTCTCTCTTATTGGCCGGGACTGTTGGTTTGCTGCTGACGGCAAGGCGGCTGATTGGCACTTTCTTTGCATCCACCATGAGAGGCATCGTGGCCAAGATGGCACTGCCAGGCATCAGAGCCTGAGAAGAGGCACACAAGGTGAGAGATATGACTAAAATGCCCAGAAATGGAACACGTACACGTGTGAGACCTTGCACAAGGTGTGCAGGGTATCAGTCCTAGAAGAAGGGAGGTGGGCTACCTGCAGAGAGGTGGCATTGACAGCAGGCACAGAGGAGGCCACTGAGGTAACTGGAAGGGACTTCACAGTGCTTAACATGCTTTCCGCATCAGGATTGAGGGCAGCGAGCAACAGAGAATCAGTCTTAATCAAGTGGGGATGAAGGAACACCTGGAGTGAGAAAGAAGACCGAGGCTGAGCAGTGCATAGAGCCTTTTCCATTCGGTAGCAATGCGAGAACTGAGCAAAGCAGGAGATCCTCGGTTCAGTGCTGGCGACCAAGGTGGGGGGGGGGGGGGAGGTATACGGTTTATTGCCGGAAGTGTGTGCTGGCTGTCGGCCAAAAGTACAGTCACTCACTGGAACTTGCAGAGAGGCGGTGTGTGTGGATGGACCTGATGATGTGGCAGCCCGAGTTTCTGTGGATGGACTCTGAACCCGAGCCTGGATCGCAACCGGCTGCACGTGCCGCGCAGAGGCTGCATGACGAGGAGCTGTCCTGGTACAGCTGGCATGATGGAAGCCTACAGGTAAACATGCGGGAGAGAGAGAGACGACAGAGATGGTAACTCCTCAGTCATGGTGCATAAATATAAATTACACCCTTATACACGAACAGTGTAACTTCATGTTCAGAGTATACCGAGATCCCTGGAAGGGTCCATTCCTGTATGGTGCTGGCCTTTAAATTAATGTCATACTTTTCCAGGGAGAAAATGAAACACTTACTCTAGTAGAGCAGAAAATGTCAAAATTTGGTTTTATGACCTCACTGAAATACACTTCAGGTTTCTCCCAGTAGTGGCAACGAAGGTCTTACGGGGCTAAACCGTGGCGGGCCGCCTCTGTGCATCGCCCTGGCAAATCCCAGCACTTTTCCTTGCCACTTATTTTACTTACTTTTTGCGAGTTACATAACAATGTTATCCGAGTTATAACGCCAAGAGTGATCTTATAAAGGGGTGGGAGGAGTTGCCACTCAGGGGCCTCACAGGCATCCGTTTTGCAGCGATCGCTGAATGACGCGGTGGAACAATCAGCTACGTTGGCGCGCAGCGTTGACAGCTCGAGCAGAAAATCCATACTTCATTGCATTTCGTCCGACACAATGCAATACAATTTATTTTAGCGTCATAATTATGAACGGTCCCTGTCGGATTGGATAAGAGGCTCGTTTTTTTTTTTTTTTAAAGAAAAGCGTGCTGTTAAAGGCTGAGCGCAAAACGCTGTATCGCGGAAGCGTGCTCAAAAGGTCCTCTAATTGATTACTTATTGGTAATATGAGGATGAGAAAGCTTGCATTCAGCTAAGAAATCCCTCCAAATTATAAGAACTGATTTTCACGGTACATATAATTTCAGCGGTCCATTTAAGTGAATAGCGGCTCAGAATCGCTCAGAAAGGACTCGTCGGGCGGTCTTCCGCAAGCAGCTCTGCGACGCGAAGATTCGCGTGCTGCGGCCATGGTCCGAGGCTGAATTGTGTTAGCTCTCCCTGGCCGCCACCGCTGCCGCTTCCCTCGGTTTCGCAGGCGGCCCTGCTCTGCGTTGTGCAACCTGGCGGGGAAGTGACCTTGGCGCTGGCCAGCTGAAGTCAGTCCTGCCCTCACGGACCGCAGGGTGTTTGAACATCCCCCTCGCACGTGCTGAAGGAGCTGAGGGGAGGAGAAGTTAAACACCTGTGCGTGTGTTGGGACCGGGATGGTCGGTCGGAGGCTCCGGTTGCGGTGGCTGCGGGGGTGGGGGTGAGGCAAAGGGCCCCTGATGAGCGCAGCCAAACCCAGAGGTCCTCCTACCCACCGACGGCTGGGCTTCCTGGCTTTGAGGGCTACAGGATGGCGCGACGCATGCCGACGTGAGGTGCCCGGGAGACGAGCTGTCCACTGGTGCCGAATTTCGGGGGCAAGGAGGCTGCACCAAGCCGGAGGGCTGGGCCGATGCACTGCGAGAAGTGAGGCTCTGGGCAGGAGGTAAATCCAGCAGCGCGTCCAGGTGAGGCGTGCTGCTGGGTCTCAGGAGAGCCGCTGACGTCGCCGAAGCAGGTGGGGACGGGGTGAAACGGGGGAGGCCCGCGTGGGGCTGCGAGGCAGTACCTCCAACACCGTGGTCAAATGCACAGAACAAATCTGTGCCATGGCTGGTGATGAGCTGCAGCATGTCTAGAAGAGAAGGAGGGCGAGAATGTCAACGAAGGATCACGTGGCGCGACCGAAGTCGTGAACGGAAAAGCCGAAAGTCCCACGGGTATTTCGGTACAGGAACCCCTGCGTTATTCCACGCGTAAAACCGGCGAGTGCGGAAGCTCAGAGCCCCGTAATGGTGCCGCTGTAAACGAAGTCTTACGCCGTTATTTCAGCAGCCACGTATGAGTCACCTGCAAATGAAACTCCGCAGAGTGTGTAAAATCCTCAGAACCATTCGCACTTTGTGTAGGAATCCAGTCTTTTCTGCATACCTTCTCTGAGATTCAGTTGTTCTGAGAATAATAATAATCTGCGTCATGCAGTTCACATGGAAACACTTTAACGCATTAGACGTTGTTAATCCAATTAGCTGTTGCCCACGTCCCGGAGAGATGAATAATGATTTAATTCCGCTCCATGTTCATGTGTTTTCAGGGTAAAGGTCAACAAAAGGACTGCAGATATGCTATAGAAATAATTAATAGATTTAAGGATCAGCATTTCAAATCCATCACATACAATTAAGAGTTTCATAAAATAATTTGCCAGACCTTAACAAATGTTAATCCAACAAAGATGGGTACAATATGCCAACAATATAAGATGATTCATGACAAATGAGTGAGATTAATGTAATATTTATGATACGCCATGCAAATTCTTCCAACACCAGTAGTTATTAAAATAAACCTGCAAACTGCGATTGCTTGACATACAAAAAACAAAGCCCACACAAAACACTGCATAATTTGCATTAAAGTTGTGACAACAGTTTTTCTTTTTTTTATTTTAAAGCTTAAGTTATTGGATAAAATAGCAAAAAAAAAAAAAAAAAAAGGAAGGTGAGCAAAAGCACAGTGAAAAGTGCAGCATAACGTTAATGTCAAGTATTAGCATTTAATTTACCTTCCAGTGTGCAATCCATATTTTGCTGATATATTTTACAAAAGGTGTTAAAGCAGCTAGTTTCCTGCAAACTAACCAACAATTAGGTAGAGCAAGAATTCCATAGAACAGCCTTTAATGTGAACTTTCTGAGGCAGCAGGGTGTAAAGTAGAGAGTGGAGAGAGTGTACGGTGCACTTGACCACAAAAGCACATGGATCCGGGCTGGATTTGTAAAGCGCTGTTTTTACATGAGGTGACCGCTCAGAGCCAATGGGAAGCTCGCTCAGAGTCTTGCTCATGCAGACCTGCCCCTAAGACGGCATGAGAAAGAGCATCTGGGCCGTCACTCCCAAAACAAGGTGAACGACCAGGGGTTACGAAAGGCCGTCTGCACGGACTTCACACTCGGGTTATTGCAGGTTATGACACTTTCCCTCCCGGTGGCTGTTCGTACCCTGCTAGAAAATCACTGCAACTCATAACCTGCAGATTAAGTGACTAATTACAATACGGCTCACTGTAGGATGATTGCGACCGGCCCGTTTTATAAATCGTCGAAAATATGGTACTTCGGTAAATCATGGATCTAAGGAGCATGTATGAGGATCATTTTGGATCTAATGACATTTGGTGGATTAAAGATGATTTACAGTATCTGCATGAGTCAAACAGCACATGGTTACTGTCGTGCTGCAAAACTGTGGTATTCACAGCTATAGAGGAACTTGCAGTGACTAGCAGTGTTTTTGGAAGGCATCCTCAGTGGGCTGGAGTAACCTCTGGGCTGTATTAGAGTGGTTCGCACTGCCTCGTGTAGGGGCCAGAGCCGCTTCTTACACGTTCCACGTTGGAGGGAAAGAACTCATTTTTTACATCTGCCTTCACATAAAAGGAGCAAGGACCGAGCTTATTAACTTTCATAATACATCTCTGTTTTCATAGGCATTACAATTTGTTTATCAAGATATATTCTCAGTTCAGATCCTGTATTTTGTTGCTTGACAGCAGTAGACAGGCATGTCAGCAAGAAATCCTTTGTAGCAGGTCTGTACACGTAGAAAGACAAACTAATGTGGATGCGCAAATTTTGAAGAGAAAATTGGAAGTAATGCACGTGATTCAAGTGAAACTGATCCCATTTAATGAACTGTAATACAAAAGTGAACTATTCTAAGATGTGTAACAAGAACAATTTCCTCTAAAAAAATACATATTTACATTTATTTATTTAGCAGACTTTTCTCCAAAGCAACTTCCAATGAACTCTACATAGAGTTATCAGCCCACACACCTTATTCACCAAGGTAACTTACGCTGCTAGATACACTACTTACACTGGGTCACTCATCCATACATCAGTGGAACACACTCTCTCTGTTACTCACACACTATGGGGGAACCTGAACAGCATGTCTTTGGACTGTGAGAGGAAACCAGAGCACCCGGTGAAAACCCGTACAGATGCAGGGAGAACATGCAAACTCCACACAGACTAAGCAGGGATCGAACTCACACCCTCTCACGCCACACAGATGCTGAGAGACAGCAGCGCTACTTGCTGTGCCACCCACATAATTGGTGCTTTTATTTACAACTACACACATTTATATAATACATTATATTTATGTCTCATCAATTCATATAAAGGAAGAAATCAGCAATGAATTTATCAAGATCCATCCACTCATCTTTAAACCACTTAACCTGAAACTGGTTACAGTGGTAATAGGCCCCAGAAGACAGACCACACATCCTTTCGTACAGCAGACATACCAAGGAAACCTTGAAGTGCATTCATTGTCAGAGTAAACAAATTTGGAACATATCAATGTCATTAAAATGGTTATATAGCATTTTTATTTTACAAATTCTATTAATATCTGTATACAGAACTGTTCAGTATGAGGTTAGTTATATTACTCAATCCTTACATAAGAGAGGTACTAATATTTACATTTTATATTACACAGAATGGGGTGCGGTGGCGCAGTGGGTTGGACCGCAGTCCTGCTCTCCGGTGGGTCTGGGGTTCGAGTCCCGCTTGGGGTGCCTTGCGACGGACTGGCGTCCCGTCCTGGGTGTGTCCCCTCCCCCTCCGGCCTTACGCCCTGTGTTGCCAGGTAGGCTCCGGCTCCCCGCGACCCCGTATGGGACAAGCGGTTCTGAAAATGTATGTATGTATTACACAGAACATCTGAAAAGAGGAATTCTAATATTCCAAGCAAAAACTCACAACACAAAGTTTTTGCTGATCTCTTTAATAAGGCATGTTATTCTGCTGTTTCTGCAAAAATAAACATGAATCATAAGAGTGACATGTCAGATTTCACATTGTTAAATAACTCCTACCTGATTATATCAATAAATAAAGCAGTGTCAGTTATAATGCTCTATATCACCATAATCCAAGTAACCATCTTTTTCTTTTAAAACATAAAGCAATTGCACCACTGATACCTTATACGAACAGAGACAATAAATATCCAAGCAAGTTTATGAACTGCAGTACATAAACCAGCAGCCACACCTTATTTAAACACATCTGAGACATTCTGAACTAAAAATTAAATTTAAAAAACATGAAGTTTTTCGGGGGACAGCAAGCATTATCCGCTTGTTTTAAAATATTTATGGCCCAAACTGAACTAGTGGCTAAGAGAATTCAAAGTAAATATTCAGTCTTCTTGACTAAATAGTAACTCCATTGGTATTTACAGTAATGCACCAAAAGGCAGAAAAAAATAGATATCTATATTTTTAAATTCCCTTTTCAGTGGTTAAATGCAGTAGTCTGGACTGCTACACACTACCACACACCAGTCTAGAGACAAACAAGCAAATTATTAAAAGTGGACACACTTTCACAATGTAAGGAGGATGCAGGCAGACTTACTGCATTTCCCTTTATTCTTCACCCATTTCTCAGGAAATTGCTACTAAATTTACCAATACACAACCTACAAACAAGGGAACTGTTAATGCGTAAAAGTACATTAAGGAAATAAATGTATTCCAGTAGTTCTATGGCAATTTTTAGATATAAAATTCCCCAAAAACTTTAAAGGGAAATAAACAAAAAACATTAACCCAATGTAAAAAAAAATGTCAACATGCCTATTGATTAATAGATTCTCCAGTCATGGGGCAAAGGAGGCAGACAGAGTTTGGGAGGAAATCATGTTCAACAGGAAGGGGAGGTAAAGAAGAATGAATACGTAGGAAACTATGTCAAAAGGAGCCCTATGATTGGTTTTGTACATCTCCCAGAATGTAGCAGTGTGCCCTGCCATGAATGGAGCATGATATCAGGGGGAAGCAAAGCCATGGGGCTGATCAAGAGCAAAGGTTCACAAAGCAAACAGAGCATCTTCAGAGCCGTCTGCTGCTTTGCGATGGCCGCTGGGTGCACGGACAGAGAGAGCGGGGTCTCCACCAGGAGGTGATGGTAAACTAGGTAACCTCTCAGCAGCTTTCGCTCTCTCTTCCAGAAACTTGTCAAACTCTAGAAAACGAGAAAGGTAGGCATCGTAGTAAATATTTTTCCAAACTAAAAAGCAGAATTTACTGAGAAAATAGCAAGCATTTTATAATAAAGCTAAGAAAATAATATACATATATTCAGCCCTCATAACGGGACAAGGAAAGATCTGTGAAAATATACCCAATTTTCATACAACGGGCTTATTATTCTCTACAGAGGAATTTTTGCTATTACAGTCATTTTACATTCACGGCAGGCATTTTATTCACTGCCTGCTACGTGTTTCATGCTACAAAGTATGAAGACGCTAAGATGAATCCAACTGCTGTATACATTTCCAATCATAGGGACAATCTCAACCAATCATAACCCTTAATTAAGTCAGATATATCACAGCTCACACCGATTCAGTACTAGTATCGTTACCAGTTTATTTAGCTGGCTCTTTTCTCCAAAGCTACTTAGTGTTGAGCTATTTTCAATTACTTAAACTTACACTGCAGGGTAATTTTCACAGGAGAAATTCAGGGTAAGTACTTTACTCAAGGCTACTACAGTGAGGGCAGCGATTCAAACATTTCTTAGTGTCTCTACACAGTGCTTCTAACAGCATTGTGACCGTAAGTTGGGCAGAGAGAAAGTCATACTCAGTGATCTTTTGAAATTTATACCATAAACATCCGTAAGCCAAATTATCAAAATGTCTCCATGTTCGGTATGTGCTGTCTCAAACATTATGCATCCTAGGCAGACTTTGGGCCTCCACAAACCTTCATGGGACAAGTGGTTATTGCTGTAACCTTAAAAGACAAGGTAGAAATTTTTTTACAAATATTACAAAATAACATGGTTGTGATGTCATGTATGAAAGTACCTTTTATTCTGATATATTAATGAACTTTAGGACATATATTTTTCATCCAGGAATCTTTTTTTTTTTTTTTTAAAGAAATAATGACAATTCAGCACCCTTAGAATGCAAATTTTCCTGAATTGGGTGATTTCATGTAAGAAATTAGCCCCACGATATAAATGGAGAATGGGTGCATTTCCAATACTAGAATCAACAGTAACCTGAAATGAGATGTGGTTAAATAATTAGCTAAAAACAAAGTGGTCATCATTGAAAAATCATGTAACAGAACTACTAAACCATACCTTCACTTGTAACCCCTTCACCTTCGTCACTTTTCTATACATAGAAATAAAAAACAGAATCTAGTTAGGCCAATATATCTATCCACAGACAACTTACCAAAGGAGAATACAGTGCTATGACAAAGTATTTGCCAGCTCTTTCAAATATTCCCTGTTGTGGAAGCTTTTTTACATTAAATTTGATTAGTTTTTTGTCATTTATAGTAGTACGTAAAAAAAAATAATAATAATTGCCCACTCAGACACAGTAACTTTTTGATCCACCTTTAGCTGCAATAACTAAGTTGAGTGCAGCTATTGACTAGGGTCTCACATCACCATGGACAAATTCTGGCTCACTGCTCCTTGCAGAACTGTTTTAGCTCAGCAACATTTGCAGGTGTTTGAGTATGAACAGTTCTTTTTGGGTCTTGCCACAAAATTTCAAACAAATTCAGGTCAGGACTTTGACCAAGTCATTCAATAACTGTTTTTTTCAGGCATTCTGATAATAACCAGTTTGAGAGTTTTAGACTATTGTCTTGCTTCATGACCCAGCTGCACTTCAGCTTCATGTCATGGACTGACGGCCTCACATTTTCTGATAGAAAGAGGAAATCATGGCTCCTTCAATGATAGCAAGGTGCCCAGGTCCTGTGGCAGCAAAACATGCCCACACCATTACACTGCCACCACCAGGACTGACTGGTGGTGAAAGGTTCTAAGTCTGAAATGGCAAACTGGTTTTAGCCAGACAAGTCAATGTCGTCCAAATCACTACTTCTGATTCATCAGTCCACAAAAAATTTTTCCAGACATCTTGAGACATCCAGGTGCTTTGTGATAACTCCATACAAGCTTTCGTGTTCTTATACTGAGCAGTGGTTTCCACCTTGTCGCTCTCTCAGGTTTGCAATTTTTGCAGTGTCTTTATTAGATCTTCAATACCCCCAGATAATCTTCTGTGGTTCTTTTAGAGCTAATTAATAATTTTATACTTTGTTTGCAGAAAATGATTCTGGCAGCGTTCACCACTGTTTCAAACTTTCATCATCTCATGATGAGTATGGCTCAGACCATGGTGCATGTAAGTTTTAGAGCACTGGAAATGGCAGCAATGCTTCAAAGATACTGGAGCAAAACTTACTCAGTCTGCAAAAAAACTGAAATTGGGAAGGTTCCAACAAGACAATTACACCCAACACAATTAAAGAGCCTTCTGAATGGCTTACAAAGGTGGCAAATGGCTCAGTCAAAGCCCTGATGTAAATTCCATAAAAAATCTTTAGCAGGAATTTAAGACTGCTGTACACTGCTGCTCCTCAATTAACCTGCAACAGTTGGCGCAATCTTACAAGGAAGAGTGGGCAAATATTAAACCTTTTAAATGTGAAAATCCAGTTACAACATACGACAGAAGACCCGAGGCTATAATTACTGCAAAAGAGGCAGTAATCAAATAAGCACTATAGAACTGAAGTGGGTGAATACTTTTTAAAGCTAGACATTTCACATTTATATTTACTTTAATAATAAAACTGATCATGGCCCATCAAAATGTCACATAGGTTTTGTTAATTGTACAAAAAAGTCCAATTCGAATGTGTAACATTCAGGTGTACCACAGCAGACTGTGGTAGCAGTCTGGGGAAAAATGAGTAACTTTCTACATCCACTTTATATTTACAAAAAAGGGAAAATATTCCCTGTAACAATTTTACCTGAAATGAAAACACTGTATTTGTATTCTTGAAAAGTGAAATTCTCACTAAGATTCTGACACATATTTAAGTGAGAAATGGAAAAACCAAAAAAAATATTATATGACCAATAATTCCTGATTTTTAATCACATTTCAAGGCCTCCCCTAATGTTAAATAAAGCTATGTAGAAATGTTCCACTAATAAAAAGAAAAACACCCAATAGTTTACCAACTCATCGGTAAAGCTGCAAATGTATGCCAAATGTAGGCATAGACAGAGATGTAAGCACAACATAAGTTAGTGGCATGAATGTGCAAAGGACTGAGAAATGATTTCAACATTATTCCATATTCAAAAAAAAAAAAAAAACTGAAAAATGCTCAACAATTTTAAAATCAGGTTGTATCTGCCTACATGAGATGATTTAAAACAAGGTAAATAAAATCAAAGTAAATGAGTCTCACCACGTCAGCACAGAGCCACTCCTCTATGTCATCCATTACAGAGGACTGCGCAACAGGAATCTATGGGGCAAAGCCACGAACGAACGACAGCCCGGCAAAACCACACATTCCCACGAGACAACAAAACAAAACAAGTGTAACAACTTTAACATAAAGTCTGGCAAAGTAATGCAAAAACAAATCATCATTATAGAAAACTAAAGCTAAATAATTAGATATTGTACACATCACCACAACCTGGAAGCACACACACAAACATACACACAGCACTGGAAGCAGAAAGGCTGAACAATGTTGCATGGCATGCGATGAGAGTGGAGATGAAAGTGGAAATGGACTGAGGTAGGGAGAGGTACTAAAAGGCAGAAGACAAGGTTGGCATCAAAACACAGCATTCAGGAGCAGGGAAAGAGGAACTAGACATGAAAAATACAGGTTTCCTTTTAAATTCTACTCATATCTGCATTTTGAACATTGACCAGGAGGCAAATTCACAAAAACACCCCCACTGAAAAAAACTCCATGAAAATGTTAAGCTTTCTTAGAAACATTTGTGGTGCAATTCACCCAATCAGTTGGTAACCTACTAAATCTGGCTATGACACAATTTTGCATTCGAAGTTCTGATGACTTGTTCTGCAATATACAAACATACGAATGTTTAGCTGACTCTATTTAAAAGATTTTTGCTCAAAAAAAATTTGTACCTGACCTGTCACCCTTAACTACCTGAACTCTTATATTTATTTAGATCATCCCAGTCTTCAAGTTCTTGGTGGGGATTAATGTGTGAAAAATTAAACAGGCAGCAGAGTGGCCCTGCCAGATTGCGACAGGCTGTCACAGCAGCATCCCAGTCCTGAATGCTCACGTTTGAGACAACATGTAGAACCAGAGGCTAAGAGGGGTTGAAAGACACTTGCTGTGCTCTAGAACATACAAAAAGCACCATTCCCAGCAATGGGACTATACAGCATATATTGTACATTTATTAAGGTACGGTACTGTTGAGGTGAACAACTGAGTCATGTGATAATGATGAGGGCCAGACATTAGCTCATTCTGGTTTAATATTATGACTGAAAATAAGAAAATAACAACATTAAGGACCCAGAGGGGTCAAGAGCACCTAAGGGTACTGTGGAACTAATTTTCTTATGAAATGCAGGACTGCTCTACGGGGCAAAGAAATTATTGTATTAGTTTTCTCACACAACCATACTATGCTAATGAAGACCATGACAGCTGAGATGACGTGAAGAAATGAACAGGAACAGTAAAAGGGACAGAGCACAGGTGAGCCACTGTAGGGGCTCTTAAGGTAAAAATGAAAGCTTCAAAAGGTTTATTTACTATCAAAGCCTACAAGGACTACCTGTACCTGCGCCTGTTATCTGTGATGGTTTCAGCAGTAGCAGCAAAAAGTGAAACCATGTGAAGCACAAATAGAAAATTATAATCAAGGAAAAATACAAATACAAAAGAACTGATGAAAAAAAAGATAAAAAAAAAGAAAAATAAGGTAGAAATGTTACAGCAGGTAAGCATATAAATTTTAAAATGAAGAACAGGGCAGAAATATTTTCTGAGTGAACAACAACACAAAGTACTGTACAAAGCTGCAACAGAAACAGAATTAAACTAAATGATAGATGAAAAATGGTAACAACTGCTAAAATTATGGTAATAAATACAAAACTGCTTCAGAGCCTCAATGTAAGATTTAAATTTTACTGGAACTGATTGAATGAAAAAGCATTCAAAAATATCTAACATGATTCCAACAAATGGATTTTCATATTTTTCTTTGTTCTTGTACAATCACAGTCAGAAACTTTTGCTCAGTGCAAGTCTGTGCAACACTTAAAAGCTTACATGCATCTGGTAGCAATATCTAAATATTACAGAAGGAATGTATTAATATATATTTAACTACAACAAATTTAATAGTATACAGTTTTTGAGGATTTTAATAAAATTGTTATTTGACAGACCTAGAGCATTTTGAATTAA
The DNA here is from genome assembly GCF_900964775.1 of Scleropages formosus. Taxonomy (NCBI): domain Eukaryota; kingdom Metazoa; phylum Chordata; class Actinopteri; order Osteoglossiformes; family Osteoglossidae; genus Scleropages; species Scleropages formosus. Next base: position 12,631,825 of record NC_041825.1, on the reverse strand, counting down.
GTAAAACTTTCAAAGGAAGAAAGTAGTTAATCAACCGGTAAATTCCATAAGATTTGTTGGTACAAAGAGTCTGACACTTGCAGTACACTAATTTAAAAATGTGCTGAGCCAGAAAAATCAGTGTTCCCATGGGTCTGTGGTTGTTAATAAAAGCTCTCCCTTTTACTGTTTGGCAGTGCCGTTTCAGCGGTGCATGGCCACAGTTAGGGGACATGGGGATGGGCGGGGGATGCGAACAAGGGGCCAGGGGAGAACGACGTTTACTGGTGAAATCCTCACCATTCCTTGGGTTATTAGCCAGCTGTCTATTGGCTCCATGTCTGTGTTACCACCTTTCAATCTCAGCTGAATCAACGATAAAAATCACTTAAAACACATGTGAGGCAAAACAGAGATCTGCAATGATGAGAAGTAAAACAGAGGAAACTATAAAAAAAAAAAAAAAAAGTGGAAGAATTTAAAAAATGGAAACTTTAAAAGCATCCAAAAATATTAAGATTTAAAAATTCTAGTAGACGTCTCCAAACCCTGGAGCTTTGTAAAAGTATATATTTTACATATTTCTAAGCAGATTTACTAATTTAGTGCTTATCGCAACCTACATAAAATCTTCACAAAAACATTCAAAATGGATGGAAAAAAACTGTAACGAAAAGATGATCTCCTATCTAGCTTAGGTGCTACTAGTGACCTCTCACCTGTACACAGTGTTGAGAACCTGAGCAAGGACGGTACATGCAGGAAATCCTACTTACCTCCAGAATAAAGGACTGAACATGTGATCTACTACAGCGCTTTCAGGACAACACAAACTACTCCCTTCTTCCTAACACTCATGACTGTATGCTGCGACCTCACTGCAGTCTATCTAGTCTCCAGAAAGTAATAGTACCTGTAAAAGGAGATGCACCTTGGGCCTAATATGACCTACTGCATTAGGAAGTCTGAGAGCTGATGCGAGTTGTCTACTCCAAGATCAAAAAATCCGGCTCACTGTGCCTTTCAAATTCATACATTATAGTAAGTAATTCTAAAAATGGCAACAGACAACTATGGAACAATATGCCTTAAAAACTAAAATGCAGTCTATAGTTTTCCTTACTGACTGTTGCATTTACAACAAATATAAAAAAAAAAAAAAAAAAAGGTTTAATAAAATATTTCCTTTTTTGCATGTAAATGATATGGTATACTAGCAAAAACGGAGTTTGAGAAAACCATGATTAGAACCAGGGTAAAATTTGTAAGGAATTGGTCAGAAGGTGAATTCTGTAAATGTACTTGGAAATTTTCTGTGTTCTACAGTGATCTGGAGGTCATACTGTACTGTACTCTCTAAATCATAACTCTCCATCTTTTATGAACTGTGGTATTTTGTTTTACTACCATTCTGGAATATCTGTATTTCTCAATTTCACATTAGTTGAAATTGAAGATGCTGTGAACCAGGAGCTGTGCTTCGAATTAAGCTGCTTAAAAAGTTCATGCAGGTCTTGGACTGAAACAGGAACATACAGACTGGTGGACATGCCTGGCCAGCGAGTCCTCCACCACAAGCATGCAGTGAGGCAACCAAAAAAGGCTGTTAAACGGTGAGTGCGCTCACCTCTCCAGAGGTTAGTTGCCTTCCATCCGCAGCTGAAATCGGAATGCCTTCGGTCTTTGCACTATAAATAAGTACACAGAGAGAGAAACATTGCAAATCCCACTGTCTGCACCACTTTGTGACATAGATCTAATCCTGGCCAAGGAAAACAAAATTCTTTGCACATAGGAACAGAGTTTTGGCAATAAATATGCTTGATCTGTGAACTGCCCAAATATCATTAATAATTTATCTCTTGGCATGGCAAGCTGGGAGACCTTGCCAGTTTGTAACTGTATGGGTAATTATGTAGAGGTTTAGAGATATTAGTCGTAGAACAACTCAGCCATCTTTGACCATGAATATGTGAATGTTTCTGAAATTAATAAAGCCTTTTTGGCAGCTTTCTCTCAGATGTATTTACAGCCAACTTCTTCACAGGGCTTCTGAAGACAAGGCACTGCTGTAGTGATGGGTTATACTTAAAAACCTTCAGAAGCCTCCATTTCTCAATGTGCCAAATTAGAACTGAAAGAGCTGGTGTTTACAAGTCAAACGTGTTACACAGAGCAGACGGGCAGCAATTCTTACTTTTTGCAGGGGTCGGCAAGAGAACTGTTCCTGGTCTGAGCGAACACATCAAAGTCATCCTGCTGGTTACAGCTGCGGAGAGAACTCAACGTACCACTTACGCTCTTTGCACCCACATCTGGGCACCATTAGCAGTCCCGTCCAAAAAAAAAAAAAAAAAAAAAACAATATTAGTAAAATCTTAGAAGAGCAAGGTAGTTCATGTGAACCTATAAACTGAATAACAACTTTGAGATCTGCCATTAACTACAGGTATGAGTTCAGAAGAGACAAAGCAGTACTTTTCCTATTCTAACACAGTGAATTACACTGGTGCTTTCAATGAGTGTGTTAGAAATTCATTTAAGAAAAGTTAATAAATTATGTTTGAGTCTTACTACTGACCAAGCCTAGCAAGTTGAGAAGAGAGCGAACAGGGTGTCAAGTTGGGGCCAGGGGCTGCGGCGGTCACAGAGGATGGCGGGGCGGCACTGATCTTTGGACTGACCACAGCAGGTGACCCTGGCCCGAGGTCAATCAAATTGTCCTCTGTTGCTTCACTGAGGACCTGCAGGGCACACAGCAGGCACAGGCAGGGACAAGTAATCAAGTACTTATTCCCACAGAGTCAGGGATCCATTAAAAAATAGGGAGGGATTCATTCTCAAGGGTATGGTAACACTAACTTCCTAAACACCATCTTCTTGTAACCATCAGGGTGATGATTTACCATCACATAAATAATAATAATAATAATAATAATAATAATAATAATAATTACACATAATGCAGTGTCCAAGACAACATACTTAAGGGCAGTAATCTCTATGCATTAAACAGAAGCACAGAAACTAACTGAGATTTACCTAAGAATTACAGATTACAAGTGTCATACACTGATGGTTACATACACAGCTCATGCCAAGAAACACAGGAATGAAACACAATTTATCTGCCACTCAAAGAAACACAGTTGAGGTCAAATTGCTGTTGTATATATGATATATATAAATATATGCTGTTATGACTTACATTTTTATTTCCACTTTTTATTATTTGTTTGCAGTGTAAGGTTTTGATGGCAGATGGTTTCAGAGTATATGTGTTTGAAGTTCATCATTCTCCCACAGCAACCGAAACTGGGCAGAATGATGCTCAGCAGGAAGGGTTAGCAAACATGCCATGTGGTCCGAATGTGATGGGGAGAATAACATTCAAATACCAATCAGCCAGCTTTTAACATTCCCTTATGTGACTCTTCTCATTCCAAAAATGAAAATGAGATATAAGGGGTAGCTTTTATACTTGCCTGCCTCAGCTAGCCATAATAAATAAATAAATAAATAAATAAATAAAACACAAAAAGGAACATAAATAGTTTTACATGCTTTCCAGATGATTATCTGTACATGCATTCAAAGCAGATCAACATAACGCTATCCCATAAAAATAGAACAGGTACTGCTGTTAGCTTTTGACAGTATTATTGTCGACAGAACTACACAACACATTTTAGCAGTACAGTCAGACTAATGTGAGATGCCAGACCATGAAACAGAAATAACAAACAACATGAATATACTTTTCACACAGCAAACATGAATGAACTGGGACTTTGTTCAAACATTGCTGCCAAATCACTGTGACTCACCCCATTGTTGCCAGTCTGAGCTGCCCTGCTTGACCGATACCTCTCATACCTAAAAAAGAGAACTTAATGAACCCAACAATACCCGAGTCAACCTGACAACGCTGCACAATTTGTGGGGAACTGTTCATATCATCACAAACATTACACAGTTGCAGAATTGCTTGCAATTTCAAATTTGGTAGTAAAATTACTTTTTAAAATTATTCTTCACTTTCCTCATACTTGCATCACAATGTCTTTACAACTAAACATTTGTAACAAACATTCATAACATGCCAACGGAAACAAAGAGATGAACACAAGTTCTCCCACTGACGTTATTACAACAGGCTTGGGGTAATTGAGTCCTGATTTACAACAAATAAATTGAAACCTTTTAAGAAATAAGCACAAATTTCACTCACAATTTGTTCCTGAAGATCTGTTCGTAAAGTCAACTATCGAAAAACAAATTTTTACTTACCATTGATTTAAATGGGGAAAAATAAATGTGTTCCTGAGCAACAAAAGCTTCATCCTTTTTTCATCACACACACAAAATTCCTGCCTTAACTTTCAAACACCAGGAACGTCTAATTCAAAACCAAGACCAGAATATCATAATTTCTCTGGACACCTTACAATGGATGTGTTTGCTTTAGACTTGTAACCCATTTATGGCTCTTGTTTATTTAATGGCACTTTTCTATTCTGCTTTTAAATGTGCAACATAAAACAAAGACTATTAGAACACCACCTAACAAGGCAATTTTCATAATGTAATTACTGTAATCACTCAACATTTGGAAGCCCTCAATATTGAGATATTGGTAAAATATCGCTGGAGAAAAAAGAAGAGTAAATCAAATCAAAATCATTCATAATCATGGCCATTTCAAGAGAATGTATGCATTTTATCAACTTTATAAGTTATAAACTGATAGGTAATACTTTCCTTTGCCTTTTTAGTTTTTTCAACATCTTTCTGTACCTTCTTCGTAGCTTTTTTTTGTTGGACTCATTATTATAAAAGATTCTTAAAAATTAGGAGATTTCAGTTACCTGTAAGTAGGCACATGCTACAAGACAACAAGATTTTCAGGAGATGCCACACCATGTGTTGGGGTGGAGGTTGCTTGCCCTATGTGGTGCTCAAAGTCACCAAGGCTTACATTTTGAATTTCACTCTCTGTTCTTGAGTTTATCATAATTGTCAGGGGACAGCTTGTTCAGGTTCAGCCATAGTATGTGAGTGACAGAGACAGTGTGTTCCACTGATGTATGGATGAGTGGCCCAGTGTAAGTAGTGTACAGTATTAGCAGTGTAAGTCACCTTGGTGAATAAGGTGTGTGGGCTGGTAACACTACATAGAGTTCATTGGAAGTCACTTTGGAGAAAAGCATCTGCTAAACGAATAGATGTAAACGTAAGTACAACGTTTCATTACATGAAGGAAACCTGTAATTACATTCACACGGTATACAAATAAAATTACAAAACATTAAACTTGCTGTTGGAAAAAAATACCCTAGATAAGTTCTCACTATAACAACGTATTACTGAACTGGTTATGAAAGGAGTATTTAGGTTGAGGCAGAACAGGTGATACCTTTCATATCGTAGAAAGATATTGTTTAGGTCGTCATTTACGTGCAGCAGCTCTTCTGTGATGTCCTCTTTGGAAACATGGGAAATAAGCTCAACTATCCTCTGCTGCATGGCTCTGCAGGTGCGGTTCAGCTCCTAAAGAAATCCGGGGCAGGAGCGGGGTTGGGGGTAGGATGGGAATTCCAATCGTGTTATTCCCAGCAGCTGACAACCTTGAGCATACATCCAACAATTAAAGTGTACCCCTAGGATTTCCAGGGTAATGACAGTCAGCTGTAAATTTAATGAGGGTGGGAAAATGTGCAAAATAAGATTCTGACTGTTTCTGAGGAAGTCACTCAATTCTACCTCATGCTATTTAATAGCGCCATCTAGTGATCTTTATAATACAGAATCAGGGGCACAGCACTAATGTGAAGTTGAATTAATTGATGATCAATTATTAAAATTACTGTTTAGCAAGTACTGATTAGTAATCACTGAATTAGTATTATTAGTATTTGTATTGATTAATAATTACTGAATTACACAAACACTTCAAGCCCATAAGCATGCAAAGCCTCAGTAGTACTTTGGCAAATCATGCCAATAATTTTCCCTTAACCATCTCATTGAACTGAATTTCCATCTGGAGTTAATAAAGTTTCATTCATTCCTTTATTATAAAAGACTGACTTGCACACAAGAGTAACTTTAAAGCTATGAGAGTATTTTACTTTAAAATAGTCTCTAAATCCTGGATCTAACCTGCAAAAGATCAAGATCAGAGGGATCCTCTTGTCCAGGCACCATCTCTGTCAGCATCTCTGACATCACCTTGGCATTCCCACGCACGATGTCCAGCTCACTGCGTAGCCTGGCAATCTGAACGGTCAGGTTAAAACACAAACAGGAGACATGTTTACTTCTATGGGCTGATTTTCTGAACACAGATCAAAGCCAGTCTAGTACTAAGAAGGATGGTAAATGGAGAATTAGTACTGAAGCTGACAATTACTACTGAATGTAGCTCTAAACTAGGCTTTAGCAATATCTGGCCCTATATATACTTCCAGTCATATATTTTTGTTACTGAAAGTCTGCTGATGAAAGAACAAGTCAGTCCTTCTAAACATATATTCCTGCATGAAGTAGCTAGTTTAGTAGTTGCAGTCGTCCCCTTCCACTCTAAAGGGTAGTCCTTCCATACCTCCAGTGGGTACATAATACAAGATGAGCACCTTGATGGTAACGTGAAGTTATAAGGAGGGATTAGCATGGGCAGAAACAGCTGCAAGCAAGTCAAACACTACTTATGGCATATGTGAGCAGGTGTGTGCAGAGCAAAACAACCTGTTCTGAGTTGGGAACGATGGGCCCAGAATCCTGCGTGCTGGAGATCTGCGGTGTCGAATAGGCGGGGGAAAGAGATGCAGACAAGGGTGGGGCTGTTGCAGTGCCGACTGAGGACTGTGGAGGGGGGCTGTACTTGTAGGTAGACTGGTCCCCATTCGGGGCACTTGGCATAGCGAACTTTTAAAACACAAATAATACAAGGTTAGTTGAAATGCCTGGGCTAGGCCATCAGTAGTCCTCCTTTGAAATACATCTTCATCTATATAAAACTGCCAAATTCTGTATATGGTAGAAGAAGAAATATATACAATCTTTAACATATGTCAGTCCTTCACTTCATCTCCCAACACTTTAGCACAATTTAGATAAGACCATTGAAAAAGTCAGCTGTGCAGCAAAAAGAGCGATGAGGGTACGTCTCACCCTCTGTGGCACCTGGATGGGAGACAGGGCATCTAGGTCTGCCCTGGGGAACTCAACACCCTTCCTCTTCAGGTCTTCGTAGACATGCACCACGCCCGTGAGATCAGGGCTACTCCTGAATGCATCTGCCCAGGCCTGAAATTGGGAAAGGACACATGATTACCGGGAGTTTAAATAAACAAGTCTGGACCACTACCTACGCAAATGTTCATACAGCACAACAAATAGCTCCATGATGCTGTTCCATGTTCTCAGAATGAAGCAAAATTGGAGTACACAAAATTCAGTGAAATTATTCTTACTGCAAGAAGTGTTCATTTTTATCATAAATAAAATGATGTCGAGATACATATGAAGTAACTTTAAAGCATAAGAGCCTCTGACTGGATAAGCAACATTTACATTTTTGAATCCAATAGGGTAGTAACTTATTACTAGGTTGGATCAGGCCATACTGCTCAAAACAAGAATTACTTGGTCTGTACATCGTCAACTGTCAGCAAAGTAAAAATGAGATATATATATAGTGCAGAAAGAATTATCTAACATTAATAAGGATGTAAGTGTCATTTTCTGCAGGCCTATTCTGAAAAACAGTAAAAACTGACATTTATTCGGACACTTTTCTCAAAAGAAATGTAAAATATTAGTTTAGCATATTAAGCTAGATACCATTATTTACCAATTTACACAGCTAGGTAATTACTATTGTATCAATTCAAGTTAGACATCCTGCTGATGGGTACCAGAGCAGGAAGGGGAGTTGAACCCGGGTCAGGTGACAACCCTAACCACTACTCTACTGGCTCCCCCCTCTCGATGCAGAAAACCTCAATATACACTACAAACAAAAAGTTAAGGCATGCTACACTTTGAATAACGCATGTCACTTAGGTGGAAGACACTTCCTTTTTACCTGAATCAAAGCAAGAACTTTTTCTTGCACTATAGTAGGTGGGTTGCTTTTTGGAGAAATTATTTTGACAAGAACACCATCAATGAAATCCCGAGAGGCAACAAGAACATGGAAGCGATGACCACAATTTTTCACACATGTCTCCAAAACCTGTAGGGCAAAAATGAAAAGACACAATAAAACCATTCTTTTGCACTAAATACGAATCAGAAGATTATGACAAACAGAATGCAATAATTGAACCAAGTCACAAACAGGCTTTCTTGATACTGAGTACAATTTGTTCATATTTGTAGCTGAAGACAAACATGAAATCTACGCTCCTGACAAGCCTAACATAGAGTACTGAGCAAAAGTCTTAGGCACTTAGATGTTTCACAAAAATAATTGTTTTAGACAGTTATTTAATGTCTTCTGCATTAGCGTCGGGGGTGCGGTGGCGCGGGGGGGTTTGGCCGGGTCCCACTCTCTGGCGGGACTGGGGGTCGAGCCCTGCTTGGGGTGCCTTGCGATGGACTGGCATCCCGTCCTGGGTGTGTCTCCTCCCTCCTCTGGGCTTGCATCCTGTGTTGTTGGGTTAGGCTCCAGTTTGCCATGACCCCGCTTGAGACAAGCGGTTTCGGACGACATGTGTGTGCACGCACACATTAGTGTCAATGCGAAAAATTGTATTTCAGATTTCCAAGCATTCCTTTTGAAAAAAGTTACAGTATTACAGTAAGGGTTTTGTATGTCGTTAAATAAAAAGTACACACACACACACACAGAGTCAGAGACCGCTTGTCCCAAGCAGGGTCGTGGCTAACCAGAGTCTAACCCAGCAACACAGGGCGCAAGGCTGAAGGGGGGAGGGAACACTCCCGTCCTGCTCTTAATTAATAAAAGCATTATTTTCGGAAGCATTCTCACTTTACAGCTTTTTTTCCCAACCAAGTGCCTAACCCTTTTGCACAGTACTGTACATGAGACTTACCTCACAATGCTCCAAGGTCCCATTTCTAAAATGTTAATGCTGCTCACAACTGACTGATTGTCTGATATTTATTTAATTTGAAAAAGTCTCATAGATCTAACTAATTCAACACTTATGTTCTGGTTACTTTGAAGCTACCAGCTCTATTAGAGTCCCTTCTCCAGCTCCTCCAACCTACCACCCATTCACATACATCCTTGACTCCTTTACCTCTGCTCTGCATTTCACCTCCACCTTCCCATTCATCACCTCCACCTCAACTCACTGTCAGTGTCAGCATCACCTCCCGGAAATTTTTATTGCCATTCAGCCGCTTCTTCAATGCTCTTACAGCATCCTTGGGCCTGCAACAGGAAAACGCACAGCTCGGACCGAACTGGGATACAGCAGAAATAAAGAATCGATGGGTTACACAAATGCATCAGGGAAAGTACACGGATAAATTAAACTCTGGCCGATCAGAGGGTCAAAGTTTTCATTCAATTATTTTCTTCTGGATGAACTTCACAAAGCTGTGTATATAGTGGTCTGTGACTGTTGAGCCAGGAATACAACGTGCTGAAGTACACATCCAGGTGTCTCGACTTACAGCAGGTTGTCATCAACTAATGTTGAGGGTGGAAAAATAAAAATGGAAAAAAAAACATGTCTTTTTTCATTATCATAATTGCAGTATTAAAATACTGTAAAATCAGAGGTGGTCATGAACAAAATATCAGATGAACTTAATGTAAAAATTCTCATGTAAACACATTATATAAAAATGACATGTTTTATAAATGTATTCATTTAGCACACTTTTCTCTATTTTTTTGTTAAAATTACACTATGTACCCAAGAAGACATACTACATTTAATCATAATGAATCAAAACACAGACCAATTCATTTCTGCCACATCAATAATTACATTCATAAAGACTCATATGAGACATAATTCTATTAAGCTTATTGTATATACATGATTTACTACAAAACAGAATGGACTTGTCTGCTTAATGGACGGTAAGTCGGAATTACATGAATATGATTCATTGTGTCTGCGTATTGTGTCAGTGGCTCACCCTTCCTCGGTTTCATTAATGATATCACAAATCTCCATATTGAGCGTCCAGTCTTCATTCTGGAGGGAGCCATCTGTGGCTTTCTCTGCAGATAAGGAAAAACAAGTCTCTTTATTTAATACAATATCTAAAAATATTAAAGAAGGGTTATTACTAAAATAATACTGCATCTAAAAAGAATGATAGGGCATATAGTACAGCTTGTTTTTATTTATTCATAGCTTATACTGTTCTTTTATCTAAAGTCACTTAAAGCATTTATATATAGCAGAGTATTCCTACTGTACAATTCAGAGGTAAGTACCTTGATCAAGAGTACTACAGCTGGAGCAGGGAGTGGGATTTAAACCAGCAACCTTCTAGACTTCTCATACAAGTCTGAGTACTCAAATGTTTTGCTATTTGCTGCCCCTAAAATAAATATACATCAGGTGTTATTTATTACTTGACTGTAATAAAGATGTAATTTTTTTTCCCCCACTCAGAGTATTCAGAATAAGATACAAATTACTTTTTTGGCAATTATCAGATAGGCAAATCTCATGACCCTCCCCCACAGTCAAAAGACATGCAGTTCAGATGAACTGGGTCCCAAAAAATTGCCTGCAGTGTGTCAAAGAGTGAGTGACTATGCGCATGTATGTCTACCCTGCAATAGACTAGCGTCCCATCCAGGGTGTACCCCCCATCCTTGTGCCATGTGGTTCCGGACCACCACAACACTGACAAGGACAAGCGATTAGCTAAAGTGAGTGACTGACTAATAAAAAGTCCTACAGAGGATTATAAATGCTAGTGAGAAACCTGTGTGGGCCTAGCTCTGTAGATATACTTTTATTTTGTTTCTCAGGAAAGCTTACATTTTGATAATAAACAGACACCTTTCTCCAAAACATCTAAAAATACAACATCCAATCAAAATTCAGCACAAAACGGTGCAACACAAGAGAAATATTAATAGTAAACCATTAAGACTCTAGCTAACCACCCCCAGAGAATGCACGGTAAACCTAATGACACGGCCTAAACCAACTTACTAGTTACAGCATCTCCAGCAGCGTCAAGGTTTTTCTCTTTAATGTATTTACCGTAACTATTAACAAAACTGTTAGACCAAAACACGAAATCAGTAGAACAATTTTTAGAGACAAGTCCTTGAAACTTGAATGTTCAAAATGAATCATCCTAAACAAACTCTCACATGACATTTTTGCACTAACTTTGCCATGAAAATCTTAAAATGACACTCAAAAGTGACCTCTGAAAAGTGAGGGGAAAAAAGAAGAATTTGTTGATGTTGATCTAATACGGAATAATGCAGACATTACCCATCACCCCCAAAGACAGTGATAGATAGATAGATAGATAGATAGATAGATAGATAGATCCACTTGGACAGGGCAATAGTGTTACTGAGATTTTAGGTCAGTAAAGGCACTAAATGGGCCAATTAGCCCACCCTCATTTGTGTCAAAGTTCTCATGTTTAAATTGTGTTTCCAGCACAAACACAGAAAAACAGATTAATATTAATGTTGCCAGCGCCATTGTAATCATTTTCCTGTAACGTAATTGAAGTTTGGTGGCGTCCTCCATCTCCTCCCAGTATTGAGTGGAAGGTCATTCTAAAGTTGCAGGGGGGAAGGAAGTTCAGACACTGACATTCACAAAACCGAAATTCAGACTTAAGTTAAATAATTGCTAAATAAATCCAACTATAGCAAGTTCCAGTCCTCATGTGATCAAAATGCCAACCTTCCATTGTACACATGAAAATGTCTCAATCAAACTGTGGGAAAAAAAGGGTTCACAAATATATATTTTTGTAAGTTGTCAGGGAGAAAAACATCAGAAAAATAATTACCACACACACACACACACACACATACATTTTCTGAACCGCTTGTCCCATACGGGGTCACGGGGAACCGGAGCCCACCCGGCAACTCAGGGCATAAGGCCGGAGGGGGAGGGGACACACCCAGGACGGGACGCCAATCCGTCGCAAGGCACCCCAAGTGGGACTTGAACCCTAGACCCACTGAAGAGCAGGACCTGGTCCAACCCACTGCGCCACCGCACCCCCTGCAATAATTACCAATAATAGTAAAATAACAAAGGTCAAAAAGTGTAAATCAAATGTATTAACTGCCAATATATTGAGAGTGGGTGGGGGGGGGGGGGGGGGGGAACCCTACAGCCACGGTGCAATTGCTAAGAAAGAACGTCTTGGTACTGAGATAATTCACTACCATCTATGATTTATTGCCAAACACTGATCCATTAAATGCTGTTGAAATCTCTTAATTAATTTGGATACAAGCATTGTATAGCTTTATATACAACATTGCATTGTAGCTTCCATTGGGGAAAATGTATTCATCATCAGTGGGCTCACGAACCAATTTAAATGGCAGGGTATCATTATGGTAAAGTAAAAAATACTTTTCCCCATTGGAAATCCATATTCCGCAACTTCATTATAACTCAGACAGCAAACTAGTTACATCCTTAGATATACATTTATATAACTACTATGAGTATCTAGTAACTAGTACTGAACAAATACAAATGGGTACCATCACCAAATCACACAGCCATGCCCAAGGCCCAAAAAATTAATAAATAAATAAAGTGTTTTTCCTATATCCTAAAATCAGAGATTGTCAAAAAAAAATTAATTTCCAACTTGCCTCATTCATTTGCATTTTTCCGTTATGATTTCATATTTTCTGGGAACTGCTTTCACTCCAAACTAAGTTGAATGGGAGGAACTTCATGCAAGAAAAATGTATGAAACTGAGGAAACGATGCTGGAGTCAAAGTGTTCGCATAACACAGAGACGCAGAGCAAATATTATTTATTATATGAGAAACACTAACGGCCGGAACTGACTGTGAGGAGCTACGCTACGGATGATGCCTGGCCTGGACTGGATGTCTCAAATCACCCTAAACAATTAAGAAAGCAAGATGTATGCCATTTCTCCGTTCCATCATGGGCGGTGCGGAGAGGAGGCGGGGAGGGGAACGAACGGTGGTCTGGAAGCCCGTCCATGATGATGATGATGATGATGATGTGATGTGATGATGTGATGATGATCCGTCCTCAGCGCCGCAGTTGTGTTCGGACCGAGTTTGTTTGGACCGCAAGCCGAGTTAGCGGCCCCGCAGCCGCTGCTTTCGAGCACCAAAACAACAAAACTCTGCCACGAATACCGTTTTATTTCATTCGTTTCGTGTTAATTTCAACAGCGTTGTTGAGAAGACCCGACACAGGCGCTTACCTATGCAGTGTCCTACAGGAGTGCTGTACGGGTTCCCCAGGAGAAACTCCATCTTGGTGACAACAAACACACCGCACGGGCCGGGAGTCTGCGAGCACAACGCAAGATCCCGCCCAGCGAGCATCCCATTGGATGATCCCATTACAGTCGTCCAATCAGACTCGCCGGACTGACCTGACGAAACCAACCCACACGCGGATTGTGGTGCTGCGGTTTGACCGCGATTTAGTAGCCGGCCCTGCTTTGAACTGGAGTGCAGCGCCACATATCCGCTTTTAAAGTCTATTTTTATAAGGACTGATGCCTGAACGTCACTTTAAAATGAATGCATCGGAAATTACAGATGCATGAAAAAACAACTATTTAAGGATCATGATTGGCGGGGATCAACTGCTACTAGCAGACATCGAGTGCTGTGGTTCTCATTTTTGCTGATAAACAGCTAAACAGCACTAGTGTTATAGATGCGAGCAGCAGAAAATGCTCCATAAGCAAAGGGCCAAACAGTTTCATTTAGTCTATGTAATTATGAGGCACAGAAGTGTTAAGACATGATCACACTACAGATCCAAACCTAGAAATGAGAATGTAACTAGGGCATGAACACAACTATGCCAGAAGACACGTGACCATATAAATCACAGAGATGCCAAATTGTTCCTATTGTCAAAAGATAGGTGCCACCCAAGTGGCTTCATGAACACTCTTGCCAAGCCCAAAGTGCAGACTTGGCTCTAAAATCCAGACTGCAGTCTGAATGGAAATTGTCCTTTATTGATTATGACCAGTGACCCCACTTCATTCAATCATACTGGCATAGGTCTATGGGGACAGAAAGGGTAGAAACCAGCCAAACTCTCACTTTAAATGCTGTAAAAGACAACATACCTGTCTGTCAGCAAGTTTTCTTGTATTATTGCTTTGAAACTTTTAACACATTCTTAAATATTCAGCCTCTACTGACTGTTACCTGTCTAATGTGGATTCTTCTATCATGCCTTGTAATGGCTTCACCATTCTCATCTTTAAATTCATCAGAAACACTGGTACAATGGTGAAAGAAGAACAGTCATATTTATGAGAAATTGCCAGTACAGCCTCTTTAGTCCCTTATCCATATTTCATGAAATTCTGTGTGCAAAGCTGTGATTCCTTTATTTCTGGGAAAAAATAACATGCTGTACATTAAGAACATGATGCACAACACCAGGAAACAAAACTAAATTTTAATCCAATGTCAATTTTTTTTTTTTTTTTTTTTAAAACTTTTGCCATGATTCAAGTCCTTCGTCTTCACCGAGTGCTATTCAGTGGAGACAAGGGGAATAAAAACCGTCAGTCTTGCAACAGTTTGCGCTTCACGCTGGAGCTCTCAGAAGATAGATGCACAAAGAGTGTGCCAGCAGCTGTGCGAGCACGTAGTTCATACATGTCGTAGTCATGGGCCCACTCAACATTTCCCCAGCGCTGGATCTGCAAAGAGTGAGGGGTTGTGGAAAGAAAATGGATCAAGTCCCCGGCAATACAGAATGTGAATCAGACAAGTTACAAATATAATCTTCAGGTTATGAGCCCACTCATTCAGTTATGAAAAATTAGATTTTCACTTATTTTGTAAAATATATGCTTGTTGCAGACTGAAACTGACCTGCATTTCTGCACCCAGCAATTAGCTGGCAGTAAAACACACCCAAATAAGAATAAAGAAGCACCTTAATCCAGGTCACTTCCATCGTTTTCATGAGTGCTGCTTATCAGCAAAAAAGAAAATGGACTGAAAAATGGGCTAAATTCATAAGTGCATTAGACACGTTAGTCTTCTGTAATGTTGAAAATATTCATACATACTGGATATACAAACCTTATGCTTATACCTTCTAGATGTCTAAGCAGAAAAAGTGAACATGAGGCTGTGGACAAAGGTGGTGCCATACCTGATACTCTTCCTCCAGGCGAGACAACAGCACAGCCTGTTCCACTGTCAGGTGTCTGTCAACCAGCGCAAAGGACAGCACTAGAGACTTCAGCTGGGTGATCACAAACTCTAACCCTGCCAATGAAGATACATTCATTCCTTAGTGGACAGTCAGAACAAAACAAAATTTACATCAAATTTCAACTCTTCATCTAATCCTGAAACAGTTAAAAGTCATAGCACAACTCTACTGACACCCAGTACATAATCTTACTATGGTAATGCATCCCAATGGTGACAATTCCTTACTTAATTTTTTTTAATTATGGCAGGAAATTGGCCAGTTCTATAGATAATTCTCTGTGTGTAAAAATTATGAGTAACACATTAATAAATCCTTTAATTCTGTTAGTGATAATTCATATCCCAGTTCTTGTACTTGTCTCCAAAAATAGACTTTTCTAGCATCAACTCTGGCACATGGCCAGCCAGGTAATGCGTGAATTGGGGAAATGTAGAAGGGGGCATTAGTAGTGCAGCTTATTTTACATTTAAAAATTGTATGTTTCCAGTTGGCAATTGATTCCATGGGGTTATTATTTTGAATAAAAATATGCAACTTTAATATTGTTGTCGGTGCCCACTGCTGTTTGCTGCATGAGCCAATGTCGCACTCAGGTTGCTTACAGCCTAACTACATAGCTTATCTTTATATCCCTTCACATATGATGGTAAGATGATTTGGCTTTTGCTTTCCGTAGTGGTTGGAAAATTGTTTTATAATTATTTGGCTTAGTGATTACACATTATGATGATGAAAATCTGAACCTGTGGCTCAAATTCTAATGGGGTAGTTTGTGATTCAGCTTAAGGTGATTTGTCCTATATTAATTTCTGAATAAATGTCAAAATGCAAAGATAAATGATAAAACCATTTGTGATGTGAGCAAGATAGAATATATACCTCCCTCAAGACTTCATAATAAGTCATGGATGTCACAGTGTCATTTAGATAAGATTCAAAAAGTCACTGATTTGAAGATTTGTGCTCCCTTAAAAATAAAAGACTGAATTAAAGCAGCACAGCGGTCATCAGCAAAATTTCCAGAGTTAAATATTCCATGTGCGCATTTTTCATCACCCTACTTAAAGATTATAGTGCATTAAAACAGGTACAACTAAATGTGTAACAAAAAATGTGTAAATCTTATACCCATCTTGAGTTCATATGCCCATGGTTTAGCTTATTAAAAGTAATTTTAGGGCTTTAAGATGCAAGTTTGAAATATTTAGACTTGCAGACTTTGTTTTTGTGGACATACTTTTAATACTCTACCTTTCTGTTGCACATTTAGCCTTCAAATACTTGAGTGCCATTCTTTTATGTTCCCTGCCCAGTTTCAATCCCAGAGACACATGTAAAGGAATGTTTCCCATTACCTTACCAGTAAGTGCCCAGAAATTATAGGAGCCAAGGTGCTGCCGAAAAGTGTCTTTGGTCTCTTCTGTAATTTGTGGTCCCATGATACTAGAAGACGAGCCAATGATCACATTATACCTGCAAAAAACAAAGAGACACAATGTTAATATCAGGAGGTAAGGTTAATGGTGTTTTGTGTTTTACAGGGCTATGTAGAGAATTGTGAGGGAGTGAATGAAGGCAATTTACAACTTCATAACTAATTCTGTAACAATACAAATGTATGCTCACTCTCATTTGTATCTCATCCCATTTACATCCCGACGCTGCCGAACTACTTGTCCAGGCCATGGCGACATCCCGTCCGGACTACTGAAACTCTCTCGTCTGGCCTTCCAGCAACTGCCATCAAACCTCTACAGTTGATATAGAACGCTACTGCCCGAGGTATTTGACTTGCCGAAGCGTTTGCGTGCATCTCCTCTACTCGTTTCTTTGCACTGGCTTCCCATAGCTGCCTGGATCAAATTTAAGACCCAGGTTATACCCCACAAATGCATCAATAGATCTGCTCCTAGCCATTTAACTTTTTTTTTTATAATACTAACCTCTTGCTGTGGAAGATATTATTAACATCATCTACAATAAATAATTTCTAAAATTACAATTCTATGCTATTTATCAATGGTAAGAATAAATATTTATATACTTACCTCTGTTATTATATGTCTGTATATCATGTGTGTTTTATACTGGATGCTACTGAGTGGAATTTCCTTTTGATATAAATAAAGTTTCAGTCACTCATTCATTTAATGCCACCCTTCCAGAGTCACAGATACACACAGTCACAGAGCCAGAGCCTAACACGGCAACAGAAGATGCAAAGCTGGACACACACACCCAGGATGGGACACCAGTCCGTCACAAGGCACTCCAAGCAGGACTCAAACCCCAGACCTGCCAGAGAGCAGGCCCCAGCCAAACCCGCTGCGCCACCGCACGCCCCCGACCACTAATCCACACAAAAGTAACTGGAAATGCAACTGCATTCATGGACAACTGTGAAACTCACCTCTTCTCAACCCAGTTCAAGACAGGGTCCCACTCATTCGTCTGAAGTTCCACCAGTCCTGGTGGTTCTTCAACCCTGTAGCTGCATAGCAAACAAGCCTTGTTTCTCACGTGTTAAGAACTGCCAGCTGTCATTGCCCCATTCAGTGCGCAAATGGGTAGCTCTAGTTGCAGCCGGGAACCATACATTATACATTGGTATTTTGCTTACCAAATGGTGTCGGTCTCCAGAAATTTCAGCGCAGCTGCGATTATCTGCTCTTTATCCCGTTGAGTAGGATTATCCAAAGCTGTATTGCACAATGTGGTCTGAAGGAGAAAATGGGCAGTGTCGTTTAAGAACCCAGCATGCATATCACAGAAATGAATATGCAAAAGAACATCTGTTGCACTGAGCTGTACCAAGTTCATGGTGTAGAACTTGAGTGTGTCTTTCTGAACATCCCACTCAGTTGCCACAGCAACAGCCAAGGCTTCATTGGGTACGGTGAACAATTTTCCCCCTGGAGTCTTCAATTTTCTGCGGTCCAAATTGATCTCAAAAAGGCCATCTGCATTCACATGCAATCAGTGGGGACACAAGATAACGAAGAACTGTCAGGAGTTGCAAGGAAAAAAAAAAAAAAAAAAACAACACTAAATACACATCTTTGGTGCAAAGCCATTGAATGATGTGGAGGTACAGCCAACCTTCTCTTTGAGAAATGTTGACATCTTGGTAGAATTTCTTCCTTTCTGTCGATTAAAGCAAGAAAAAAAAAGCCATTTCAAGCACACAGTTCAAACAGTACCGTACGCGATGGATTACACACGAGAGTGACACACACATACTACAACCTTACCTGAGGTTGCAATCGACAGGTCTGCCGCGTGCCAGAGCACCGGAAGGCGCGCGCGCCCATAGCGTGCGGACAAGGCGACGCGTGCTTGACACTGCAGTCTAACCAGACTCCTCCACATCGTGAACGAGCTACCTACTAGCTGAATTAGAGCACTTACACACCACACACTGCTACACTAAAACACAGGAGCGAGGAGGAGTGGACATGGTTATGCCGGGCGGAGGTTGCTTACGCACGATAACTTGACGTTGCTGTACTAAACGCTTTTTCACGGAATATCTTCATGGGCTAAAATTACACCAGTAAGCCTTTACTTTTAAATATATTAACATGTAGCGGTAGATTCGGCTAAATTCATCTTCAAAAAAAGATGCGTTCGTCCTACCGGCCCGATGACCTTCCTTAGGCACAAACTCACGTGGTTCCTGCCACTGATCGCGCACACCTCCAGGCGCGAGCGAATGCACGCGTGCCATTGGTCTGTGCGAACAACGTTTGCCGTTGGTGTGTTATGGGAAATGAAGTTCATTCGTTAAAACGTCGTCGATCGCAACGCTGAAAAACAGGATACACACACAAAATAATGTCTCCAACTATTTACAAATTCACTAAACCTTCATCGTCACTAAGAAAAACTGGATATATAAAAATAACTGCATATGAGTGACTGGCCTATATAGTATATGTGTCAAGTAACTGTATGATGATGATACTCATGTGCTTATGTTAAACTTGAAATAATAATAATACTACATATATATTATAGTGACATCCCCAAGCGTGCATTAGTAGCTAAAATTTTTACAATGCGGTAATGTCGTCAGATCTAATTTCTCAACTGTACAACAAACAGCAGGAGGAGAAAATTCGCGACAACTTGAATATCATTTCATTATTTAAGTTTTGGAATCTACTTTGAGTTGTATTTTCGGCCTGTTAATAACCAAAAAAAGTTTCGTTGATATCTTGTACTGTAGTTTGGAAGTATCGCTCTGTGCTGCTTCACCTGAATTTCATATTTGGCTCCGCGGTAACTAGCTTCATGACAGCTTTCCCCTTCCCATGGAACCAACTCAAATGAACTCCACCTCAACTTGCAGAGAACATCAACTCCCATCAGCGATTTCGGAGCATTAACCAATGAAAGTTCACTTTTATATTTATGCTAACTAAGTCTTCCAATCAGGTAGGGTTATGTTGATTTGAGTCTTTCGATGCACCTTCGGTTTTCAGGTGTCAGAGTGGCGTATCCGTTACGGACCCGGTAAGGGTGTTTTTACGGTTGGGCCTTCTTTTCAGGGCTACCCGTTTCACGATTTTTGCATTTTTCTCTCACCACTGGGAAGGACTAAACTGTAGTCGGGAGCGTGTATCCCGGCGAAGGAGGAAAGATGCCGGTGCGTACTGAGTGTAGGAGCGGTAACGCCTCTGCGGCCTACACATCCTCGGCTTCGCTTGTTCCACCTCCGCCGATCAACACGCAGCAGCCGGGCGTCGCCACCTCGCTACTGTACAGCGGCTCGAAATTCCGCGGACACCAGAAAAGCAAAGGAAACTCGTACGACGTGGAGGTGGTTCTCCAGGTAAGGCGCCGTAGCTGACGCTCTGTGAAGCCTCGGAATTAGTGAACTGGCAGTACTATCACTCAAAGTTTTCGTGTCTCTGAGTCTAATTATGGGAAAAGTTTTCATCACCTAACCCTAGTCAGGAAGCTACAATGGTTCTAAATTCTTAATTCTGTTACTTCTTCTTTGTTGCTGTTAAGTTTCCATCTTTACTGAAAAGCAAAAGAATATATTATAATAGTTTAGTTGACAGTTCTCAGCATAAACGTACAACAAAACTAATGACTGTGTGTGTATTCTGCTTTCTTCCAGCATGTTACAATGGAGGATGCATATTTATGTGGGTACCTAAAAATCAAAGGATTGACAGAGGTGAGATGTATAATCCTTCTCTCTTAATTTCCTTTGTAAGGACATCTAAAGGCTTTTTTTCCCCCCCCAAAACCTGTTGAACTGTGAAATGCTGTTTACTTGGCTGGTTATCCACATGCTGTTCTGCTGTTCACCTCTGAAATAATGCTTTTTGACTTAAATTATATGTGTTACTGGGCAACTCAGTGGCACAGCAGGCAGTGCTTGTGCCTGACAGCTCCTCCTTGCCTAGGGGTTCGAACCTGAGTTCAGATCCAGCTCGGTCTGTGTGGAGTTTGTGTTTGCTTGGGTTTCCGCCAGGCATTCTAGCTTCCTCACGCCATCCAAAGATGTGAGTTTCAGGGGCAGTGGTGAATGTAAATTGCTCTTAATGTATATCTGTGAGATTGTGATTGCCTGACGTCCCTTCTATGGTGCGCCCTGCCTCATACCCTGTGCATCTGGTCTCGACTCTGGACCACTGCAACGCTGTGTTAGGTTATGTGGTTATGGATGAATGGATTGGTGTTATTCTGCCTTTGAAACCTTTATAGCTGTGATCACAGTTCTTTGGAATTCTTTGTAGACTAGACATAATGAAGTAATATGAGCACACTGGCTATTTTTGTGCTGTGCCATAAGAAGGAAGTTGAGCTGTACAGTAAAGATAGTTAACCTGATTCCCAGCAAAGTATATATGGGTGGGATGTGATGTCACTGACTTCCTTTCAGTAGGTCACACAAGAAGTGATCTTGCCCAATAATAAATTGTGCCTAGTTGGTCGTTCAGTTATGTTTATTTTGCTGTTTTTTTTTTTTATTTTTTATTATATAAAGTAGTGAAGTGCTTCTGTTTTCTTGGTCTCAAGGGACATTAATCATCAGTTGTCAAGATGAGCATTATTGAATTAAGATGACATGACCATGTATGGATGAAAAACCTGCTTATACTTGGCTTTTAGAGAACCACGATGGATTCATGTATCTTCTGAAGAAGCTTGCTATTGCTATGAAGAAATGCTACTTTATTGTAGTAGTAATGCAGGACAGGAACCACCTTTACAGTCACACATTATGGGCTTCAAAGAAATGTAAACCCATTTATTTAGTTGCGTAATGGGATGGAGCTCATTGTGCTGGGCAGTAATTGAAATTTACAGGAACCTCTAGGCATGCTGTTTTGAGTGCATTGTGGTAACAGGCCCATCCACAGTAACTGCTGCCTACATTGTCTCCTTCACAATAAGAACCACAATGCATAGGTTCACCATAATGTGTGTGCTGTGCACTTCTTTTCACTTGGACTGGAATACGGACTGGTATGCGCTGGTATGAGTGTATAGATTGATTGTAGGTTTTGTGTAGTTGCTCCTCCATCACATTTTGTAAGAGCTGTGAGCAATATTTAACAGTAAATGGATTTGAGGAAGAGTGCCGAGTGAGTTTGTGAATAATGCAGCACTAAATCATGACAACTTTCTTCCAAGTTTTCGTACTTCTATGGCACCAGAATGAATCATGTTTCTACTTATAGTCCGTCTCTGCTGAAATCACAGGGTCATAATGTGAAGCAAGTGTAATCTTTACAAAAAATCTGCCTGTCCTTATGCTTGGTGACCGTGTTGAACTTCTCGAAGTTAGGTGCCTAGTGTGTTGCATTGTCATTTCTAACCTGGAAGGGTACATTGTCTGATTTATTATTGCAAAATGCTATTTTGTCTAATGGACTACATAGTGCGTTCTGATGCAGTCTATTCCCTTATATAAATCCAGCTACTTTAAAGACAGTATTTAAAGAGTAGTGACTTATTATTCTATGTAGAGAGATGGATACAGCTTATCCCCATGGCCAGGCAGAGAATTCTGGGTCGACTCATTGGCAGGCCACGAAGAGCCTAGAGGGAGAGAATGTGAAGTGTTTCGTGACTAAGTACCCCCTCCTGTATAATTTTACTGACTCTGTAGCCACAAATGCATGTTGATCTCTTGAGCCGTATCATAAGATAGTTGACTTAAGTTAACATTTAACTGTACAGGCAGTCCCGGGGTTACGAATGTCCGACTTGTGTACAACCCGTATTTACGAACCGCCCCCCGTAAAGCCTATTATATTAAAAATGTACAGTGATTAATAATAACAAACAGGCGCTGCTTTACGACGCATTTCTAAACATTGTGCGTCTACAGTGGTTCGTGGGCACGAGCTTGGAGTAGGACAAAGACTTTTTTCTTTTCAGTCGGACTGTCCTGCCCACGACCTAGCCCCGAACATCCGCACCTGCCCAAAATCAGAGCAGTGAGGTATAAAGAAGCTGCACCTGCACACCCTGGTTGCGGAATCTCATTTGAGAAACCCATCTCTCCAGCGCTCTCGAGTGAACCCACAACAACCTACCTGTCCTTCCAAGTCCCTCATTCTCCTCAAGCCCTCATTCCCACTCCTGACATCCACGGCTCCGGACACTCGCATCGCCTCCTCGACTACGACGTTGGATTCTCCCAAAGATCTACGTTTCTGCATCGACCAACCCACGCCTTTCCCTGACTCTGAATCTCGCCTGCTCCTTTGTGTACCAACAAAGACCCCACGATTGGGTGCCCACGCACACACCTCAGTCTCCTGCCCGCTCACTATGACACAGACCACGTTGCTGTTAAGTGTCTCGTGTGTGTTACTGAATTTCGTTTTGTTGTTTTTTTTTTTTTTTTTTTTTTTTTTTTTTAATGCTCGTAACTATGGCACCAAAGCATAAATGTGATGCAAGTGATTGTCCTTTTCTTTGATGAATCACCATCAGGATTGAAACTAAAGTGGAAATAATAAAGCGGTAGGAAAAAGGTGAAATGCCAACGAACATTGGAAAAGCGAACATTAAAATTTTTGTTTTTTATACCTACACAGACACACTCTTGCTCTCTCTCTCTCTTTATTATAAATACTGTAGTTACATTTATCATTATGTTAAAGATGTTTAAACACTTCCAGATACATTAAATTTTTTTTAATGCATAGAAAGGTACACTATACATACTAAATATATATATATATATATACACACACACACACAAAGACAAACATTTTACTAACTCATTTTAGGTATGAACTGTGCCTAACTGTTCCGACTTACATATAAATTCCACTTAAACACAGACTTAGGAACGGAATACAGGACATTGGTTAGATCCCCGCTCAGTCCGTGTGGAGTTTGCATGTTCTCCTTGTGTCTGCGTAGGTTTCCTCCGGGTGCTCCGGTTTCCTCCCACACTCCAAAGATACTCTGTTCAGGTTCACCCATAGTTTGTGAGTGACAGAGAGTGTTGTTTCACTGATATATGGATGAGTGACCCTTTGTAAGCAGTGTAAGTCACCTTGGTGAATAAGGTGTGTGGGCTGATCAACACTACATAGAGATCATTGGAAGTCGTTTTGTAGAAAAGTGTCTGCTGAATAAATAATGTAACTTGTAATGTGAGTACTGCCTGTAATTGAAATTAAAAGTGCTCATAGAAGTTAACCTAAGTTAACATACTTATTGTTTTTTTTTCCCCCCCTCTTGTCCTTTAAAAAAAACTTTTGTCCTGTGCTAGCACAAAATTGTACCTTTGGGAATCCAGTGTCTAATATGAAATGCAAGTTAGGTTCCTTTGTGGTTTTGGCCTTTTGTTTTTGGGTTTTTTTTTTTTTTTTTTTTTTTTTTTTAAAAAAAAACCTTACCGTTTATAAATGATGTTACCAGCTAAGTGATTACAGAATAAGTTTCATTTCTTTCCCCTATACAGGAATATCCAACACTCACAACCTTTTTTGCTGGGGAAATTATCAGTAAAAAGCGTCCTTTTTTAACCAGGAAGTGGGACGCTGATGAAGATGTTGATCGCAAACACTGGGTAAGAAAATTTGTCTTTTTTATATTTAAAAAAAAAAAAAAAAAACTAAAGTTTATTCATATCTGGGGAATTTTGTACATAAATGTTATCTTAAACTTGTGCTTATGTTTTTTTTAAAGTCTTGATTTTGTGGCCAACTAATGAGCAGGGTTTTTTAAATATTAAATATAGATGGCTAATTTGTTTCTGTTCAAACTGATTTTTATATATATAATATATATATATATATTCCAGGGCAAGTTTCAAGCTTTTTATCAGTACGCAAAAACATTTAACTATGACGACTTTGATTATGAAGAACTGAAAAACAGTGACTATGTCTTTATGAGGTGGAAGGTAAGACCTTTTGTCAAAATGTGACCAGCTATTCTCTTCGAAGCTGGTATATTTCCTGTGAAACTGAAAAATCCAGAGACAGGGGATAATTTGCCTGGAAGTGCCATACAGCACTGTCATCTTTTGCACACAAACATATTTAACATTCATGGATGTTTAACACAGTACTGTTATATGGAATTGATGGGTTGGTTATAGGACACTCTTTGCACTGTCACATGTGGTTACTGTTGGATGTGTTGTAAACTGTAAGCAGTGTGTGTGTTGTGCGGTGCATTACGTATATTAATCCAGCTTTCCGTTTTCTCCACGCTGACTTCCTGTGTCCAGTTTGTATACTAAGCCACTTACCCATTTATATGGCTGGAAATTTTTTACTGTATCAATTCAGCAAAAGTACCTTGCTCAAGAGTATTACAGCAGCAGATGGGATTTGAAGCCAGACTCGTTTGATCGCTAGGCTCTAACCACAGCTTTCCCTGTTCTCCTTGTTTACAGGAGCAGTTCCTAGTTCCAGATCATACAATCAAAGACATAAGTGGTGCATCCTTTGCTGGCTTCTATTATATCTGCTTCCAGAAATCTACAGCCACTATAGAGGGTTATTACTACCATAGAAGTTCAGAATGGTAAGACACTTATACCCTGAAACCTTTTTGTTTTTGAATATTTACTGCAAAATGTTTTAATTTTGAGGTATAAGACAATATATCTGATAATTTTGTGAAGGTTTTTATTAAATATGCAAAGCAGAGTGCAGTATACACATTTTTAAATACTTTTCTTGTTTCCTTCATTTTTCTACCAGGTATCAGTCGTTGAACCTGACACATGTCCTTGAACACAGTGTGCCAATATATGAGTTTCGGTGACATTGGCGCTCCAGCGCTGTTGTCAGAGGACTTTTTGCCAATGCCCTGCAATGCAAACAAAGGAGTGTATATGACAGGTGGGACATAAGCTCTCCCATGATGGAGTAGGGGTCTGCATTCTCCATTAAGAGAGCGAGATGGATGGACAAGAAAAATCTACTTGCAGGCCATGCAAAGAATACGTTGCCTGGGATTTGTAGCAGCGTGTTTTTCATTAAAACTTCATTTTAATGTTTGGTTTTAAGCTACTTTCTGTTTAACTGCACTATCATCATGGTATCTTTTTAAGGTGGGATCTTTCATATTTTATATATACAGTGTGTGTACATATATATATTTTTTTTTAACCCCCCAAAAGGAAAGACTACAGTTAAAGTAGGCCGGTGCCTCCATTTCTAGCTAAAGGCAGACATATACTCTTTATATGTGGGCGCATCTGAGTTTTTCTCTCATTCACATTAGTAATGAGCGCTTGAGCATGATGAAGAAATGGCAAAATGACAGACTGGAGACGGTTTTGTCAGAAGTTTTGTGGTGACATGAGCTTTTGGGTTTTGTGAGAAATTACAGAAATATTGAAGTCATGTATATGAAATGCCAAGTTAGTAACCTGTTACTTTACCATGAGACACTCAAGGGCTTTTTGCTTCAGTGACTTGGGGCTGTGGTGATCCATAATGGTCTTCTGGTTTGAAAGACTGCGAAGACTTACATAGAAGGATGTATTTTAATGTTGGTACCAAATCCTGTATTTGAGGTGCAAGACAAATGCCCTCTGTCTGAAGGGTAGGAAAATGTTTTAAAGTATGCCCCCACCCTCAGTTCCTTGTATGACTATGCAAAAGAACCTTAAGAACAAACAGTGCTTAAGGTTCACTTTGTTTTGTTTGACAGAATACTGGTAAAGAAATTAGGATCGAAAGAGGTAATTATGGCTAGTGCAGTACTCCATGAAATAAACTGTCCATAAAATGACTTCTTTTGGTCTGCCATGTAATCACCCCTACTTGTGTCTCCTTTAACTTTTCAAGTGCCATCTTTTTAAGGAGAAGTTAGTTTTACATATTTTACTCTCATGTAGAGTATTTCTGGTGAAGTTTTTGGAGTTATAAGCACTCATAATTTACATGATTGAAAACATTGTGTGGACTATAATGATCTTTTAAAGTTTTGCCCTAAAGCCTCTTTGTCATTTGACATGTGTATGGGGTGGCCTCATGCAGCCATACTGAATATGTGCTTCAACGACTGCGCTCATTGATCTTTTATCCCCTGCTTGGGTTGCAAAAGTCCTTATGACCTTGGAAGAGAAGTTATAGCTGAGGTATAGAATGAAATGTGAATGAAGACTAGGGTTTATGTTCAATGCCACACACTGTTATAACAGTTAGAAATGAGGCTTTAAACATTGTTTTGACCATGTAAATATGATTTGATGGTAACTCCTAAAGGTTAACAGTGTTAATTTCTAAACTTGTGTTAACCAAACTGACAATGAGCAAAAAGTTTTATATAGAAAAAAATAAACCACTCCTTGAAGCTTTATCAAGTGTTCTGACTTAAATTGGCTTCCTCTTATTATCAGAGCAAGTACTCTCTTTGGAATGATGAAATAAACTAGTACTTTCCACATCTGGACAGTTGCTTTGTGTGTGTGTGTATGTGTGTGTTTGTTTGTTTGCCCACTTGTCCAAACACAATGTGCCATGGAGAAACTGCTAGAAGAAATGTGCTCTTGCCAAACAGATGTCACGGTGCCACATTCCATCCACCTCCTGCTGGGACTCATTGCAGTAACAGTGTGCTTAGCTGTTCAGTGGGAGTTTCTGCTGAGCTCATGGAACGAACAAAGACCTGCAAGTCTTCCTGGTGGTGAAGTGCCACTATATTTTTACCAATGCGAACTAGCTGGGTTCTCTCTCTCCACAAGTATTTTCATACAAGGACCCCCCATACAGCATTTACCTTGTAACAAAACTTACCTTGTAGCTTTTAGCTGTTAATCTTTACCATACACACTTAATTTTTTAATATAAATTGCCTTTTCTACAAAAAACAAAATTGGTCTTTTTAAGTGGAAATGGCACATTACTCGGGTTGATTAGAAGTCATTTAAATGTTGTCATTACATTGTTATACTGAGGATATTCAAAATAATATTTTTGCTCAGTTACATTGCTGCTTGTGCTCATATAAAGACAAAGCTTTAAAATAATGCTTAATAATGAAAAAAGTGGTGTGTGTGTGTGCCTGGTGCAAATTGTTCAGGGCTGGAAAAAGCCAAATATGAAGAGAATTTTGTTGCAAAACTGCCTGAAGAAACCTGTTGAGTGGAACGATAAAGTTTCAGACAGATTTGCTACATACGAGCATTTCAGAAAAAAACAACAATAAACCTTTCCTTGACTATACAGAGTCTGCCACAAGGTTTGATGTTTTTGAACAGGGAACATGTTTGGTTTATTTAAATTTTATTTAGAACTAGTTATAGTAGCAGAAATATTTAGTTTCCTTGCCTTCTGGCATACTATAAAGTGACTCATGTTTTTACCCAGAAATGTAATACTGGGAATTCCACAAGAGGAATATAATCCAGTACTGTTCACTAAATTTTCTGTCTTCCTTCTCTGATGCAAATTAGCCAATAAGATACGTAGGCAGCGTTAGTTATTTCAAAATAGTTTGTCATCTTCCCACAGTCACCATTTACTTCATGGCATAGTTCAATCTACCTGTGGAAACAGGCCTGCATGTAGATGTACTTAAAATGTATTTTTATTTGTCAGAAACCAATAAAAAGAACACAAAGTTAAAGCAGTTTTACTTTTCAACCATAAGAGGGTGTAACAGATTAGTTCTCTGATCAGTCATGATTCCTGCCCCTCCAGCTAAGTGGCCTGTGCTGGAGAAGGTATGGATGTCATGGGTTTGTGCAAACATCATCCAACATCCAAAAACTTGTATGCAAAACAAGGAGAAAGTCCTTTTCTTCCAATACATTTATTTAGCGGATGCTTTTCTCTAAAGCAACTTCCAGTGAACTATGTCCTGTTATCAGCCCGCACACCTTATTTACCTGGGTGACTTACACTGCTAGATACACTGCTTCCAATGAGTCACTCATCCATACATCAGTGGAACACACTCGATCTGTGACACACACTATGGGTGAACCTGAACAGCATGTCTTTGGAGTGTGGGAGGAAACCAGAGCACCCAGAGGAGATCCATGCAGGCACAGAGAGAACATGCAAACTCCACACAGACTGAGCGGGGAATCAAACCCATGTCCTCGACAGCAGCGCTACTCGCTGTGCCACCGTGTCGCCCCATAAAATGTTTCTTGTTCCAGAAGTCGACTGATAAGAGGACAGCAGGTAGTGTAGCATTCAAAGAACCCAAGTTTGAATCCCACCTGCAGCTGTAGTACCCTTGAGGAGGGTACTTACTGTCAGTTGCTCTAGTAAAAATTACCCTGTTGTATAAATAGGTAAATCATAAGCAGAGTAGTGTACAAACCAAACATCGCAAGCTGACTTAGATAAAGCGAAACAGTGGAGGTAATTATAGGAAACATGAAGGAATGTTACATTCCTGGAAACAGTGGAAAGAATGCAGAAGTCATGAAGTTTTATGCAACTACTTGTGTGAAACTAATTGCACTTAATCACGTATCTGCATCTATGGCTCTCTGCTAATGTAATGAATGCATTGTGTTTTTTGTGAGATGTACGTCGCTTTGGAGAAAACGTCTGCTAAATGAATAGATGTAAATGTATGTAATGTAAGTATGTATAATTTTATTGCGCGATATTGCTTTTATTGCATTGTCTCACCAGCTGTTGGACCAGTTCCAGCCTGCCTTTCTTGTAGAAGACATTCCCAGAGTCTTTTGCTGCATAAAATAATCGCCATTCAGACAAATCAGTTTTTAATGTTGTGTCTAAAACCTCTTTGCTGGCTGCATTCTTATTGTGTCACAAGTTTCATAAGCGGGTTATATAACTTAACTGCCATATACTTATTGTAAGAGTATTTATCTAATGATAAGTACTGAGAGGAATGGCAAGGACAAGATTTTTGGCATTACAGCCTACTTGGCAATCCTTGCTGCTATTATATAAAGAAACTAGGGCAGTTTTCTCAGCAGCCAAGTTAAACAATGGGCAGTACCAATAGTATTGAAATGGTCACCTTCTATAGCAAGGAGTTCCTCGGTACCATGTCTTTTCACAGAAGGAAACAGGAAAAAAAAAACCATAAAATGGAAAAAGGGTTGTCTGAACTGGACGACTATTAGAGATAAAAGATAAGATTATGAGACTTAAAGCTGATGGGCAAATTGAAACTTTTAAAAGGAATGATTCAAGAAAATATGACATATTCTCAAGTGTGAAAGGAAATTTTGGCATATCTGCTACATCAGCTGATCCTTTCCCCTGTACATAACATCTTCTGATTAAAAAAAAACACCCATGTATTATATTCAAGCGAGTTGTGTCTAACCTGCATGAGGATGCCTTTGTCCATTGTCCTCTGTTGGTAGTACCGGGTTAATTTTCTACTTATATGCTTTTGAAAGGTTAAATAGTTTACATTTACATCAATTATTTTCAAAAAGCTAAATAAGATCACTGTCTGAAACCGCTTGTCCCAAGCGGGGTCATGATGAACCAGAGCCTAACCCAGCAACACAGGGCGCAAAGCTGGAGGGGGAGGGGACACACCCAGGACAGGACGCCAGTCCATCACAAGCCACCCCAAACGGGACTTGAACCCCAGACTCACCAGAGAGCAGGACCCGTTCAAACCCGCTGCACCCCGCCCAACCATTTACAGTAGTTTTTAATTTGTACACAAAGGAGGTAAATGGAAACAATTCCACTGTTTTTGAAAAAATACATTTTCACGGAATCCCCATTAGACAGCGAAGTACAGTAACCCTTGTACAAGTGGTTATTGCCAAACCTTAGTGACCAGTTTGTTTCTTTTTCAGAAATATGATGCGTAACGGACATCAAAAACAACAGAAATGTGTTTATTTTTACTCCACCTGTACGCTTTCAACATTTCCATATTTCAAATACAAATCAAGAACAGTATGAAATCTGATTTTTCCCTGCTCTGAAGAAATATTATTTTCCTCACCACTGTAAAGTAAAATAATGGAAGGCAAATATAGGGTACTTTGAACAAATTTTGATTCAATGCTTTACATTTCACTTAATGCATTCATAGATGAATGGCAGTAAAAATAAGAAATGCAGCAGAGATCTTTGTACAATGGTATTCATCCATTCTTTTAAATCCGCTCAAAACGCCTGGCATATGCTCAGATAGTGAAAATAAAATGAAATCCAGTATAGACCTGTATTGAGGGAAGACTTTCCCCGCCAGTTTCCCTCATACAAAGAATCATTTACTGGTTTACTGTAACAAGTATACATAATATTTCCTGGTTTGTACAGCACTATAAAGCCTTATTCTCTACCAGTATAAAACACCTTCCTCTTGTTACACAATTTAGATCACCTCTTCTCTTTGTTAATTCATGCGAGCCAATTGGTGATGGCATGTTTGTATCTCCACCCTAACACTATTTATGTAATTATAAGTAGAACTCCATGGAAAATCCTTTTATACGCTTCTTTCATATATGCTATATGAAAAAAAGAATCTGTGTGCTATGTCCATCCGAGTATAAAAATACTGATTCATAAATGTAGGAATAACCGAATTTCCTAGGCTTCGTTTTAGTGGCATGGTAGGTAGCATCACCTCACAGCGTAGGGGCTGTTTAGGTTCGAATCCATGTGCCGGGTCCATGAAAATCTCACTGTATTTAATCTCAATGCACTATCATTGAAAAAAAAAGTTAGGAGATGCCGTTTTTTTAAACCTAGTTTACCTTCAAAACCCGTATGTTCATTTTATCTATTTGACCACAATATGACCACAGTAATAATAGCAGTGTGTAACATGTAGGTGTGTGTCTGACCTGAGGAGTGATAACACATGTAGCAGATTTCTATAGAAAGAATGAATCAAACTGACCTTTGGGCTCCCATACATCAAAATAGAAGATAAGCAAAACAATAGATGCTTAGAAAAGGAAACATAACCCACAGCACTTTGCACAAAGTCAAGAGTAAGAAAGAAACAAGAAGAATCAGAAGGAAAAAGGAGGAGAAAGGTAGAAGAAGGAAAAAAGCAAGTCCAGCCTTCCCCTTCCATGTCAAACTTGGACTCCTTCTGCTCCTCATAATAAACTCTTCACAAGCCTGGGGTGCAACTCTGAATTGGGGTGCGGGGGGTTTGGCCTGGACTCCTGACTGCCGGAAAAGATTACTGTTACAGTGCACATTGTTCTGCTGTAATTGTTTTTTTTTCATAACTGATTATAAAAAAAATAATAAAAAATAAAAATTAAAAAAAAAAACTGTTTATGGGAAATTAAGAGCTATTAAACACAGGGCAGAATATTGCAAAAATCTTGCCAAACTTGGATGATGGGACTGAGTTTCGGTCTGTCTGTCCATCTGTGTGTGTCTGGGAACGAAGCAACAGGATTTTGCCGATTAGGGTTCGGGGGAATGTATGTGCCACTTCTGGAGGGTAACAAAAACAGCTTATAGGGACAGAGTTGACAGGTAGTGTATTGGTTACAACTATAACCTGTTGGTCCTGGAAAAGGGGTTCAGATCACAGTTCCTACTGTTGTATCCATCACCAAAGCATGAGTTATAAGTTGTTCCTGTACAAATAGGCAATATTATAAGTAGCTTAATATACAGAGCTAACATCATAAATTGCTTTACGTAAAAGTGCCAGCCGGAGTAATAAATAATGTCCATCTAGGTACACTTCACATGTGATGTTTGCAAAATTATCTCTCAGCCAGCTGTACCGGAATGAAAATCTAAATTCAGGTATAAGGTTTATCACCTTTTTCATCCATGTGATTTTCAAAACTCTGGTTACGGCCTACGAGACGGTCAAAGATTCTGCACCCTGACACCTGATCATTGCCTGCACTCCAGCAGCAGAGATATATTCCTCCATCTCCGGCCGTTTGGTGGTCTCACTCATCGAAACTCCAGGATGGAAGGTTCTCGGTTTCGACTCAGATGTGGTGGAATGAGCTCCCTCTCTCCTTCAGAACTACCAAATCCCTTCCAGTTCTCACGAAGGGTTTCAAAAAGCATCATCTGCACACACCTGGAATCTCTAAGCAGCTCGATAATTTTGCATCACACCATTTGTAACAATCACCTTTGTATTTTCTTATCAGACTCAGTTCTATAGGCAGGTAGGGCTGCAGTGTGTGCCATCGTGCTGCCAGCGTTCATCGGCGTTCCCCGACAGCCCAGCATTTTGACCTTTAGCGCAGAAAAACACCAGCAAATGCGGTCCGATTACAAATAATGAGCAGACAAACCAGTGCCTGTATTCAAACTGCTAGAAATGTGATTTCAGTGATGCTGCAGTGGAAGTGATGGAGATGTTGGCCTGGAGTCACGTTAGTCACCTGCATTGCGGTGCTGAACCAAGGAGATGAAAAGTTGCCGCTGAGCACAAAGGACCCAGATGTATCGAGCGCTCCGGGTGATGATGTGAGATGTGGGGTCTGGCCGGCTGCACTGTCGGTGGCCTTGAACAGCGGCATGTGGGAGGGACTTGGCGGCTTATCGCACAGCCAAGTGATGCCAGTGGTCCCAAATCAGCATAACTGGGGTCGCTCTCTCTCCATCAGCACTTTGAGTCATGTGTGCCCACCTGCCGCCTGTCACTAATCGCCTTCCCATCATCCCTTGGAAATGAGATCAAGGTGACAGGTGATTATAGACTTCTTCATCAAGCCCCCAACCTTCATAAATCATATTCCTAGATGTTAAGCATTTTTTGAAGGTCATGTCATTTTATACACTCTGCTCCCACAGATATGTTAAAATTCCTGAGCAGTGTTTTTTTCACTGTGAACTAGGGTAAAAAGGCATCAAGAGGGATATTTGTTTTCAGCTGTCTAGAGACAAGAGGCAAGATGTTATGCTTTTCAGCAGGGTGATAATAAACCCAACAAAGTCTCGTGGTATTTTAGAGAATAAACTGAGATTGCACTGGGTCAAAAATGCATAAATGGATTGAGGTGGGGGGGCGCAGTGGTGCAGTGGGTTGGACCGGGTCCTGCTCTCCGGTGGGTCTGGGGTTCGAGTCCCGCTCGGGGTGCCTTGTGGCGGACTGGCGTCCCGTCCTGGGTGTGTCCCCTCCCCCTCCAGCCTTACGCCCTGTGTTGCCGGGTTAGGCTCCGGTTCCCCGCGACCCCGTAAGGGACAAGCGGTTCTGAAAGTGTGTGTGTGTGTGTGGTTTGAGGTGGGAGGTGGAAGGTGGACTGGGTCCTGCTCTCCAGTGGGTCCTGGGTTCGAGTCCTGCTTGGGGTGCCCTGTGACGGACTGGCGTCCCATCCTGGCTGTGTTGCCTCCCCCTTCAGCCTTGCGCCCCCATTGCCAGGCTAGGCTCCTGCTCCCTGCAACCCTGTACTGGACAAGCGGTTCAAACTGTGCATGTGTCGGTTTGAGGTGAGCACACGCTTTCCAGTGTCACTCGTAAATAAATGCCTTTCACTGTTTCATATGAGTGAATCCAAACAACAGTCATATTGTCATTATATATTCATTTAGGTTATGCTGTTCTCCACTGCGAGGGGGTGCGGTGGCGCAGTGGGTTGGACCACAGTCCTGCTCTCCGGTGGGTCTGGGGTTCGAGTCCCGCTTGGGGTGCCTTGCGGCGGACTGGCGTCCCGTCCTGGGTGTGTCCCCTCCCCCTCTGGCCTTACGCCCTGTGTTGCCGGGTTAGGCTCCGGTTCCCTGTGACCCTGTATGGGACAAGCGGTTCTGACAATGTGTGTGTGTGTGTGTGTGTGTGTGTGTGTGTGTGTGTGTGTGTGTGTGTGTGTGTGTTCTCCACTGCAAGGGGATGCAGTGGTGCAATGGATTTGACTGGGTCCTGCTCTCAGGTGGGTCTGAGGTTCAAGTCCTGCTTGGGGTTCCTTGCAATGGACTGGTGTCCTGTCCTGGGTGTGTCCCCTTACCCCCCTGTGTTGCTGGGTTAGGCTCCAGCTCCCTACAACCCTGCATGGGACAAGCAGTTTCAGGTGATGTGTGTGTGTCTGTGTTCCACTGGACACAAGTGGTTTCAGACTGTGTGTGTTCTTCACTGTGACTTGCAAGAGCAGACCTGTACATTGAGCTACTAAGATTTATCGACCCATTTCAGCAGCATAATTTGTATTGGAGTTATTAACCATCATATTTACATTTATTCATTTGACAGAGGTTTGTCTCCAAAACAATGTACATATTAGGGTAAACAACAGGTTTCATACATATCTGGCACAGCTTGTCGCAGAGTAGTTAGTGCTACTACTTTTGGACCCAAAGGCTACAGGTTCAATTCCCACCTCTGGCTGTAGTACCCTTGAACAAGGTACTTACCCTAAATTGCTCCAGTGAAAACTACCCAGCTGTATAAATGGGTAAGTAACTTAACACTTTGAGTTGCTTTGGAGAAAAGTGTCAGCTAAATAAATAAATGTAATGTATGCAACAGACAAAGAGCTTTAGATAGAAACACACAACCCCGAAAGTGCCTCTTGGTTGTGTGGTCCCATCCTGTTCAGGTTGCGCACAGCTCTTAGGGGTGCTGCAGTGGGAGCCGGAATTCAAACCCATGACCTTCGAGTCAGAAGATGTACAGCTGTACATCACCGGACTGCCGCCGCTATACATTCTGGCACCGGCAGTTGTTCCTTGAGCACAAGGTAACAGTATAAGCGAACGGTGCCTGATGGACACCTTCCAGTCAGCGTCTCCTTCCTCCTTCTACTGAGAGCTCCTCGCCACCAATTCCTCCCACATCCATATTTCCATGTGATGGGAATTAAAGCTGATAGATGAAATCATCTTGACTTTTCCTCACACTCAGAGAGGTGCGTTATGACAACAGAGCCTCGACAAAAGCCTTTCATGCCCTGGGGATTACAGTAACTGCAGGGGAGAACACACACAAACACTGGACGAATGGGCGCGTCTGTCTCGGAAATGTGGTGACTCAGCGTCGCACAAAACTTTTGTTCCGCGGTTTTGCGTCTGCCTCTGCGTGCGCGCGCGCGTGTGTGTGTGTGTGTGTGTTTATTTTTAAACAACTCTTCCTGCACCTCTTAGCAGGAAGTCTCTGAATAAACTTTCCGTTTCTGTTTATCCCAGACAAATTAATGACGGAATATTAGCCCCGCCCCCTTCCTCGCCCCGCCCCAACCCTCTTCTCCCGCCCCCTCCCGCCCACGTCCTCGAGCTATATGATGGAAAGAAGCGAAGCGCTGAGACTGAGGAGACGCGGCGTCGCATCTCACCGCATCCCATCGCATCTCATCGCATCTCAGGGCTTCTCACCGCATTTTTTACCGCATCTTACCGCAATGGCCAACCAGAGGGAGCAGCGCTTTCCCGCCTCGGTGCGACTCATCGGGGTGATGCACAAGGGTCCGAGCAGGGTGAGGGACCCCCCGCTTGCGACTCACACCTGACAGACAAAATATTAAAAAGCTACAAAACGCATTAAAAAAAATCCACTTGGATTGTCTGCTGTGATGTTATCATAACTGTTTATATAGAATGTTGATATATGTGCACAAGGTGTTACATTGTATATACAAAACCGTTTATATACATACAATATTGATGTTTAAGTGTGTAACACGTTCAATTGTATATAGAAAATATTTAATTCATGTTGACAATACTTTGCCGTTTCTCTTTCAGGTGTTCATGACCTCAGTGTTTTGGTCAGACCAGACTGAAATAATTGTGTACAGATCATTTCAGGAGTTTAAGAAGCTCCATGTAAGTTCACTGAAATTGTACAAATGAAAGAATTTTGTTCTGGTCCTGGGAACCCCTTCACTAAAACATCTCCCTCCTTTTTTGTTCCGCAACAGAAGCGGCTGAAGAAGAAATTCCCTCCAGAAAACCCGTTCCGGAGATCAGATAGAGTTCTGCCAAGTTTCAGAGGTAAATGACTAAAATGAATGAATTGATACTTCATACTTATACAATATATTTCATAGTATATGATGAACTAATGCTATATTAATATGTATATGTAATATGTGTCTGTGTTTTTGCTTTTTTCAGCAAAAACCATAAAGAACAACTTTCAGAAGAAGGGTCCCAGCAAATCAGTGCTTCGCTTGAAGTCCCTCGAAAAGTACTGCGGCGAACTGCTGTCCTGTGATCCCAATGTGGCACAGAGTGCCGAGGTGGTCCAGTTCTTCCTGCCACAAAACCGCGACCTGGAGCCAGACTATGGAAAGAACAGGTACAGAGCACTGCCTTATGAAATGCATAAAATGTAGACCACATGTTGGATTTAAACCGTTTAAACAGATTTTTGGCACGACTGCAAGCACTTCACGCGATCGCTTTAATTTCCAAACTCACTTCACCCCAATCTCCGGTTCCAGCTTTGTTATCATGCCGTCGGACGACCCCTCAGAAGGCGAGGCATCAAACGATGGCAAACGTCACAGCATGGGAAACATTACGCAGCCCTTCGTGGCTGAGACATACCGGTGTGTGGCCCCCTACGAGACTAAGGACACCAAGAACCGACCCTTCAGCATAGCTGTCAACGAGGCAGTGGATGTGCTCATCAAAGACAAAGCCGGTAAGTATCTTCAGCTGCCAGGCAAGACAAGCCACACATTAACGCTCTTTTAATAAGAACGTAGATTGTTCGAAACCTGAAGGTGCCACAAAATTTTGGGTGCCCCTCCGGATCCCAGCTGACGGGTTTTCTTTCGTGATGCAGGATGGTGGCTGGTGGAGAATGATGAGAAACGCTTGGCCTGGTTCCCGGCACCTTTTCTCGAGACATGTGAGGATGACGAAGAAGATGAAGAAGACGAGGATGAAGGTAATCAGCTATTGGGATGATGTCTACAAACCATCTCTTCTCCTCTGAAATGCTAGTTGTTTCCATATTTCCTCATGGGCAGTTTCTATGATAACTATTTTTCTATTAATAACTCTTTAATAATACATTATTAGTAATACCTCTTTTTTAAAATATTTTTACATACGTATAGCTATTATAAAATGGGAAAATCTAAATAGCATAATAAGAATGCAACACAGTACTAAACAGTAATTCTAAATAAGATGCATCCCGTGATGCAAGTGTTGAATACGGCACACCTTGACAGTTAAGCATGTGCTGTTACGCACTGTACATGGTGTGTTCTACATCACTGTGTAAGTCCAAAAGTAAGTATTTGTATAACTCATCTTCTGTTCGCCTTTAGGTGCGCTGTTCTGCGTGGTGAGGAACTTTCAGTCCTCCAAAGACGATGAGCTGTCTGTGAACATCGGCTCTAAGGTGCAAGTGCTGCAGAAGTCAGACAATGGCTGGTGGCTCGTCAGGTACTTCATATTCATATTCATAATTATATTCATGTTCATATTCATCCAGCTGAGCTGTGAAACCAGTGATGGAGGGAACATTATTAAATTATGTGGCAAGAACTGCCCTCCTCAGCCACAGTTTTATCAAAAAAGTCGTTAGTTGAGTGCATTGTTTGTAAAGTATCAGGAAGGTTAGCTATATTCTTTTTACGGAATCGTGTGAATTAATAGTAAAATCATGACTGAGTTTTGAATTAAGTGTAGAGTCATAGAAACCTACTGCATGAACAGACAAGCCACCCTGTATCCAGCTCTTTACCTCTTGGCTATTTTCCCATTCCGCAGACACCACGGTAAGGCTGGGTACGTGCCCTCCATGTACCTGCAGCCGTACACCAACCCACACGTGCGCCTGCAGGCTGTGCAGAAGGACATGCGCAGCTCCTCCCTTTGCCTGGCCCAGCTGCACTTCTCAGAGCCTAGACTCCAGGAGACCCTGCAGCTGCCCCCCAACAACCGCAAGGAGAGCTGCCCGAGGCCTAGCCCAAAACAGAGGTCACGCTCCATGGAGCTCCTGTCGGAGTCCCTCGGCAGCAGCACGCCTCCGATCTCGGAAGAGCTTCCAGGGCCCAAGAGCCACCCGAGCACCGACAGCGAGGGCAGCGAGGGCAGCGAGTTCAGCTTCAGCGACGACATCAGCTCCTCGGGCATCGACTCCGTCGGCGCAAGCCGCTCGGATGGGGAGGAGCCCAGCTGCGCCCCTCAGGCCGAGCCGCACGGTGGGCGCCGTGGGTCGAACCCCCAAAATGCTCCCTCCCCTCCAAAGATGCCGCCGCGCCCACGACCACAAGAAATTTTCAGCAGGTGCACGACCATCACTCGCAAGGCTGCCCTCACCTACAAAGCCAACCTGTTTGCGGAAAACGTACAGAGCCGCGTTCGCTAGGTCATAGGAGAGCGGAAAGTGGACAGTGATGAGCTGACGATACACTTATATATAAAAATATAAAATGATATACAAAATATTTAAAAATGATGAGGCTCATTGATAAAAAAATCTCTTTTTGGTGCATGTTTGTTTTATCTGTGTTTACCTTGGCAATGTAGCACTGCAGTGTCGACAACCCACAGGAATGCAGTTACATTACGTAATACAAGTCCTGGGATTGGCTCCAGGCACATGCCATGTATAAAGGGGATGTCAGCATGGGGAAATAATGATTAATAATTAACATTACAACTTAATTTGATTTTTTGCACATATCAGATTAACTGTGCTTACGTTTTTTCATGCCTTGTCTTTTGGTGTAATGATTTGTTTGGCGTTTGTATTGCTTTTGCTTGCCTGTTTCCTCAAGTATCTATATTTTCCATACTGGAAATTATTACTGTGCCTTATATGCATTTTACTCTTCTGCT
Organism: Scleropages formosus; assembly: GCF_900964775.1. Taxonomy (NCBI): domain Eukaryota; kingdom Metazoa; phylum Chordata; class Actinopteri; order Osteoglossiformes; family Osteoglossidae; genus Scleropages; species Scleropages formosus. The sequence continues at coordinate 12,592,295 of NC_041825.1, read as the reverse complement.
ACAAGTATGTATTTTGTACCACAATAAACGTGTTTGCAAAATTATACTGTGCCTTTTAAATGAAGATATCTTCTCTTCAGCGAAGAATCTTCCTTTCCATTAGTGTCCCAAATATTATGCTTAAGGTGATAAAGGTGATTCTCAATTTAAAGACCTTGTTCTTATCTAGGTCTTATAAGACCCAGACCTGCTGCACCACGGTGCCACTCACTAATGCAGCCCAATGCACACCAAATACACCACCTCCTGCTTTAATCGGGAGGCTTTCATGCAGAAGCAAGAATCTGTCACGTTATTGCTCTTCGTGTACAGGCTGAGTTGACCCCTTACCCATTTTACTTAGATATCACCCCAGGTAACCATACCTTTGCCTCAGCCCTCCCTTGAAAAAAGTGATAGAGACACACTATTTCGTAACCTGGAGCTATTCAGAGGTGTGAACATAATTCCTTACAGAACGTCTTCAGAGTGTCATGCTCCTGGAAACAAGTGAAGCGGCAACACCTGCAGCTAACTGATGACACCCGGGATATAAGGAGCTCCGTAATGACGACACGATGCGGATTCTTGCAAACACCCTCGTGGTTTTGGGGTCTCAGCAGTTTCTTCTCCAGCGCCTATGATTTCTGTTCTTGATCTCTGACCATAGCCTGTTTTCCGACCTGCGAGTTTGCCTTGCCCTTGTAGTGACTTTCGTGCCCTGAAGACCTTTGCCTGTTCCTGACCTTGATCGTGTCCTGCCCTTCGAACCAGGAGAAACGAATAAAACCAACCCGCACTTGGGTTCGCAACCTACCTGTATGTCTCCAGTCCGTCTGTTGCCATGACATTAGTACTGTTACCAGACAGTCTTCTGTAAACCTGTCATTTACAGGAAATGTTACTCAACAGATAATTAAATTCTCAGAAAAATAGTAGGAGAATGCATCTCATTCAGTATAGTAGATGCTTTGTATCAAGGTTTACAAAGCTCATATGATCTCTTCCAAGATTTCCATGATTGATACAGTAAGCCTTTGTGATTCGTGAAAGGATTAGCTTTCATTTTCTCAAAAACTTCCTTCTGATTTATGGTTCTTACCAAATCTCTGCAGTGAAAACAAAGGAAGCTTTGGTTTTGAGTGGCAAGCAATGTATCATGCTTAAATTTTGAAGGGAACATAGTTTTTATTCATGGATGAAAAGCTATATTAGGTGACATGTAATTGTAATAGTTAGATGACACGCTATCCTTTATTATATGTGCTGATCCCTTTGCATCCAGAGGTTTATGGTTTTTAATGCAGGGAATTGATTTCAGGTCAGTAACCCCATGGTGTAGTTTTGCGAGACTGACATCTTTTCTCAAGACTGTGTAGATCTGGCTTTTGAAAGGATCCAGTTGTCAATGTGGTTCGATTATAGGTGGATTGACACATTCTTAGAGAGTCTTCCTGAGTAGGCAGTTTTTAAGACAGTAAATAGCTATCTTGAGTTGTATGTTGTAATATAAAGATTTCTTCCCCCTTGCAGTTGACATACTGCTTACCAACCATTTATTCAGTCAGTAACATACAAGTGTAAGCTTTGCTGAGTTTAAGAATGCTCTCATTTCAGATGAAGCTTCCAGACTTGAGTTTCAAACACTGTGTAGCCTTGTAAACCTAAACACCAGTGTGCTTTAGTTTTTCAATGAATATTGTTAGTAGAAAAAGAAAAAAAAAAAACCTTTTCAGCTGCATCAACACATCTAGTATAACAAACCATAAAAAAAAAACTACAGGAATCCAAACTAAAAATTAAATTTGGTAGTTGTACATTATGAATTATTGATTCATCAGAAGTTCATTACTTGTGTGTGCACTTTAATTCTAGATTTTAAACCTTGCTCTTGATTTGTTTACAACTATTTTTGTCCCATATGCCACAAAGGGGGACAAGGAATTGTTTTACATTTGCATTACCTTAAGTGAGCTAATCAGTCACACCCAAAACTCGGTAATCTTAAGATAAACACAAGTAGATAGCACAACTTTGCTACTGAATTTTAATGCTATTAAAACCTCAGTGAGACAATAAGAAGATCCAGATTTGCTTTGAAAATAGCAATATGTAAAATGTTAGTTATTGTCAGAAGTAATGTTAGAAATAATTTCATTGGACATAAAACGTTCTGGAATTTACAACATTACACAGTACTTTCATCAGCTTACAATGAACGATATGGTATGGCTGAAAATGCAAACAATGACTCAAAGAGCTCTTGCTTCCTTCTGGGCATAGCTGGGCACAGCAAGACGTGTGCAATGTGTGGAGTTGCCACAGGAAATGCCAATAAATCAAAACTCATAAACATTTCATTATGTTATTGCAAACATGGGAAATTTTCGTGATACTGCAGTGCAAGCATTTGTGTGTATGGACTCCACCCACCACAGTCCTTTCAGAAAGTATTTTTAAATAACTGATTCACACAGCGTCACAGAGGAGACAGGGTGCAATTTCCATTGGGACAAATAAAGTATCTGTCCACCTATCTATATTTCTCATGCGTTACTGTCATCTTTTAATTCATACAATCCTCTACTTCTTTAAGTATCAACACCTTTCCCATTCCACTGGACTTAATTTGAAATAAATAAATAAATAAAAAAATAAACAAAAACACTTGAAACTGCATAAAACAGTTTGGTGAAAGCTATATCATCCCAAGGATTCTTATTTACACTAAAAGCAACAGATGCTCTGAGTGAGTAAATCACATTTTATTCCATATGGTGCAATAATCACCAAGTCACATTTTCATCCTTTTACACCATGTTTTCCAAAAAAAAATCAAACTGAAAAAACTCAACTCCAAACGAGTAAAATCCAAATACCTATCTCCTTCTTTGTTTACACATCTGTCAACCAAAACAACACACACACACACACACACACACACACACACACACACACACACACACAGTTTCTGAACCACTTGTCCCATACAGGGTCACAGGGAACCAGAGCCTACCCGGCAACACAGGGCATAAGGCTAGAGGGGGAGGGGACACACCCAGGACAGGACACCAGTCCATCACAAGGCACCCCAAGCAGGACTCAAACCCCAGACCCACTGGAGAGCAGGACCCGGTCCAACCCGCTGCGCCACTGCGCGCCCCTCCAAAACAACACATCTGCATAAAAACTTAAATTTCACACCAGTTGCTCCATAGCCCTCAGCTGTGCTACTGTGCTAAATTATTTAGAACTTTAAATGAAAAATGATTGCTGATAATTACTGTAACTGTGGTCCACACGACAAAAACATCGCGGAAGTGAAAACAAAACTACCTTTGAATGTGAGAAAAGGGTCTATAATTTATATAATCTGTACCCAGAGGTGTCTGGAGAACATAAGAGTAACATTCAAGTAGAATTGCAGGTAGTTTTAAAAAGAAAAAGCTTAAGTTCTTGTTCAAACATTCGCTTCAGCGCAAGTAGGGGTGGCACAGTGAGTAGTGCTGCTTCCTCATAGCGCCTGGGTGGTGTGAGAGGGCATGGGTTTGATCCCTGCTCAGTCTGCGTGGAGTTTGCATGTTCTCCGTGTGTGTGTGGGCTTCCTCCAGGTGCTCTGGTTTCCTCCCAGAGACATGCTGTTCAGGTTCACCCATAGTGTGTGAGTGACAGAGAGTGTGTTCCACTGATGTATGGATGACTGACCCATTGTAAGTAGTGTACCTACTAGTGTAAGTCACCTTGGTGAATAAGGTGTGTGGGCTCATAACACTACATAGAGTTCATTGGAAGTTGCTTTGGAGAGGAGGTGAGGCTCCTGGCAGAGTGGTGCCAGGACAACAACCTGTCTCTCAATGTCAGTAAAACTAAGGAGCTGATGATTGACTTTAGGACACAGGATAGGGTTCATGCACCCATATACATAGGAGGGGATGTTGTAGAAAGGGTCAGCAGCTTCAAATTCCTTGGGGTCAAACTCAGATGGACTGAGCACACAACATCAACCATCAAAAAGGCCCATCATTGCCTCCACTTCCTCAGGTGTCTGATGAAAGCCAGGATGTCCACTACAGTCCTCACTGCTTTCTTTCTACAGGTGTGCTGTGGAGTCTGACCTCATAGGGTGTATTACATCCTGGGGTGGCAGCTGCTCCATACAGGTCAAGAAACATTATACTGCTGCTTTAAGTGTTCTCATTCTCTCTTTCTGAGTTCTCTGATCGTCAACTGGCATTATTGTTACCACTGTTACCATTATTTATTGCTATTGCTGTCGCACTACTCACTGTCATTGTTATTGTTTTGTTTGTGCAGTATTTCTATTGTCTTTGCCCATAGTCTGCGGAGAAGCATTCAGGAAGATTTTCATGATACATGTACATGGTACTTGTATCTATGACAATAAACTTGAAACTTGAACTAAGTGAATAAATGTAAAAGTATTGTGAGCAGAGCCTTTTCTGAAGCACAGGGCATGAGGTCTGCCTGGTACATCATGCTGGATAGGAAAGTGTTCCTCATTCCTCACACGCACACACACAGGAAGGGCAATTTAGCCTCATCAGTTCACAAGAAACACATCTTTTGGCTGTGGGAGGAAACCGGAGATGCTGGAAGAAACCCACGCAAACACAAGGAGAACGTGCACACGCAACACAGACCGAGCCAGAAGGGAACCTACGTCCGAACCCACAGCCCATGCGAAGAAAAGCGCGCCGGCCCCACAGCAACAGCGTCGCGCGCCTCAGTCCTGCGCCAGTTGCTCTTCCCGAGTGAGCATGCGCACCACCGGCAGCTGGGCTCGTGGGAAATACTCAGCGATAGCCACGCAACCGTGAAACACCGAATTAATTCAAATAACACCGTGTCCTACAAAAGCGTGGTTTCCATGGAGATTGCAGTGCGAATGCAGTACACCTGGGGTTGCGTGAAAAAAAAGGGTGTTAATCATGGCTGTACAGTCGACGTTTACGGTAGTTCTGGGCTGGGCACGGAAAGCTTTGATGCGTTAAACTTGCGTACGGAATGACACCAGTCTGAAAAACCGAACGTAAAACATGGTGAGTTTCATTTTATCGTCATGTACAGTACGGGTAAGGGTGATTTTATTCACCAAAAACAACACAAAAAATGGATCGCACTGTGTGACTGACGGAGTGATGATTGTATATGAAAACATACACAGCGCGAGTGCATTTTTTTAAATTATTTTCATGGTGGAAACACCGACAAGCACCAACTTGTAAACAGTCACATTACTTAAGTTCTAATGAAAAAAAAATTAAAACATCTGTCTGCAACATACATATATAATGTAACGACCCGCGTTACTGGGAGTTTGAGCGGGAAAACGGGTTTATTGGAAATAGTTGAATTATGGGTAAAACAGAATTAAGAGTTCAACCGCCATGGGGACTCACAGGGAATAAGGGGTGAATGTGTAGGACGAAAAAAGTGTGTAAAGTTTGAGGGGTATTAAGGAGGCTGGCTTGAGATGTAGGCCTTTGGACTAAGAGCATTATTTGCTTGTGTTTCTTTGCCTGTGTGAGGGTGCTGTAAGAAATGTTTATTAATTAATGTTGTTAGGTAAATAATATTAATTAATGAGTGATGTCTGTCATTCTATTTGTTGCACCATCTGAATACAGTGTGTGGCAGTATGTAGTCACCATTTGCATAAATATAGGCTAAAACTTATATCTGCTATGTTTATAGATGTTTCAGATTCTGACTTCCAGGGCTATGTAATTTCAGAGTGGGGGCTACGATGTGGACCTCTTCGTGGACACCCCACACCATGACCTCATCTGTCCAATATGCCATGGAGTTTTCAGGTGTCCGGTGACAGCTGTGTGTAGCCATGTCTTCTGTAGGAACTGCATTCTGGAATGGATCAAGAGGTACAGCTACACAGAAACTGCCTTAAAAGTTATGGTATTCAAAATTGTGATTAGAAAAATGCCAAAGTTATAATTATTAATAGTTAGCGGTTCTGCCTTTGGACCCAAACATCACAGGTTCAGATCCCACCCCCTGCCGTAAAACCCTTGAGCAAGGTACTTACCCACACTGCTCCAGTAAAATTACCTATCTGTATAAATGGATAAATAATTGTAAGTTGCTTAATGAATGATTGCGCAATAATAACTATTATATTTAATAGATAATTGTCAACTAAATTAATAAATATTTCTAATTTGGTTCAGGTTTTCTTCATTATTGAAAGATGCACACAGGTTTTGGCTGCATCACGACCACTAATATATCAGTGATACAGTTAGTGACAGTTTTTGGCTAAAATGATCACAGGTTGGTAACGTAAGTAAGGTAAGACTGCAGGGTGAGAAGTGTTGTTTTTACCAAGCATGTGTAAATTACATTCATATGGATCATTTATAGTGGCTATTTAGAAATTTTTCTTGGTTTCATTTCCTGCCCTCTAAAGCTTTACACTGTTGCGTCATGCTACTTTAAAAAAGTTTTGATGAAAGGCATTTTTATTTCATGGGTTCAAACAGATGTTTCAAAAATCTACAGGCAGGAGACGTGTCCTTACTGCAGACATCCTGTCAGTCAGAGCTCCATATCTGGAATGTGTAAACTTAGCACATCCATCAGCCGCTTATGGATTAAGGTAAAGTGCGAGTAGACTGGGCTATGTACAGCATTGCTTGGCTTCAGACGTCACTACAATAAATACATATGAAAATTTATTGCTATCTTTCATGCCAGGATTTTTACTTTCTTATTTGCTTTCAAAGGAGTATCAGTTTCAAATGGGCTGTGTGTATGAAGTGTTTTGGTATTATAATTTAGTTGTTGAATCAAACTTGTAATGTTTAGGTGCTTAGTTTGCATGTTCCTGTGGGTTTTCTTGTCTCCTCTCACAGTACAAAGGTTTTTCTGCCAAATGGGTGAACTAAATTGCCCTTTGTGTGTGCCTTTTTCAACGAATGTACGTGACTGCCTTGTCATGGGCTGACATCCCATCCGAGGTGTACGTGACTGCCTTGTCATGGGCTGCTGACATCCCATCCAGGGTGTACTGCACCTTATGCCCTGTGCCCCGTTGAATGCTCATGTCTACCCTGCTGCAGAATTTCATGAGTGGTTACTAAAATGCATTACATACTGGACCAGTTAGGTAAGGGGAATTCAAATGAGCAAACAGCTAACATGTTATCAAGATTGACATACTAGCTTTCATTGACATTTTCTCCATTTGTTATATCTGTGTTTCTTTGAAACAACACTTTTCTGATTATACATCGGGTGACTTGGAACATAAAAATTTCAGGCCATGGGTCAATTTTCTTAAAGAAAGGCTACCTGATCTCTTTGAGATGTCATAGTAGCCCACTTTTTCCTTGTTGTCCAGTGTAAAAACAAGGCCCAGGGGTGTGATGCCACCTTCCCCCTCTCAGAGGAGTGCTTGCACAGTGTGGTATGCCAGTATGAGCTGATCCTGTGCCCCCATCATGGCTGCGGGATGCAGCTGCCGCGCCGACACCTGGGGGGCCACATGCAGAGCTGCAGACGCTGGAGGGGACCTTGCTGCTCGGGCTGCGGCACCCCGTTTTCCCACCACATGCAGACTCAGCAGAACTGCTACCGGCAGCTGCGGCAGGAGCTCGAGAGCCGGTGGGAGATGCACCGCATCATCGCTGCTGACTTGCAGCGGAAGATGAGGAGGATCCAGAACACTGTGGTCCACATGAGGAGGCAGGTTAATCTAATCTGCCAGAGTCTGGAGGTCATGAACAAGCAGGAGGTTGCTAGGAGCACAGGAGGCAACAGCGGTTGTGCTTTGTAACAGTAACAGCAGTGCCTTACGGCTAGAAAGTGAGTACAGGTCTTCAGCACCGTCCCAGCATAAGGCAGCTCTCTTCAGGTTTTCATTGGATTAATAATGTATTTCTGCGGAAAAATGTATTTCTAAACCAACCTGGATCGAGTGAAGGGCTGAGCTGGCAGAGCCCATGTGAGCTGTAGTCCTCCAGGTTTTCTAGTACAGTACAGACTATACAGGTGAAGTACCATTACACCATCAAGTGGCTACCATGGGAAAGAGTGCATAAGCTACTTTTTTATTTTTTCCCAACTATTTTATTGTCACCACTAACATTTTTTTTTTTTTTAAATAAACAACACCACACCATACAAGTCTTATAGAACATGATTTTCCACCGTTTTCATAAAGTCTTAGAAGATCCCCTCATCATCTCATCACCTACATGGCACAAGGAATGGATATTGGGTACCACAACTGAATTACGTTAATTTGTCTTGGTCACGAGCTTGTATTGTCATACTAACGCTGACAAGAATGTAAAAATCCTGTCCAAAATTTGTTAATCGTGAAAATATTTTTTTTAAACCCTTGATTTATTAAACTTAAACGGCAGACACCGCTCACGATAACTTAACATTTTTTAATACTAAAACACGTCAGTGAAAATGTTTAATAAGTTAGTTGGAATGAATTGGATCCTTAATTTGGATTCCATAACGTATAGATCTCTAAACACGGGTGTTAATATAAAGCATTATTCTACTTAAACGTTACTGAAAACAATACATCAAGCCCGCGCTGAAACGTAACGCTCGCAGTTTCCCCCGATTACACATTTTCGGCTCACTTGCGCCTCGTCATCACTGAGTTCTCGCGAGAGTGCAGTACGGATAAGGACACGAGACCAAGGAGTTGCTCCTTTTTGCCCCGGCTCTCTGCGGTTCGTTTTTTCTTATTTTCAGAGGAACTCAATCTTTTCGTCTTTGTTACCGGTTGTCGGTTACAGTAAACACTTGTGGTCCTATCTAAGTCTCCTCCCTAACCCCCCAATCAACAGTTTAATTGTATTAGACCGACTGAAGAACCGCCGTAGTAGTGTCTTGTTCAGCTAGAACGTGCCTGACTGAGCTGAGGGAGCGGTTCGTACTTGGGAACTCTGTGCTGTGCGGTTAAGTTCACCACTTTATGTCAGTTGCTTGTCGAAGGTATTTAATAGCGAATCCGACAAGTGCAGTGTGTAACCGTAAGAACGTAGAAGCTGAGGATCTATCGGTGACTACTACTACTACACAACTTGCTGAGGCGGCATGGTGGGCATGCTGGTAAGACTGGAGTCTCTCTCTCTCTCTCTCGCATGGGATCACTCATGAGCTCTCTCAATGGAATGAGATCCGATTGGCACTCCTCTCTCAGCTCTGGTCAGTTACACCGTCCGTTGTGGTGTAGCTGTCGTTGATCGGGAGAGATAGTGAACGAGTACCTGAATGCACGGCAGGGGGACATCGCTGCTTGTCCTCCTGTTCCCTGTCGAGGACTCGACACGTCACGCGCCGGTTACGCATTTCCCTGGGTTTTGAAGACTTCGTCATATTCTTCTTGCTGGTTTCGTAAAATGGGGAAAACTAAGCTATCGAGAGACCGAGTTTCAGAATAGAAAATGCGCCTTTTTTGTGTGAAGGAACCATCGGCATCGCGTCGAGTGGAGTGGCGACTTCAAGACCTGAGTGATCACCGGGAAGATGCTCCTTTTCAGGTGTGTCATCACCACACCATGTCAGTGTATGATGTCCAGAGCTGTGTACTGAAAATCAGGTTGTTCTGTTTTGATCCTGTCCGAGTGTGGAAAGTATGTAACAACATCACTCATTGAAGAACCAGTCTTTTGGATACTTAAATGTCATCTTATTTATATTAGTGATAAAGTAATACAGACAGCCCTCAGTTTTCTCCCTCTAGGAGTTGACCAGTGAACTATGAAAGTGTAATGTCAAAGTTATGGTCAAGAGACACCACCAGGCAGCTGCTCTGACACACTGGACAATTTTTATATTTGTTTTATTTAGTACCTCATTTATAATACTGCATGTGGTTGTGCATTAGTAATGTGCTACAGTTTTTTTTTTTTTTTTTTTTTTTTTTTTTTTTTTTCCTACTTTCATAAATAAACACCTTTTAATTCAGTTTTGGTATGTTGTCTATGTGGAAAGTTGTTAGACATGCAATAATGACCAATGAAAACTAACTGAAAAGTGTGCAGTTTAAGGGTACTAACACTTTGGAAGATGCTAAGTTTTTAGTAGAATTGGACTTTAAGCCAAAATCAAACTGACATGTCATGAATGGCCAATATTAGATTTAAAATACTCAGGTGTTCCTGTGATTACCTAAATAATGTGAGGGGAACAGCCACAAGAGGTCGCTGTTGGCTAATGTACTAATTGTTATTAGCTAATACAATAAGTTTAGTTTATTTGGGGCATCCAGTCATTTTTTTTATATATATGAAGCAAAATTAAGAGTAATTTTAATACACACCTTTACAGTAGCAAATTTAGTATTGACAAAACATTTGCCACAGCCATTTTTTTTTATAGGAATATACAGCATTCAAACTTAAAAATGTAATTCATACCCTAAAATTCACAGAACAAGCTCCAAAAATTACATGAGGATTGCTTTCTGACAAATCTCAATTCAGAACAGGAACCTTAGTGACGCAAAGCACCATACAAGCTGCACTACTGCACCCTCCACATGGGGCATGGCTCTTATGCAACTCAGGTGTTGCACACCAATATGTCTACTTGTCTCTCAGGACTCTCGCATGGTGGTACCTTACTGCACTTGGGTGCTATGTGACAACGTAAGTTCGAGCCCTGCTCAGTCTGCATGTTCTCCCCTATCTGCAATTGTTTCCCTGGGGGGATCCAGTTTGCTTCTACAGGCCAGAGACGTGTAGTTAAGGTGGACTGGCCATTCTAAGTTGCCTGTAGTTGGTGTGTGACTACCCTGTGTCCTGGGGTGTACACTCTTCAGCCTTGCACCCAAGGATCCAGGTATAGGCTCCAGCTCACTGCAACCCTGTGCAGGACATGCGATTACTGAAATTGTATGCATGGATGGACAGACTGAAAAGCAATTAAATGTGCTTTACAGCAAAAATGGATATTGGCTATAACTGTAAAGCAAAGACTAAGTGAGGGCAGTTTAAAGTCACCAATTTACTTGAAATGCATGTTTTTGGGCTCTTGGAGGAAACCAGAGCAGCTGGGCAAAATGCTGTGCTGCTATGCTACCCAAAAACAAATAAATGAAACAAAAATAAGAGAAAATAATGGCAAGATAAATAAGGGAAACATTTTTTTGCTATTCAAATGAATAGTAATTCAGATTTCACTTTACAAGCAGATCTTAAAGGGTGAATTATACTGCCTACGCAAGGGAAGCCTGTACAGTGCAGCTGACATGTTGCCTGAATAATGCAATAGTTCTGTGGAAATGTTAACGGATAATGCAACTTGTAAAGGTTTGGAATCAATACTGGTACTTTTTGTCATTTCATTTGATCTGCAACAGAAAATTTGAATTAAAATTCAAAAAATGGTATTTTAGTGTAAAAATGGTCAGGTGCATACTATGTAATGATGTACATACACTGTAAAGATCACTAATATTATGAGCAGCTGGATGTGCAGAGTACAAAGACACTTATATGAATTGTATTTGTGTGAGCACAGCATCATTCCAACAACTTGTAGGAGCACAGATGCGTTACATACTGGCCACAGCCTAATGGCGTTGAGAATCTGCAGAAACAGGCTACAGCAGTACAGCAGCCTCATAAAAATTACTCACCCACCCAGTTTCAAACAATTGCTGTAAAAAAGAAAAAAAAAAAAAACAATTTCCTGGCAACATCTCAAAGACAACCTGTTTCTGATCAACATTTATAACTTTACAAACCAGATCTGCTTTGTCTCTGCACGCTTTAAATCCTCAGGTGGTCCAAAGTGGCAGGTGCTTCTCTGTCCAAGTACAGGGTGTGTTTCTACAACACAAATGCTTGGAACCCTGTCTTATATTTCACGCTCATCACCACGGGGAGGCACTATTCTGACTCAGAAGCATTACCCTCACCAGGCTTTTCCAGTGAGTCTACAGAGGACTGGCATGAAGGTTGAGCAGGAAGCTGCTGGGATGCTGGAGGATTGTCCAATCCAGAGTTCATCAGTGGCAAATAAATATCATCCATGTTTGGCATGACAAAAACTTTCTGAAATTTAAAAGAAATACTTGAAATTAGAATTTTCTGGCCATTTGTTATGGAGGCATTTAAAGTCTTGAAACTGTTGGAATGCAGTGAGACACTTAAACTATCAGCTGCTACAGAGGTCTGAATTAAATATGATTAACATAACAATTACATATCCTGTCATGATTTGACATGATCATGCAGGCAATCTAAAAAGCCCACCTGAAGTGGTAAGTGTATGTTATTACCTGGAACTCATCCTGAAGCTTCCTTTCAATCCACTCTGTGATATGAGTTAGCGTGACCTCCCTCTCTCCCAGTTTCGGCCTCACACGCAGCTCTAACCGTGGTGGCATGCAGAAACTGTACCTACAAATCATGCATTCACAGCAAATGTCAAATTTTTACAAAGAGAGTAAAATGCTTTATATAAAAAAAAACTAACAGGTTCACATCTAAAACAACTACACAGGGACATTAAGCTTTCCTAGCAATACACAGATCTAAGGTATTTTAATAGATTATATCAGACATTTTAGAAAGGAGCCATGGCCAACTGTCAGTTCAAATCCCTAGACTGAACTGTTGTTATTCAGATTCAGTAAACATGTAACCTTTAAAATGTATTGACAATGGCAACATTACCATTGGTAAGATTATATCCTTCTAAAATAGACAAAAAAGTCTAACATTTTACATGTGGATACTGAAACAAAAATATTTCACAGAGAGGGATGCAAATTATTTGAGAATTTGGAAAAAGATGAAAACCAGATTAGTCATTTACATGCAAACACATACTAGTGAGAAAGTGATTGTACAGTTTATTCCAATATGTAACTATTTTGTCCGTAGTGAAGCACAAGAGAACGGGCAGGCTGAGCTGTACCATATTCTGTCCGTTGGAGGAGGTGGTATATTGATCGCAAGGGTCCCTGACAGCTCCTGCACCTCCACAGTCAACAGCAGTGGTGTATTGGACACCTCCTCGATCTTTTTTTTGATGAACTCGTTCTCTGTGGCCTTCTGGAAGTACTTGGACTTTGCAATTTTGTCAACGATCCGTAGAATCTTCCTGCTAGTGCGACCACCCCCATGGCTGAAGACAAGCAGATATGAAACACTAGGCTCTATCAACTGACTAGGGTCACAAAAAAGAGTTTCAGCTACAATGTATGTAATATGTATTGTTACCCTTCAGGGTTGGGAGCAAGGCCTTTGTCTCCCAGGCACCCCTGCGGCTCAGAGGTTGGTAGCTCCTCCTCATCAGAGGAACCGGCGCTGGATGACTCCTCATCGCTGTCGGCTAAAACGCAGAGCCTGTGCCTTGAACTGCCCAAAAAATGATGCAGTGTCTTATACTATGTCATACATTACCAAATACACATATGCACACTCCATGGGCTCACGTAGTCTTTTGAGTAATTGTACAGTGTTGCAGTTCTTTGCACTTAATGTTATATCGCACATTTTACATTTATACTGTATATTGAAACTTTTACATGAATACATTACACTTTGCATATATCATCGTTCCATTGTTATATTTTAAAACTATTTGATCAAATGAAATATTTACATATATACTAAAATAAGAATGTTTATTAATCTTATGTATATAGTGGTACCATGATTAGTGTTTTGTGTTGATGTTTCTATACGAATACTAATTTCAGGAATGATTTTTTGATTTGAGCTTGGGGAAAAAGTGATACATATACTGTACATCTGCCAAAAGAAAGTTTGCTATTCCTCACTAAACCATCTAAGCCATTACCTATTAAAAATGGACGTAAAATTTCAGAGAGATGGATATGGAGAACAGGGTGGAAAGACCACAAAGTGGGAGGACTGACGCAGGTATGAGAGAAGGAGTGCAGTGATGCCAGAAGGGCTCTCCGGAGCTTGGGTTCATGTTGTTCATGTCACATGGCTCAGCCAGTTCGCACACTGCCCTGGGGTGGGGTACAGGTGTTCATCACAGAGGGGGACTGGGGGCTGAGAGCAGGCATGGGGAGAAAGAGAAAAGAATCATACGTCATGCCGCTGGACTCCGGTGCACTGTCAGTCTCCAGTCCACTCTCCTTGCCCAGCTTGCACAGGTTCATCTTAGTCTCCAGGGTCATCTGCAGTGAGCCTGTGTAGACCAGCTCCAGCTCCAACCACAAGCCTGTCAGGACACAGGGTCAGCACCACTCAGGGGCCATGAAGTTGCCTTTAATAGTCTCCTTTCTTCTGGGCCTAGAAATAGGTTGCTGAATGTACTGTATATGATATAATATGGTAAAAATTGTGTCTGAAAAATGCCTTGGAGCACAATAAACGGACACATAATATTACACATTTTTTATGGTACACATGGCAAAGCCTAACTAGAAAGGTTCTATTTTTAAAATCTAGGTTAAAAGCCAATCGTGCATGAAGAGAAATTCAAAAAGAATGAGTAGACAGTCATTTCCGTTATAGTTACTGCATTTATCAACACACAATTGGTAACCGTGTAGATATATTCTATAATGTTGCTTCTGCATATTTCCTATTTTTGTGTTTGATACTATTTAATTATGAGTTCAAACAAGTATAATTTAGTTGTTAATGTAAAAATTTGCATAATTTCAGGCATCTGAATAGTTCAACCAAATAAGTCAGGAAAACTATCTTTGTACAACCACTGGACATCTAATGGGAACTGACAAATTTTATTTGTTAACAAGTTCATCTCCCATACCAGCTACCTGCTACTTTTTGATGATCTACATTCATACAGTAAATTTGAAGCACTGCAGTGACATGTCAAGTAGTGAGAATTAGAAACAAAAGCAGAGTGTTAAACTCACATGTGTGAAAACAGGTGTAATGCCACATGTCCAGCATGACACATATGTGACATGGATAATAGAGGAGGATGAAGCCCTGCTGATGGTGACGTGAGCATTTACATAACTGGGGCAGACTGTCAGGCTGTGAAGAGCAAAGGGCATAAAGTGTGCCCTCCGCAGTGGCTGATTCCTCAGCACTGGGGAGGCTTAATCCCGCCTGAGCCCTGCTGGGTGCGTATGCCCACTCGTTCCCCAGGTTGTGGGGAACAGGCCGGGCATCACTCCAACAACATCGAGTCGACCCCCATTCCTCACCAATGGGGGATTACAACAGGATAATAACGTCTCGTCTTGTCAAGGGTTCAAAATGATGATGTTGCAGGCATAAGCAAATAATTTCTGATGCAACCTTGAGGCTGGTTGGCTTTCCTATGATCTTTGACTGCAGGGTCCTCTGAGAGCTCACCTCTACGGTCCATGGAGGGTTTTGATGTGCTCAACACCTGAGGCATACAGGTGCCCATGTCCAGTTCTGTCAGGGTCAGCTCATTCATGAAGTAAGGAAGCTGCAGAGGGATAACAGAGACAGCCAAAGAAACACTATTTAAACACTCAATGTGATCAAAGAGTAAATGAATGCATTACACAATGCAATGAATTATGGTGAAACATATCTAATTGTCTATACTCAGACAATGTGCACTGAATCACTTTAGGTAACATTTATAATCCCAGCAGCAAGTGTATATTTCCATTCTCAAGTTTAAACCCTCAGTTAATTATTAGCATGATCAATGCCATCATTATACTTTCTCATAATTTCTATAATTCTCCCAATGTTCATCACTCACCTTGATCTTGCTCAGCTTTTTCTGTATCTTGTGGGCCACCTGGTCTGCCCAGTACTTTTCACAAAGGAAGTCCCAGAAGATTCTCCCAATAAGGGCATTGATCCAGGCCATCTGGGCTTCAGGGTGAGCTGTGGTGTGGTCACAGAAGAACTGCGGCAAAAATTAAGACAAAAAAGTTGACACTGAACGACGTCCGAAGATCGATCGACCCTTGCCTGTCCTTGACCAAGTTCTTTGTCTGACCCTTATCGGAAATAAAGTGCCTGCACTTGAGTCCATCGGCTTGGTTTCCCGAGTTCAGCCATGACACTTTTGTCTATTATTATATGTAACATCTGAAAATATCCTATAACAACCCAATCAAACCTTATTAATTAAAAGAATGGATGGTGCATGAAACTGTACACACGGGGGCCTGGGAAGATCTTATATTCCCTGTTGCACAAAATGCCCTAAAAGGTGTTTTCTCTTAATGCTTGCTTAAAGAATTTCTTACTGTTGTGTGAGGTGCACAGAGACAATTTTATATCAAGATGGGTAAATATTGCAGAACATTGAATGAATAATACTGCAAGATTACATCACTTTGACAGCAGAACGATTTGAAATATTAGCCCATATCCAACAGAAAAATGAGTCTATGCTATACTCCTTTTTTCTATTCACACTTGACTCCTTCACATTATTCAAAATTAAGAAGTCAGTTCTGGATATAGCTATGTCTTGTTAACTAACTCCCAAAATTGCAAAGGGCAATGCCCATCATTTATAAAGTCTAAGTAAAATTAATGTGATCACTATTTTGAATAAAATGACATTGTCAGTTTGCTATCGTGGACTGTTAAGTGATGGCAATGACTGTCATCTCCATGGTAACAGTGGACAATATAAAACATATAATCCTTTACGGTCCTTTGAACAGATAAGAAGAATGATTAAGGTGCTTTGAACAACACTCTTCCTTGGGTGAGGGAAAATTGTCACTTAATGAACAAGATGGGGTTAAAATGACCAAGAAGAGGTTCTGAATATCACATACTCTGCTCACCTTTGTTTTGTCAACGGGACTACCTTCAGCACTGTGGCACAGGCTAGCCAAAGGGCTTCCAGGGTCGCAGGCTGTGGTAAAGCGTGCCATGTAGTTGTTGTAGTCCAGAAGGATTTTCTCTCTCATGCCGACTGCCAGGTCTCTCATCTGGAGCCGAGAGATGTCCTCGGTGCTTCCCCTGCTGGAATTCTCGCTGCACTGTGCCACACCTGATCCACATGATGGACTCAGTCCTGGGGGAACAAGGGCACCGTGGCATTGCTTACATACACTCATGTGACAGCTTCAAAGTGGTTCAGTAGTACAGCATTGGAGACCTGACTGTTTTATTCCTAAAGAACAGCAGCAAGTGAACAACACTGAACAGAAGGATGACAACAACGCATTCACAACGTTCAACTAATGCCCTGTCCCACGTGTAGATTTACTAATGTGCTGCAGGTAATGTGCAGAACAGTCCCTTACCAGACCTAGAACCACATCTGTTGTTCATCTTGGAAGCACACAGAAAGTGCTGGAACCACTCCTCCTTCTCTCTTCCTGTTCGGGCAAAGAGGAAAAGAGTAGTGGGGTGTCCCGGCTGAGGCTGCGCTGCCTGGCTCTCTGCTCTTGGCTCCCCTTCCATGACATCGTCTGTGCCTTCCTCATCTGCTCCTTCCTCCCCCTCAGCCAACACAATACAGATGGGATATTTCTGGTTCCACACCCTCTTGTGGGCCAGGAGCGGAGGCAGTAGAAACACCTGTAACAAAAATACCAATAATAAGAATGTCTTGTATTCTGTATACTTTATTAACCTTCTGAAAGTATTTCGCTTTAGATGCCATGCTCTAGCAGGTATTTAGAAATTATCTGGAATGAGTTCATTTAGCCACACCCCAGAGCACAACTAACAGCACTACAATTTCAATGAGAAGAAAAATAGTTGAAACTGTGAAAACGGCACCCTGTATTGCAAAGGGCACAGTGCACCTTGCTATTAGCCAGCTGGTAGTGGCGCGAGCTGATGAAGACAGCATCGTGCGGTGGCTCGTTGAAGGTGGCCCTCCGGGGGACATTGGAACGTGGATAAGCCAAGTGCAGACAGGAGCCCTCCAGGGTGGCATACACTGAGTGGCTGAGCGATGGGTTGTGTGTGTCCGGATCATAGGAGTGGACCTCGTTCATCCAGCCCTGGGAAACACAGCAACTCCTACACTCAGACTGTGGCTCGTCCTGTGTTACATCACAGTAATTATGTACAGTGCAAATATCCTCACATAGTTCCGCATAACTCTGCTTTTGAGAATTAACGTGTTTTTCATGCATGCAGTCCAACTGATCATAACTTTTCTGAAACCAGCACTACATGATCTGATTGTGATTTTTCAGAAATTATATAAACTTGTCTGTCTCATTGTAACCTTGTCAGGGTGGCTTTGCTATATGCTATTTTCAGACATTACTTCTACATTTTTTCTTTGGCAAACTCATATAAAGGCCATCATGCTGTAACCAACTTTTCTGCATCGCCAGCACAAATTAAAACATTATCCAATACACATGACTGCTCTATATGAGTAATAGTGCAAAATGTATGAAACACTAATCAGTGTAAATTTGCCTTGCAAATTGATTCATCCAGGGTGACTGACAGGGCTGAAGAATGTAACACAAATGCAGTAGAGCTGCTTGATTAAGCACTGCTGCATAAGATGAAGTCACCCAGCGGTAGTTCATGACAGCAGCGGTCCTCTCACTGGAACTACTTTACTCAGTCTGTTGCTTCATATTTGTTTCAAATATTGGAGGTTCGCTCATGATGTTATGCAGAAACAATTCACTATTCACTCATATTCAACATCTGTTTGTCCAGTGTGGGGCTGCAGTTACCCAGATCCTGAATGAACATAGTATGGGGCAGGGTACAGCCTGGATGGGACACCAGTCCATCACGGAGCAGAGAGAAGAGCTGGACTTTAAAAATGAAACAGCTGAAACGTGGCCACTTTTGATCCCCCACTGGCCCTGAAACAAGGAGCATGCTTTTTTATGGGTATCTGGAGGAGCAGTTGTGCAATGCTGGTTGATGGTGACAAACTGCCGCTCTGGGGACTTGTGATTAACTAAAGCCATTGGTGTGCCACTGCCGCTCTCGCCGTGTCTGTGTTACACGCTCCGGGGTGTGCTGCAGAAGTGTGTTGCAACCCTGGTCTCGGTGGGCTACACGCTCTGCAGATTTCTAGCCAAGCTAAAGAACATATTACTGTAATGGAACTGGTTTAGCATCCTTCTCAATAGTGAAGATGTTAGAAGTTAGGAGAGAGGAGTGAGAGATTCAAACTGGGCTGTCATTACTGAAAAATGTAACTAATGCTAGGAAAGTCAGACAATACAGTAAGATTATCCTTATTTACTGTGGCTATGGGAGGTATGTACCATCTTCAGAGGTCATAGCTGAACCTGACAGGTTAGAGAGGAGCTGCTTTTTCCTGCTCTTGTTCTTGCTGTTGTCCATAAAGTAATTCACAGTTGTGAAGGGCTCAGCCCATTGTATAAACCAAGAAAGACAGTAATTGCACCGTACAAACTGTGAGTCACGGAGGAGCACACTGGCAAGGGTTCAGCTTGAGGACTGAACACTGAAAGCTGTCAAACATTTAAAAGGGATTTTAGGTCAGGCAACAATTCCTGCCATCAGTTTCGCACATGGAAAGTGGCCATTAGCAAAGTCGAACCACAAAGCCAGCAGATTTGCAGAGGGGGGGCATGCAAACTAATTCACGACCGGATTAACCTCGTGGAAAGCAAGAAGACGAGGGTCCTTTAGGGCAGTGTGTTTGTTACAGGAACTGTCACAAGTGCACACTGAATATACACACACACACACACACACACACACACACACACACACACACACACACATTTTCAGAACCGCTTGTCCCAGTAGGGGTCGCGGGGAGCCAGAGCCTAACCTGGCAACACAGGGTGTAAGGCCGGAGGGGGAGGGGATACACCCAGGACAGGACGCCAGTCTCTCACAAGGCACCCCAAGCGGGACTCGAACCCCAGACCACCGCGTCCCCCATACACTGAATATAATCTAAGCTTAAAAAAAACTACTTTTTTACTTTTTATTTAGTGGGATCAAATCTGTCACTTTTCAAAGAAATCAGGAGAACCTAGTATATCTTGTCAGCTCAAAGATAATTGCTGCACATTACTGTTTGCATTCATTAAGAGCAAAATTGCACCTTATATGACATTAACATTCCTGTTGAATTAACACACTGTGAACACAGAATGATTAATTACACAGATACTAACCTGAGTGTAATAACCACTCAGTAACTGTTTTCACCCTCGTCGGTGACTTACCTTTAAAATGACTGGCTCTTCACGTCCTGTATAAAGCATCTCAGGCTGCATGCTTGTGTCCAGAATCCCCAAGCTCCTCTGTGGGTGATTTGAATGTTGAGGAGCCAACAGGAGGACAAGCAGGAGGCCCAGAATGAAGCCACAGGCCAAGCCAAGAGACAGGCCTGATAGGTAAGGCGGCAGCGGCAGGACAAAGTAGCTATAGGCCACCACGGCAATGAAGAACAGCCACTTGTCTGGCACTGGTGGAGCAGACTGCAGAGGAACTAAGCGTCCCAACAACCTGTGGGAGGCCTCCCGGTCCCCGATCCCAAGCACCTGAATTACGTCACCACATGCACAGATTTCCAATTTGTTTTCTCTTCCACACACCTTCCCACAATGCTCTGAAGAAAGGCACAGCTTGGATGTGGTCATTCTAAGCCTTCTGGGTGGTGTGCCACCTGGGTCACAGTCCAGTCTCTTCATGTTTCTGCCATGAGTCTCTACAGCCACCGAGTCGCTAGACAATCTGCTCCCACCGGGACCAGCTCCCCGTGAGCCTGCAGAGTCTGTGGGGCCTCCCACCCTCTGATGCTTAGGGCTCCCACAGCTTTCCTCTCCCATGATTTTGCTGAACATGCTAAATTGCTCTTGGACTGCTTCGGAGAACTTGCGGCGGGTGTCCTCCAACTCTACTTTAAAGAATCCAGCTTTAGGCTCAGAAGGGGAGAGGCTACTGGGGGAGGGTGGGGCTGTCCTGGAGTCCCCACTGCGGCCCTTGGGCTGGGTGAACTGCCTCCAGAGGTGCAGGTTCAGCTTGGAATCCGACCGTGACTGGGAGACCTCTGGTTCAGTGCGGGCAATCTCTGTGGAAATGGACTTGACCAGGCTGAGGAGAGGTTTGGGCTTGAGGGAGGCCTCTTTGGACTCGATCTCTGTAGAGAGGGACTTGACAAGGTTCACAAAGGGTTTGGAGATGGGAGCGGTGGGCCTAGGAGGTGAGTGTGGGGACAGGAAACTGGGGGCAGAGAGGCCAAAGTCCCCCAGGGAGCCGGGGGATGAGGACGACAAGGGGACGTGGAAAGCAGGAGAGTGGAGACCCCACTCATCCACCAGCGACATGCTGTTGGATGCGACGCTCGAAAGGGTCTCCTCATCGCGCTCCAGTGGAAAGATGAGATTGCTGTCATCTAGGCTGTCCCATTCACCCTCGGTGCCGGTGAGCTGGATCAAAATGCCCTGCTGAGCAACTGTTTGTGGTTCCAGCGTGGCACTGTGGACCTGGCCAAAATAATGGGGTGACCCAGGTGTCGATTCACTCGTTGCAGTCTCCTCCATTTCTTATCTTTGCACTGTAGCCTTCAAACACTGCGGAGTAAACAAAGGAGACAGACGGTCAGCATCTGAACCATCCGACCATTATATGACGCTTTCCCTCAGGCTCAGTCTGCACAGATGTTTGCAGTAAGAAACCCAACTTCAGGACGTCAGTGGGACGCTGGTCCAAATGTCACTGACAAACAAATTGCTTTTGCCTCAACAATTAACTGCTGCCCCTGCTTTTTCCGCAAGAGGAGAACTCTTCCCCTGCAAACGGATCAGGGATAAGCGCACACTCTGATATAAATAAAAATAGAGCAGAACGCTTTTTTTCTTGATATTATCTGAAAAATGGGGCAGTGCGTAAACTGTAATCCAATACATCAAACTGCAGCACTTAATCTCAAACGAAAAGTCCAGCCAACAAATAGGTTTAGGCTTGCGAGACTAATATGCATGTTTGGATCGTATCTGTAAATGCAAAAACATCAAGCTGTACTGCATGACTGTGTGTATGGCTTTATCTCGGAATATTTTACCAAATTATAGTTTTACTTTTTACTACGTACACTTTACCCAGCCCTGACTTTTTGACTGCTCTTTTTATTTCAAGTGTAAATGTATATTTTTCATCCATTCGCTTTTAAATAAGTTTACATAATGGACCTTGCCAGTCTTTTAGTGACTATGCAGAGCATATCTTTACAACAATAAGATGACCTGCCTTATGTAGCTTTTTCTACTACCAAGTGCTATATGGCAACGGAAATAAAAAAGCAAAAAGTACACAGAATAGTAAAAAATGTAAAAGTAAAAAAGATAAAAAATAGCTACATAAGGTAAAAATACCAAATGTAGGTTCATACATAGCATAATCACACATGTTCGCTAAGAAATATACAATGTAATATTCGCTGCTGTATGGGTATTGTGGCGCAGCCTAAGTGTACATTTGTGTGCAGATTCGAATGCACCTCATGGCACGCAGAATTTCCATGGTCTCTCAGCGTTTGCAGACTAAAGCCGTGCGCGGAAGAATGCAGCGGTAAACCACTCAAGTGGTCCACATCAACTCAACGGCATTTGCACCCAAATCCCAAATTTTCATTGTGACCAAATATTTCACTTATGAAAATTCTTCAGCAAAGTCAATACATTGTGCAGTGAAATCAAAAGTCCTTTACTCATTAGATAAAATGTAGTCGGGTATGTGTAAGGGGTACCTTACTTAGCCCGTTCCAGTCGCAAAGTGAGGTGCTAACTGACAGTTACCTAAAGACTTTTCGTTAGGAGCTGGAGAGATGTCTGCAAGCTGAACATCGCAACTTACATTTACATTTACTCATTTAGCAGACGCTTTTGTCCAAAGCGACGTACATCTCAGAAAAAGTACAATTTATGCATGACATTAAGAGAATGTCTCAACCAAACCTAGTTTGTTCCCTACCACTTGCTCCACCGAGGTTCATCGTTCGAGTAGATGCATAAGACACAGGATAGACAAATCCCGATACCCTCCCACCAATTTTTTGATACACAAATGAGCAAGTACAATGCCAGAGTAATGGCTGAATAAAGGTTGTATCTGAGGATGCTTATGGAGTTACAATGCGTGAACAGTTACACCATAAATGAGCTGGAGAGATCTTGGGCGAAGTGGGTCCGGAAAAGGTGGGTTTTCAGACCCTTCTTGAAAATAGACAGAGTTTCCGCAGTTCTGAGTGACAGGGGAAGGTCATTTCACCACAACGGACCCAGAACCGAGAACCACCGAGCGGGACCACCAAGCAAGCGGAAGTAGACGAGCAAAGGGGCCTGGCTGGGGTGTATTGATTAAGTCTTGTAATTAGCTGGGAGCAGTTCTATTGATGCATTTGTACATAGTAACCAGGGTTTTGAATTTGATTCAGGCAGCTATAGGAAGCCAGTGCAGAGAAATGAGTAGAGGAGATACATGGGAGCACTTCGGCAAATCAAACACAACTCATGCAGCAGCATTCTGTAGAAGCTGCAGAGATTTGATGGCATTAGCAGGAAGACCACAGAGGAGAGAGTTGCAGTAGTCCAGACAGGAACTTCACACAAACACACACACACACACACTTGTCCCATACAGGGTCACAGGGAACCAGAGCCTACCCAGTAACACAGGGCATAAGGCCAGAGGGGGAGGGGACACACCCAGGACAGGACACCAGTCTGTCACAAGGCACCCCAAGTGGGACTCAAACCCCAGACCCACCGGAGAGCAGGACTGTGGTCTAACCCACTGCACCACCACACCACCCCACAGGAACTTCAATGAAGTAATAATGGTCAACGTTAAATGCTCACCCATGTTTCTGACCTCGTACTCCTATAGAATGATAAACACTTTTGGCTTGAATGTACTGCACTGTCGACAACCACTTGCCCCAAGCGGGGTCGCGGCAAGCCGGAAAATCTTGGCTTGAATACACACACACATACACACACATTTTCAGAACCGCTTGTCCCATACGGGGTCACGGGGAACCGGAGCCTACCCGGTAACACAGGGCGTAAGGCCGGAGGGGGAGGGGACACACCCAGGACGGGACGCCAGTCCGTCGCAAGGCACCCCAAACGGGACTCAAACCCCAGACCTACCGGAGAGCAGGACTGTGGTTCAACCCACTGCGCCACCGCACCCCCTGGTATGAACCGCTTGTCCCATACGGGGTCACGGGGAACCGGAGCCTACCCGGTAACACAGGGCGTAAGGCCAGAGGGGGAGGGGACACACCCAGGACGGGACGCCAGTCCGTCGCAAGGCACCCCAAGCGGGACTCGAACCCCAGACCCACGGGAGAGCAGGACTGCGGTCCAACCCACTGCGGGCTTGAATACAGTTTTAAAAAAATATTTCTTGTACTTGATACATTTACCTACTTCCTGTATCAGTTCTGAAACTACAGCTGAGAAACAAATCCCTGTCGTATAGAGAAAGAGAAATATACAGTGTGTTAGCATGACTGTTCCTTCACGTTATTTAGACCCTTATTGTTTTGTGTTTCCTCTAGGAGTACAGTAAATTAAAGGGACGCAATATCAGTTTCCAGATAATACAAATTATTTTTCTCCTTTATAAAGCAGTCTGTGGAGATCTTCCATGCATGCAACTCTGTTTGAAAATTGTGTTTCACAGTATTTCATTATGGTCATGTTTTAGGATTATACCTTTCCCCTTGGTTAACTCATTCTCAACACATCTCTGCATTTGTCATGGAATAATAAGATGTACGTGTACACACACACACACACACACACACACACAGACACACGTTATCTCAAACCGCTTGTTCCGAGTGGGGTCGCGGCGAACCGGAGCCTAACCCAGCGACACAGGGCGCAAGGCTGGAGGGGGAGGGGACACACCCAGGACGGGATGCCACTCCGTCACAAGGCACCCCAAGCGGGACTCAAATCCCAGACCCACCAGAGAGCAGGACCCGGTCAAACCAACTATGCCACTGCGCCCCCCACATAAAAAGATGTAGTTTATTCAAAATATATACTGTAAGTAGTCATAGCAAAAAACCTCACTGCTTGACAAGACGGTATAACTGAAAACCCTGTAGACCTTTCAAACAAACTGCAAATTATTGCACATTTTAAAAGCTTAATGTTGCCTTGCTGCTTCAGGTATGACACGAACTGCACTTCTAATAGCATGTTTGCTGCAATGTTGAAACCCCCTACCACCACTAAAAAAAAAACAAACCAGTCTTTTACACATTAAACATACATTCGATGTTCCAGTATGCAAAGTAATCGCACTGCATACGGTACAAAAATATCGGTGGACATGCTTTGGCACTTTCCAGTTCCCATGTAGCTCTGTCAAATGGGTAAGCATGCTTATCTGAGCAGTTCTCAGTTCAGGAAACAACAATTCCAGCAGTAAATCCCACACGCTGACATAATCTCATCTACACAACAAAGCTTGGTGGCTGATATGGTTATGAAACACTTTTGTAGGAAGTGCGCATTCCCAGCCAGCCAAACAATGGTCTCGTCCATGCTTTTCAGTCAGCATCACGATGAGCGCTAGAGTAGGACTCGTACCACATTTTCACACTTTTCATAAGCCACAGTTGTTGGTTCTCTGACCTACGCCAAGCTCTCTCAAATCAAGTGATTGTCAGAAGCAATCGGCGTTGTTCAAACTGGGATATGACTACTTTGACACAACCCTTGAATAGATTAACCAGGGCAGCATGATATCCTAGAATTGGTGACAAGTTCTTGTTTACAACTTGGACAGTCTTTTAGATTTTATGGTGTATGACTACATACGTTTCTTACTTCAATTACTCAAAATACATGTAAGATTCCATAAATGCACCCCTTTGGCTTTTAAGGTCAGTTATAAACACAATAGTGCCTTTTTCATGTAATGTACAGCAATTTCAAAGCTTCACTTGCTAATTTCATACTTTTAGGTAGCCTGACTCTTCTGGGGAGTTTGCATATTTGTATTTATATTTATTGACTCATCGTGACCCATAAACTTTAATCCTAAAACATAGCTCATCATATACTGTTCCATGTGATATCGAACAACACAATGTAATCTTAACAACACAGTGTCATGGTTGTTAAAGCATTACCATAATTCATTTGTTTGGTTCTACAATAAATTTTCCCAAACAGATAATCATCTAATGTCTAATATATTGTCACAGTGCATACATTTCTCTCACACAAAACACTCCATATAGGTAAATAAGCACAGCACATATGCGTTTTTTGAATGTGAAAACAAATTGTGTTTAAATGCCTTATTCAAAGTTATATCAATTACAGAAGCTTGCTGCATAATATAAAAACATGTAAGTATTACATGTTAGTCACAATGTGTTATGAGAATTCTGAACATGGAAAGTTGAATTCTGAGTGTTATGACAGGAGGTTTTCACTGTGGCTTGGATGGGGTACTTAAATTTTTTATTAGTTTATTGTCTCAACTAATGATCTTACAAAAAAGCTCTTCCTTTTTCATTCATACACAGGTCTGCGGTGTGCCAACACTTAGAATATCCTTTATTCTACAATTTCTCTGTGTTGTGCAAAAATAATCCCAAGCATTTAGAAATTTGTTGCATGGAACATTCTGCAACACAAGGCAAGGTGCCACATGTAGGAGCATTGAGGCATTATCCTGGTAAATTTACACAGACAGGAATCCATGGAGAAAACAGACAGAAGATCACAAGGCTATGGGGTCAGGGCAGTTGTAAGGGGTTGACTGAGGTTGTGATGGCTGAAAGGAGAGCAGACAGCTGTAGTGAATTACGTCGCTTGTTAATCCAGCAGATTTTCCTCCGTCGTCTGCCTCTCTACCCCTCACTCATGTAGTTTATCAGTACTACTATAGGGGCAAAGTGAGTTTTGGATTACTAGTGCTGGCAATTCTGGCTTGACCTGATTACAATATGGCAAGGTAGGAAGATGCCGTTGCTATAAAGTACTTGCAAAAGGAACAATTTTTTTTTCTAATACATCTAAAAACTGAGCAGAAAGCAACAAAATAAGATGTATGTCCATTGTATACATCTATAAAGCTTTAGTGTGGAAAAAACTTGCTACATAAACATCAAATAATACAGTTCCTCTGAATCTGAATCATTTTTCAAAAAGATAACTTAATGACTCTTCTTCTGTTACAATTTCTGAAACTTTACATGCTTTAGTTAATCAACAATATAACTCTAATAAAATTAAGGAAGGTGTTAACTTGTTAACCAGACAAGAGCTGCAATGCTCATAAAGTAGGATGGCAACATGACCCATACACAGTAAAGTCTCAGTATAAATTCAGAATTCTTTTCTGAACAGTTATGCACAACTACGTGGATGTGACTTGTTTTACTTTCTGAGAACATTTTTCTTGACAAGTAAACTGTCGAGGGAATTAATTAAAGCAAGACTCTAATTGAGTTCCCAACTCCTTTTGTCTGACTTAATCATGCTTATTAAAACTTATCCAACTGTACAATGAAATTTCTTTAATATCTGAGCGGTGATAAAAGAAAACTTAACGAAAGGAAAAGCAAACGAGACTAATGATAACGACTTGACATTTCTAATTTGTGCTTTGTGTTACCTTTAATTGCGCTTATACACTGGGTCCTCAATGTACACAGTTGGGACCAGAAGTCTGTTCTGAACTCAATTTGCTTCTTAATCCAATCACTTATGGTACAATTAATAAACATTTAATAATTCAGACAGCCCTCAAATTATTCACTGCTAAGGTTCCATCAAAACCTCAGGTAAAGCTATAATTACTTAAAAATTTACTGTAAAACTTAACACTTGTAACATTTATTTGCAGCATTGCTGTTTCAGTGTGCACAGGATGCCAGTCCTCAGGCAGAAGATATCAGTATAAAATGAAGAAGACGCCAGTAAAAATGTAACTTGAAATGTAAACTAATATTTTTAAATGAAGAATTCAGAGCCATTGGCTTGAAAAACATGTTCATGACATGCAGCTGAACTGTGATAATTCAGCTATGAATCAGCAGAGGAAAAGCATGCATATTTAGTCATTCTTTTGACATTGTTCAGAAGCAACATCTTCAGCTTTCAAACTGCACCACAGTTGTCTCCGTATCTACAGATTTCAAAACATCAGCAGTTTCTAATTTAACAATTATTTCAAGCTCATCTTGACCCTGAATTGGCTGGATTTTTAATATCTCTGGTTTCAGATTTCTGTTTAGAATATGGCAGACGGTTACTTTAAGCAGTTCCACTTCAATAATGTCATACATTTTATTATGACTGCATAGGTATAGATGTTCATTTTAAGTAAAAAAAAAAAATGAGGAAGTAATGTTTCCATATGCTGTCTAGAAAAAATACATTTTAAACCTGTAGTTTAACTCCAGGAGCAATACTTCCCAAGTCAAACATTTTTTAAGAATTTATTTCTTATGTAGGGGGGTGCGGTGGCGCAGTGGGTTGGACTGCAGTCCTGGTCTCTGGTGGGTCTGGGGTTCGAGTCCCGCTTGGGGTGCCTTGTGACGGACTGGCGTCCTGTCCTGGGTGTGTCCCCTCCCCCTCCGGCCTTATGCCCTGTGTTACCGGGTAGGCTCCGGTTCCCCGTGACCCTGTATGGGACAAGCGGTTCTGAAAATGTGTGTGTGTGTGTGTGTGTGTGTGTATTGCTTATGTCACGTTCTTATATGAATTAATTCAGCACATAAGCTTAGAAAGACGCAGAGTTTGAAATTTTGCATGTTGGCCTTATAGTATTTTTGTCATGCTTCCTGAAGGACATGACAGGAGACCGGACTGAAGCACAGGTGCGGGTTTTATTAAGGGCTAGACAAGAGAGTGGTCCGGGGACAGGCAGTGGTCAGTTGAGGCGCGATCGTCGTCTGAAGGAGCATTCCGAGATTCATAGCCAGGGAGATGAGAGCAATGGTCAGGGAGCCAAGGGAAATGCCGAGGGGGTCTGGAACAGGAAAGGGGGTAAGTGAATGAGCTAAGGCAAAGAGCATGGGGCAATAGGAGAGCGATGTTCAAAGAGGTTCCGCAATCTGTCCACTAACAGGCTGCTCCTTTTATTGCCTGCCGCTGGGATCGTGGACAGGTGCAGACAATGAGTGCCCAGCCAAAGGCGTGACAATTTTTTGCTCTCTGTATAAAGGATATACTAATATCTTGGAGCAAAGAAATAATCCTTTGTTTTGTTAAGCATACTCTCAGTACATGAAGTCTTGACAACTGTAGATGAAATTTATTCTCCCCAGGCACTGAAGAATGTGGCTAAAAATATCGTGGGTGCTGAATTAATTCATATAAGAAAGTGACCTTAGAAGACACACTTCACTAAACAAACAGTGCCGAACACATTTTTGCATCAGTATGATCATCTTCATTATTGAGATGTTGTATTCAGTACTTATTCTAGGCAAATTTCAATTTCTGATATATGCTCTATTTTTGTTATAAATTGCACAGTTAGTTAAAAAAAAAACTCAATGTTTCTGATTATTATGGTATTCTTAAAGACTCTTACTATGAATTTGAGTTCCTCATCCGGTTTCTGTAAATAGTGAGTATGGTCCTCAAAGTTGAGCCCCGTGCAAAGTTCTTCCAAGAAGGAGTAACTGAATATGGCAGAGAACACTGTCAGTCAATATTTGGAAAGCA
Organism: Scleropages formosus; assembly: GCF_900964775.1. Lineage (NCBI taxonomy): Eukaryota > Metazoa > Chordata > Actinopteri > Osteoglossiformes > Osteoglossidae > Scleropages > Scleropages formosus. The sequence goes on along the minus strand of NC_041825.1, from coordinate 12,562,708 downwards.
GAATATCTTTATGGCACTGTTGTCACCTTATCACTATTTTTACTCAATCTCACAAAGCCACTCCAGTTTTTCCAGAAAATTTCAAGGTTTTTTAAAAACAGATCAACTTCCGATTGTAAAAATATATTAGTTCAGCTGGAAACAAGAACAATGTTGCAATCCGGACACACTAGGTAAACTCTGGAAGGTAAACTACATCTTTGGAAAAACATGCTTTTACTGCACAACGAAAGGATACAAGTCTGAGAGATTTGCACAGATTGTTCTAATGAGAGTATGTCAAACCGTTTCATACCTTGTGTTCTTATTACAGTGTTTCAATCCTGGTATCACTGTGCCTTAACAAGGCTAGCTGTTTCTTCCTATACAGTTCAAATAAACCGTCAGACATACAGACTAAACATGTTAAATGCTGCCGTGGGTTTCTTTAATTACCTGGCTTGTGAAGACAAATAAATATGGATACTGTAAATTTATCCCACACATCGCAATCATTCCCCAAGTCCAACAAATCTTTTCAGTCTGAAACTAAATTCAATTTTTGGAACAATTTAATTATAATTGATATTTAATTCCTCCTTGCTTCCTCTATACCAAAACAGCGGAAAGTTCAGTAAATACATATCCATTTGTTGCCCCACAAATGATGTGTTGACATGATGGAAATATTAATAACCTACAGCAAACATCAGCTACTGTAAATGACTACACTCATGCCCAGTGCATTTTAAATATTATAACAAAGTAGTCAAATATTGTAATAAATATACATTTTTGTTTATATACTGTACACCCCACTTCATTAAGCAGCACAGAATTCTGACATGCCACATGGATGGAGAAAGTTCCAGATTAACTGCTCCACCCAAAACGAAGTGCAACAAAAAATATTATAATTATTATTATATACTACTAATTAGATCTCAGCTCTCAGACAGCGTGAGAGCCCGCAGTGCCTCTGACCCATTTGTGTGTGTGTGTGTTTTACCGTAGCCATTAGTCTAGAGTAACGGGCCCACGCAGCCCACGGAAGGACACGGGAGCGGCGCTTCGCCCAGCCGCCTCGCCTCGACTCGAGCGAACGTGTCCGCGTCCTCGAGCACCGCAGCACCTGCCACCACCAGCGCGCGCTCAAGCGCTCCTCAAGTCAAAGTCACTCGCAACGCGAAATTTAACTGGAATACAACATGATTGTTGTTGTTATTAAAACATGCAGAGACGGGGTGAAATTTAAGAACAGCTAGAAACTCCAGGCTAAACCCGTCTCTGCTCAGTCACTTCCAAGACTTTGGTTTTACCTGGACTCCCGGTCCTGCGGTGTAGTGACACAAAACTGGGCTGCGCGCTCCACGGTTACACTTACGAGGAAATTCCTTCGCCTCAGCCAAGACAATTTTGACGCAAGTGCATAAAAAAACACACCGAGAAATCATCATTCGAGTACTTATAACATAAGTTATGTTCCACGAGCTCCACCGGCACTGCACGCCTACCTCAGAGAGAGTGCATCACACGGTCTCTGCAGCCTGAGGCGGAGCACCGCGCTCGCGCTCCTCCGGGTCCACCGAGCCGCCGGTCGTCCTCGGCACGTGCTGTGGAGCTGCTTTCGTTCGTTCGTGGACCTTCCGAAGACCCAGTTCCGCGACCTGGTTTCACGGACCTTGCGGAGACCCGTTTTCCTCCAGCTCGGATTATAAGAGCCCACCGACGTTCCCAGGGCAGTGCAGGTCTCGTGCTGTCCCTCTTCTCACGCCACCTAAGTATGAGCGAAAGAAACGCGCGCGCGCGCACACACCACACACACACACACACACACACACACAAAATTAACTTGTCATTTCGGAAGAATTATCATGGCTTCGCTCTGCACACACAAAGCTGTGACACACACACACACACACACACACACACACACATCCCGCGCGGACACACACACACACCGTCTCGCCTGCTTCGTGTAACATACTCACTGCGCTGCAGTTCTCTTTGCAAATATAATATCTGTATCATCTTACTTTTGGTATTGTTGCTCGACGGAGTAAATGCGACAGAGAGAAAAAAACACTATTAATTTCCGATGTATGCATGGTGTTGTCTTCATGCTTGTGAGACTGGACCAGCTCGGGACATACCGCCCCCCCCCCGAATCCAGAGGAGTGGGGACTGTCTCCACACACACACACACACACACACACACACACCGATCGTTTAATCCAGATTAAAGAGGATCTCCACACACGGAGAGACATCTCCTCTGCAAAACTCGCCTCTGAATTACACATTATTGGATGGAAAATTCTGACGTCACCATTTTTAATAAATACTTTATGCAAGAATAAGTTTTAGGCTATAAAACAGATAAACGTCATGGACAGAAAGCAGAATTATCAGTAACGTCTGTCCAAGGCGAATCACAGTGTTAGGCAATGAACTTGACAATGATTTACACATTCTACAGTGTTCAATTTATGAAAAGAAATTGAATTGAAATTGAATTTTAATTGTACAGTATCAGTACAAAGTAAGTACATGATTAATCAAGAGCAGGGATAAAGGAGGGGATTTAAACCAACAATCTTCAGACTACAAAACAAGAGCCCAAATCAGCACATTTCCTGCACAGTAATGGGATGCTTAAAATTAGGAAGAATGTAGTTTCTTATAACGCTTCTAACCTTTTCACATGTCACGTTCATCCCCATCAGACAGTGTGATTTGCCCTCCTGCGCTCTGGATATTTCCTTGTCCTCAGACACCACTTCATAAACGCAGACATCATAACACAGTGCGACAGTTATAAGATTCCAGATGGCTGACTGAATCTTTCTTGTCTGTAGTGTCACTAAAGGGTATCCATGTCACGAATTTAAATTGCTCTGGCAAGTCCTCAGTTCATTATAAAGGAGCTGCTGTGCTGCACTTTCCACTACACACACTCTGGGATTTTTATTTATTTATTTATTTATTTATTTTGCTGATGCTGTAAGTTCTCTTCCTTTTGCAGCCATTTTCGTCACGCTGAGCAAACTGTAGAGAGGAAGCAGAGTCTTGGTACTTCAGAGACCTGGCAGAAGCAGATCTGGCCTCTGCATTTTTAACTACAGGATACGCACACACACACACACACACACACACACACACATCTCGGGTTTGGGTAGAGCAAGGCATCTGGAGCTCTTCCCCCAGCAACTCTTTCATCTGAGGCCACAGGCAAAATAACACTATTGTTTTAAGCATTGTTTGTTCCTGCTTCAAAGCTTACTTTCATTGTTTCAGCAGAATAAATCCTATTCCAAATCCCTCCTGTATCTATCCATCTAACAACTGCGCTAAATGCGCCAATTCCCCATTCATGTTAATCATCTTATCATAATGCTGATTTCCTGCAGTGGACTCTTGGGCTCCTGTCTGTTCACCTGACGATGGGTGATGAGCGGGATCACCTCCAGGTACACTGTTCTCCAGGCCACAGAAAGGGTCATAACCCACAATGCAGTTTGTGTGAGGGGAAACAAGCACTTTGTTTTACTCAGTGCTGGGTAACTAATGTTGCGGCAGGTCGTGTTGTTGTTACAGCTACTGCCTTTGGACTTGAAGGACCCAGGTTTGAATCCTACCACCTACTGTAGTACCCTTAAGCAAGACATTTACTGTAAAATACTCCAGTAAAAACTGCCAGCTGTATATACAGGTATACGCCACTTAACGATGGGGTTACCCAGTCACAGTTCGACTTCGTCATTGAGCGAACACCATGGAGTGTACAGTACTGTCTTACATTACAGAACTTTTTTAAGTAGAAAAGGTACACTACAAAATAACAATAAAAACTACTGTACAGTAAATACACAAACCAGTAACAGAGTTGTTTATTATCATGTATGTACTACACGTAAATCATATATACTTTCAAATGTCTGGCAGCGCGGTTGGTTTGTTTACAAAACACGCTTAAAACATGTGAGCGATGCATCACGTTACAACCCGTACGACAGCTACGACGTTGCTCTTTGATAGGAATTTTTCAGTCCATTATATTTTTATGGGACCACCGTCGTATATGCGGTCCGTTGCTGCCCGAAACATCGTAAAGCGGCGCATACCTGTATAGATAAGTTAACATTCTAAATTGTTTGGAAAAAAGTGTCCACTATGAGAATAAGCTCAGCTTTTATATAGTCGCTTTAGCTTTTATTTTTCTTTTTTATATGCAAAATTGTACAACAAAAGAACAAGTAGTGTAATTGCTGAGGACATGGACTTATAAACTGCAGGTTTTACAAGTACTTACACTGAGTCGGTCTAGTGAAATACCCAGTTGTGTAAATGGGTAAAGATGTATATTGCTTTTGAGAAAAGTGTCGGATAATTGTAAATATGAATTTTAGGCCAGAGGTAACCAGTCCAATGTTGTGGCTGACAGAGTCTACCAACTTGTAGCATTAAACTATTGTGTCATTTTAAATCTCCATGATCTGGTATTTGAAGTGATTTATCAGTCACTGCATGAAAAGTCCTGGTGTAAAACTGTCAGACAGCAGCCTTTGTTACCTCAGCCTTAAGCCATGTTCTTTTAGTGCTGCTATACTCCAGGATTACTATATCCCAGACTTTTCTAGGAAGTTACAATAGCAATAGTTTTATTTTTCAGACTTCTATTTTTGATGTCCTTGTTCAGCTGAATGAGCTGCTGCAAGGAACAGCAGATTGTGCAGTATTACTTATCCTGAATTGTTCTAGTGGAAATATCCTGCTGTACAAATGGGTCAAATACTCTTATGCTGCGTTGGAAAAACATTAGCTAAAGCTGTCTCAAATAATAATAATAATAATAACAATGACAACAACAACAACAACAACAATACTAATAATAATAATAATAATAATAATAATAATAATAATGCAACAATTTCTAATTGTCATATAATGTATATTCTAATTTATGGTTTAATAAAGAAGACAGTGCTGTTCTTGAAGCAGGTAGAGCAAGTTTTACTGATAAAAATTGAATATTATCTCTAAAATGGACTGGCATCCAATCTGGGGTGTACCCTACATGGCCCTGTGGACTATGCTTCCAGGATAGACTCTGGACAGCCACAACCCTGATTTGGATAAGTGGTTAGGGATGGTTAGGGAGTGAGGGAATATTTAGCAGAAATATAATGTAATATTAATAGCCAAACTTCCTGGCATTTTTTCCAAAAATTATATATATACTGTATATTTACCAATAGAAAGTCAGTTTTCAAACATGATAGTACTAATTTCAAACACTTTGTCCACAAAGGTTTCTAAGTAAGCTGAACTATTACAGTGCCTGTTGGTATGGTACTGATAACTGAGCTGAAGGGGCACTTTGGCCCTGAGGCTTTTGGGGCTAGCACTCCTCCCATATTAGTCCACTCTCACCGCCTACCTCTGCCAAACTTGCCATCTGTTTAAAACTGTGAGTGACACATGCAGCTGGTCAAAAATAGCCATGCATGCCCACAGAAGCTTCTTGAAAAGACCTCTGATGGCTGAGTTTGCTGTGAACTCTTTCCCTTAATGACTGAAAACATCAAGGCTTTGTGTCAGGTGAAGAATAAAAGAAATATGGACAGTGATTTTATGAACACATTATTTATTTTTGAACTATCTGTGTAAGTCAGTGCTCTCAGTTTCCAAGTTGTGTTGTTTGACTGGTCTTCAAGAGCATTTAGAAGAACTGTAGTTTTTGATTGCATTTTTTTAATGGCTTCTGTGGCTGGGCATTTCATGCAGTTTCACCCTGTTCATGGAAAAAATGTCAGATTGGACGCATCAGGAACGCAAGCCACAAGAGTGGAGAGCTTTGCTAATGGGGTCTGCTTCAGCAAGAACCCCTTAGCTCCTGGGGAGATCTTCCTGATTGAGATTCAGGACAAGGAGCAGGGCTGGTGTGGCCACCTCAGGATTGGGCTTACAGCAAAAGACCCCCGAAGCTTGGAGGTTGTACCAGAGTACTCCTTGCCTGACCTTGTGGACCTGGGCAACAGCTGGGTGTTTGCCATTACTCGAAACCACAACAAGGTCTTGGAGGACCCTAGTGAAGAAGGACGCAGCACGGAGGAGAACAGACCAAGGATGTTCTTCACTGACTCTCACTTGTACATTGAAAGCGTAAGCATCCCCAGGGACAAGTTGGTGGGTCGCAGTCGTCCAGGACGTTTCAGCCACATTCTGGATGACCTGTACAAAACCAATGTCCTGCCACCCACTGCCCGTCGCAGTCGTATCGGAGTCACGTATGTGCCGAGAGGAGCGGGATTGGCTGATATGCATATTGTTATCAACGGTGAGGACATGGGTCCCAGCGCCAAGGGCATTCCAACCCAACAGCCACTCTATGCTGTGGTTGACGTGTTTGCTGCCACCAAGTCCGTAAGCATTGTCCAAGTGGAATATGGATGTAAGTTCCAGTCTAGTGCAATATTTACAGACTTTTATAGATGCACAATGTGTAAAAGACATAAATTTAAAACTAATCAGTTATTAAACAAAGATTCAGAAGAGGCTCTATTACTGTACCTTTATAATAAAAACTACTTCTAAGCAAATTAAAAAAATGAACAGATTTTAGAAATATAGCTGAGGTTACATTCTAAAAGCAAATATATTTATAACCAACATCTTCACATTTTCTCATTACATTTTTCTTTTATTTCTTTCCCTTAGTTTCTTCTCTGCAAACCCTGTGTCGCAAGGTAATACAGAAACACATAGTGCACAGAATGGCCCTGGATTGGTTGGATCTCCCTCCTTTGCTCAAGCACTACTGCAAGTACGAATGAGTTGAGGAAAGCACAGCTGCTGCTACTGTTCACATGTAAAGGTCATGTTCCAACAATGTAAAATGTTATGGATTAAATTATTCATGGGGGAGCCGCTGACTACCTAGGGCGATAAGCACATCATTTAGTATGGCTTCTGAAATGTCAAGAAGGATGAACAACTGATACAATTTCTCAAAAAGGAAAATAAATATGTTTATATTGCTGTACTGTATTCTTGTTTTTGTCATTGTTCTTTTAACATGAAAGAAACTGATTTGATCAAACTTCTCTGACTGCAACAAAGACTTATAGTTAAAGAATTATAAGCAAAATGTATTATCTAAACATAAAACTGGTTGCAAGCCAGTAAACCACTAAAGAAAAACAAAGTTCATCTATAGCATGTCATGACACCACTATAAACATGTACATGCTAATCAGTAAAACTTGTGACTGTTACATTTACATTTATTCATTAAGCAGATGCTTTTCTCCAAAGAGATGTACATCTCATAGAAAATACGAGTTCATTACATTAGCAGAAAGAGAAACATAGATGCAGACACGTGATTCTTAACTGCAGTTAGTTTCTTTCCACCATATGAACCCATGTTCATCACACGAGTTGCTGCATAACCACGATTCCAAATCACTTTCCTAGTAAATTTTTTTTGAGATATATAAACATTTACATTACGTTACAGAAGTACCTACTGTTACTGTTAACTCTTTTCAAATCAGATATTAAACAGATTTGTTTTTAAATTATGCCAGCCAGAGAAAACTGGAAAAAACCAGCAGTCACAAATTTTACTGATTTAGTAAAGTAAATTTTAATAGCGTAACTTGGTAATGGTCTGATTTCATATTCTAGAAACTTCTTTAAGTGAAACATGACATTGTTATACAGAAAGAACATGAAATCCACACTAAAATGAATTTGTCATGTCATTTGTCATTTGTCAACACAAACATGTCCCAAAATACCCTGAAATGTGTTCTCACCTCCTCAAGAAGTGAGGAGACAAACCTGGACAAGCTGAATTAAAGATGTGGAAGCACATTTTGTGTGTGTTGGGTATGGCCATCAGATCAATTGTATAATCATCCAGACCAATTAACACTGAATTAAACACTTAAATAATAAATGTTGGCAATCAAAGTGCTGTTTCTCTTCATCAGCTGCTCATCTAAGATATTGTGCACTTATACATTGTGCAGTTGAGGGCACATCCTCTCAGAAACAAAGTGTGGCCCCATTGCTCAATGAATTATACACACTGATATTGTTTATGATACTTGTGTGTACAGTCCTTTTCCCACAGCTGTAAGAAGAACAACAGTAACATGAGATTAACTAGAGAACTTTTGCTGTGATTACATTTTAACACAATTTACAGAACCTCTGAGAGTAACTGCTCACCATGAGTCTCAAGAGTCAGCCACTCCTCTTTTTCCCTCTAAAATATTGCAGTGGTTGATGGCGCTGCTCAGTACCCGAAAAGATGCTGTTTTCTTGGTTGGTGTTCTACGCACGACATGTGTTTTGACAATGTTTTTAGCAACCATGCATGCTTTCTTGCACTCTCATTGTTGACCCTTCTAACGTGATGCTCTATGTCTTTTAGATTTAACCAAACATTGTCACGTTTCATCATTTCTCACGAAATGGGGCACATGCTGCTGCCAGTATTTCCCTCAGGTGCACCACCTGCGTTAAGACCTAACCAAAATCTAGTGAGAAACTGCAGTCAATGTAGATATCATCTATACTCTTCCATAAACACTTAACATTGAAAACCAGTCCATTACTGCTAACAAGCTAAATTATGCTAATTAAAGGGGAAAAAAATCCTTTATTTTTGCTGCTTGTTCCTGGAAAATAATGAAAAGTAAACAATTTCAAATCAGAACAGTAGATGGACAAACTTCTGAACTCTGCAGCCTTTTCCCTCTGTTTTTCATCTCAGGGTACTTTTTGTCTTAATGTGAAGCAAGGGTTTGGATAGGGGAGTCATGGAAACTAGGCATTTGTTTATTTTAAAAAGGTTAGGGAGGTATGGCAACTGGCATGACGGTGTGGGTGCTGGTGCAGGTGTGCATGCATTGTCTTCCCTGTATGCCAAATTCTTGCAGTTACTTATTTTACGATTGTGTTCTTTTCTTTTCACTCATGTTTTTTTTCAGAGAAAAAAAAAAGTCCATAGAATTAGTTTCATATAATATGCAAAGTGTAGCATCTTTGGGGGGGTTATTCTTTATAAGATCAAACACATCTCACCCCAATAAAGTTTTGCTCCTTGCATTCATGCATTTGCTTCTTAGTGATAATTTAACAATAAACCCAAAGAGGCAACATCAAAAACGATGTCATGTTCCAGTACTTAAAACACTGCACTTCAAAAAAAAAAGTTGGAAGTTTTGCAAATCTAATAACTGTGCACAAGGTATGTACCATTTAAAATATCTTGAAAACAATGTATTTGCATATATTTGTTATAGACTCAAATCCATTATGGTAATAAGACTTTGTGTAGCACAACTGAAGAATGTGTATTAAAATCTGCAGTCGCCGATGAGCATGAGATTGTTTGGCAAAACCCGGTTTGGTTTCCACTTCATCATGGGACTGGCCATTGATTCCTTCTTACGGATTCATTTATCGGTTGATAGACTTTTTCACTTTAGTCTCACGATTTCTTTAACGGCTAATTGATTATTCGTAGTCCTCCGTATCTTTGGGCGGATGGTCAAAGTACAATATAAACCCAAGTAAAGGATTCGCAGCGGTGGATGTTGCTCCTTTATCGCAGCCACCACGAGTTTGCGTCCATTCAGTGCGTCCTCAACGGCAGCGCACACCTCTATATGTGTTCATCCGCCAAGACCGGCTCCTCATCTAAATATCAAGCACAGTTGTTTTTCTGTTCTTTCGCTGGGACTAATTACCTGAGGGGCTCATTCGGCCAGGGATGTTTGACCTTGGAAATGGTGCACTTAATCAACTATAAATAAACGGAGACTGATTCGTTACACCAAGATGAATGGCAAGTCTTTGGGTTTTGATGAAAAAAAAAAAACTTCGTATAACGTATACATCTATATACAGGGAACACGTGTATCCCAGAAGCTTATTACGCTAATTGTGACGCAACAGTGACGCAATAATTTGCATACAGATCAACTAATCTTTACAGTAGCGTTCCCACTGAAAAGCAGATCTGGCATATTTTTAAAGTTTATCACACACACACACACACACACACACACACGAAAGTTTATCACCTTCGACGCAAGAATTTTAGCGACATCTGATCTGTCAGACTAGCCTAGGTCCTCAGTGCGACAGGTGCTGAGTTTTCTTTGTAGTGAAATCAGAATTTTTGGCGCCGGCACGCGCTCACCATGCCCGTGCTCACGAGCCCGGAGTTCGCCACCCAGTTCAAGGAGAAATGGCTGAGGCTCCATCCCGAGGACGAGGACAACGTGAGCGGCTCCGTCCACCTGGACGACAGCCTCACGAGCCTCCACTGGCTCCAGGGCTTCTCGATCCCGGGCGCGAACCCGGACCTACCCCCGAGCTCCTCCAGCAACTGCCCGTCGTCGGAGCCCCAGGGCACCGGCTCGCCCGCCAGCCCGCCCGCCGGGGACACGGCCGCCACGGGCATGATGCCTCGCGGCCCGGGCACCCCGCTCGCGTGCGGCAGCGCCACCGCGTGCCTGAACTGGGGCCGGCGACGACGGGAGCAAGTGGCGGCGGCGGCGCCCGAGAGGCCGGCGGGCGAGGACACGGACTACAGGACGACCCCTCAGGTGAAGCCGCCTTATTCCTACGCCACTCTTATCTGCATGGCCATGCAGGCGAGCAAGGAGACGAAGATCACCCTGTCGGCCATCTACAGCTGGATCACAGAGAACTTCTCCTACTACAGGCACGCGGAGCCCAGCTGGCAGGTGCGCGCGCGCGTCCAGGCAGGCGGGATGAGGAGTGTGTTTAGGGCATCCTGCTAGTCTCACTCCCGTACTGCTATTCTATTGCCTTTGTCTTGCTGTACTTACAGCTCATGCCCATTTATTTTTTTTAAAGTAACAATTTCTATATATAATGTCGACTCCATTAACTGGGGAACAGGAGGGGGGGTATATGGTGAAACATTTCTGTTCTAAACTGAAGTCACTAACGGGTAAATCTTTAAAACCACCAGTTGGATACTCGTTACGGCGACAGCTTATGACGGAATAAACGATCATTACAGGATGAGTATTTCTGACAGCCAATCAAAACGGAGTACACAGGAAACGGACAAACAGAATTATTAGTACATTAATATCAGTATGGTATTGTAATTATTAGTACTGTTCACATTGGCGTAATGGTATATACTGTATACAAAAAGATGTGTAGGTGGTATTGTGATGTTAATGGAAGAAAATCAGTGATAAGTATAACTGTTGTGTTTTGCACTGACAGCAATAAATAAATAAATACACACAAGAAGCACATAGTTTTGATGCCTTGTGTGTCGCTGTGGTAAACAGTGTCCTTGTAGCTTCCCACTTGTTCAAAGTACCAGTAAAGGATCTACTCTAAAAGACATAATACTGTATAGTATATGTTTGTATGAGGAAAAAATTCTTTGAAAGGAGGAATATAAAGAAAAGTATATTGGTCTGTGTGATCTCCACAGCACCATAACATTCAGTCACATGCAAATGCAGTATATTATATACATAACTTTATATACAGTATACTGAAGTCAGGGTTTTTGGAAAAACTTTATAAATGCTTCTCTAGATATGTTAACTGTTAAAGCAATTTTTGGGATGTTTTAAATGAAAACAACAAAATCCTGGGGCTTGCACGGCTTTGTGTTTGAACCCTAATGAAAGTAAACCTTCGAAAACAGACTTTGTGGTTGCTCGCATAAAACAAAAAGTTAAATTTACAAAATTATATAGAAAAAAATGACCAAAAACTTCACTCTCACACCCATACACAGAGGGAGAGACATTTCAAACAATTTGGAATATCTATTCTTCAGCACTGTTCTGAAATGTGTTCTTCCCACTTGTCTCCACAGAACTCAATCCGTTACCACCTTTCAGTGAACAAATATTTCAGGAAGGTGCCCAGGGAGAAAGACAAGCCAGGAAAAGGTGGCTTCTGGCAGATCGACCCTCAGTATGCTGACATGTTTGTCAATGGGGTCTTCAAACAGAGGCGAATGCGTGCTTCTCGCGTCGGCTCCCGAAAGCTGAGGAGAACCTCACGCAGCTTGGTGTCCCCATACAGTTCCATTGGGTTCACGCACCACAACGGGCACCAACCCGGTTTTGGTTACTTGGAAAGTAATCAAGGCCCTCATGCAGGGCTGGCTTTGGGCAACACACCTAAGCAGCCTGCACCGAAACAAAGTTCCATGGCAGCAAGGACCATGGGTGAACAGCTGCTGGTGCCTGAACTAAAAAAGCTTGAGAGAGGAGAAACAAGAGATTTTGACTGCAGCTCCGTGGTTGATGACTTCTTCAGTGGCAGATTCGACATACTCGAGGACTTGGATATCAGTACTTTCCAGAGCTTGCTAGAGAGTGAGCTGGACTTCCCGCTGCAAGACCAGTCCCTGGCTGCCGAGGAGAAGTGGAGTAGCAGTTGGCCTGAGAAGATCTGCGGGTGGTACACGGAGGCTGGTGGTGTTGCAGGAGTTGTGTCCGACAACCCGCCGCAGCAGCAGCGCATCCCTCCGTTCCCTCAACACTATGATGACCCGACCATGTTTACGGAACCCCTGCATTCATGGGAAGAGCTGAAAGATGTGCAGACTGGCCCTCTGGACACTGGATTATGTCACACCCACACCCTGCATGGGATGCCAGTTCAGAGATTCCCTTAAAGTTACTTTTTGTTCACAGTGGCTAAACATCAAAAAGTCAGTGTTCCGGTACTGCTGAAAAGAAAAGGCCAAAGAATAAAGAGGTGAAAGTGAAAATAAGTTAAACACAAAAATATATTGTTCTGAATTATTCTGTATTAGTACTATTTCACACATTATTCATGTCAAAATTTGTGGAAAAAAAATCTTTAAAAAAAGCACCATTATACAACAGCATTCAAGCCTGTTAATTGTGTGTGTGTGTGTGTGTGTACGTATGTGTGTGTGTGTGTGTGTGTGTGTATGTATGTATATATATATATATATATACACGCACACACAGATGGTTCCTATAAAACAGAATAATGGCATTTTAGACGAACAAAAAAGTAAAATTACAACAGGGATGGTGAACATGAATCAAGGACCAGCTGTACTTGGAACAATTCACCAACACCAGAATCCACAAACTCAATACATTTGACCACCAAAAAACCTTATTCCCTTGGGTCCCATTTTTAAGAAATTATGCTGACTGGGAGGGGCCTGGTGGTGCAGTGGGCTGGACCGGGTCCTGCTCTTCAGTGGGTCTGGGGTTCGAGTCCCGCTTGGGGTGCCTTGTGACGGACTGGCGTCCCGTCCTGGGTGTGTCCCCTCCCTCTCCGGCCTTACGCCCTGTGTTACTGGGTAGGCTCCGGTTCCCCGTGACCCCGTATGGGACGAGCGGTTCTGAAAATGTGTGTGTGTGTGTGTGTGTGTGTATGCTGACTGGGCTTTATTGGCTGCACCTTGTGCTCATTTCCTCATGAGGACCTTCTCCCAGGTGAAGCCCCAATGCCGGGTTGAGAGGGGGCTGTGGCCATGGCTCCTGCTTGTGTGACATTACTATCAATCTGTCTCATGTATTGGTGATGTACAGAACAGATTCTTTTTAAAAGGTAACAATTTTATGCAGATTTTTTTTTTTTTTTTTTGCATTTTCCATTCAGTTTTGTCAGATTAAGCATACTTTGGGTGTTAGTTTGTACTATATGTGCATTTTTAGAAAAATATTCCACATTCTTGAAATTGGAAAATTTTGGCACTGGGTTTCAAGCAGTGAATATTCCAGTAGCTTTCAGTTAATTTTTCCTGTTTTATTTCCTAATTATTCCTCCTTTTCCGCTATTTAATCAGTTTTTATAAACGAGTGAAAAGGACATTATCCCTCATATATGCAATGAATCGATAGAAATAAGAAAATTACAATAAAAGCAGGTTGTAACAGGAGTAAGTTAAAACTACCGGCAATTTAAATGAGTTAAAATAGATTATACAAAATAAGACAAGGGATCATTATATAAGAATCAACATAAGACATGGACTAACGCACAGACACTCGCTAAATGCGTGCGCGCGCGCAACTCTGCTAACACGCAACGTAGTTACATGATGTTCCTTTTTTCATTATTGAACAAATCACACATAATACAAGAACGTTAATTCAGAACAGTCAACCTTGCCAGGGGGGAATAATAATAATAATAATAATAATAAAAAACCTTAAAAATTACAAAACTCTCCAATAACCAAACATTACATCACGACCTTAAAAATATTACAATTACAATATTAAACAGTCTTAATGGCCTTTTTATCATCACACTCCTCGATAGTGTTTATGTACTGCTTAATTTCTTTAAGAAAAACAAATATAGATGGGGGTGCGGTGGCGCAGTGGGTTGGACCGCAGCCCTGCTCTCCGGTGGGTCTGGGGTTCAAGTCCCGCTTGGGGTGCCTTGCGGCGGACTGGCGTCCCGTCCTGGGTGTGTCCCCTCCCTCTCTCCAGCCTTACGCCCTGTGTTGCCGGGTAGGCTCCGGTTCCCCGTGACCCCGTATGGGACAAGCGGTTCTGAGAATGTGTGTGTGTGTGTGAAAAACAAATATAGGTGTTTTATTAGCATATTTTGACCTGTGCATGATACTTAGCCAAAATGATTAATAAATTAATGATATATGCTTGTTTCTCTGTACGTCTATCAAAACAAAAGAACCTAAACATATTCATAGTACAAAGAAAAATCCTTGCACAGTTTTAGTTTATCAAATAATAAATTTTGAAACATCTCTCCATAGTTTTTTGGTATAACGCGGCAGTGCCAAAGAGGTGAGGCACCGTTTCTGGATGCAGGTTACAAAACGAACAATTTACATCAATCCCATCCTTGAGTTACATGATAGTCCTGTTCTCACTCTCCTTGTGCAGCAGAGATGTACAGTAACTGCCAGGTTATTCGGAACACGTCACTTAAACATTATTCCAGATCCGCAATGCTTTGGCCAATAGAATCGCTGCGATGGTCTCAAAAGTCATGTGAGCATTTGCGGCACCACGTGACCGCCGGCTGCGATCCTGATTGGATTCTCGTAGGCTACTCAGGATCATTGTAGTTTGTCAACATCGTTTGGTGGTGCTTCGGATCGCGTGATTGTCCGAAGTTTGCGTATTTAAAATGTCTTTTTGTTCATTTTTCGGTGGAGAAATATATAAAGATCACTTCAAACCAGGTACGCATTTTATGAAAGAAGCTCTAGCTAGAGATATCAGTTAGAGTTTCTATTCTAAACACTTCTGTGCTGCAAAGCCGTAAATGCTCTGCCAAATGGAAGAGGTAATTTGAAGTACTGCTTTTGCAAGACTCGTACTTCGCCGAAGCTATCAAAAAGTTGAAAGTTAGTAATGTTACTGATTTTCTGCGCTTCAGCCTTCGTCAGGTGCTCAGGACGGTGTAACAGGAGGTTATAAAACCGTTGCGTAAACGTGCACGCGCACTGCACTGCGGAAGCGCGAGGTCTTTACGTAAGAGCTCGAGACTAGTGCACGTTTTGTTCAGTTCCACGTACAGCGGATTCCGTATTTACGAGCTTAATTTGGGCGGAGAGGTGATTCGTTATTCGAGGAGTTCGTAAGCGAAATGTGACACGGAGTGGACGAGGCTCTCGCCAACTTGTGTACGTAGCAAAGGGGCCGCTGTGGCGTCGGAAGTGACAGTGACGGAGAGAATCGATCGGGTGTCTGCGCTGAGGCTGAGGCTGAGGCTGAGGCACTCCTTTTCAGTCCGAGCCGCGCGTCTCTGGAGAGAAGCCACTGCTTAAATAAGTGTATTTAATTTAGTGTAACGTGTATTGGCCACACTAAAGCCGCGGTATTTCACATGAATCTGTGACTCGGCTAGTATCGCGTGTTGTCAAAGTAACGGCGTTGTCTCACTTCGGTAACAAATCGCGCGTTCCTTCTTGCACGTCACGTGACGTCGGTTTGGAGGAAAGTGTTCAACTGAGACATTTCTTATAATATGTGTTGAGTGTTTAATTCCTGTTGCTTTTTTTGCATCTGCAGGTATTTATGTGTGCGCCAAGTGTAAGCACCCGCTGTTCTCCAGTCGGTCCAAGTATGAACATTCCTCCCCTTGGCCCGCGTTCATAGAGACCCTCCGCGAGGACAGCGTCACCAAACACATGGAAACCCTTTCGGCCTTCAAGGTCAACACGTGACCGTGTTCAGTAATGGTTCAAGCTGAATAGTTAATTTTGCATACTACTTGATGTAGTCAGTACATTTTTTTGGGGGGAGGATGGGGTGAAAATGGTATTCTAGCCATTCCTTTTCCTCTGCTCTAATGACCTAACACTGTCATATGCTGCTTAAGGACTGATCGTATAGGGCTCTGGTACCACAAGATTATAATGGAGCTGGAAAATTCTTCTCAACTAGACATGTCGTAGCACAACGTGTTCCTCACATGTTCGTGGTGGTGTTGCTGTAAACAAACCTGCTGCGCTGCCAGTTGTGTAAAAAAGTATAGCACATACAGTTAAGTACAGTACATAATACTTGATGATAAACACCTATGGTACTTGTTTATGTATTCACCATGGTGCAATTGTTATCATTATTTTAATGTACTCTTTCTACTTATAAAAAAGTTTAAAAGAGTATGCTTTGTTACGCCGGCAGCAGCGTCATAAATCTTGTGTTTACTGCGTCTCTTCTTAGGAGCAATTGGCTATGCCAAACAGGACTGTGCAAAAGTTTTAGGGACTTGGTTGGGGGGGAAAAGCTGTGAAGTGAGAATGCTTCAAAAAATAATGCTCTTAGTTAATAAACTTCCTACAAAGCTTAGTAACCATCCATCGTCAACAGCTGCTTGGTGCGGTGTGCTTGGCCAGGTCCCGCTCTCTGGGTCCTGTTTGGGGTGCCTTGCGATGGACTGCATCCCATCCCTGGTGTGTCTACTCCCCCTCCAGCTTGCGCACTATGTTGCTGGGTTGGGCTCCAGTTCGCCACAATCCCACTCAGGACAAAAGGTGTCAGACTGTGTGTGTGTGTTGGTCTGTATGTGTTTACTTTCTTTTTTTTTTTTAATGATATACAAACCCTTACTGTAATACTGTAACTTTTTGCAAAAGGAATGCTTGGAAATCTAAAATATGCTCTTTCCCATTGACATTAAACAATTAATGTAATTGTTTAATAACATAAAAACCCATCTAAAACATATTTTTGTGAAACATTTAAGTGCCTAAGACTTTTGCACGGTACTATATATCCTAAGTGTGTAGTGGGCTATGCCATCTAGGTTTGTATAAGTACACTCCGATGTTCGCCCAGCGACAGAATTGCCTAACGACGCGTTTCCCCGACCGTATCCCCATCATTAAGCGACGCATGTCTGTATTTTTTAATTATATGGGTCACACATTTACCTGATGCTTTTTTTCCCAAAATGATTTACAATGTGCGGGGTGCGGCAGTGCAGCAGGTTTGGCTGGGTCTCGCTCTCTGGCAGTTCTGGGGGTCGAGTCCTGCTTGGGGTGCTTTGCGACGGACTGGCATCCTGTCCTGGATGTGTCCCCTCTCCCTTCAGACTTGCAACCTGTGTTGCAGGGTTAGGCTCTGACTTAATGCGACCCCTGCTTGAGACAAGCAGTTCCACACTCCGAGTGTGTGATTTACAATGTGCCACTTTTGATTATTTATACTGCCAGGTAATTTTACTAGGCAGTTTTCGGGTAAGTGCCTTGCTCAAGGGTTGTACAGCCGGAGGTGTGTATTGTAGTGCTCAGTCTCTTAACAAAAGATTATGTTCTTTGCTTAAAAATGCAATGATCTGTTAAGAGAGGGACTTGAACAGTGTCTTAGAGATCCTATAAAAGTATCTCAATTATTAGTGTATTTATTTTGCTGGGTCACTGGAGGATCTTGTGGGGCACAATGGGTAAAACCAGTGCATCTCAGATCCAGAGCAGCTCAGTGGCTGTGGGGTTTGAATCTACCTCAGGGTGTATTATTTGCTTGTTTCTCTCATGTTTGCACTCTCAAGATGCAAAGAGGCAAAAGGCACAGGCATTGGCATACCATTCTAGTCCTCCCTTGCCTTGAAAACCACACAAGTGGTTGTGAATCAACCTTAAGTTGTTGGCGCTTCCATTTGTCCATCCAGGATGACGTGCAACTAAAAATGTGACTTTTTGTTTCTTCAGGTTCTCTGTGGGAAATGTGGCAATGGACTGGGCCATGAGTTTATAAATGACGGACCAGAGGAAGGACAGTCTCGCTTCTGAATATTTAGCAGCTCGCTGAAGTTTGTACCTAAAGGTATTGTGCTTATTATGTATAAACTTAGCAAAACCATAGGGTAAGTATTAAATGGACTAATTTATTTTCTGTCCAGATGCCTCAATTTATGATGCTTTCCATGTTGATTTTTATGAAATGGTAATTATTAATTTAATTAAATGTATGTTTAATTTCACTGTCTGTTCTCACTGTTCTGTGTTGCTTTCCTGTTGCAGATCAAGTTGATGGACAATAAAGCGAGCTGGTTTCCTGCTTAAGAAGAGCATTGTGGGAATGTTGTGAGTCGCATGGTTGTCTGAGGTGTGGATGGCTTATGAAGCGTGTTGGACAAAGCTTCGTTCAGCACACAGATGTGTCCGTGACCACACCGGGAAATGAACACCGTGACTCTGACATTGCTTTATTTCAGTTGTACACACACAATTGTACAGTATTACACTACGACAGCCTCCCTTGTTCCTAAAATTGTTTGTAGAGCAATACAGACACATTTTGGGCTGTGTAATATGCAGTTTATGTAATTTTTGTACTTATGCAAATTTAAAATAATCAATAGTAAAAATTAAGAAAACTTTGCATTGCTGACATACATTGCCTGTGCTGGTGCCTTGTGGTGACCTTTCACTAACTATACAGCACATTTACCTTTGTTCATTAAGCAAATGATTATCTTCAGAGCAATATACATGTCAGAGAAAATTACAAAGAGTGCGTTACATCAACAGGAGGAGAGATCGCAGATACGTGATTCTAAAGTACAGTTAATTTCTCACATTTCACCATAGGAACCAGTTCCTTTTTCTTCGGTCTTGGTTTGTACTTGCTACCAATCAGTTTCTAAACATTTTCATTCTTTCAGACATTTTCTTGTGTTTGTGACTTTAGTCATACTATGATCATGACTGGAAAGAGGCACACAGATGCTAAGATTACACAACCCAAGCGGAAGCGTACAAAAATTGATTTAGAGATGAAAATGAAAATGATAAAGAAATATGAAGGTGGACAGAACTTATCGGCAATAGCGCGTGAACTTGGTCTGTCGGTGTCAACAGTGAATACAATTGTGAAGAATGCTGCCCGTATCAAAGAGCATGTGAAAGGATGTGCCCCTTTAAAGTCAACAATAATAACGAAACAGCGTTCTGGTGCTATTTATGAAATGGAAAAGTTATTGATGATGTGGATGGAAGACCAAATCCGAAAATGTGTCCCATTAAGCCTAATGAATATTCAAGCAAAGGCTAGAAGTCTTTATGAAGATATAAAGGGAAAGTATCCAACTGCTTGTCAGTCATTTGTGGCCAGTAATGGATGGTTTCACCGTTTTAAGAATCGTGTTGGTCTTCATAACAAAGTTAGTGGTGATGCTGCTAGTGGTGATGTAGCAGCAACTGAAAGCTTTTCTGCCATGTTGAAGGAAATAATCAAAGAAGGGGGTTATTTGCAGCAACAGATTTTTAATGTAGATGAAACTGGACTGTTCTGGAAGAAAATGCCGTCTCAGACATGTATTTCTGAAGAAGAAAAAGAAATGTCAGGATTCAAAGCTGGAAAAGATAGACTGACTCTGTTGCTTGGGTGCAATGCTTCTGGTTGCTGTAAGGTTAAACCACTGCTTGTCTATCATTCAGAAAATCCACGTGCATTGAAGGGCATCAGTAAGGCAACTCTCCCTGTTTATTATCGGTCAAATCCAAAAGCATCTGTTACTGTTGCAATTTTTGAGGACTGGTTTTTTAACTGTTTCATCCCTGAAGTTGAGAAATATTGCAGGGAGAAAGGCATTCCCTTCAAGATTTTGCTTATTCTCGACAATGCTCCCGGTCATCCTGCTCATTTGGACGATTTTCATCCGAATGTTAAAGTCGTGTTCCTTCCATCCAACAACAACACTTTGCTCATCCAGCCGATGGAACAGGGTGTGATGGCAAACTTCAAAGCGTATTATTTGCGCGCGACTTTTGCGCAGGCAGCAGCTGCTCTGGACAGAGATCCTAATCAAATGGTCAGAGACTTTTGGAAGTCGTACAGTCTTTACCACGGTATTCTAAACATTGCAAAGGCATGGCAAGCGCTTTCACAGAATTGTTGTATTTCTGCTTGGAAAAGCTTGTGCCCGCAGTTTGCGTGTTGCTTCAATGGTTTTGAAAAGGATGA
Source organism: Scleropages formosus (assembly GCF_900964775.1). NCBI lineage: Eukaryota > Metazoa > Chordata > Actinopteri > Osteoglossiformes > Osteoglossidae > Scleropages > Scleropages formosus. Next base: position 12,542,261 of record NC_041825.1, on the reverse strand, counting down.
GACTTGTGAGGAAGTCGCTGAAAAAATTCTGAAGCTTGCTGAGCAGTTGGAATTAGACGTTGATGGAAATGATCTTGAAGAATGGATTGAATCGCATGGACAGGAATTAACCAGTGAAGATCTGCTTGAATTAGAAGCAACAAAAGTTGCAGAAATTCAAGCTGAGGCATCGAAAGAGCCGGAAGAGGAACCAAAACGTTTCATTACCAAAGAAATGTCGACAGCGTTCCTTGAGATTGCGTCAGGAATGGCACGATTAGAGAAAATGGATCCCAATGCCTCACGGTTCTTCAAAGTCCAAAGAGGTGTGGATGAGTCCTTAGCGTGTTATCGAGAGATTTACGAGAACAAAAGAAAAACAGCTGATCGGTCATCTAACTTCATAAGGAAGACTGAATGCACAAGTCAGCCAGCCATTTCTCAGCCTTCCACATCCCACAAGACGTGCACAGCCTCAGCTGTTCAAGTTGAAGTCTATCTTGAGGATGATCATAAAGGAGGAGATATTGCAAGAAGCCACATATCATCATCATCCAGCATCTAGGTTCTTTGTCCACCACAACTAAAATTTTGAAAATGGTGAGCAACAATTGTGGAATGAAAATTTGGTTTTAAAGCTTTGCTATTCGTACATGCTTCTGTAGTAGAATGTTCAAGAATGTTTAACTGTTGAACAGTCTATGCAAAGCGCCACATTCCAGGCTAAAGTTTGGTGTCAGTTTGCCCCCCTCCCGTGTCAGCCTGTTCCTATGAGATATCAGAGGAATGTGGCTTATGCAGATTTACGTAAAGCCCAGAGGATGTGTGCCGACTGTTGCGTGTAAGAAAGGAGATAAACTGGCGACGGTTGGAGGTGTGTTTACGAGAGGATGAGAGATTGAGGGGCACAGTGACACGTCTGGAATGTTGAAACAATAACATGTATCCTCTAGACTGTGTATAAATATCTGCTTGCCTGGCTGATCCGGTGTGACTCTCCCCAGGAGCCTCACCCGTGCGCCCACGAGTCTGATTAAAGACTTCTGTAACCTGAGACCAAGTGTCAGTGTCGTGCTCTTTTTTTCTTTCTTCCTATCACAACCACTTCAAACCAACCAGGTACGTATTTATGAGTTTTTTTTATATCATATGAAGGTAGCTCTAGCTAGAGATACCACTTATCTCAACACTTTTCTGTGCGGAAAAAGAGTGAATCTGCCAAATTTCTGCTTTTGCAAGACTCGTACTTCGCCGAAGCTATCAAAAAGTTGAAAGTTAGTAATGTTACTGATTTTCTGCGCTTCAGCCTTCGTCAGGTGCTCAGGACGGTGTAACAGGAGGTTATAAAACCGTTGCGTAAACGTGCACGCGCACTGCACTGCGGAAGCGCGAGGTCTTTACGTAAGAGCTCGAGACTAGTGCACGTTTTGTTCAGTTCCACGTACAGCGGATTCCGTATTTACGAGCTTAATTTGGGCGGAGAGGTGATTCGTTATTCGAGGAGTTCGTAAGCGAAATGTGACACGGAGTGGACGAGGCTCTCGCCAACTTGTGTACGTAGCAAAGGGGCCGCTGTGGCGTCGGAAGTGACAGTGACGGAGAGAATCGATCGGGTGTCTGCGCTGAGGCTGAGGCTGAGGCACTCCTTTTCAGTCCGAGCCGCGCGTCTCTGGAGAGAAGCCACTGCTTAAATAAGTGTATTTAATTTAGTGTAACGTGTATTGGCCACACTAAAGCCGCGGTATTTCACATGAATCTGTGACTCGGCTAGTATCGCGTGTTGTCAGTAACGGCGTTGTCTCACTTCGGTAACAAATCGCGCGTTCCTTCTTGCACGTCACGTGACGTCGGTTTGGAGGAAAGTGTTCAACTGAGACATTTCTTATAATATGTGTTGAGTGTTTAATTCCTGTTGCTTTTTTTGCATCTGCAGGTATTTATGTGTGCGCCAAGTGTAAGCACCCGCTGTTCTCCAGTCGGTCCAAGTATGAACATTCCTCCCCTTGGCCCGCGTTCATAGAGACCCTCCGCGAGGACAGCGTCACCAAACACATGGAAACCCTTTCGGCCTTCAAGGTCAACACGTGACCGTGTTCAGTAATGGTTCAAGCTGAATAGTTAATTTTGCATACTACTTGATGTAGTCAGTACATTTTTTTGGGGGGAGGATGGGGTGAAAATGGTATTCTAGCCATTCCTTTTCCTCCGCTCTAATGACCTAACACTGTCATATGCTGCTTAAGCACTGATCGTATAGGGCTCTGGTACCACAAGATTATAATGGAGCTGGAAAATTCTTCTCAACTAGACATGTCGTAGCACAACATGTTCCTCACATGTTCGTGGTGGTGTTGCTGTAAACAAACCTGCTGCGCTGCCAGTTGTGTAAAAAAGTATAGCACATACAGTTAAGTACAGTACATAATACTTGATGATAAACACCTATGGTACTTGTTTATGTATTCACCATAGTGCAGTTGTTATCATTATTTTAGTGTACTCTGTCTACTTATAAAAAAGTTTAAAAGAGTATGCTGTGTTACGCCGGCAGCAGCGTCATAAATCTTGTGTTTACTGCGTCTCTTCTTAAGAGCAATTGGCTATGCCAAACAGGACTGTGCAAAAGTTTTAGGGACTTGGTTGGGGGGGAAAAGCTGTGAAGTGAGAATGCTTCAAAAAATAATGCTCTTAGTTAATAAACTTCCTACAAAGCTTAGTAACCATCCATCGTCAACAGCTGCTTGGTGCGGTGTGCTTGGCCAGGTCCCGCTCTCTGGGTCCTGTTTGGGGTGCCTTGCGATGGACTGCATCCCATCCCTGGTGTGTCTACTCCCCCTCCAGCTTGCGCACTATGTTGCTGGGTTGGGCTCCAGTTCGCCACAATCCCACTCAGGACAAAAGGTGTCAGACTGTGTGTGTGTGTTGGTCTGTATGTGTTTACTTTCTTTTTTTTTTAATGATATACAAACCCTTACTGTAATACTGTAACTTTTTGCAAAAGGAATGCTTGGAAATCTAAAATATGCTCTTTCCCATTGACATTAAACAATTAATGTAATTGTTTAATAACATAAAAACCCATCTAAAACATATTTTTGTGAAACATTTAAGTGCCTAAGACTTTTGCACGGTACTATATATCCTAAGTGTGTAGTGGGCTATGCCATCTAGGTTTGTATAAGTACACTCCGATGTTCGCCCAGCGACAGAATTGCCTAACGACGCGTTTCCCCGACCGTATCCCCATCATTAAGCGACGCATGTCTGTATTTTTTAATTATATGGGTCACACATTTACCTGATGCTTTTTTTCCCAAAATGATTTACAATGTGCGGGGTGCGGCAGTGCAGCAGGTTTGGCTGGGTCTCGCTCTCTGGCAGTTCTGGGGGTCGAGTCCTGCTTGGGGTGCTTTGCGACGGACTGGCATCCTGTCCTGGATGTGTCCCCTCTCCCTTCAGACTTGCAACCTGTGTTACAGGGTTAGGCTCTGACTTAATGCGACCCCTGCTTGAGACAAGCAGTTCCACACTCCGAGTGTGTGATTTACAATGTGCCACTTTTGATTATTTATACTGCCAGGTAATTTTACTAGGCAGTTTTCGGGTAAGTGCCTTGCTCAAGGGTTGTACAGCCGGAGGTGTGTATTGTAGTGCTCAGTCTCTTAACAAAAGATTATGTTCTTTGCTTAAAAATGCAATGATCTGTTAAGAGAGGGACTTGAACAGTGTCTTAGAGATCCTATAAAAGTATCTCAATTATTAGTGTATTTATTTTGCTGGGTCACTGGAGGATCTTGTGGGGCACAATGGGTAAAACCAGTGCATCTCAGATCCAGAGCAGCTCAGTGGCTGTGGGGTTTGAATCTACCTCAGGGTGTATTATTTGCTTGTTTCTCTCATGTTTGCACTCTCAAGATGCAAAGAGGCAAAAGGCACAGGCATTGGCATACCATTCTAGTCCTCCCTTGCCTTGAAAACCACACAAGTGGTTGTGAATCAACCTTAAGTTGTTGGCGCTTCCATTTGTCCATCCAGGATGACGTGCAACTAAAAATGTGACTTTTTGTTTCTTCAGGTTCTCTGTGGGAAATGTGGCAATGGACTGGGCCATGAGTTTATAAATGACGGACCAGAGGAAGGACAGTCTCGCTTCTGAATATTTAGCAGCTCGCTGAAGTTTGTACCTAAAGGTATTGTGCTTATTATGTATAAACTTAGCAAAACCATAGGGTAAGTATTAAATGGACTAATTTATTTTCTGTCCAGATGCCTCAATTTATGATGCTTTCCATGTTGATTTTTATGAAATGGTAATTATTAATTTAATTAAATGTATGTTTAATTTCACTGTCTGTTCTCACTGTTCTGTGTTGCTTTCCTGTTGCAGATCAAGTTGATGGACAATAAAGCGAGCTGGTTTCCTGCTTAAGAAGAGCATTGTGGGAATGTTGTGAGTCGCATGGTTGTCTGAGGTGTGGATGGCTTATGAAGCGTGTTGGACAAAGCTTCGTTCAGCACACAGATGTGTCCGTGACCACACCGGGAAATGAACACCGTGACTCTGACATTGCTTTATTTCAGTTGTACACACACAATTGTACAGTATTACACTACGACAGCCTCCCTTGTTCCTAAAATTGTTTGTAGAGCAATACAGACACATTTTGGGCTGTGTAATATGCAGTTTATGTAATTTTTGTACTTATGCAAATTTAAAATAATCAATAGTAAAAATTAAGAAAACTTTGCATTGCTGACATACATTGCCTGTGCTGGTGCCTTGTGGTGACCTTTCACTAACTATACAGCACATTTACCTTTGTTCATTAAGCAAATGATTATCTTCAGAGCAATATACATGTCAGAGAAAATTACAAAGAGTGCGTTACATCAACAGGAGGAGAGATCGCAGATACGTGATTCTAAAGTACAGTTAATTTCTCACATTTCACCATAGGAACCAGTTCCTTTTTCTTCGGTCTTGGTTTGTACTTGCTACCAATCAGTTTCTAAACATTTTCATTCTTTCAGACATTTTCTTGTGTTTGTGACTTTAGTCATACTATGATCATGACTGGAAAGAGGCACACAGATGCTAAGATTACACAACCCAAGCGGAAGCGTACAAAAATTGATTTAGAGATGAAAATGAAAATGATAAAGAAATATGAAGGTGGACAGAACTTATCGGCAATAGCGCGTGAACTTGGTCTGTCGGTGTCAACAGTGAATACAATTGTAAAAAATGCTGACTGTATCAAAGAGCGTGTGAAAGGATGTGCCCCTTTAAAGTCAACAATAATAACGAAACGGCATTCCGGGGCTATTTATGAAATGGAAAAGTTATTGATGATGTGGATGGAAGACCAAATCCGAAAATGTGTCCCATTAAGCCTAATGAATATTCAAGCAAAGGCTAGAAGTCTTTATGAAGATATAAAGGGAAAGTATCCAACTGCTTGTCAGTCATTTGTGGCAAGTAATGGATGGTTTTACCGTTTCAAGAATCGTGTTGGTCTTCATAACAAAGTTAGTGGTGATGCTGCTAGTGGTGATGTAGCAGCAACTGAAAGCTTTTCTGCCATGTTGAAGGAAATAATCAAAGAAGGGGGTTATTTGCAGCAACAGATTTTTAATGTAGATGAAACTGGACTGTTCTGGAAGAAAATGCCGTCTCAGACATGTATTTCTGAAGAAGAAAAAGAAATGTCAGGATTCAAAGCTGGAAAAGATAGACTGACTCTGTTGCTTGGGTGCAATGCTTCTGGTTGCTGTAAGGTTAAACCACTGCTTGTCTATCATTCAGAAAATCCACGTGCATTGAAGGGCATCAGTAAGGCAACTCTCCCTGTTTATTATCGGTCAAATCCAAAAGCATCTGTTACTGTTGCAATTTTTGAGGACTGGTTTTTTAACTGTTTCATCCCTGAAGTTGAGAAATATTGCAGGGAGAAAGGCATTCCCTTCAAGATTTTGCTTATTCTCGACAATGCTCCCGGTCATCCTGCTCATTTGGACGATTTTCATCCGAATGTTAAAGTCGTGTTCCTTCCATCCAACAACAACACTTTGCTCATCCAGCCGATGGAACAGGGTGTGATGGCAAACTTCAAAGCGTATTATTTGCGCGCGACTTTTGCGCAGGCAGCAGCTGCTCTGGACAGAGATCCTAATCAAATGGTCAGAGACTTTTGGAAGTCGTACAGTCTTTACCACGGTATTCTAAACATTGCAAAGGCATGGCAAGCGCTTTCACAGAATTGTTGTATTTCTGCTTGGAAAAGCTTGTGCCCGCAGTTTGCGTGTTGCTTCAATGGTTTTGAAAAGGATGAGACTTGTGAGGAAGTCGCTGAAAAAATTCTGAAGCTTGCTGAGCAGTTGGAATTAGACGTTGATGGAAATGATCTTGAAGAATGGATTGAATCGCATGGACAGGAATTAACCAGTGAAGATCTGCTTGAATTAGAAGCAACAAAAGTTGCAGAAATTCAAGCTGAGGCATCGGAAGAGCCGGAAGAGGAACCAAAACGTTTCATTACCAAAGAAATGTCGACAGCGTTCCTTGAGATTGCGTCAGGAATGGCACGATTAGAGAAAATGGATCCCAATGCCTCACGGTTCTTCAAAGCCCAAAGAGGCGTGGATGAGTCCTTAGCCTGTTATCGAGAGATTTACGAGAACAAAAGAAAAACAGCTGATCGGTCATCTAACTTCATAAGGAAGACTGAATGCACAAGTCAGCCAGCCATTTCGCAGCCTTCCACATCGCACAAGACGTGCACAGCCTCAGCTATTCAAGTTGAAGTCTATCCTGAGGATGATCATAAAGGAGGAGACATTGCAAGAAGTAACATATCATCATCATCCAGCACCTATGTTCTTTTTCCACCACAACTAAAATTTTGAAAATAGTGAGCAACAAAGATACATAAATTTTGTTTATATTCCATTACATCATTATAAGGCTCACATTTGTCAGTGCATCATGTGAAACACCAATAAAAATATCTTCTTAAATATGTACTGTACTGTAGATTTGTAATTTTTATATTTATACTAATTGAACTTAAGTTTATGCGTGTTTCTGTGAAAGAAATTGAGAGCAATAACAGCTTCCACATGTTTGTTGACATTAATACATTGTACACATGCATGCCTAGCCTGTGGGGTACAGTTAATGGATGGGTGGTGGGATCAGTTTCAGCGTACGTAAATTTCTAGTTGCGTAACGTTTTCCAGAACAGATATGTTGCGCAACTCAAAGTGTATCTGTGCTTACGAGATGTAAGCTTTGTTCAGCAGGCTGTCACTAATGGAATCGGTAGAATCCTTGGGTGGAGAGATGTTCACAAAATATCTGATTAGGGCTGCAGATAGTGTACTGATTAGAACTGCTGCCTTGCAATCAAAGGGTCAAGGCTTGAAGCCCTTGAACAAGGTACTTAATGTAAGTAAAAACAATGACACTGTATCAATGGTCAATTATTATAATCACACACACATTTTCCAAACCGCTTGTCCCATACGGGGTCGCGGGGAACCGGAGCCTACCCGGCAACACAGGGCGTAAGGCCGGAGGGGGAGGGGACACACCCAGGACGGGACGCCAGTCCGTCGCAAGGCACCCCAAGCAGGACTTGAACCCCAGACCCACCGGAGAGCAGGACCCGGTCCAACCCACTGCGCCACCGCACCCCCACTTATAATCAGCTTAACTGAAAAAAGTGCTGGATAAATTAATAAATAATCATTTTTATACAGTTTCATACAAAATTGCTTCTGTATTCTGATAAGATGAGAACTAAAATGATGGTGTATGCATGTTTTTAGATTTTCTGCATTTGTTTTGCCTCTTGTAATTGCATTAATTCTGGGAACTTGTATCCTTATCAATGTACTGATGTTCAGGCTTTTGTCCATCTTGAACTAAATCTTTTTTATCTATGCAGATATTGCAATTACACCCTGGCAACACACATGCTTGTGTCATTGTTACCTCGTAGGGAGACGTGTCACAGCTGGTTGATGTTGAAGATACGATGATGAGTTTTCTGAAGCTGGGGGAATATGTCCATTCCGTTTCATCGCTGTACATCCAGGTTGCCTTAGGAGTTCTTGTAGTTACTGATGTGTCTTTATTCCCATGAGTAGCTTCACATCCAGGTCTGAACATGTTGTACAGAGGGTTTTTTTTTTTTAATCTCAATACAGAAAATGGAGGAATATGGAAAAAACAACAAAATCGGCAAATATTTTATTCGTGGCAATGGATATACACTTGCATCTTGTTTTACAAACATCCAAGCTAAACCTTTTTTTTTCATGGTCAATTTAGCATTAGGTTCTCTTGGACAAAAAAAATGACTAATGTGAATAAATCAAGCAATTAAGGTGAATTATTTTCATTGTGATGTAGAGTGTACTTACAAAACAACTTCTGTTCCCAATTATGTCTAATTTGAGGTGCAAGTTTGTTTTTAATTTTTGTGGACTGAATAGACATTTCAGAGTTGCTTGTAAAATAAAAGTTGTGAGTAAAATTATTTTGGTCAGACTGTCTTGATAATTCATGTCATAACAGAATGCTTACTAAGTTGTCCAATATTTTGATTAAAAATATGGGTTTCACTAGTGAATACTCATTTTCACTTACATGTGTAACTTACTTTATTAAAAAAAGTAAAAATTATACTAATTTTGGACTTCCCCTAAGAACTCTTGTTTCAACAAGTTTTTAATTATGGCTTTTAATTAAGCTTTCAATTAATTAGGTTAAGCTGCTAGCATGTTTGTTAGAGCTGTTGCCTTTGGACCCAAAGGTTCCAGGTTTGAAGGCCACCTCTGTCTGTACTACCCTGGCGCAAGTTAGTTACCCTAAATTGCTCCAGTAAAATTGCCTAGCTGTATGAATAGGTAAATAATTAAAACTGTAAGTCACTTTGGAGAAAAGCATAAGCTAAATGAATAAATGTAGGGCAAATAATAGGACTTCATGCTGTCTGACAATAGCAGACCAGTAGGATATCCATCTTGTTTATGGTCATGTAAATTCTATAAATAAACCAAATGTCCTGTTTCCCATGTGCTAGCTGCCTGGAAGTACAGCGACTGAACAAATGTGTCTACAGATAGTGTCTGTCTTTGTATCTAGATAAGCTTTTAATTTGCAATAAATGGCTTTCCAGCTGTGAGCTGCAGTGCAAGAACTGACAGAACCAAAATATGCAGTGTTGCCTTGGTGTAGATTCTCAGCACATACACAGGTTAGCCCCCTTTAGAGCTCCACAGCACAAGATCACCAGCATCGTGTCTGAGAGAGCAAAGAGGGGAAGAAAGTGGGTGACACAGTGGAGAAGACAGTAGCCCTTAAGCCTTCCAGGTCCTCTGCTGTGGGTTCGAATTCATCTTAGTCTATGCTGAAGTTGCCTGTTGTTCACACAGGTTTCCTCCCACCGTCCAAAAGACATATTTTAGGAGAACTAGTAATTCTAAATTGCCCATACCGTGTATGTGTGTGAGTGCGCAAGTATATAATTTCCCTGTGATTGATTGTTGCCCTATTCAAGGTGCACTGTCCTTCAAACCCAAAACTACCAGGGTAGAGTCCGGACCCCTTCAGCCCTCCAAGTGGTTGCTGACAGTAAATGAATGAACAGTTTTAGACAGAAGTGCGATTGCTGTGTGAAGCTCTCGACAGCAGACGGCACTAGAGGCTCAGGACGGCTCCCTGCAGCCACTGGAATGTGGAGGGAGAAGGTTGGCTTTGCAAATGTTGTCTTCTTGCTCTGCTGAAAGTTAAAGATCAGAGATTATAGTTAGTGAATAGAGTTTTTAATTGCTATTATTTTGCATAATAGCTCTCCACCTCTCTGACATAATTGTCAAGTGTTTTTTTTATAGTGAACATAAATGAGGGGGGTGCAGTGGTGCGGTGGTGCAGTGGCGCAGTGGCGCAGTGGGTTGAACCACAGTTCTGCTCTGCGGTGGGTCTGGGGTTCAAGTCCCGCTTGGGGTGCCTTGCGACGGACTGGCGTCCCGTCCTGGGTGTGTCCTCTCCCCCTCCAGCCTTACACCCTGTGTTACCGGGTAGGCTCCGTGACCCCGTATAGGACAAGCGCTCCTGAAAGCGTGTGTGTGAACATAAATGAAATAATTGAAATGCATTTTTTGACATAGTAGTTTTCAGCTTCTCTCATTTAGTTTCACAGTTCCCATTTGCTAAAATGCCCTGTTTGTTGTTGTTTCTTCTTAGACAATGGATTTATTTCAACTGATCGTTCAGACAAGGTTTTATGTTTTGCCTTGTTATAAAGAACATTTATTATTACTTTTTTTGCCATTCAGTGATTTTTCTGAAAGGGTTGTTTTAATGGTCTTGTTTTTGCACAGTCGTCCTCTTGGTGTATCTGGGGCACTGTGTTCTGCAGTAGCTCTAGTGTGAGATTTACCGCTCTTCTCCCAGCAAGTTCCCTGCACCTTCCAGAAAGAATCGTCTTGCTGGTAATAAGTCCTAACATGCCCTGGGCCATTGTCGCTGGCATCGGGTGTAGGAGAGCAGGCGTGCAACAACAGGTGTGATCATTGTGGTCATTACCACTGTTGTGCACAGGACAAACATACAGATGGGAGAAATCTCTCTGCAGATTGCTTGTTTGCCATTTTTATTCTGTGTACAGGTTTCGGTGAGCTGTCATGTGAACTCCGCAGAACAGCTCTCTGCGAATTGCTCTAATTCGATCCCTGCGTGAGATAACAGGATGCGTGGAGCTCTTAACAGGCCCCTGCGCTCGTAGCTTGCTTTTGCGCCGCTGCTCTGCGAGAGAAAAGAAGCGGTTGTCCTGCAGATGGAAGCCATTTCCTGGGTTTGGCGCGGGTCCGAGGGCCGAGTGGAAGAGTGGCGCGCACCAGAGGTGGGCCCTCATTACTGTACCAGCGGGGATCGGAAAGCCTCGGCCACCTTTGCATCTCTGCGAGCGTTGTGGGCCCGAGGCGGTGCCAGGACCTATGAGAGCTCTCAGAACCGGAGGGCAGATAGAGTAAAGGGGTAAAGGAGGCCATTGCCTCGGAGGAGCCAGGTGGGCCGGTTCTGCGCTTTCAGGGTTTGTCCGCTGCCCCTCCTGGTGGGATGCCCTGTGCCGAGCCACAGCCGACCGTGTTGCTTTCCATCGTGACCACATAGTGCAAACAGCAGAATCACAGGGAGCCTTTTCAGGGTTTTTTTCCCATTCAGAGGAACTTGTCTGTTAATTTGCGTCAGCAGTTACATGTTTGAGCTGCGCATTATGATAAAGTTTTCCTGTCAGATAATAACTGTTTAAAGGTCGTTACTCATGAAAGAGGTTCAAACTGTGATGGACTTTATTATAGGTAAATCTTTATCAGTATTTTAAATGCAACAAAGAAATGAAACGAACACTTTAATACAGGAAAATGTTTTACATACTGATTGCAAGTATAAGTAAATAATTATTTAACATTCTGGTTAACAAAACACTTTTTCCATCCAGTGAAGTACTTGCCCACAAATTAAATTAATTAAAAAAAATACTGTTTTAAAGAAATACTTAGTGTCCCCACTGAACGGAGCTTTGTTATGGTTCAGTGTATGTATTATGGTAAGGATAACACATTGCTTCTGATCAGCATATTATTTACAGTGTCATGCAAAAATGTTCAGATACAACTTATATGTTGCATTTCGGCATCGCTGAACAGTCAGACGAGCTCAGTTTGAATCTTTAATGTTCCAAAGCGCTATTCGTGCACTTATGAAAGTTTTTGCTTTTTGTTTTCATAGAAAACAGCTCTGCTTGTTTTCAAGTTTTACGTCATAGTCTAAGTATACTTGTTGATTTGCTTTCTGCTACTTGGCAAACACAGTGCGGTCTGTAATGAAAGTAAAACATGTCATAATTTCAACTAATATTTGCATTATTTAGCAGAACTGGAGTTTAACTATGAGTACACCTCCAGCCTGATTTGAACGAATGTTCTTTTTCAAGACAGATGTCTCCACATCTGTATTCCGTCAGGCCGTAACTTGCCCACTTAAGAGAGGAGAATAATTTAATTTCTGTTAATTAAACAGCGGGATGTAATGTGAGTTCACGGAGGACAGCAGACATCCACAGACATGTTTTTTAAATAATTATATTTCTGCTTCTCCCTAATGCAGCATAGCTCAAACAAATTCACACTCCCTAAACAAAACATATTTTAACCACACAACTGTTAGAGAAGAGCACAGAGAAAAATTAATATTCTGCAATCTGTGCTTTTAGCATTTCTGTTTACTCCTCGAAAGTGTGCCGTGACACATGTTGAGGTCTTCCCACACATAAATGTGCAGTAATCCTACATCTGGCTTATGATATCCCCACATGTGGGCTTTTGCAGAGATGCCCCTATACGTTGGATATTAGTTTTTTCATGCCAGATAAAATGTGCGGGGACTAAGTGGCTGAAATTTTGGCTGAATTCTCCTGTGCGCTAAGCCACTGGCTGCCACAGCACAAGGGCCGAGCTGTGGGCTCCCAGTTCACGCTGTGGTCCTAACCCTCATGTCCGTGGAGAACTTGTTCATAACTAGACTTCTTGCCTTGTTGCAATGATAGCACCGAAAAAAACTCCCCCACCTCCGGCATTCCCCGTTTCCTTCTGTTTTGGTTAACTCGGAGTGGAGACCTCTGTCTAGTTCAGTGGCACTGAGGTCATAATTAGAGGTTTTCCGACTCGGAGAGAATTGCTGTGTGATGGCGGATGGGAGGAAAAGCCTTTGAACGTTCCTGCACACGAGGAGTCCTCTTGATGACGCTGCCATGGCTGCCTTCCTGTCTTTCAGTTAAGAATCAATGGTTTGACAATGTCAGAAAAAAGATGCTGTGAGGCGCTTGCATTCCATCAGCCACCTTGGACGGGGTACAGTACCTGCAGGTCCCTTTCCTGAACCGTACATCAAAGTGCATCTTTCAGCCTCCGACTTCACACATCACCATAGACACTGACTGCAAACTTTAGGAAATGTACAAATGCGTCAAAGGAATTTCCAGACAGCAGTAATTCTGGAAGGGTTTTCAAAGTGTCAAAGTGCTGTGCAGTATAACATAGATGTTCTCATTTACTGCCAACTGCAAGTTCAGGCCTAATGGAAACAAGTCAAGGTAAAAACAAGTGAAAAATGGATGAAGGCAGTTTCAGCACGACCAGCAAGTAAAGCATTTATAAGAGTGTCATCCTTCAATTTACTGTACCTATCAGTGTCATGTTTCACTGAATCAACTTTATTGTTGCAGAATGGCAATCTTGCTGTGATTCACCATGAGAGGTAATTTCCCAAGTAGCCCAAGTGACATTTATTTATTGTTTGGACTACATGAAAAGTCTTTAAATGCATATAAAGTACCTGAGCTGAAATAACCGGCCAAAGATGGATTAAGTCAAATTAATGCCGCACGTTATATTCATGATGTAATCACAGTGGGATAAACTTGAAACTGAGTCATCAGTTCCCAGAAATAATAGACTTTTTAAAACTTTTTTTTTTGACTTACTCTGGTATATTAAGGAAATTCTGTGCTACAGCTAATACATAAATGTACACTAAAAAACCTTGTTTAGTACCATAGTGTCACCGTGATTTTTTTACCAAATGTGACAGAAAACTGGTTTTGTATTGTTTTCAGTTTGACTGGTCTTTGAAAGCCTTTTTTCTTGTTGTCTAGTGGAGTGGAATTTAATGCAGTGGAGTTATTAAAACACCGGAAAGCGTAAGGTTAGGATCTACTTTAAGAGGCTGAAAGAACTGGTCCAGCACAGTTATTGATTGCAGCTATTGACAGAATTATGTTAAAAGAAGGGAAGTATCTTTACCAGCAAGTGGCAAACCAGTTAAGAGACCTGACTTGTTAACATGAGTATGTGGTTCTAACCCTTGAATGTGGCCTTTAATGTACCCCAGATTCCTTTAAAACATCTCATGTATTGAAGTGTACAAGTCGTGCATCTTTCTTTATGAGAAGCTGCTCTTTGAAATAAAGACATCGTCTTCTTTAAATATTTGTCCTTTTTCCCTGAACGCTGATGAGAAGGGAAATGTTGACAGCTGTAAGCGTGTGCCTGCTTGGTTCTGCCGTGCAGCAGGCGTTGCTTCGGTAGTACCCAACTGGTTATCGCTTACAAAGAGGTGAGAAAGAGTAAGTAATCAGTCTTAGTTATGCAACATTAAAAGCAGGAAAGTAAGGGTTAATGGTGCATGCAAACAGCAGCTGCTTTGTCTGGTGGGTGTCGACAGGGGCGTTGCGGTGGTGACCACAGGGTTGCTCCCACCGCTGCCCCGCCATCTGAGAAGCCGGCGTGTGCTAGTGTATGCATGTGTGTTTGTGTGTGTGTGCGCGCGTTCAGAGCTGCGCACACCGACTGTTCCGCAGCGCACTGCTCACGGCTGCCCACCATGAATAAGACATGGACTCGGATGACAGGTGTACAGCAAAACCCATTCATTCCAACACATTAAAAACCCACTCAGAGACCACTCGGTGTACGGCACCTCAGAACAATTTAACTAATGGGCCATAAATAACATACAGTGCGAGTCCTCCAATTTATCTCTGCCAAACAGATGGCTGATTCACATGGTCAAAAAGTCATAAAGGAAACACTTGCTGGAACACTGTGCATATTTTTTTTTGGCCTGGAATATTCTTTTGAAAAGCATTGTTCTGGAGCGATTATGTTATTTTACTGTGTGGATATTTATTCTAAATCGCGTAACTAAAGCTGCATTGCACTCAATTTCCGAGATATTTATTTAATTTCTCATCGGGAAGTGATTTATTGGTGAGGGCATAATAGAGTGTTAACTATGGCAGACTGTTGCCGCAGTTCCCCAGCCGCGTCTTAGCCGGGCACTTATTTAGCAGACCTTCATTACTTTATTTTCTCAGCTGAAAACGCTATGGCCACGTTAAAGAGCGTCACACCCCATCGCTGCATCACGCAAACACCCGAGAGGCAGACACAGTGCTCTGTGCAGCCCAGAAAGCCCCGCATTGTCTGAAAACAATTGCTACTGTTCAGGCAGGATCAAAAATGCAAATAGGAAGACGTGGCCAGCACCATGCGGATACACGTCCAAGCCGGCCGGCGGGGGGGATAATAAATTGAGTGGGAACCGTGTTGATGTTCCTCTCATTTTCCACAACTGACCTCCTTGGCACAATCTGCTTGCTGACAGAGTGGAGCCCAAGTTAGATTAAGAGCGCCACTTCTGTTGCTGCATCATTAAGGCCTCCTCAAAACCACATCTGTCAGTGGCACAGACCCACCTAACATCTGGTGCAAATTAGGCACCGGGTTCCACCTCGCTGCCGGGTAATCGCAGCATCCATCTTGATCCAGCAGGCCGCTGCGTCCCTGCCGCCGGGTCCCGCGGTGTCCCCTCGGTGTCCTGTTGGAGGTTCAGCACGGCGATATTTGCATCGCGACATCCCGCCGCTAGACCGCCTGTGCAGCTACCAGCGGGAAAGTCAGCCACTTCAACTATGGGATCTCATAAAATGCGCACAGCAAGTTTCCAACAAAACGTTAGACCAACAAAAATGGGCAAGGACCCAATTCTCCCAGCAGCAGTGCAAAGAACTCTTTTCCAGTTTTTTACAAACCAAAGGTGCGGTAATCGGTGTTTGGTATCTGTGCAACTGGTGCTTCTCAATGCCCGCCATAAAGTCAGATTTTCCTCATATTTCATTTTATCTGTCTTCTTGCTGTGTCCTCAGAATTTTAATTTATGTCCATCCCCAGCATGCGGGTGACCACGAACACATTGATTCCAGTAACAGTGTTGTGATCTTTGAGTTTTCACTGGAAGCTTGTATGTGCTGTCATGTGTGTCATCAAGCATCTCTCTAACACCATAAGGAAAATATGCAATTGATCACAATATTTCTCAAGTCTCCTGCTTGGGGTGCCTTGTGGTGGACTGGCATCCCGTCCTGGGGGTGTCCCCCCACCTTCGGCCTTACGCCCTGTGTGGCCGGGTTAGGCTCCAGTTCGCTGTGACCCTGCTCGGGACAAACGGTTGTAGACGTTTTGTGAGTGAGTGAGTGAGTGAGTGAGTGAGTGAGTGAGTGAGTGAGTGAGTGAGTGAGAGTGATTTCTCAAGTCTTTCAGTCTTCGGGTGGCACGGTGAGTAAAACTGCTGCCTCACAGCGCCTGGGTGGTGTGAGAGGATGTGGGTTTGATCCCCACTCAGTCTGTGTGGAGTTTGCCTGTTCTCTGTGTCTGTGTATGTTTCCTCCTGGTGCTCTGGTTTCCTCCCACAGTCCAAAGACATGCTGTTCAGGTTCACCTATAGTGTGTGAGTGAGAGAGAGAGTGTGTTCCACTGATGTATGAATGAGTGACCCATTGGAAGCAGTGTATCTAGCAGTGTAAGTCACCTTGGTGAATAAGGTGTGTGGGCTCATAACACTACATAGAGTTCATTGGAAGTTGCTTTGGTGGAAAGTGTCTGATAAATAAATAAATAAATAAATGTAAGTCTGAAGTGTGCTTTACTCTGAAATTCCAAAAGGGTGGGTGTCACAGCTTCCTGGCTCATCGACAGCTAGCAAAAATTCTCTCATTTCACAGCTTTGCAAGCCTCAAGTTTCCTCGGTGCTGAAGATACCATCGGGGGACACATTGCCGCTTTGTTCTCACATCTGCGTGCGCGATTGCACCGGGCAACAGCTGGACTGGTGTTTCATTTCGATTAATTTTGCTGCTGTTTCACTATCGCTACTGGATCATTTCAAATTGTGCACGTAATGATGGGTTATTGTAAGGTGGGGAAAAACAGCGCAACAGTACACAGAGGTGAACCTCAGACATTATCTGCATGGTGTTCTATATTTGAAATCTGATGAAGATCCCAGATTGTACCCTTTTGGGTTTCTTAACCTGGAAGAAAGCGTAAGCATGACAATATATGCTTGTGTGTCTAGTTGCTGAAAAAGTTATTTCTCATGAGCCACGTACAGTCCGAGATAGACAGTGTACAAATGTAGATGGTTGTGGAGAAACAGTCTTATCTGTCTTTGTGGAGATAGAGGCAAACACAGAACTGGTGTTTTTTGGATAGCAGCAAAGCAAATATGCTGCGGAGAACTTCAGTGCAGGTCCTCTGACTACTGTATTTAATCAGCATCTCTTTGCATATTGTCCTGTTGCACGAAGACGTGAAAGTTTGATAACTCCTACAAAAGAAAGTCTGGCATAAAAATAGAAATCCTAGTTTATGTTTTCATGTTTGCTTTCATTGTCTCCAAGGACAGATCAAAAGGCAAAAAACAAGTGACTCTAATTAAGCTCCTACTAGACTGAGTCAGTCTGTCAGCAATGATTCATTGGAACAGAGTGTTTGCTGTTTTGAGGTCGTGCTTTTGTTTTTTTAAACTGCATCGACAGTACCATACATTCATGGCGCTTGCATAACCAGATAAATTCATTGAACTGCTGAATGTGCCTGGTTCTCAGACATAAATGCAGTGGATGTAGCAGTTTTTTTAAGCTATGACTGACAAATGTACAGTATGTATGATCAATAATCAAACAGTAAATTCTGCAAATGAAATTTACATAGTAAGAGTCTATTGACAGACCTTTACATTTTAAATTTGATTAAAGAAACACACACACACACATCGCTTGTTCCAAGGGGGGGGGGTCGCAGTGATCTGGAGCCTAGCCCGGCAATACAGGGCGCAACGCTGGAGGGGGAGACACCCAGGACGGGACACCAGTCCATTGCAAGGCACCCCAAGCAGGACTCGAACCCCAGACCTGCCAGAGAGCGGGACCCGGCTAAAACCACCATGCCACTGCGTGCTCCCCCAAAGCAAAACAAAAGCATATAAAACAGGATACAGTGAAATATTTCCCGTTACCTGTACAGTAACTTGGCATCAATTCTTCTTCTGTGACATCATGTGAGAGGGCTAAATGATCCATGTCAGATCTCCATCTCGCGGTGTGAGTTCTCCACGAAGGCCACATGTGAGAGGCAAACGGCGCGATAGCAGCTTAAGTATAAGGCAAGTAAAGAGAAGATGCAGTGCTTGCAAAAAGGCTACAGCTCAGGCCACATGTGTCAAGGCTAAAGCCGACTTTGATGGGTGGTCTTGCTCGTGCAGATAACCTATCAGAAGCCAGCTGATTGTTAACCGCTGTGGATGCAAGGCTTCTGGGATGTTGGTGATGTAATTCCAAACACTTGCTTCTGTTACTTAAGATTCCTGTAACCGTTCTTTTTTCGAAAACAAATGTTTTACTTTGATCACCTTTTCACATGAGGAAAACATTGAGCCATTTTGAGCAGTTTTCTTTATCAAGAGAAACACTGTTTAGCTTTTTGTCAAAAAAAAAAAAAACTTGCGTGCAAGTTATGGAGTCACAACCTTTCTGCAGCGTAAACATGTCTATGGTTATGAAACATCAGCGGCAGATCAGAGCACATCAGACCTTAAGGACGAAAAGCGGATCTGCAAGGCCTGGAGCTACCGGGTATCTTTTCGGCCCTTCGTACCCCGTGTGCCTCCAAGGGGCAAAAGCTACAGAACATCACTCCTGTCCTTCACAGCATGAAACCAGATCCTGGAGCACACTTTTGCAGACAGGGGAATTTTACATGTCTGAACATCTACTGTTTGAGACATTACAAACTGCAAGTAAGCTGTTCCCTATTGTCAATCAAACACATTCATCTCATCCACAGTAAATTGTGCCTGAACTGTATTTATTTCAATAAGCACTAGGAATAAGACTTCTGCTCCACTGTAATTTGGAACTTTCACTCAAGAAAAGGTTTGCTGCTCTCAGTGATCGTCACCACCAGTGATTTGCATTTACCGGTTTGTTTTCTTTATCGAGACGGAAACATTAATATCACAGGGAACAAATACAAGGTAAAGGTGTGTCGGTCTTATGTCTCGTTTATCAGTTTGGTCTCTGCAATAGCTGTCGTCACACTGCTATCTGTATCTAAGTGGTGCCAATCATGTCAACGAACCATAATCTCCGGTACAATTAAATATATCTCTGCTCATTTTTATCAGCAGTTCACTTTTAAAAAGTAAGCGGGATCTCACTTTTTTCTCGGTTTATTTGGTACAGCGATGACCTTGTGTAAGTGACGATCAAGCCAATGGTGCTGCACCTGCCCTTGTTTTTTACACCTACACACCAATTCTTTTGATTTGTGTAGTAATTTTCAAGAGACGAGGTTAAGAGACCCAATATTTGGCAGAGATTTCGGACAGTTTTTGGGAAATTGCTACAGCACACAGTAGCAGCGGTGAGACAGTTCTTCAGAAGATTGCCCAAGCCAAAGTCAGAAGAGACAGTAAATAAATATGGCATAATTATCCCGCACCCAGCAAACATGAGTTGTCCTTTCATTCTTTCAAACATACAGTACCTGTCTGGTTAGCTGCAGGTACATTGCCATAAGTGAGATTCACCTTGATCAGGACTGCCGGGTAGGTCTGGGCACATGGAAACTGGTTCGATCGAAAAACTGGTTTGAGGAAAAACCCCTCGGACTACTGAGTTGCTCTAATGTGATACAGTGTTTAAAAAAATGAATGAAATCATCAGCTGGGTAGTTAAATTGTGTCAGTGACATAAAAGATGGTTTTGGCCGAAAAAACGGAATTTTATGTTTCGTGGTGTAATTGCAGGGAGCGCAGGGGCGTGGTGGTGCAATGGGTTGGACCGGGTCCTGCTCTCCGGTGGGTCAGGGGTTCGAGTCCTGCTTGGGGTGCCTTGCGATGGACTGGCGTCCTGTCCTGGGTGTGTCCCCTCCCCCCTCCAGCTTATGCCCTGTGTTGCTGGGTTAGGGTTAGGCTCCGGCTCCCCACGACCCC
Organism: Scleropages formosus; assembly: GCF_900964775.1. NCBI lineage: Eukaryota > Metazoa > Chordata > Actinopteri > Osteoglossiformes > Osteoglossidae > Scleropages > Scleropages formosus. Next base: position 12,522,382 of record NC_041825.1, on the reverse strand, counting down.
GTATGGGACAAGCGGTTCAGACTCTGTGTGTTTGTGTGTGTGTGTGTGTGTGTGGTGTAGTTGCTATTTCCTGTTTGACAGATGCTCCAAGGGGGTGTGGTGGGTTTGGCCTGTGCCCACTGTGTGGTGGGTCAGGCTCTGGTTCACCGTGACCCCGCTTGGGACGAGTGGTTGTAGACATTGCATTGCATATGCTCCAAAAAAAAGTACTTTTACCTCATAACCCCTGAAGCTGTTACCTACCCAGTAACTTTATCCGCTTCTGTCATTATTACTCTTAGAGGTCAACGGAAGCCCCAGTGCAGCTGTATGCTGTTCTAACATGTGTGTAAAGAGACACTTAGTGTCTCTCAATACGTTTCATTTTGACTTTGATGATTCTGTGAACCCTGCAGGACTGGAGACGTTTAACCAGGGACGAAACGTGGCCTTCGACGTGAGACAATCGCAGATGCACTTCTCTTCCATCCAATTCAACCCCTGCTTTATGTAATGAATCCAGCATGATGCAAGGACAATGGGCAGAGGATGGCATCCAAGTCTGAAGACATAAATCGAAGAATAATAAAAGGGAACCGAATTTGTCCTCATAAATGAATGAGCTACATATATTTAAAAGATATTTGAAACTATGGCATGACTTCAGTCCATTTTGTTGCCATGATTCTTAATAAAAGGATAAATAAAACACACACACAGTCCACTGAAAAATGCAGAAAAAGAAGGTCTGCTAAATACACACACAAGTGCACCTTTCAAGGCCGGTTCACCGTGACCACAAACACCGAGTAAACCTGAAACTTGTAGTGTGTGCCAAACACACACACAAACACACTTGTTATTTCTCTGTCTTGCTGCAGACACTGTTGGCAAATGAATAAATTGCTACATCTTGGCTTCTGTGATGTTATGCCTTCAGCAAACCACAACCACTATTTGACATTTTAGAATAATTTATATGAAAATGAGAGAAGCATGTTACGTTTGAAATAGCTATTGGCTAGAAATGCATTACGACTTGCCAGTATCCTCCAAGGTACGTCGAAGGGCTTTTTTGAATTTATCTTTAATTTTTCAACAATATAAATATAACTAGCCTGTACACATTTTTTCAATCAGAAGTTGTGCAAGTATGCATGCTTCGAGAAAATGATGTGCAAGTTTTATGCTTCAAGAAAATGTATACTCTAATGTTTATTTTTCTTTATGGAAACGCGTCTTGTAAACACAGCTAAACATGCTTCAAGCAGAGTTCCCAGGAAAAAAAACAAACGCGATGTAAAAATGCAGAACCCTTCTGCCGACTCAGAGAGTTGAAACAAGTACGGTTTTATTGGAGACCAAGATGCCATTTAACAAAGTAAGTTATACTTCAGTAAACATTTTATGTGTGATCAGCCATCTGCTCTGTGTTCTTTAGACCTCTCATTGCATTTTTGTCCTCCACTTTAGTATCTCGACTTCGGTTCCTCTCGAGTGTTTTTACTCTCCGTTCTCCCATGTTGAAAGAGCATTCCTGCCCAGACAAGTCCAGAATTTGCATCCTGTTCTCCTTTTCAAGCTTCTGTTTATTTAATTACTAATATCTCTTTTTGCTGCTCTGCCACCCCGATTTGATAATGCGCACAACTGCTGCTCTCAGCTGAATCTACATTTAACAACAGCCGGCCACCGTGCCTTCCGCTCGGCAGGACACAAGAGCCACACACCCTGCATTCAGGGTGGAGGAGCGCAAACTGTCACCAGTACAGAGAGGGACACGTTTATAGACAGCTTTCGAATGCCCGTATAGTTACTGAATTGTGCTTTGATCTGTGTGGGACTTATTCTTTCACATTCTGTCGTTTTGCGAAAATCTAGTCAAGTTAGTTGAGATACAGGGGGTGTGGTGGGGCAGCGGGCTTGGCCAGGTCCTGCTCTCCAGTGGGTCTGGGGTTCGAGTCCCGCTTGGGGTGCCTTGTGATGGACTGGCGTCCCATCCAGGGTGTCCCCCCCCCCCAGCCTTACGCCCTGTGTTGCCAGGTTAGGCTCCGGTTCGCTGCAACCCCCGTTTGGGACAAGCGGTTTCAGACAGTGTGTGTGTGTGTGTGTGTGTGTAGTTGAGATACTGTCACTATGTCAAACGTTAAAGTAGAAAAATCCTATTTTTTGCATATGTGCACACGATTCAGACTACACCGTAACTGTGTCATCACCAGGTTAATTACACGATGGAAATGTTTCAGTGCCATCATAATTACTCTGTGGCCTCAGCTGAACAACTGCATGGAGCGATATCATACAAATGTTCCGCCTAAAATTATTATAAGTCATTAAGGTTACTTGAATTTCAAAAATTGGCAAAATTGCACCTTGTGGTAAACCCACACTATATTCCAAAAGCTATTGTGACTTTCCCTCCTGGGATAACAGTGTAAGCTGATGGTTGCAAAAGATACAACAACAAAGACCTTAATGTTATTTTGGAGTGTTTGCAGAAGAAACCAAGAGATGTCTTGAGTCCTTACAGGGGTGTGGTTCCACATTCAGAAAATATGAAACTCTGAATTCGCAGCTCCACACAAATAAATCTGGACCCAAATCCTGCAATCTCACTTGAGGTCTACATGCAGTTACTGCAGATACTGGGACACGAGGCTTTAATTAACTCGATATGTTAAGAAGGTTCTCTTCCTCGGGGACAAAACGGCTGCTGCAGACATAAGAATGCAATGTGACGGCTGCGAAAGCCCGTTTCTGACAAGGTGAGCATTGATGGTCTTCTGCAATCATGGTGAAACACGATTCACTATGGACAGTCTCACAGGCCGTGGTGAAATTAGCCCTGGAACATCTACAGCAAACAGGATTATGTGTTCTGTAAAAGTCAGCCATGTAGTATAGGGTAAAAGCTTAAGGAGGGTTTCTTAAGCTCAAACAAGAACTAACCGTGTTGGGTAGGTGTGTCTAAACAAATAAAGTAAGCTATTCAAAAGCGGGGGGTGCGGTGGTGCAGTGGGCTTGGCTGAGTCCTGCTTTCTGGTGGGTCTGGGGTTCGACTCCAGCTTGGGCTGCACTGCGATGGACTGGCGTCCTGTCCTGGGTGTGTCCCCTCCCCCTCCAGCCTTGCGCCCTGTGTTGCTGGGTTAGGCTCCAGCTTGCCGCGACCCTACTTGGGACAAGCGGTTTCAGTCAGTGTGTGTACTCAAAAGCGATTTCCACAGTAAACACTTTTCCCGGTTGAAGCCGAGAGCTTCCATGAATTCACCGACTTTTATAGAAATATCCATCCATCATCAACACCCACCTGTCCTGAGTGGGGATCACGGTGAGCCGGAAGGGGGAGGGGACACTCCTTGGACAAGACGCCAGTCCATCACAAGGCACCTGAAGCAGACCCACCACACAGTGGACACCAGCTGAACCCACCATGCCACAATGCACCCTTGTTATAGAAATATGGCATTATCTAATAAAATAGTCAACTTGAGAGGAAATTATAAAGCACTGAGGGACTGTTAGATGAAGTTTTACAGCATATACCTTCAACATGTCTCATGGGTTCCAGAGGACACAGAAGACCCTGAAGCACCTCTAAGGTGCTCTTTCCGAGTGCAGGTGAGCTATTGGGTTGCTGGAGCTATGGTTTTCTTTGGGATATCATCTGACTGTCTGTGGGAGGCTTCCAGCATCAGAACACCACTGGCATCCTTCACTGAGACAGGGCAGAGGGGAGATGATGTCAGCCAACCTATTTCACCCTGCTACTGCATATGATACTTCCTCAAGAACCATCAGATGCCTAGAGGCATCCAGCTGCTATTAGTGAGAGATGTGACACTTTAATCACCGCTGCAGTACCTCAACTCCTCAGAACCTGACCTGAAGTGTGCAAAGAAAATAATAGTCTTTCTTTAGACACTTTGGATGGGTGTATGTGGGTTAGAGCAGCGTAGTCTCCAGTACCTGCATAGGCATGTTGTGTACTGTCGACTCCTGAGTCTCATGCAGAACCAAAAATGCCTCAATTGCCAATTGCTAAAACCTAATATTTGCACATTATATAGGTAATAACAATTTTACGGCAATTATAATCTTTAACTAAATGTACCATCTCTGGCACCCTCATTGCCTGAGGAGTCTTGAAGGTGCCACTTACAATGTGTGTTGAAATACAAAGGCGCGATTGAGTCTTGCTCTCCTTTTTTTCTGGACCTTTGTTAAATCGGAGAATTAAGACTGACGAATCCACATCCTACGGCGACTGATGAATGACACATGTCAACACCACAATATTTCCATGTTTAGCAAACATGAAGTGAAGACAACTCTTATTCGCCGATGCATTGCAATTCCGGTTTGAGCAGCAGAGAACACGCTGCTCTTTCTATTCTGTCAAGCACTGGATCTGCAGAACTGGGGACTGTGCTCTTTTAACCCAGTATTGACTCATTTTCAGGAATGGCTGTAATGGTGGAGAAAGATTAGTGTGGCACACCATGCTGTGCCTCATTCTGAACGCATACTGTATATAAGGCGTCAGTGGGTGGACTTATTATTCATTAATATTTTATTATTTCCTGACGGTCTTTATGATTTTCTTTGTCCCATAACTCAAAAAATGACCAAAATGACATTGAACAAAATCAATAAAAAAAAAGACAGCCATTCTCCAGGCCTTACAAATGTGGGGCCAGCAGGGCCATTTGGTGTTGGCCTCACCTCACATGGGGGCCTCGGCTCAGCCAAGGATGCGTCGCAGTATAATGCACAAACTAGTCGAGCCAAAGTGCCTAAAGCTAAATTAAATTATACTGTCAGTATTATATGAATAATTTTTTAACATGCTATTCTTTACATTAAACCATTGTTTTACACTTCTTCTGAAACGATGCTGAATTCTTGGATTTCACCCGAGCTCTTGGAGTGCCTCCCTGTGTCTTTAAGTAGACAGAAAAGAGAAGAGGGCAAACGGGCTGTTCTTTACGTGTCACAATAAGGTTTACACCTTTGCTCGGCCCTCAGCTCAGGAGATGCCGCGTACCTCAGGGTGCGGCCGGCCACGTCAAGCTACCCCACATCCAAAACTTCCCCGAATTCACCCCACCGTTTGTCAAGTTCAGCTGTGACCCCTCGCTCAGTGGATCGAAGACCGGATCGAAGACCTCCGCTCAATGCTTTAGTCTGCCTTTACTTTTCGGGGTGTGCAAATGAGGAGCGTTTCCACGCAGTGGGACACCACCTGAGATCAGCCCGACAGCAGGCTCGCCCCCGGGGTCGCCACACTTACAGTCTGCAGGGCCCTGCGCCCCAGGGTGATGCCAGACGGTGCTTTCATCTCAGGTAATTTCATGCTATCTGTCTGGAGAACATTTACACGATCCCTCAGCCATAGTGCGTCACACATCATGAAACTGTGCCGTTGGAAGACACCAGTATTGAGACTCTACATTTACATTACAATTACATTTATTCATTTAGGAGACGCTCTTGTCCAAAGCGATGTACATCTCAGCAAAAGTACAGTTTATGCATTACATTAAGAGAAGGAGACATAGCTGCAGACATGAAAGTCTCAAGCAAACCTAGTTCATTCCCTACCACTTGCTGCACCAAGGTTCATCGGTTGAGTTGGTGCATAAAACACATAGACAAATAGGATAGACAAATCCTGATACCTTCCCACCATTTTTTTTTTTTTTTAATATTATAAGGTACACAAATAAGCAAGTACAATGCCAGAGTAGTGGCTGAATAAAGGTTGTATAAAAGTTGTATCTGGGGATGCTTATGGAGATACGATGCGTGAACAGTTACACCGTAAATGAGCTTGAGAGATCTTGGGCAAAGCGGATCTGGAAAAGGTGGGTTTTCAGACCCTTCTTGAATATAGACAGAGTTTCCGCAGTTCTGAGTGACAGGGGAAGGTCATTCCACTACAACGGACCCAGAACCCAGAACCTCCGAGCTTTGCCTTTCGTGCGTGGGACCACCAACCGAGCAGAATTAAACGAGCAAAGGGGCCTCGCTCACTGGATTTGTACGTTACATTAATTTTTACTAAAACATAAAGCAATCCTTGTATTGGACTCTTAGCCATGAATTGTCCGTAACATCTGCATTAAACTGAGAATGTACAATCTCCCTTCTGTTAAACATGTAGAAGTGAAAGCTGCTGGTATGTCTTCATATTATTTGCTGACATCCTAAATCACCCAGGTAATCACAAGTGAAAATATACATATGTGTATAATTTTCTTTGTTATTTATTTATTTAAAGGGGGGTGCGGTGGCGCAGTGGGTTGGACCACAGTCCTGCTCTCCGGTGGGTCTGGGGTTCGAGTCCCGCTTGGGGTGCCTTGCGATGGACTGGTGTCCCGTCCTGGGTGTGTCCCCTCCCCCTCCGGCCTTACGCCCTGTGTTACCAGGTTGGCTCCGGTTCCCCGTGACCCCGTATGGGACAAGCGGTTCTGAAAATTTATTTATTTATTTATTTAGTTAGTTAGCTAGTTAGTTAGTTTAGCCATTCTCACTCCACTTATAGCCAGCTGGCAGTTCTAATCTCTTGCCTAAATATTATAGATTATCCGAAATGTTAAATGCAGACTTTGAAGCAACCCATCCCATTGGACAACTGTACAATTCATGCTATTAATAATTTAAAGAGCATTAATGAGAAGAGCTTTGAAATGCTGCAAATTAGGATAGGAGGAAAAGGGTCACGTGAACGATGTCGAATGTGTTACAAATGTACCTTTCATTTTTACTTTGCAATTAGCTCAGAAATCAAAATAATCAAATCATCAGGCTTATGAAACAAGAACATATTAAAAGTGGCTTCAGTGACGTTCAATCAGAGTTAGCTAATAGCCTATGTCTGGGAAATGTCTGAATGAAATATAAATCTTTTTGGAAAATATAACGCTATTTCCTCCCCCATGAGTGCTGTTTCTTCTCCCATGAATCATTTGCCACCAGTGACATGTAAGATTTTTTATATCCCTCCTTTGACAAAACTGAGCTTGTAAACAAAGTGTCATCAGAAAGTAAATTATTAATGTCCCCAAGATTCACTGCTAATTTGGAAACATATATTTGCCTTTGTGGTTTAACAAAGACTATTTAACAAAAATAAAAAAAAATGTTGTTTAAAAAACATTTTTATTTATATTAAATCACAGTAATACTTAGAAATGGTTGGCACTGGCTTTTAAGGAATTTTGATTCGGCAGATAAATGTGTGCCTTTGCCATTGCTGTTTTATAAGAACGACTAAAGACCTTCCATATAGGTCTGAAAATGACAAACCACAAGTGGAGAATTGTCTTTAGTGGAGAACACTTGCAATTTTCCATAACTGCAGAAACATGAACACAGCATCTGTAAACCTAAGGTTAAGGAAATCTCCCTTGTCCACGAGCATATAAAACATAACTCACATTTGCCAGATGTTTTCTTCTATGAATCTTGGAAGTGAAAACTGTTATTGTAAGGCTCTAACTCTTGTTGTGTACTACACTCAAAATAGGCAGGCAGCACTATCCAGAAATGCTTTATGTGGATCTCGTAATGAGTCAATAAATGCTTTCATAAACACTTATTCCTTGGCTCAGAAGGATCTCCTTGAGAGAACCTGTAATGCTCACACCCCGGTATTTTGCTCTTACTGAAAGTGGGAAACCTGTAATCCTTTGTACATTTGTAAATCTCATGAGTCTATGATGCTGTGGTTTATTTGCTAGCATTAATTTGAGCTTTGCATATAAATTAAATGCAATGCAGTATCTCTAAAGAAATCCTTTAAAATCTGAATGCTTTTTTTCTAGTCTGCTGTTTCTGCTCTGTAACACTTCTCTGACAGTGAAGAAAATCCTTCAGGTCATGTAGCCCATATTTTCATCTCTAGTTTCTTTTTTTGTGCCAGTAAATGTGGCTACTTTGTTTCTGTAATGATATTTTTCTTGTTTTGCTTTCAAAGACCTAAAAAATACAACAAAATCACATGCGGTCTTTTTGGAACATTCAGCACAACAAAAAAAGCAGCTTATTGTAGTAGTAATGGCATTTCAGCATACATTATATTTATTTATTTAGCTGAGACTTTTCTCTAAAGTGACTTATATTGGTCAGCTCCTTACAATGATTTACCCTTTTATTTAGCTGGAGAACAACAGGGTAAGTACTTTACTCAGTGGGGCTATAGCAGGAGGGGGATTTGAACCTTGGTGCTCAGAGGTCAAGGCGGCATGATATCTGCTTCCCTTCTGCAGGAATGGCTGTCCTGATAGATGGAAACATCCCAAATAAATGCAAGCAATAAAACTGTAACGCTTCAGCTTTTCTTTGACATTTTAATAGTATTTGTGGTCATTTCAGGTAACTACTGCAGAAAGTATGAAATACCTTAGGAAAACAGGTTCAGACACTAGTACATCAGGCCCAATGAGTGAAAGTGGATTTTTTTTTTCTTCTGTTACAGTAGGCAGAATTCCAGGTTGGGTTTCTTTTTTTTTTTTAAACAGAACCTGTATGTACTATTGACCAGCCAGGTAAAATCTGATCCGACATGTCGTTTGCTCTTTTCCAGTTCATATTACAAAGCCAGTATTATCTCACTAAGACGAGTGCTCTGCACAGCAGCCTCGCACCACAGCCGGGCAAGTGCATCGTCCAGCTGCAGTCGGTTAACTCTGACTGAAACTATCAGCAGGAAACCCTGGCAGTAATGTGGTGCCCAACACGCCCGCCTGTCAGCCTGTCAAAATTCAACTCCGTCTGAGATAATAAGCAGTCTCTGTTCTAGTGAATGCAAAGCTTAAATTACAAAGCCTCTTCTCCAGGGCTATTATCCGGTCCCTGTCTCCTGTAACCTCTTTCTTGACACATTCCATACTGTGCTGCATTATGCGAATGCAGCCTTAATTGGCAGTAGAACGTGCAAAGCCCTGGAATGTCTCTGGAATGCGTACTTCCTCACCACAGTGATAAAGATGAGTGCGTGTTTTGTCAGTCGGCACACACCAAAGTTCCCATGGTCTGCCGCTCGCTCTCTGCTCATGCCAGCAGCTGTGAGGAGACAAAGATGAGCTAATTATAGTTTACTGGCACACCAATTGGAAACTCAACCGACAATTTTCATTTTTGTAAACAGGGTGTTGAGGTCGTATTGCTGCAAAATGCAGCCATCTGAAGGGTCTGTTTTGACTTGTACCCTCAGAGATGTGACTTTAGCGGAATCCTCTTCAAAGGGGTCAGTGGTTTTGTGGCAAGGTTTTGTATAAGACTCTGTGGGTTAATGGTTCTCAGAAAAGCTCTCGTTGGCCCTTTCAAAGGTGTTATACATGGCAGTTTGAAAGTACTGCCACTCCAACGTGCAAAGCACAACATGATACACATTCCTTTTCTTGACTGTTGGAGACAGTTACGTTTGCTTTTGTTAATTTAGCCGACACTTTTGTCCAAAGTGACAGGGTAACCAAAAGTGCATTGCACAACAGAGTTGTAGGTACCGACACGCAATTGTTAGAGCACAGTCAGTTTCTCCAAATCCAGTATTTTCCCTGTGTACATCACATGAGCATCTGACTATAGAACTGATTGTAAATACAAAGATTACATTTGACACCATGCAATGTTTATACAGAACTTAGGAGATCTGGAGAGAAGCAGGTTCAAAGGAGATATATTTTGTGATGCTTCTTGGGTGTTAAGTTGGATCGAGCAGTTCTGAGGGAGAGTGGGAGGTCATTTAAGCCAAAATGGAGAGTCTACAGATTTTTTATTTTTGGACCTCTCAGAAGACAAATGATCTTGGTCTTGGAGAGACTGAGTTGAAGATGGTGGTCTGTCATCCAAGCGCATATGTCTGAGAGCCAAGCTGCAATACATGAGTATAAGTCTGTGGTGACTGAGGGGAGAGCAGTAGAGTTGGGTTTTGTTAGCATAACAGAAACAGAAAAATCCACGAAAGGCAATAACAGAACCAAGAGAAGAGGCATAGATGAAAAAAAATATAGGTCCCTGGGCTGAGCCCTGGGGAATACCAGATGAGAGAGCCTGAGGGGAAGACAGACAGCCACACCAGAGCACAAGACCTACCTGGTAGTTAAGACTGAAATAATTTCACTGCTGATCCCTTTACTCCAAGCTGCTCTACAAAGGAAAGCAGCATCGAGTAGCTGAAACTGTCAAATGATGTTCACAGATGGAGTACAATAAGGACTGAGGGAAGGGAAGCTGCTGAAGTTGACTGGAGAGCTTCTGACACTGCGAGAAGGACAATCTCGGTGAAATGGCTCATCATGAATCTGGAGTGATAACTGTCCAGGAGATCATTCTGGTCAAGTAATATAGATACCTGATTATAAGCTGCGCATTCCAGACTTTTACAAAGAAAATAGAGCAGAGAAAGTGATTCTTGTCATTCTCCACCAAGTTTGAGGCCAGAGAAGCCTTCTTTAACAGTCGAGAGATGTTGGCAAGTTTAAAGGTAGATGGGAAGGAATCAGAAGAGGCTGAGAAATGAAAGATAGAAGAAATAAAAGAAATTAGCCCTGGGGAAATAGACTTGAAGAGAAGGAATAGAATCAAGAAAGCAGATGGTGGCTCGGTGTGAGAGCAGAAGGTCAGCGATTTCATTTTATGAAAGGGGTTGAAATGCAAGGAATGAGAGTTAAAATGAGTAAATCCATGCTGTGAAGTTCCAACTCCACAGTCATACTGATAAATGAAGTGGAAAAGGGCAGTTAAAATGATGCTTATTATAACAGGATACAAATATGAATTTCAGCTTTAGATACACTACGGATTTAGGGTCATATGGGAAAGTTTAATCAGCGCAATATTTCAGTGTTTAAATAATATTCATTCTTGGTCTTACAAAAGATAAGCAGCAGAGGACCATTCAAATATTAAAATTAAACAAAAGCAGCTTAGTATGACTGAAACAGATTGATAGGTTGTCTGTGAAGGATAAAGGGATATATCAATTTGAAATAAATTAACTTTCTGTGTTGCTCTCCTGTCTCCTGTATGAATAACTTCTACTGTTTTAGCAATTAATTTGCCTACGAACCATGATCAAAGCGTACGTTTGTACATTTTCAGCCGTTTCGATTATTCTCGAGCCGTGACAGTTTCAAGGGTTTTTAAAAGAACAAGCACTTACTTGTGTTGCCCAATGTGACAGCTTCCAAAAATGAGAAGAAATAAGTGTACCCACTCTTTCTGTGAGGAACCTGCTGCCTAAGTCAGGGTGCTCCAAACCCTATCCCAGAAACAGAGGTTGTTCAATAAGCCTGGGTACAGCCCCGATGCAACACTAGTCCCACCACAGGGTGCACATTCACTAATTCACTCACTGTGGGTCATTTAGTCACCGATCAACCTGAAATACATGTCTTTGGGAAGAAACCCACACGGACACAAAGAGAACATGGAAACCTCACACCTCCTAAACTGGATTTGAACCCACACCTGAACAGCCAAGGCCCCATGAGGGAGCAGCACTACCCACTGCACCACCACGCCATCTGAAAGGAATGTACGAGTGCTTCTGTTCACATGCCGTACGTGGTTGTGAGGAGTTCTGAAGTTTTAAATAGGTAAGGTTTCTGAAAGGTACTGCATAGTCGAAACATTTTATTATAAATAATGTTTGCCATCCTACTTTGAGATTGCTTTGCTTTTTATTAAAATTGCTTCCTTGTGGGATATATTCCAGGACTCCTGAGATGGTTTTCAAAGCGCTTCTTGATCTTATTTTCTATTTTTATTTGTGGTAACTGCAATTTGACCACCACTGATTAAGAGCACATATTTGCCTGTAATGTACTAAGGGAAAATACTTTTCCTCTCTTGACGAAAACATCAGAAGATGTGTGTTTTTCAGAAGAACAGCACAAGATGTGTGTTTGCCAAATGGAGTTGCTGTTGCTTCCTTTTTTTAGCAGGATAATCTCCATGATGGGACACACCCTGTGAAATTTGCAGTGTGTTAGATATGTAAACATGAATGTTTCATTAGCGCAGTCTTCAGGAATATTTCTGTTTAGTTCTTCACGCAGCTACTCCTGTAATGCATGTAAATGTTTGTGTATCTCAAAAAAAAAAATAGTAGGAAGGTGATCGGGAATCATCTGTTAATGAGTTTTATGCAGCTACTTGTGTGTTGAACATTGGTTCATATGGTGGAAAGAAACAAACTAAATGTACTCAAGAATCATATGTCTGCATCTATGTCTCTCTTCCTGCTGATGTAATGAATACATTGCATTTTCTATGAGATATACAGTACTGTGCAAAAGTTTTAGGCACTTGGTTGGGGAAAAAAGCTGTAAAGTGAGAATGCTCTTAATTAATGAACTTTCTACAAAGCTTAGTAACCATCCATCGTCAACAACCGCTCGTCCCGAGGGGGTCGCGGTAGGTTTGGCCAGGTCTCGCTCTCTGGCGGGTCTGGAGGTTGAGTGAGGCTTGGGGTGTCTTGCGATGGACTGGCATCCCGTCCTGGTTGTGTGTCCCCCCGCCCCAGCCTTACACCCTGTGTTGCTGGGTTAGGCTCCGTTTTGCCGTGACCCCACTCAGGACAAGCAGTTACAGACTCTGTGTGTGTGTGTGTGTGTGTGTGTGTGTGTGTGTGTGTTTACTTTCTTTCTTTAACAACATACAAAACCCTTATTGTAATACTGTAACTTTTTCCAAAAGGAATGCTTGGAAATCTAAAACATGCTCTTTCCCATTGGCACTAATGCAGAAGACATTAAATAACCTTCTAAAACAAATATTTTTGTGAAACATCTAAGTGCCTCAGACTTTTGCACAGTACTGTACGTCACTTTGGAGAAAAGCGTCTGCTAAATGAATAAATGTAAATGTAAATGTAGTTACTGAATGAGGTGTCTATTTATTGCACATAAGAAAATGCCCCAAACCTTCAGTCTCTGAACAAAAAATCTGGGATAGATGCAAGAACACCTAAATATAGAACAGTCTATCACCAACAGCCACAGCTGTTATTTTTCATGACATGGCAAGTATAGTAAAAACAAGACACTTCTAAGGATGCATAAAATATGTATTCAGCTTCACAAATGATTACCGTGCTAAGAGTACTTGAATATATGCAGGCTGTATTTAAATAAGACGCATACAACAACTTCATTCATGCTGTACAGAACAAACAGGAAGGTTTCTCAGCTGGACCCAGGAGCAAGGACTCCTCCAACAACACGTTTTGCAATGAAGAACAGTGTTTTTGGCCGATACACATCAAGAGGTGGACAGCTGATTGACTTTCTCTTGGAAGGATAAGTGTGCATCCCCTGCGACAGAATCCCCGGTGCCTGCAATCCTGCTCACCATCAGCATGTGGTGTCCCAGCGTTCTGTCCAGTGCCTTTGTTTTGCCAATGATTTACTGTTTATCAGGGTAACGTTGGAAACGACTTCAGTTGTTGATGAATGAAAGCCATATTTCATAATGTGGAAAATGTGCTTTCTTCCTCAGGAAAAAGGGCCTTTTTCTGGAACGTTTTACTACTGTCGCTGAATTTCAGCAGATCTCCAGTAAGTGCAACTGGTTGAACTAGGTTCAGCGGGTTTTAAAAGGTTGCCTGTGATGATTATTACAAAAGCGTTACGCTCTGTGCACCAGCCTCAATTCAAAGACTTGTGTTGTTCCGGGCCCCATGTGTTGTTAAAGATACACAGACAGTCTCGATCACATGGAAAAAACATACCATGCATATAAGAGGTAACAGCGTAGGCCACACGCCCACCTCACAGACTGACAGCCACACCTGGGGAATGGCTTTTTAGGGGAAACAAGCACCATGTGGTCTTTCTGACTTAATAAAACATTCCTTATATGTAGATTGGAAATGACTTTTGGAAAGGTTTGCTTCTGTTTGTTATAGCAGAGGGGCCAGGCAGATATATGGTTTGTGTATTTCTTTTGTGTAATAGGCTGTTCTTTTTTTATCTGGTTGTGCCAATTTGTCTTTAGCTGGTTGATAAATATCAGTTAACAGTTCTGGTAAATCTACACTTACATTTATTCACTTAGGAGATGCTTTTCTCTGAAGCAAATTACAATGGATACTATGTAGTGTTATCAGCCCACACACCTTATTCACCACGGTGACTTACACTACTAGATACACTACTTACGCTGGGTTACTCATCCATACATCAGTGGAACACACTCTCTCTGTCACTCACACACTATGGGGGAACCTGAACAGCATGTCTTTGGACTGTGGGAGGAAACCAGAGCACCCAGAGGAAACCCACACAGACATGGTGAGAACATTCAGACTCCACACAGACTGAGCAGGGACCAAACCCACATTCTCTCGCACCTCCCAGGCGCTGTGAGACAGCAGCACTACTCACTGTGCCACTGTGCCACCCAATCTACATGAAGGTAATAAATTTAAATCTACATTCACATTTATTCATTTAGCTGACACTTTTCTCCAAAATTAGTTACAATGTCAAGCTACCTACAATTATTTACCCATTTATACAGCTGGGTAAAATACACATCTCAGCCTCCTGCCTAGTTACTTCTGGGACATTTCTAGGACATGCCCCAGTGTTGCACTGTGTAATACTAATTTACTGCAATAATAGTTAACTGACTTATTTATAAGGGTGATTTCATATTCACATTTTGTTCCCAGTTTTTTCTAGTCATCATACACTGAAAGAGTCATCAAACTGTCCGACTCTGTCACCCTCTTGTTTCACTTACTAGTAAATATTCCAGCTTCTGTATTGAGAAATACCATTTATATGCATTTAACAATAGGGTTACAGCATAAAAAATGCATTATGGTAACTTATTTAGATATATTGCTGTCTAAAGAGGTTACAGATTTGTCCTTCCCTAAATCTATGTGTGAAAAACCCTGCTACATTAAACAATGTTGAAAAGAGGGAGAGCTGGTTTCAACCTCTTGTACACACCCCATGCCTGTAGTGTGCAAACCACAATCCTTAATTCTCATTATCTGCTTGTTCTTGTCAGGGTCACAGCGGTCTAGAGACTGTCCCATAGACAGTGGGCGCTAGCCTAGGAAGAGTTCACCCTGGACAGGTAGTTATACATGCACACATGCGCACACACACGCATTGTCTGAACCACTTGTCCCATTCGGGGTCGCAGGGAGCTGGAGCCTAACCCGGCAACACAGGGCAGAGGGCTGGAGGGGGAGGGGACACACCTAGGACAGGACGCCAGTCTGTCGCAAGGCACCCCAAGCAGGACTCAAACCCCAGACCCACCGGAGAGCAGGAGCTGGTCCAACCCACTGTGCCACCGCACCCCCCTCATTCACACACACACTATGGGTCAGTTCCCCTGAGACATGTGTCTTTGCACTGTAAGAAGAAACCCACACAAACACGGGGAGAACACGCAAACTCCACATAGACTGCTATGCCCAAGCAGGTGTTTTGAGACAGCGGCGCTACCTGCTGCACCACTATGCCGCCCATCAAACTACAGTGCTGCTCAGTTCTGCTGTAGCTTTGATCATGGCTGAGTTGGAATGCTTGATTTGCTTGTTTTTAAGCCCCGATTCTAAGACCCACTAACAGCAAGCTCATAAAAGTCACCTTTCCTTTGCACAATATTACAAGATGCTGACACCAGGCACTGAAGCTCCCCATAACAGTGAAATATAGCTAAAAAGCAGCTTTCCTAAGTGCTTCTCTTTACTGAGATTCATATTTCAGTAGTGATATGTTCTGATTATTGTGCAAAGGCAGCACACAAAAGAAAGAATTTAATGCCGTTAGCTAAATTCCATTGAGCATTAAATTGTTTACCACCGTCTCCGTCTTTTATGTGTGGTATCAATTCTTGAAGCAGGGATCGAGACGGAGAAAGCGAGAGCCTTCAGCAGCTTCGCTGTGCTCTCTGTGAGCAGAGGCCAGGCTCTCACAGGGCTGCCGGACACCACGGCTTCCAGGAGACGGCACCTGTCTAACCCCGTTAGCTGGACGCCATAAAGGGCAGAGAGTGACCTGTGTGCAGCCTTTCGGGGGGTGCAGGGTGAACGCAGTGATGGACAGGTGGTAGACAGAGACCCCACAGGACTGTCCCTTTTATCTCCATGTGAGAAAGTGGCAAAGCACAGATGACACGTTCACAAACACATGGTGGCAATTTGCAGAAGCCACACAAGAAATCGTAAATATAGTCCAGAGTGCAATTTATTATAACTAGTCTAGACACATGGGACACAGCAATGAACATGTATGAAAAACTAAGCATGTACATAATATATCTTTATAAAATGAAAAGAACACGAACACTGTTGGCACAAATGTTTCTGTAATTTCTTTGACATCAGATAGAATAATAAAATGTTTAGCAGCTATAGGGAGTCCTGATACCTTACTGTACCACTTTACCACAATACTTAACTAATCAAGGTTTGGATGTGGAAAGGAAAAGCATATTTTTTTGAAATTTAAATGTTTCGGTCCTTAAGTCATCTTAAGAGTTTTTTAAATCCTTGTTTCAAAATCAAACATTTACATTTTTTGAACCTATATTTTTAGTGCATGTTTTTTTCCAGTGTTCTACCGCCTTCAGTAATCTTTGTGTGGACAAGTCTATTCTCCAAATATTTGTGTAAATAATTATAAATTCGCAGAACGCAGTTAGAATGGCTCACACGGCTGATCAGAGCAGAGCACAGATTTAATTTTGGGGAAATTTCCCATCGGACCTCTCGCAGCTTTACCATCTCAGGACCGTTGCTCTTGTGTATTGAGAACACTTTTAGAGGAATTCTTACAAGAGCTGGTTTAAATAAACACGTGGGAGAGAAAACCACCCGAGGTTCACACATCATGAAAGTCGCTACAAGATGTGAAAGAACTGCGTACAAGAGCGGTCCTAAACGCGGGTACTACACATGATGTCCTATATTGTATATATTGTATTTTATATAAACAGCCATAAGCGTGTTGAAATTGTTTTCGAATACAAGTGTGCGCGCTTTTCGGGTGGAGAATTGATAGAAGTAACAAAAACTGAAAAAAAAAAACTGAAATCTGTTGAAGAAAGTTCACATCCCCAGCGCGTTGGAATTTAAGTGTATGAACCGTAGGAGGTTTTCGCGTTAAACGCGCTAAAAATACGCGCAGCGCGGAGCGCAGGGCGAAGCGGCCGAATGGGTGCGCGCGTTTCGGGAGCGGGGCGTGGACTCGAAATTGGGAGGGAAGGGCGCGTGGAAATGTGGCTTCTGGAGATCGCCACTGGCCTTGGGAGAGACGGAGAGACGGAGAGACCCCGAGAGAGGGACGCAGCACCGAGAAATCGGCCGTCGTACCGCACAATTTCCCGATTTCCCTCCACCTGTCGGGGCGGGACAAGTTTTCCCGAAACATCGGTAGCCAGACGAACGACTCGAGAACTTCTGGGGGCCGGCGAAAGGATTACTGTGAAACATGAGCGACGGAGTTGAGTTGATGGTTTTGAGAAGGCGGTAACATAACAACACGGATGTCCTGGCCAGTGCACGGCGCGCGCCGCGCCGCCGCGAGGATGCCACGCTGTTGCCGCGGCGCCTTTTGAAGTGACTTTCGGGCGCGGGCGCGAGCGCAGCAGGTATGATCGTGAGGCATGAGAGCGGAGAGAGGCAGTGAGCAGCACGGCGACTCATGGGATGTAGCGTATGCAGGAGCAGGCTCAACTTGGGACACCTCAAGACCCACTCCAAAGTGTCCGTCTTTTTTACCATGATCATTATTTGCACCTATTTATTCTACTGTCTCACGGGATACTGCGACTCGGTGGGGCCGGCGCCGCTGTTTGTCCACCGCCCTCCGCCGGTGGCGCACAGCCACAGGTACGATGCGCCGCCGGGGTTCGCCGGCTCCCCTCCTCAGGACCGCTCCCACGCCCACACCGCGCGGAACGGAACTTCTCCAGCCGACTCGGACCCGCGGCTCCACACCGGGGCCGGTATATCCGTGTTCAGCAGCTTCGGCACCAAGCGGCTGCCGCAGGCGATCATCATCGGCGTGAGGAAGGGCGGCACGCGCGCGCTGCTCGAGTTCCTGCGGATCCACCCGGACGTGCGCGCCGTGGGCGCCGAGCCGCACTTCTTCGACCGCTTCTACGACAGGGGGCTCGAGTGGTACCGGTGGGTCGGCGCTTCGTTTGTCCTGCGCCTTTTTTTCCCCCCTCTCTCTCTCAGCTCCCTGCAAAACTTAGTTACTACTAGTCAAACATTTTTTTTTTTTTTTACATTTGCATTTCTTCTTCTTCTTCTTCTTCTTATTATTATTATTGTTGTTGTTGTTGTTATTAGCGGCACTCGTGCTTGTGCTAGTTATAGTATATTGCAAGCATTAATATTTTGTCGGCGTCGTCAGTTTCACTGCTGTTGGGGCGGCGCTGGAGGAACAGTTATTCTACCAGTGCTGGAGGTATCGGCTCATCTCCTTCTGCAAGGGATGCAACTAGAAACATACATGATGTCCGATATTACTAGCGCTCACATTTCTGAGTTGTTCTTCACTTCCCCTCTTTTTCACGTGGACTCAGTTGTTGGCGCGCTGATCTACACCACCATCCATGCAAGTGCACGTAGCGGCTCTGGTCACTGGTGGGTCACACCGAAGCACACTACCTAACACGTACGGTTTTCTGATTTCAGCTGGATGTCAGGAAAGTGTTTACGCAACTCTTTGCGCGCGACGTGGGTTGTAGAGCGGACGAAGATCCACAACAGGGTGCGAGGTTCGAACGCATTTTACTTGATGCTCCTGCAGGGGGCGCAAGCGGCGAGTTTGAGGCTCCCGGGTGAAGAGGACGAGCCGCACTTTGCGCTCGCTTGCACGACCGACTATTTCTACACTTAAAAAGGTTTCGGAGCGGAGCTCATCCCCTTTTAGTTTCCTTCTCGAAGTTTGGAAACGCAGCGCGGCCGGGAAATGTCTTTTCGGAAGACCTCAATCAATTCCCCTATTGGCTATGTTCCATTCTTCTTTTTATATTATTATTGTAACAGCAGTGAGGTCGTTGAACTTTTTTGATAATTTTCATATGATAAAGAAGTAAATCCCGTGTTGTCCTCATTGTTTCATGTTTTCCTGTTATATAGTGTCCTCCAGTGTTTATTTTTGCTCGCTATATCAAATAAGCTTTCATGTATATAATCAGGCGGGGGGTGTGGTGGCGCAGTGGCGCAGTGGGTTGGACCGGGTCCTGCTCTCCAGTGGGTCTGGGGTTCAAGTCCCACTTGGGGTGCCTTGCGACGGACTGGTGTCCTGTCCTGGGTGTGTCCCCTCCCCCTCCGGCCTTATGCCCTGAGTTGCCGGGTAGGCTCTGGTTCCCTGTGACCCCGTATGGGACAAGCGGTTCAGAAAGTGTGTGTGTGTGTGTGTGTGTGTGTAATCAGAAAGCATCACCTTCTGGTATATTAATGTATGCACATCTAAAAGTAGTAAAGTTGTAGTAGAGTCTGAGGCCAATGTCCAGCCCTTAAAGGGAGGACTGTAATGGCTGAAAAAGGGGTCATTGTGAAGTGCAGGTATCCAGAAGCCCAGTTTGAGTTTATTAAGTATTGAAACTCTGTCAGAAGTCATATCCTAAGAGACTAAAAGCTTAGTGGATGTTTGCATATGAGATTGAAGGCTGGAGGGACATGATTTTGTGTGGGGGGGCAGGAGGGGGGTGCTGTGCAATTGATCATTCTCCAAAGCTGCGTTCTACCTTGTCAGCCCTTCAGTCATTAATATGACCTGTCAATAGACACCGTGGCTTAGAGACGCACCCATTGGCAGGATAGTCAGTCCCTTGCCAATAAAATGCTGTTTATTGACCTGACGGTCACCTTGGAGAAGTGGCACTGTGTTCCCCAGCGGGGCTAATATCAGTCTTCCTTGCACCATAGGATTGCCACGATCTAATGTTCCCCATAACTCAGAACGATAGCACTATATTGGCAGTTTGCTATATCAAATGGGTCACATACACTCTTTGTTATATCCTTTATGATTTAAACATGACTGAAATGAATGAAAACTTCATGTCGGAAAATGACGTTCTCACTCTTACAATTGTAACCGACTCAGTATGGCTTCTTGATTTTAGATCGAATCTCATGCAAGGCAGTTGTAGCAGTGTAAGACTGGAACTGTTCTATAAGTTTAATTTTAGAGTAATTAAGGTTATTACCTGATTATTATGAAAAACCGATAACTGTGAGGATGATTTCCTGGCTCCGGAAAGTGTATGGGATCATCAATCATGACCGTTTGATGTGATTAACACCTAAAGATAAGTGGAATAAGAACAGGGGGCTTCACTGTTGGCATGGCAGTGGAAGAGTCATGATTAATCTCCCCGCTATTTAAAGCATGAAGCACAGGAGAGGCACATCACCAAGGTGATGATCTGATGAAAGTGAATAATGAAGCCACGATCCTCGTTCTCTTTTAGTTGCCAGTAGACAGTTAGAATCTGTCAAGGATATGCCGGCCCTCCCAGCTACACTCATCAGTCAGGCGCAAAGTAAATGCAAATGCCATTGCCAGTCCTCTGCTGATGCTATCATTTCATAATTCACCAGGATTTTTTATTGAATAATTTGTGTTTTCTCCTTTGCACTGTAAGGCTGCCCTGTCCGACCTTCCGGAGAGAAAATGACGAAAAAACTTAATTATCAAGTGAAGCGTCATATTCAGTTTTTTTTTTTTTTTTCTCTTTTTACTATTTATCAATGTCAGAAACTTTGCTCAGATACTGACCATCATATAGAGTAGTGAGTACATGAAAATTTTTACATTTTAATCCAAACATCTATAACCACAAGCCATACATCATTATGGGACAAGGTACGTGAGATTGGAGAAAGAACATTATAGAAGCGTGGTCGTGTTTTTAAATTTGGACATTACTTGCTCTTGAGGCGAGGAGGCAGTACACGAAATCATGCTCTAATGAGTCACTGCGAAGCCGAAGCTGTTGGCACTACTGTGAGCTGCCACAGTCACACGGAGCCTCTGGGCTATTAACAGCAGCAATTTAACACTTTGTTCTGGCTCATAGATTTTCCTCGGTGCAACAGAAAATTGTGCTTTTGTAAAGCCAAAGTGAGGATGTGGTTCGTCAACACTAAGGAAGCTGTGCCTTGGCAGTGACACTCGGGTGTTTATTCCATGTGATGGGAGATATTGATAGGAGTTCCGTATTAAGACCCTGCTGCTTTGTCACTGTGGGCGTGACATTGCAATAGCAGGGATTTAATCAGCATGGTATTTAAGGCGATACTGGAGCAGGACTGGGCCACCGAAGACTGTCCCGTCCAGCCAGCACCGTCGCTGAAGCACAATCAAGGCTGGACATCGGCGATCTCGGTGCAATACGTCTTAATGAAACTGGTCTAGTGGGTAGTAAAATATTTGTCCTAAAAACTGTAGCTATACTAACCATTTAACACTGAACAATGTTTTTGAAAGGAATTAAATTGTCATCAATTTCATCCGCCTACAAAATAGTATTTTCACTTGAATAAAATATTGGGCTCTTTAAATCGCGATGACTTTATTGCTAAGGCCTGGACTGAGTTCTGTAGAGAGCATAAGTGGAAGATTCTAGAGCACCCCACAGTGGGGGTGTCCCTCAAATTTCACTGGAGCCCCTAGTGCTTGTGTCTCAAACATAAACATTCGCAGCTACATTAGAATATTTTTCTCTTTCCTCCTTCTTTTTTTCGACGGCGTCCGTCTGAAAAACAATAAGGAGATGCATGAAAGCACTTTTCCACTTATTTTTTGTTCCGCAAGGGTCCCTCCTGTATCTGACGTATGTGCCCGCGCGTGCATGCGCGTGTGTGCGTGCTTTCTCTGGCAGCACATGGGAAGCAGAGATTAAGTGTTTGTCTGGAAATGCCTGTGGCGGACCTGGCTTCTAAGAGGCATTGCTTGGTACAAATTGGAAAATTGCTTGTGCAGCACTGTAGCGGGAAGACACAGACAGAGCTGGACTGCCAGCCCTCCCATGCGGCTGTCTAACGAGACAAAGATGTAGACGAGCTGACTGGGGCGACGGCGGCCTTCCGTGATACAGAGATCTTTCTTAGAGCAGACACAAAACGTGCCATTAGTCCACGTTAACTTGGCAGGTGCTCCCACGTGGTGCCGAGCAGCCGGCTAGTCCACGCCTGTCCGCCGCCTTCCAGCGGTTCCACCTGATGAGGGATCGCAAGCCTGAGCGCACCCAGGTGTGAGAAACCGACACCTGACATTAAAGTGCCACCAAAGTGCTGGAAAGGGGAGGAAAGACCAGCAATTTTCTACCGCTTATTGATTTATGCTGGAGGACAGCAGACTGTCATATTCTACACTTTGCAGTTTATTGTTATTCATTTAATGACACTGCTGAACTGATGTTTTGCCCAAAGTGACAGTTATACCCATTCGAATCTTAGTTAATTTGGGTGGAGTACCTTTCCGGGGAGGTACTGCAGCAGGCTTCAGGTTACAAGCCTTAACCACTGTTAACTATAACACTACCTAGTGGTTTGGTAATAAAAAATGGTCATTTGCTTCTAGTCATTTTTCAAAGTAATGGTACACAGGAGCAGAAAAAAAATACTCCAAGTACAACACAACTGGTATCTGCTAAGGTGTTATTTCAAGTAATCAGACTTGTCCACCGGTTTCAGCAACATCTTTTCAGCAAGAGTAAAAAAAGTAAAAAATGCTAATTTTATGTGTAAAGTGCAGCCTGATTTCATACTGAGTGACAGTTTAGTAATTAGCTGTTCCCAGACATCTACGCATACAAGAATTATTTGTATTTAATGTTCTTTATCTGGGGGGGGGGCGTGGTGGGTTTGACCGGGTCCTGCTCTCTGGTGGGTCTGGGGTTCGAGTCCTCCTTGGGGTGCCTTGCAACGGACTGGCCTCCCGTCCTGGGTGTGTCCCCTCCCCCTCCACCCCTGCGCCCTGTGCTGCTGGGCTAGGTTCAGGCTCCGGTTCCAGCTCCGTGCAACCCCGCTTGGGACAAGCGGTTTCAGACAATGTGTGTGTGTTCTTTATCTAAATCAATCCTTAAAACTTAGTCCTTTATCTAAATAAATCCTTTGGAGTGCAGTTATCTGACATTTTTCTCCTAAGCAACTTAGTGTTTTTGTAACTATTTACATAGCTGAGTAATTTTTACCAGTGCAACTCCGGGTTAATATGTTGCTTAAGGGCACTCCAGCCAGAGGTGGGAATCAAACCACCAACCTTCAGGTCCAAAGGCAGCAGCACTAACCACTATTTTACCAGCTTTGCCCTGTCTGTTGTTTTTTTGACTGATATTTCCAATTCCAAAAGTAAAAATTAGGTTTCTCATAATTGGTCATGGTTTTAGGGTACCAGTTATTATCACCAACATAACATGTATTGAAGTCTGAAGGATGTTTAATAAACTTGGTGACTTCCCAACAAACTTGGAGCTGGGGTCTATGCAGCTTACTGTTTGCCTGGAAATAATATTCTGTTTGGCAGCCTTACCTATAAGTGTATGTTTTTAATCATCCAAAAAGAGGTTCTGATATTTGTACTTCAACATTTTGTTTCCTTTTAAATTGCAAATATGATGCATGTGCAGTTATTTCTCCTTTATTTTTTCCGTATTTCGTTAGCAATTAAATCAAATGATAGGTACCAACAGGTCATGGGTTTGTATTTTGATGCCAAAACAGCCGATTCGAACTGCTGACAAATTTGTGTACAGTGTTATGGTCGGAAGTGAAGGAACTGTAACTGTTCACAGCTATTTACTTCTGCCATTGGTCAGTTGACTGGACGTATATATTGTGAAATAATGAAAAATAACGAAATTTGATCCCTTGCTTAAACCGTAACAATTAATTTACATTTACATTTATTCATTTAGCTGACACTGTTCTCCAAAGCAACTGACAATGTTAAGGTGCTTACAGTTACAGCATTTACCCATTTATACAGCTGGGTAATTTTACTTATTCCTGATTACTATGAAAACGTACCGTATTGCCTGTAGGTTCAGTCAAAACATGTATGAGTCAATAGAAAGCAATAAATCATGATTTACTGTAATATCCTGTAATCCCAGTTAATTTTTACTCTTTCTTTCTGTCATCTTTTGACTGTATATTATTTTAAATACATATTATCTTACTAAGTGTGGCAAACAAAACCTCAGGCATATGAGAAGCCCAAAGATGTGAAGACCACAGTATGAAAAGAGGTGTTTTTCGTAGTTTACTGCTCACTCTGGGGCTGTGAACACACACGGTGCTCATACAAGCCCACACGGTGCTCTTGGGGCAAGGTCTAAAGCTCCACAACACTTGTTCTTGTCCATTAACCTCCGAGGAGAAGGGTGGGCTCCAGTAGGATCTTGACTGCTTGTATCCCTGCACCCCCGTGTGCTTTTGGAAGGGGCAATGGAGCCAGTGTGGGGCCAAGAACTTTCCACTATTTCTGTCCACAGCTCCTTAAACAGGTGCAAAAGGACAGCAGGGACCGAAATCCCAAATCTTAGTGCTGCTTCTTTTGCAGGAACAACTGGTTGGTTTTAAAAGAGCCACAAAGTACTAACTGTTGTTGGATCAGTTCATTTTTGTTCATATAGATACATGTTCAATAACACTATGTCAAGCCCAAGATGACTATGGTTATGACTGTGAAGATGACTGTCTCATATAACAGCGGTATCTGAAGCAGACATGGATTAATTTGGCAGTATAAAAGCATTTCAATGATCTGTTCCCAGTCTACATTTTTTAGTTACTGCATTGTAAAGAGTGTAAGATGAGAAGTCATTGATGAGAACAGTTTGATTGCTTCTGGGGTCAATATAATAATGATATAAGATAGTGAGGACTTATTGTGAGTTCTAAATCACTGGTGAGGGAGAAACGTTTTTTTGTCTGCGCGTGCCGTTTTCACCCCATGAATCAGTAAGTGTGTGTGTGTTTGTGTGTGTGTGTGTGTGTGTGTGTGTGTGTGTGTGTGTGTGTGTGTGGTTTAGGGTTGTGCCCAACACTGAGTAACCAGCTCCACAAGTCCACCCACCATTTCCAGTAGACGGAGCACAGAGGCACCCGACTGCAATGTCTTTATACAGCAAAAGCCTGAATTCCTCCTTGAGGCATGTCTGTTAATCATGATAATCTTTGCCATGTCTCCACTCTCCAAGATTCTTAGTATTCGATTTATTTTAGGTCGTTTGCATGGGAATTTGCTGAAAAAAGGCCATTGGTCTCAATAGGATCAAGATGTCATTTTATGATCTCTTGTTATACGGGAACACAGTGTCACTATAACAGCAAAACCTCCGTCCTTCATAGCGCAGTCATTTAACTGACTTGGGCACAAAGTTGCTTGTTGAACCAGACTGAGTTCACATTTTTCATAACTCCATCATGGGGTTGTTTTGGTGAGGTTTTCTTACTTTGTGACATTTTTATGTTTGTGACATTAATGGCCGAAAAGATTAAAAAAGGAAAAAAAAAAAAAAACTGACCAGTTGAAATCATAAATTATGCGGTCGTTCCAGTTACAAAAGAACATAAAACAGAAAACATTTAAAAGAAAAGGGGAGTAGGGAGAGTTATGTGACTGCGGGCGGAGGGTTGTAATAAAACCTACTTCATAAAATCTCGTTTC
This sequence comes from Scleropages formosus, assembly GCF_900964775.1. NCBI lineage: Eukaryota > Metazoa > Chordata > Actinopteri > Osteoglossiformes > Osteoglossidae > Scleropages > Scleropages formosus. Next base: position 12,496,730 of record NC_041825.1, on the reverse strand, counting down.
TTCTTTTCTTTCAACGTCACGAAACAGAGACGAGAGCTATAACTAGAACTGCCCGAGAGGTGCCTGAAAAACCCTTTTGCTATGAATATTTTTGAAAATGTAAATATGATAAGGATATTGTGACAAGAGAGACTTTGGAGTAGTGATGAATAATAATACATGGTGTGGTTGCTAAGACCCTAAAGAGATGGGATCTAATTAATTACAGTCTGCTGTTGGACACTAATGTCAGGGGTTTAATTTTCCTTATTTTGACATTAATAAGTTTTGCCGTTGACTGTTCCAGAAGAACTCTATTCCTGAAAGCAGGCAGGCAGACACACACACACACTTTCAGAACCACTTGTCCCATACGGGGTCACGGAGCCTACCCGGTAACACAGGGCATAAGGCTAGAGGGGTAGGGGACACACCCAGGACGGGACGCCAGTCCGTCGCAAGGCACCCCAACCGGGACTCGAACCCCAGACCCACCGGAGTGCAGGCCAACCCACTGCGCTACTGCACCACCGCACCCCCCTCCTGAAAGCAGACAGTCAGACCAAAGTGGAGGGTCAGGAAGTATCCATCCAAAAGTGTCAGTCTTTTTTTCGCTGCTGTTGAGTCCTGCTAAGAGAGACACTCTGCGATGCATTAAAAAAATGCTAAAATGTCTCATTTTGGTGGAAAAAACCCGAGTATGCTTATGAATATATTTCTAAGCTGTTAATTAATTTCAAAATAAACAGTATTTTCTGCTATAATACCGTAGATGTGTTCCTGTAAAACTTGCGTTATGGAAAATTGTGCAATAAAAATAACAAGGCTTGTGGGAGGAATAGGGTTTGGATAACACCGGTGAAAACCTAAATTGGTCTCCAAAGCATAAAATATTTTAATAACAATCCTAATAATGTTTGCACAGTTTAAAAGATGTAAAATTCATAATTAACAAAGAAATGCTAAAGTATAGGACCTACCTTTGAAAAAAGTGAAGATATCTTGAGCGTAATGCTGAGTCCTTTAGTCCACTTCCAGAAAATGATATCACATGTTCCTTCATGTATAACATCAAGCTTTTCTTGAAGTCTTAAAGTTTTTCCTTTGTGCTCATCACCTGAAATTGTATCACCGGAATGCTTCTTATGCACATTCTTCTCACCTTGCTTACTCCTTTTTTGGTAATGGGAAAAAAACACACGAAAATAACAGGGAAATTAAACATTAATTATTAAAATGGTTTAGCTGTTAGCGACACGGCCTTGAAATGTGAATTGCTTCAATGAAAGATCCTGCTGTTTAAATGAGTAAAACAGTTTAATATGTTTTTCGGACAAAAGCGTGCTGCTCTTATACGGGTGGCACGGCGCTGGTGACTCACATTTCCTGGTCTGTGGGTTCAGACATGGGTTCAAATCCAACTCCGTCTCAGTGGAGTCTGCATGATCCCTGATGTACACCAGGGGTTTCCTCCTGCTGTCTAAAGATGTGTGTTTTGGTGAACTGATGATTGATTTACCCTTAGTGTGCCTATGTGTGAGTGATCGAGTGTGTGATTGCCCTGCAAGGGACTCGCGTTCCATCCACGGTGTGCCCTGCCTCCAACTCTGTGCTGAAAGCACAGGCTCCAGACTGCTGTAACCTTTCATTGCACAATCTGTAATTGATAATGGGTGGAGGGATGTGCCTCTCTGATGTAGCTGTGCATCTCAGTATAGACCTTCTAACTTTGCAGGCCTGACAGGAGGAGGGCTTCCTTAAGATGGATGGGTGGGTGGGTGGATGGATGGATGGATGGATGAATGACCCTGTAATGTCCATTTTCATCAATATCACAACACTCGTAATCTGTCTAGAGTGCAGCATAAGATGGAAAGTTATGCAAATGCTTTATAGCACACTCTTTGGCTGCAAAAATGACAAGAGGAGTGAAAATTAACACAGTTTTCTGCCTTAAAAAATCCACTGATGACAGAAGTGAAATGCTGAGTTGTGTACTTCAGAAATATTACTGATCCTTATTTGGCATCCATGTATTTGTTACAACTTCACTGATTTTTGTGGAACCCAGTTAGTTGCAGCAGCCCAGAACCTGTCCTAGGAGCATAAGGCAAAAGCATTTCATTATAGCCAGACACGCACAAAAAATACTCTACAGGCAAATTAGAGTCACCTGTTTACCAGAAACACATGACTTTGGACTGTGAGAGGAAACCAGAGCACCTGGAGGAAATCCACAGAGACACAGTGACAATATTTGCATTTACATTTATTCATTTAGCAGACGCTTTTGTCCAAAGCGACGTACATCTCAGCAAAAGTACAATTTATGCATTACATATGCAAAATGTATGCATTACATATGCAAAAAAGTACAATTTATGCATTAAATATGCAAAAATACAAACTGAGCTTGATTTGAACCTGCACCCAAACCGTCTAGGTGCTGTGAGGTGGCAACGCTACCTGTAATGTGACTGTACCACAACTTGTAGAACCCATTATAAGAAAATATAATGGTGCGTAAATAAAACAAAAGCACTAAAACAAAACATGTGAATCTTCAACTTAATACATTTCATATATTGAATTATACATTCACTTTAATAAATTAATTAGAGTTGCTTAGAAATGCACAAATACATATGCATATAATTTTGTAAAATCTGCATTAGCAATGTACTTCTGAAATGTACATGTAATTTTGAGAATGGCTCGATAAAAGGCCCAGGGTCGCTATGACTTTCAATCAGAAGAAAAACTCATCCACAAACTCAGTCATCAATATTTAGACAGCTCATCAATTGGATGACCTTTACCCCTTGACATCAGCTGTCTTTTCCTACTAGATTGCAATTAACAAAATAAATCTTTGACTGGGTCGTCATTGCTCAAAGAAGATGGATTTGTATGTTTTGGACGCTGAAAAAAGGTTCAAGGAAAGTCTTTTTAACCTTTGAACTTTGCAGGCACTCCATGTTTCCACTTGCTTGATCTCCAACAAAGAGCTGCACTGAATAAAAGTGTAAGTGAACATGACTGAAGAAGTTCTAATTAGCATTCGGTCTTTCAATAGAACAGCACAAAAGTGACATGCAAAGGTATTCAAAAAAATTTAGTTTTTTTGGCTGAGTGTTTATTAATGCAGGGGGGCACGGTGGCGCAGCGGGTTTGGCTGGGTTCCGTTCTCTGGTGGGTCTGGGGTTCAAGTCCTGCTTGGGGTGCCTTGCAGCAGACTGACGTCCCGTCCTGGGTGTGTCCCCTCCCTCTCCAGCCCTTCGCCCTGAGTTGTCGGTTTAGGCTCTGGCTCCCCTCGATCCCACTCGGGACAAGCGGTTTTAGACTGTGTGTGTGTGTGTTTATGAATCCAGCATAAAAATACTGGAATAGGCAATTTCTAAATTATAGAAATATCTTCTGTTTAATCTACAGTACTGTGCAAAAGTCTTAGGCACTTAGATATTTCACAAAAATATTTGTTTTAGATGGTTATTTAATGTATTCTGCATTAGTGTCAACGGGAAAGATCACATTCTAGATTTCCAAGCATTCCTTTTGGAAAAAGTTACAGTATTACAGTGAGGGTTTTGTATGTTGTTAAAAAAAGCAAAGTACACACACAGTCTGAGACTTTTTGTCCCAAGCAGGGTCATGGCAAACCAGAGCCTAATTCAGCAACACAGGGTGCAAGGCTGGAGGGAGGGGGACACACCCAGGACAGGACACCAGTCCATTGCAGGGCACCCCAAGCAGGACTCGAACCCCAGACCTGCCAGAGAGCAGAATCCAGCCAAACCCACTATGCCACACAGTTATTGATGATGGGTGGTTACTAAGCTTTGTATGATGTTTATTAATTAAGAGCATTATTTTCAGAAGCATTCTCACTTTACAGCCTTTTTCCCCAACCAACTGCCTAAAACTGTTATACAGTACTGTATGTGGAAATCCTTAGCAGATGTATTATTTCTGAGTCACAGTCAGTATTCTGTACAGAATATTACATCCTTACTTATAAATAAGTACATTTTAAACAGATATATTCAACATGGCAGATTATTGATCAGACTACATTAATTTTCATGTGACAATATTCCTAAAATGGTACAAACGATCGATGATCCTTCCACTGTCTGATGAAGAAGTAAACATAGTTATGCCGAATTCCACTGTTTTACTTTTTTCTTTTAGGGGCGGAGCAGTTATGGACAAGGACTTCAAACATGAAGGTGGTTTCTCTGAGTCCCTCTACTGCAATAACGCCACTGAGTAATTTATTTACCTGGACTTCCTGCAATAAAAATACTCAAGTGTATCAAATAGAAAAGACTCTAAGCATCTTTGGATAAAAGCATCAGAGTAGCTGGTGATATAGTGGTTAGAGTTGTTGCCTTTAGACCTGAAGGTTGCTGGTTCACATCCCATGTCTTGCTGTAGTACCCTTAAGTACTGTACCTACCCTAAGCTGCACTAGTAAAATTGGCAAAAAAATCATCTTGTTTTTGAGAAAAGTGTCAGGTAAATGTAAAGACTTACTATTATTATTTACACTTGTACATTTATTCATTTAGCAGACACTTTTCTCCAAACAACGTGCATCTCATAGAAAATATAATGAGTGCGTTACATTCGCAGAAAGAGAGACTTAGATGCAAAGCATGATTCTAAAGTACAGTTACTTTCTTTCCACCATATGAACCAACCTACATCACTCGAGTAGCTGCATAAATTTTTATTGTAACATCGACAGTTCCTAATCGCATTCCGAATAATTTTTCAAAACGTTTTATTTAGTATTATAGCTAGGTGCCACATTACATTTAGATTCAGATTACAGTAGGAAGCTGAAAGTTGTTAAGGATGCTGAGCTCCCATTGCGCCTGCAAGATGGATGCTGACTGTATGTAGATGTACAGTATGTCCCACCACCACAGGCTTCCTCTTACTGTCTATATACCGTCATTGACACCTCTGGGGCCAAACGGGCACCTAAAGACAGACTGGGAAGCACAGTGGTTACTGGCGGGTTTGGAATGATCGCATCCCAGTGGTCCAGCAGTGCTGTCAAATATAGTGTAACAGGGACTGAGGCCTCCACAGTCCGTGCTCTATCCATCTTCTCATTTGTCTTGCTCCATTTTTGGAGCAATTTGCTGTTTTCTGAGTATAATAAAATCGGAATTCTCCAGTATCAGCTCCCTGTCACCGATAAACCTAGATGGGGACACACTAAAATAACCGAATGCTGAAGAGTGAAACGTATCTTTTTAATTAACTAGGTAATTCTTTCCAAATGTTTGGATTGCTTAGTGAAACAATATCTGTTGCAGTAAATCATGTTGTAATCTTAAGTCAAATCAAAAGCAACCACAATGGTTAAATTGTGGCTGTTTAAACCAGCTGAATGATTTTATCTAAATGTGTTGGGAATTAAAATTTGTATTTTTATATAAAGTGATAAATGGCTTGGCCTTACTGAGGAATTTGTGCTCTGCAGTACTTTAAGTCTTTAAGCAACTGGCCCTGTAGAACTCCAGCAATACTCCGGGGAAACATCAGAAAATGTAATTTACTCTGTCTTTACCAGCCAGTCCTGGCTCTCTAGACATGGCCATTTCCTGTTTGTTGGGAACACCTGCTGAAGTCATACAACGCTCATAAAATTCACTTAGTAAAGGCTCAAAAACAACGCAACAGCAATTCCAACCCTGTACTGACCTTCTAGGATCAAATATAGAATTCCATAAAAAATTTTCAGAGTGATTTCTGGGATGTGGATTGCATTCTGAGTCAAAGCCTAGGAGTTTTCCAGTACATTTCTCCTGCTATCTCACACACACACACACACACACACACACACACACACACACAGTGAGTTGCTGCGTGGATTGGGAGGTGTGGTGTGGTGTCACTTCCGGTCAACATCCTTAATGGTGCACTGCTGAGGGGTGGTGGTGGCCTTATGGTGCCAATCAGAGTACAGGATTCAAAGATGTTCACTGACCTGTTTTTGAAAAAGCCCATAACCACACAACACTTCCCTTGCTTACTTAATTACTAGCCACGTAAGAAAGCAAAAGAAAACCTTCCAAATCTTCTCTCGGCAAAATGAAAGGATATTTGAATAAATACAATCCTCAATATAGTATATCCCCTAGAAAATAATATTCAAGGGTAATTTTAGTTTGGAAAGTAATACCCAGATGTATTTCTCTTTTCCCTCAATATATTCTATACAATTTCATGTAAGAAACATGCGTGCATTTTTATTTTATTAGTTTTTTGTTTATTTTTTTTGAAGTGTAAATATCAGACATCCACATCCCCAAAACCCCTCAACAGTAAAGAACAGTTTTTAAATACAGCCCCCAAGGGCACAGTCAGTCAGTGTAAAGATGTGCTAAGTCAGTTTGCTTTACTGACATACTTGGCTAATGTTTGATAGATTTAACTATTTAATTAGTTACCTACCTCCGAAATTACTGGATATGTTAAGTTAAAGAGCGTTAAATCTATCAAACCTAAATTAAAGCTGCAGAAATCTAAATAGCAAAAAAAATTTAATTTTTTTTTTTATTATTTTTACCTTAAAGTTTTGCAGTAGATGACACTTCCATTCACATGTCTCTTAAGGTATTCATGAAACTTCTTGCATTAAACCGTAGCTGTGCTTAATATTTCCTGGGGTCGGCTGGATTTACGGACAGGAAATTGACAGGGGAACGTAGCAGCCGTGAGGACTGATGAGGATGTAGCCCCCAGCAGTGTGACCGTGGGCTTCCTCTTCTTGTCTGTTCATCTCTGGGCGTGGACAACAGTGCTTTGAATCCCAGCGATAAACCCACATCGTTTCTCCGAGGCTGCTGAGTCAGGGGCAAGACATGGAAGATTTTCCCATCCGATAGAGCTGAGAGGCAATTACAGACTCTCCAACATAAAGATCTCTCTCACTCTCTCAGTCTTATTTTTGTTTTAAATGCTGGTCATTGAATGTGAATGTGCTCTATTATCAGTCCTGCTGTCATTTTTCCTGCTATTTTGCAGCAGAGATTCTACTGCTTTTCCAAAAATAATCCCAGAAGGGTTCATTATGGAAGCTCGGAAATGCCCGTGATGAATAAAGCCTTTGCTTGTTGATGACGACAGCGTGCCAGGCTTGCACATCTAGGCTTTTCCTCTGTGCTCACAGGGACGGGGTGAACGAGGGAGGCTGGCTCAAGGTGGCCTGGCTGGCCGTAGCCCACACCCCCCCCCTCCGGCAGCCTGCTGGACAAGCTGGTTGTTTGGGTTCCTTTAATGGGCAGCCTGCTGCTTCCAGCTGCCTTTTGATTGCTTCCCGCAGACTCGCAGAGCTCTCATTTGCTCTGAGTAATGACAGGCCTTCTTTTCACCAGAGCATCGAATCAAAGGCACTTCTCCAAAGTCCACACATGCACTCAATCCCCCTCTATATATGTTTTCCAGGCTGGACCATGACACCAAGCTGTTAATGGCACAGAGATGTGCAGGACCCTGATGGTGGAAAGACTGAACTCCAGTCAGTTCACATATGGCTTTGCTGGAAACGCGAGGGACCGATTTTTATTGTGCTTTGAGGAACTCGAAAGGACTCCCTCTGAATCTTGTCCAGTCCAGTCAGTTGTTTCCCATTATTCTGTCCTTAGTTCATGTGTTTCTGCATGATTATAGGATGTAAAATGTAGCTGCATGGTCTGATTCAAAAGTAAAGTAATATCATTATTCTGGTAGTTCTTTAATTACGCAACTTTAAACTTCCAAATAAAAAAGAACTACATTTACACTTTACACATTTATTCATTTAACAGACACCTCTCTCCAAAGTGACATACATCTCGTAGAAAATACAATGTGTGCATTACATCAGGAGAAGGAGACATAGTTACAGATGTGTAATTCTTAAGTATGGTCAGTTTCTTTCCACCATACGAACCAATGTTTATCAGATGAGTAGCTGCATAAAACTTTCAGAATATCAACGATTCCTGATCACCTTCTTAATAATTTTTTTTTTGTTGAGATACATATAAACATTTACATACACTACAGGAGTAGCGGCTGCGTAAATGTTTATCTGGGCACGATCATAAAGTTATGGTGCATGAACATTTACACCATACATGATCTTAAGAGATCTTGGATGAAGTAAGTCTGGAAGAGATTAGTTTTCAGACCTTTTTTAACTGTGGACAGAGTTTCAGCAGTTCTGAGTGAAAGGGGGAGATCGTTCCACCACAACGAAGCCATAACTCAGAACCTCCGTGCTTTACCTTTCATGCGCAGGACCAACTAAACTAAAAGAAAAGAATCTGGGGTTCACATGTACAGATAAAAGGTGAAATGTTAACATGTCAAACTTTTAAAATCAGGCTTTTTTTTTGAGATTGCTATGGAAAGCAGGTGCTGTCATATGTTTTGTTTGATACATCAAAATAGCCAAAAATACACTCCTTACCAAGTATGTTTTATATATTTATGTTCAAATTCCATAGTCCTCTTAAAACTTCTTGAGATATGACTCATGAACTGTGTTAATAAAATAGCTCATATAATTTCCCCCATGTTTCAAGTACTGCTTTCAACTTTTCAGGACCTTATTGCTTATCATGAAAGAAAGGAAATGAAAATAATTTATTTATAACTCATAGAATACATGTATAGCTACTGCAGGAAAAACCTTCACAAAACCATCATAAAATGTACAGTCCGAAACAGCACACATGCCTTTTTATTTCCTTAATCTTACAGCACAGCAAGAGAGTAAATGTTAGCGAACAACAAATATAAAACGATATAAACTTTTCTCATATTTACAAACTTTAGCTATTATGCCAAAATCATTTAAAATGTAGTTACTCTCCCAGTTAACTCTTCTTATTAAATAGAAATGTGATTTAGTTGTGAATTAACTGCTGCTTAGCAGTGTTTTTTTTTTTTCTTGCACCTCAACTTGTATATTGTTTTTGGCTGCCTGCAACATTCCAAAGTTTTATTGCCTTCCTGGATGATTTTTCCAAGTAAAACCATATATCTTTTGTAATTTTGATTTTGAGATATATGAAATACAGGAAACACTTGTTGGGTAATTCAGAATGTCCTTTTAGCATTTTTAAAGGACTCTTTAAAGTGTAGATGAAGGCACCATGTGCTGAATGATCAGCTTGAGAATCACCCGTGAAAAGAACAGGCAAATACCCTTGAACCTGCTCTGCCTCCGTTCATTGATTTAACACTCGCCAGATTTTAGGTAAAGGGAAAAGCAGGACTTTCCTCAAAAGTTTTCAGAGTAACAGAAATCCTGAAACTGATTGGTTGAAGGGTGCGGTGGCGCAGTGAGTTGGACCACAGTCCTGCTCTCCAGTAGATCTGAGGTTCTAGTCCTGCTTGGGGTGCCTTGTGATGGACTGGTGTCCTGTCCTGGGTGTGTCCCCTTCCCCTCCGGCCTTACGCCCTGTGTTGCCGGGTTGGCTCTGGTTCCCTGCGACCCTGTATGGGACAAGCGGTTCCGAAAATGTGTGTGTGATTGGTTGAAAAAAGGGATCACACCAAAAAGGCTCATCTTTGTTTACCTAAAATGTTAGGATTTTGTTTAATAACTGACTCTTATGTTCGATGAAATAAAAGTCTCTGAGTCCTAACCCAAAGAAGGTTTTACAGTCAATAAATACAAAACACTTTGTGCTTTTGGATTTTTCTCGCTAAATGACTGACACTGGAACTGAATAAAAAGACAGTTTTTTGCGGGTATGGTCTTACAATCTCTATACATTGGAAAGGATTAAAGTGCATGTTGAAATCATGTACGTACACATTTATGGGTACGTGTCGTTTAGGCTTGCAGCTCGTGTGGCGTGCAGACGCGTCCTGTGCGGCAGCCAGCTCAGCGGTAGTCGGATCCGTCAGCCTGATGGGCGTCACGGTGTGTTCCTTAGAGAGGGCGGCTGTCTGTAAATTAAAACTTCTGCCCTTTATTTACACTATCATGCTGCTGAGCTGCAACCTACTGTGGGGAAATTAAGTACAGCATTCAGCAGACAAACAGCTGTAAAAGCCTGAGGCGGCCCTCTCGGTGTGTGGGGTGTCCATTAGCTCTCAAATGGGCTGAGGTTAATGGCCACCATGTTTACCATACCCACAGGCGGCCCCACCGTGCGCAGCGCCCTTGCTCACAGGGATGCCGCATGTCCTTGCACATGTGAACAACCTTCCTTCTAAAATACAGCAAATACTTTACTTAGTTGTAAAATAGCATTTGCTATTGCATAGCGTTAGCTATGATAGCTAAAACAGCATTTGCTAAATGCATTCGCTTTCCTGTAGTTGTAAAGTGCGGAAGTATGTTTTTCCCTGAGTTGAGTATCCCTCGTTCTGTATGGACCTACTGCATGCAGCAGTGTGATCATTCAGAAGACTCACGAGAACAGTTTATGAAGGAATCCATTCATTTTAAACGTGAAATGTGTGGCATGGAGTGGAGCCACTCGCAGTGCTTACAGGCTTCATCAGGCAACGACTGCTCTGGTGTCGCTTCTCAAAGCAAAATATCACAACCGCACATGCAAAAGATACATTTATTTAGCAGATGCTTTTTTCTAAAGCGTCTTCCAGTGAACTCTATGTAGTGTTATGAGCCCACACACTTTATTCACCTGGGTGACTTACACTGCTAGATACACTACTTACACTGGGTCACTAATCCATACATCAGTGGAGCACACTCTCTCCATCACTCACACACTATGGAGGAACCTGAACAGGATGTCTTTGGAGTGTGGGAGGAAACCAGAGTTTCCGGAGGAAACCCAGGCAGACACTGGGAGATCATGCAAACTCCACACAGGCTGGGCGGGGATCGAACCCACGTCCTCTTCCATGATCCATTCACCGTGCCGCTGTGCCACCCACATAGAGGGCACACTCAGGATAGACACGGGAAACAAAAAACATATACAGGGAACATACACAGACAGGTGGCACCATATAGTGGTGACTTGCTGACAGGAAGATCATGCTCCCCCCATTAACTTTCACTGCTCAGCATAACTCACATTCATGGAGGTTCATGTCATTTGAGATGCAAGCTATGCTTTTTTATGTACCTACTCCCTCACTCGCTCTTTCGCTCACTCACTCACTCACTAACCCTAAGGCCAGGTAGCAGTTCCATATTGTAAATGTTTTACCTATTTTGTTTTGAAACTTCTTTCAGTAAAATTTTATTTGAAATATGGTTTTTCCTGGGGGTGCGGTGGCGCAGTGGCGCAGTGGGTTGGACCACAGTTCTGCTCTCCGGTGGGTCTGGGGTTCAAGTCCCGCTTGGGGTGCCTTGCGGCGGACTGGCGTCCCATCCTGGGTGTGTCCCCTTCCCCCTCTGGCCTTACGCCCTGTGTTGCCGGGTAGGCTCCGTGACCCCGTAAGGGACAAGCGGTTCTGAAAGTGTGTGTGTGTGTGTGTGGTTTTTCCTTCCAAAATGGCTTGCAGGAAATGTTATTATTATTGATTGCGTGTCAGTGCTGGAAAGGGATAAATAGGATGGTGCTTTACCATTAATGAATGGAATTTTCTCTGTTTTAATAAAGGAGATACTAAAACAATAAACAAGACAAGACTGCAGAGGAAGGAAAGGGTCATATCATTAAAAATTCATAGACCCACCACAGTTTAAAGTGTTTAACTGTAATTAAAAAGGGGACATACACCCCCCTTGAAGGAAACTCAAGCTGGGAGACGTAGTACAAAGACAGGAGCCCGGTGCACCCCTTCCATTATCCTTCCGTCCCCCCTTCAAGATGGACATATTGATCTCAGTCATGGAGGCCTGGAGACATAGGGTCTAGATGGTCTGAAGGGCAAAGATGAACATCTTGGTGGAGAAAGGGTGTCACTTTAAACATTTATATGCTTCAATGAATGAAACCAGAATTAGCATAACCAAATTCACTTTAATTATTGTTTTCTTATCCTTCTATGGCACGCCTACCAACGCTAGGGTAAAAATGGAATAAATTACAGGGAAAGAGATTTTTGATGAATTTACAAGTATGTAAATTAAAGTGGAAATGCCAACCTGGATCCTTTTAAGAGACTGTTTTAAGAGAGACCACCCACAGTCCTACTTCAGGCGAGTAAGCAGCATGCTGTATAGAGCACGGAGCAGCGATAACACAACTGTGTCTTGCAAAGTGCGATTAAAACAAACAGCCAAACAGGAGTCCCCACTGCAGGCCTCCCTGAAAAGCAATAAAAGAAGCCTTCCAGCGCTGCCGATAAAGAACAAACAGTTCTGCTGGCATGCCTTGTACCACAGTTGACCATCGCTGCGATGTGGGTCTTGTTCTCGTGTTTGGGATGGAACCAAGGAGGTCTCCCAATGCCGCGTGTTTGTTCCTCACAGCTGGCCTTTGGCAGCAAGTTGCCTCCTTGCTGGGTTTGTATATCATCCAGACTATTCCGTGATTACAGGCCGGCGCTCCAGAATGTAAACACGGTGTCAGTGTGCACGTCCTACCCAGCGTGGCTTCCATTACCTTGATTGCTTTGAATTACACATGCACTTAGTTGCATACATGTACTTAGTCCAGCGGAGTGTTAACTATTCTGCATAGTACAACAGCCAACGAAAGCCGTTCTTCGTATGAACCGAGTAACTGCCCATTGGTCAAACTGTGAGTGGAAAATGGTGAAAAGCTATCAATTTTCAGATGCAATTTTAGACTTTTTCACTATTTTTGGTCACAGTTTAGCCAATGACTAATTGCCAAGTTTATCATTTCTGGAGGAGCAGACAGAGACACAAAGGCTTTCCACTGTGAGATCTTTTCTTTTCATTCCAAGGATTGCAAGTTTCATGGGACAATATAAGTATGAAGAAAATACTTCCTGCCTGATTTACATTTACTCAATACTTCTCTCCAAATTAATTCACAGTATTAAGGTTGCAGCAATTCAGGGTAAGCATCTTGCTCTAGGGTAGAGCAACCAGAGGGGGGGATTGAACCTACAACCTTTAGATCCAAAGACAGTAGCTCTAACCACTACACTACTGGCTCTCCTACTGACAGTATAGTACAGGACAAGACAGGACAGAGTAGGATTCCACCCATTTCCCCTTAGCTACACTGTGAAGGTCACTCTGAGCAAGGAGGTGGGGGAAACCCCGGCTGTCTTGGCCACCCAAGGGGAAATACTCCAGTTTGTACTCCCAGAGCCTTTTTGCCACAGATGAATGGTGTCAAGACTCAAACCTCGGCCACCGTAAGACCCACAGCAATTTACCAGTGTATTAGTGGCAAGCCCTCAAAGTTATCTAAATAGTTGTTCACATTGTTATTTTTTGAAGATTGTTGAGAATTACTGTGTTAGGGAACAAGGAATTGTTGTAATAGGCAAGACTACAGTGCCATTCCTTCATTTGGGTGAATCCACAGAAATTGCAACGTTCTCTCCAATACTCTCTGCCTTCCAAAATGTCTTGACTCCTGGAAGATTTCTTTTCCAAGAGACTGAGAAATTATTGCCTAAAGGAATGTACCATAATAAAACTTCAATCCAGACTCCACAGCATGTTGAAAGGATTGGCTTTACAGTATCTTGTAATAATCATGTCTAGTGTCTTGTTGCACACATATTAGTAGTTACATTAAAATACTGGATGCTATTAACTTTCTGAAAAGCTGGATTGCGTATCTGCTTCATCTAGAAAAAGAAAACTTAATGCTTTTTGTGTTTGTTATGGTGGTGTCGTACAGATTGCTGGGTCATTTCCACTTTCAACCTTTAATCCTGCTGTTACCGTAGCAAAGCTTTGACCAGAACAGCCCAAAGACAGTGTTTGCCTGTTTTGTAAATTTGTGACCATCTTAGCTTTAATGTTGACCTTTTGCTTGTGGATAACGTGATGGGAAAAATATCCTCCAAGGACTACGTCATATACCGGCAGTGTTGCTCTGTAAAATACAACATGTTGAGCAACCTCTAGATTGGAGTTAAGAAGAGCATATTTTTCCTTATGGCTTCAAACCTATCGATCCACAAGACATTGCAGCAGTGTGGATCAACTACTCTGAAACTTTGACGTAAATCCTGAGGTTGAACACCAGTGGAATTTGCGGCCCTGTTTGCAGATACTCTGTCTTGGTGATGTCCTGCATGTTCCTGTTCACGAGTGTTTGGCTCCTCGTGTTGTGGTCTCCACTCAACTGATGTACATTTGTAGGCTATGTACATCTTTACAGCACGGACCCCCTGTGAAACCTTGGTCAGTCCACAGGGGCCCAGCTCTATGATGCCCAGCCTTGAGTCGAGTCAAAGAGTTTAGTCCATTCAAAAAAAGAATGGAAAGAAACTGATGAGATAAGGATGATGTGTTCCTGATTCGGACTGATGAGTTTTGGTTTCATAAAGAACATTGTTCCATCATTAAATTCACGTCCAGGACTTTGTCTTTTGTTGAGAGATTTGCTGAAGATCACACATCATGCTACAGTATATGCTTGGTCCCTTCCCTCGAAATACAGTTTGCAGTCATTCTTCATTCATTTTAATATAGAAATATTTATCTAAAAGTAGTCAGCCACTCTCTTACTGTTCCATCCTTCTGATGCATTTACAAGATTTTTCAGTAGTGAAAGGAATATGTGTTTGCATAAGGGCCATTATACAACTGTCATATTTGCACAATGAGTCTAAGAGCCAATATCACTGGACTTTGTTTTAAAAATGAACACTTTTAGAAATCATAATTGTTTTAAATACGTTGCACTATTATAAATATGTTCAAGTTGACTAAACAGAACATATGGCATTTTGAAAGTGTTCCCTGATTTTAAGACCAAGCGCTTGCTTTTAAAATTTCACAAACATTTTACATCTGCAGATAAATATTTTGAGGCTGTGGTCTGTGGTTTTGACCACATGTTCTTTTGTATTAGAAAAATAGCATATTGAGGAAATAATGAAAACAGCACAATTTAGATTAGGCTTTTAATGGGGTTTAGCAATCGCCAAAACTAGCATATTCAAATCCAAGTCTCAAAGTTTGGAGGCATCAGGCACACCAAGCTTTATTTTTTTTAATGGAATATTACAGTTCTGGACTCAGGTTTTAAAACGTTAATAACTTCCTTTCTATATAGTACTTTAAAGAGAAAAAGATGCATGTTTTGGCTGATTATCATTCATCATTCATACACTGGAACTCTTATAATTTTTTCCAATGTCCAACATGACACAGTAAAAGCAGACTTTAGAATATATCACTTGCCTCATAATGTCGATGATGTCTCTGATGTCCACAAACCTCACTCAAAGCTCCTGAGGAAGTGCCACCTACTTACTACATAATAAAAGTATATTTTTAGATAATGGGAACAACAGCCCTGGTAATATAAAAGATTGCGCAGGAACAGGATGCATCAGACCATTTACAAAAGAGATTATGAAAGAGCTTTTGGGACAGCTGTTCTTCTCCAGATCAAAGAAGAAAGCTGAAGGAAGCCCGTAATCCCAACAGCAAAGCACTAAACCATGTGTACTTGTGCACCACAAGGCGTATTCGTCTGATGAGGGGAAAAACTGCGTTTCTGCCATATCTCTCTGAACCACCTCCAAGTCCTGGCATTGTGAGACCCCTCAGCTGAAACATGGTGCAGAAAGCTCCGCCGCTTATGAAGCATTTGCTTCCTACCACAAACATGGAAATAAGGGAGGACATTTTCAAGAAGTGCTGCTTGAAATGGCTTTGAGGACTTTGTCAGTAGCTCTTTGCTGAGTTCCACTCCATCACTATTTTCCCGACCCTCGTGTAATTTGACACATACTGTATATCGCATTAATATACTCTAAAGGCTTGCTTCATTTTTCTGTGAATCTCAAGAAGTTAAAATCATTCAGATATTTATTGCTTTCAAAGTTATGAACAGCTTTCTCTAATAATGAAGTATAACCACACAGTTTTTTGCTAATGACCTGCAGAATGTGGCAGATATATGAATGATATCATCCCATCTATAAAACCCACCACAGAGCCACAGAGCTTCAAACATATATGAAAATCTGATTGTAAACCTATGCTTTTCCTCTCTTTATGTCAGAAATCTGATGCCTCGGACACTGGACGGACAGGTGACCATGGAAAAGACACCCAGCTACTTTGTCACTAAGGAGGCCCCACGTCGGGTCTTCGACATGAGCCGTGACACCAAACTGATAGTGGTGGTGCGTGACCCTGTGACCAGGGCAGTGTCTGACTACACACAAACTCTGTCTAAAAACCTGGGGTTGCCCACCTTCCAGAACCTGGCATTCAGAAACTCCACCAGAGGCCTGGTGGACACCTCCTGGAGTGCTGTGCGCATCGGAATCTATGCCAAGCACCTAGAGAACTGGTTACAGTACTTCCCGCTCTCCAGTCTGCTTTTTGTCAGTGGCGAGCGGCTGGTGACCGACCCAGCTGGAGAGATCGGTCGCGTGCAGGACTTCCTGGGCCTGAAGCGGGTCATCACTGACAAGCACTTCTACTTCAATGAGACCAAGGGCTTCCCTTGCCTGAAGAAGCCAGAGGGGAGCAGTCGTCCACGCTGCCTCGGCAAGTCCAAAGGCCGCCCCCATCCACACATCCCCCCGGAGGTGCTGCTCAGGCTCAGAGACTTCTATAGACCCTTCAACCTCAAGTTCTACCAAATGACGGGCCAGGATTTTGGTTGGGACTGAGGCTGTGGAACGGACTGACAGAGAATGGATGGATTTTCCGTTATTAGGAAAATAGCTGGGAAAATGCCACACGAAAGGAAACTCAAAGAAGCTATAGAGGTTTAGTAAGTAGCTAAAGGCCCATTGGAAATCCCTTTGGTCCCATTATTGTTTCAGATCAGAATACAGTGTCTCCATTATTTTGACTTAAAAAAAATTTTGTTCTGTAATCAAAATGTTCAAGACATGTGACAGAATCTGATGTGCTCACACAGTAGTTGTAGGAATGTATTCAAGAAGTACACCTGAAATGAGAACTCCAGTAGAACGAAGGCTACAACATGGCTTGAGTCCATCTCTTTGACCAGAGGTACTCAATATAATCAGTGTTTGTAAGAATTTTTTGTACCCCCATATGATTTTAAATACCAAAAACAATGTACAATAGCCCATAAATAATGGTGAAGAAATATCATAATGAACTAGTATCACTGCTTGCTAATCGACATTTTGGATACCATTTTAAAAAAGGGAAGATATCCTTGTCTTATAACAAGATGGTCAAATTAATACATTGCAGATTATGGTAGCTTTAACTATCTACAGCTGTTTAATGGTAATAATTTCAAGGAACAGAAGCAATAAATTACAGTGGCAAGCTGTGTTCACCACATGTGATTCATCCTGCATTGGAGTTACTAAATGCATACTGATTTTAAATGCAGTAACCACAGAAGTACACACAAAGTAGTCTGACTGAAATGATGTCACTAACTTTGTACTTAAGGTTGTGGGGACTTTTTTGTTTTAAATTCCCAAAGAGCCTGGGTTGCAACTTGACCGTGTTGGTTTCAATGTCTCCCGCTCATCTCCTTTTAAGAACTTCCAGTCATTATAGGTGTAATTACACATCAAGTCTGGTGCAACTAAAGTCGTCACTAATCTCCTCTTGGGTAGGATCACACGGTCTCGTTTTTACAAACATAATCCCAGTAAATGAAAAGGAATGGGCTTCATTTGGATCAGGAGTTATTTAATTCCTACAATCTGGACTATAGAAAGTAAATAAGTTAAAAAGTTCTTTTAATAGGAGATAGAAATCAGTTACAGTTCCGAAACTGTTTGTGGAGTTCTTTTGGGAAAGTGTTTCTGGGGCTTTGCAAGTGTATATCTACAGTATGCAGTTAAACCAGATGTGACATTTACACTGGACAGATTAAATACTTGTCATTGGTCCAGGTGGCAGTACAGTAATCTAAAGGTGGTAGTATAAATGTGTGGATTACACACAGTATTTAGACATGACTATTAAGAACACACCATGAAGGGTTTTTTTCAATACCAAGATCATTTCAATAAGCCACTCTTGATACATAACTCAACCATACTGGGAAAATTTTCTCAATTAAATTATTTGGAAAAATGGGAACATGTTATAGGATAATTCTGTGCAAAGGTGAGAAACATTTTAATTTATATATTTTTGTCTGGTTCAGGTATGTACAGTTTAATAAATGTGGCAAAACGTCCTTGCTGAAGATATTTTCCATAGGATTACTTTTAGTAATACTGTGTTTTGAGACACTTCTGCCTTCTCCTATGCTTTAGTTTTTCTATGAAAACACAAAAGAGACTGGGATTAATGCTGGGCTTTCGAGTTTGCCTTAACCTTGTGTGACGCTATAAGATTGTAAAAATAAAGATTTTTATGCTTGTCTGTGCTGTAAATCATCTGCTGTTATTTATACGTATATTAAATGAAAATATGGTTAAGCATATTTATAATCTGTGTGAAAGTAGCCCAATCATGAATTTCTCTAGGACTAATACTGTTAAAAGCTAATCATGCTCAAAATTTGGTCTCTTTATATATTAAAAGCTATTCCTTTATTCTTTCATATACACACACACACATTTTCAGAACCGCTTGTCCCATACAGGGTCACGGGGAACCGGAGCCTACCCGGCAACACAGGGCATAAGGCCGGAGGGGGAAGGGGACACACCCAGGACGGGACGCCAGTCCGTCGCAAGGCACCCCAAGCGGGACTCGAACCCCAGACCCACCGGAGAGCAGGACTGTGGTCCAACCCACTGCGCCACCGCACCCCCCTCTTTCATATACACACACACACACACACACACACACATTTTCAGAGCCGCTTGTCCCATACGGGGTCACGGGGGAACCGGAGCCTACCCGGCAACACAGGGCGTAAGGCCGGAGGGGGAGGGGACACACCCAGGACGGGACGCCAGTCCGTCGCAAGGCACCCCCAGCGGGACTCGAACCCCAGACCCACCGGAGAGCAGGACTGTGGTCCAACCCACTGCGCCACCGCACCCCCCTCTTTCATATACATTTACAAGCAAATCTGATGTCATGAAAATGGTAGCAAACACTAATGTATAAAGGTGATTTTTGTAAAAGGTACATTGTAATATGCACATCCCCATTTTCTTTGATTAGTCTCATAGCAGCATGGCTTTGCTGAAAACTTGTAAATCGACACAGATCACAGATTTAACAATTAATTCACAAGAAGAAAAAAACGGCCACTATAAACGCTCTGATTTTCAAAAGGTTATAGAAACAGGAGATGGCTAATTTTGGGCGCATAATGTTTTATTTCATAGTCAGGAGAAAAATACTCCATGTACACTTACTGTATGTATACACTGAGCCATACATTTTTGGATATCGCAGACAGCAGAGCTTAGTAAGAAGCCAGGTAAGCAATAGGGTCAGGGCTACAAGGCTAAATTTGAAGTTAACTCATAAAAGAACCTTTCTGATTTGTAAGCAATCAATTTGCTAGGGTCATTTGAGACCTTTGGGATTGCAACCTTTGGCCCTTATCTCCTCCTTGACCTGTGTGTTGTAAACTGCTGACCACTGGCAGGAACTACATGAGCTGCTCAGCTTTCTCCTCTTGAGGACCCATTAATATTGCCAAGTCATCTCACAGGTTCAGGCTGGAGGGAAATGACTGAATCGATAACTGCCTCCTGAGTTTATAGGCCGTGCAATATATGCTTATAGATACTATACACAAATGTCAATTTGATTTACACAAACCCAAGTTTATTATGCATTTGTAAAACATTTTTTAAAGCATTATATATATATAGGTGATTAATATCGACTGAGGTCCCAAACAGAACATTGAAAAGGATTCATACAGTGCATGGAATGTAAATGTGTATCTCTCCACACTGAATGAGTATTTATGCATAATTATTCACAAGGAAATACTTGCAGACATTCTGGAGGTCCAAAAATCTTACAGATGCAAGATTTTTAAAAAGTAATAAAATGGGTTATGTTGAGTATGTTAGGGGTAACAGTGGCCACTAGACGTTTTGTGTCCACAAAGCCGGAGGTAAAACTCCCTCCAGACACCATAAAATATTTATAGGTCAGTCTTGTTAGATTACAATGGATTTTCTTCTGAATGTTTAATAGTTTGGTTTTAAATTTTTGGCAAGATTATAGTACTCTGCAAGTTGAGATTAATATGTGTCCAGACAAAATGCTTCATGTTTAATTACAGTCACATATGTTCTATAGAAATTGACCTGCTGAATCATAATTAAGCATCTTTTCTAGGCCAGTCAGTTTTTCAGACAAAGCTGTTGAATTGTTATTTAGTGGTTTTTCAAAGCTGAAATTAAGATTTTAAGACATTGGATTAATTTTACTTTTGCGACCTAAATTAATTGATATTACGTTGATTAAAACAGACCATACACCACATAGCATAAGCAATAGGTGGAACAAGATGGAAAAGGGCTTAAGAAAAACTGGCTGGAAAACTGTATTTTTTAAAAGTTATTTTTCTTGAAAAGAAGGGTGTTGAAGTCACCTCTCTTTGGGGTGTTATTATTCTAGCTAAAGTATCCATTGTAAGGAAGGTCCAGGGGCCTGAACATTGAGATAGTGATCCTATTTATCAGTTGAGTGCCTGCATTCAGGCCAGTCTGTATTGATATGCAAAGAGGCATTCCTGGGGTCTGCAGGCCAGCCTCCCTTTGTGAAACAGGTCTTCGTCCTCATTCCTCGCTAAAGCTGCTGCTGCAGCAATAGCACAACATGCGGCATTCAGTCGAGCCGAGCTACTCTGAGCCACTGTGAAAGCTGAACCTACAGAGACGCCCTCGGGGTGACAGTACGCTGCTCGGTCGCTGCAGGAGGCTGCCTGACCTCCTGGGTTCAAGCAAACCTGTCCGTAGTCTAATTAAATCTGTCCGAGCAACTGTATTGAAACTAATGGCTAACCTCGTTTTGAGAAGGTCAAGTATTGGCCTTCATGGCAAAGGGGAATAGCCATGTCTAGATTGTCCACCTGCCATGTGCTTCATCAGCCTTGTAACAGACAGACTTGGCTCTACGCTGATGAACAAAGACTTGATGTGGTAATGCAAAATTTACAGTGCAGAAACCACTGTGCCTGACAGTCACAGCGCTCTGTAGATGTTCTGAAAGGATTGATCTGGAATATCAGAAATACAGATTTTCTTTTCATTGTCACATAATTAAGGCATTTCTGTATTGCTCCAAATTACAATTGTGTAAATATATATTGGAATGAATAACTTTCTCTTCTTTAAGCGTCATGTTAGATAACCCGCCAACAGTAGGAATCATATTCAAAGGGTGTCATTGGAGATTTTCAGAGATTCATACTATCCATAAATCAAAGTGCAGATGTTATGATATTGCCAGTTGCCATATCAGCATTTATAAAGGTAACCAAGAGAAGTCACAAGGGTGTAACATTAACACATCTACTAGTCCATCTAAGATAGCAGAAACAGAAAAGTACACGTGTTCTCCTCACTGCAAAAGTAATATGAACAGCATTCTGATTTTAAAAATCCAGAGATCCAGAATAAAGTCAGCTAATAAATGGAAAAATAAGATTGATATCATAGCTGGTCTAATAAACCATCTATACATCTCAAATGTATAGAGTTATTGCATGGATCTTTTTAAAAATTGAGTCACTGTGGGAAACCGACTTGTTTTCCTTTTATTGTTCACAATATTGATGATGGGCCTGCAGATAAATCACTTCAGATAAAACAGCAAAATGCATTTTTAACAGAAAATGAACTAACAAAGTTAGTTATGGCTAATATTTTGTTTTCCCAGAAATCCTCAGCTCAAAATATAAAGTGATTGCTGACCTGCAAATTGGACAAAATAGTTTTATTTTTCCATTTCTCTTATATTTTTTTGATGGGGAAAAGATTGGTGGATCGAGTTTGCATCATTGCTTCCTTACAGACCACCCACGCTGAAGAATATGTCCATTCTTATCCCTGATTGTGTTGCCACACATATTTTGCACACTGACCCGAACAACTGTCTTGCTGCCCTGTCCAGTAAATTTCTTTAGACTGAGTGTCTAATCTCGGTTTGAACCAATAGGTCATAGTGGAAGAACATTCCCGACCATTTTGCCCGTGTTCACTTTTGTCACATACATTCAGGCAATTGTTAGTCTGAGGAAAGTGAGGTTTAAAGTGCACATACCAGAAAAAGGGTGTTTATACAACAATTAAACTGAGAGATTGTTAAAGCATGCTTTATATTCTTACTAAACTATGAGAAGCAAGCAGCCTTTAACAGAATATTTGCCAAACCATAAAATATGAACGTTCAAATCATGCTCTGGAAATTTTTCTTTGCCAGAATGAAGGATGGGGTTATTTACAGTAATACAATTTTGTATATGCTTTAGCACTGTTGTTACAGGATGAATATTTCATTCATCCAAAATAACTGTTGCCAGATGACCAAGGCTGAAGAGTTCATCAGGCATATAAAGCTTATGCTTTACAGTTAAGATACAAAGGTGATGAGCAAGTGCTTGCATGTTTTGCAATAATAATATGACATGTTATTGCTTTGCTGATGTTGAAATTTGTCTTTTCTGTAGCATGGTTTTCTAACTTCTGGAATGAGCAAAGAGGTGACTGCACATTTTTTCCGAGTTCCTAAAAAATACAGGGGCAACCGGCTTTGACTGTATCACTGTTCTTGGTTATACCAGCAGCTATTACATCCAAGCTCTAGCGGTACTTTTCAAGAAGTGTTGTGTTCTTGCATCACTTGGCAAGGAATCAGAGAACCATTTCCACTTTTCGCAGTATTGGCAAATGGCAATGGCAAAACATCTAGGATGTCAATGTAGAAACGTGCCATAACAAATGAAATGTTCTCACCTACTTGGGTGACACTTCTTTGAGTCACTACTGTATGTACATGTAGACTTGTATCAACAAATTTTGCAGATTAAAGTTTATATCTGAACAGTACCTTTGACTGTAGACCACTGGCAGTCTTAAATTCCTTCAGTATAAGTTTTGCATCCTTGTTTGTGCATGGAGAGCACAAGGTAAGAAAGGAACATCTGCTCATTCTTTAAAAAAATAAACCTTTTGAACCATTTACATATCTAAATAATTTTTCACTGCCTTTAGGGCTTAGTGCTTCCTTCTGTGAACATATCTCATTCGTCTCCTTTTGCCATCATTCATGCAAAGTTTGGCCACCAGTGGTCAGTCCATGGGTTCAAACTTAACCTCAGGATTATTATTGGTACTGACTGAGTCACCGTTAAAGGCACCATGGGCAGTGTGTGATGGTGAACAGAGGTGGCAAGCATGAAGCAGAATGGGGGAAAAAGCCTTATCGTTAATGATGGAATGATAAAGGCCTCATCATTCCAAGTAAGGAGAAGTCGGAAGTAAACGTAGCAGATGACTTGCCCTCCAGGCCTGTCATTAGCAGCAAATGAGCCTGAACAGGAGGTGGAGATGAGTCTCTGCACCCCCTTCCTACAGTAGCCCATAAATAAACTCCCTATGCTCATCCTAGAAACCTAGGCATTACTAATTCCCGATGACAGACTGCCTATTCTAATAGGCAGAAAGCAAGAACAATAGCCGCTGCACACTCTTTCATACCACGGTTGAGCGGCCCGCTTCCCCACAGTGCTGATTACTCTACCCCATCCATGTATTTTGGTTGTGATTATGCGGCTAGTTGTGGAGCCTACGCTCACCACCTGTATGGTGTCCACTCAAAGGACGCAATCCCCCCTGTCGGGAAGCAGGGACTACCCAGGCCCCAAAGGTAAATTGAACGCAACCCCACTTAGCAGATGTCTTCTACAGCTTGGGGCAGAATCCAATCAGAATGTCCATCTCCATGCTGATGGGGTATCTCAGACCTAGCCCTTATTATGTGGTGGTGTTTTTCCTGCTCAGCAGGAGGGTTGGGCTCTGTCCCCCGAAGGAAACCTGGAATTGCTTCTCGGTTTGTGATTTGCCATTATGGGAAAGGTCATTCTGCTTACGGCCCGAGCCATGATTCCAATCAAGGCTTTCAAGGAGTACTGCACAAAACCGAACGATGGCATCATTCAACCAGTTAAGCTTCTTTCTTTTGCTATACATTACCAAAATAATTTATGACTTGGTGTCAGAGGATTTAGCAAGAACGGTTTTATAAACCAGATCTGAATTTATAGGATATCCTAGAATGTTTAGGGCCAGAATACAGTATCCTGCTAAATGTTAAAAAAATAAATAAAGTGATAATCTACTGACACTTTATTTATCAATTAATGATCGCCTCTTTGCACATTTCAATATTTTAGTAGCCAGGCAGAAAAAAGCATGGGAAAGGATGAAGTCAGACAAGAACAGGTCTCAGCCAGCATCAGAGTGTAATTTCTAGTGATTAGTGATCCGATCTGAGACAAATCTTCCCTTCCTGTGGCTCTGTGAGAGACGGAAGTGCTGGCAATTCCCACATGTTTAGGTAGAGCGGAAACAGCCAGGGAGGCAACAGACCCCCGAGTCCAGCTTTGCCACCGAAGACCACAGCGCTAAATTCGAGAAATCGTTATGTAGAGGTTGTGAGGACGTCCAGGATTTGTAGCTTTAGTCTGTAACGAAGCACCTATGTGCAGCCTACATCTTGGTCTAGTGCTGAGAATAAAGGAATTACAGAAAATGCTGGAAATGCAAATGCTTTTACTGAATGACCAAATCTATTTTTGAAATGTTTTAAATGAATCATAAAAAGCTGAATTTTGAAATCATTGTGCATAGCTCCCATGGCATACAAAAAAGACAACATATATAAAGATGATCAAATTATTCACACTGAGTTTCGCAAATCCATAAGGATTTCAGAGAATCCACTCACTCATTCACCATGGATAACCACTTGTCCAAGTCATGGTCACAGTGCTCCAGAGCTTACCCTAGAAGCACAGGTTATAAGGAACACCCTGGGCAGGACTCCAGTCCATTGCAGGGACATAGTATCTATATTATGGAAGAATTTGTTAAGAAAGTAAAAGCCTCCAGTTCTGATGTTTAGATGAAAATTCTTAATTGTTCCAGTTACATGATATTAATATTTCATTCATCCAAATTTAGCTGATTTTTTTTGTCCAATGTGACCAACAAAGGAAGGGTGTGTGGTGGCGCAGCAGATTTGGCCAGTGCCTGCTGTGTGGCAGGTCTGGGGTTTGAACCCTACATGGGGTGCCTTGTGGCAGAGTGGCATCTCATCCTGGGTACGTCCCCTCCCCCTTTGACCTTGCGTCCTGCGTCACCAGATTAGGTTCCGGCTCGCCGCGACCCTGCTTGGGACAAGCGGTTGTAGACATTAGCTGGTTGGTGACTAACAAAGCTAAATAAACAACACTAAGCAACTTACAAGTATCTACCTATTCACACATCTGAGCAAAGCAACATACACACTCAGAGAGTAAGACACCACATAGAATTTAGAGTCACTAATTCACCTGAAACACATGTTTTTGGACTGTGGGAGGAAACCAGAGCACCTGGAGGAAAACCATGCAGAACATGGAGTGACTGAGCTAAATCTGAACCCACCTATGAACCCACATCCCAGAAGCTATGAGCCAAAAGATCTTAGTTAGGAGTATGATTTAAACATTTGGAATAATTATAGCAACACAAACAGAAAAAGTGCCACTTAATTTATTCTTGGGCTGCTGCTAGCATTGGAAGCCGACCACTACTTTATTCGTTTTTAAATTTGAGCAGCTGGCATGAGAACTATGTTGTATGTGGGTAAAACTTCAAGGTTTCAGGCTATGAATAAGGCAAGACTTGGAGAATTGTCTTACAGAACCTCCTTGACCACACCTCTCCTGCAGCCCTGCAGTTCTGTCGCATTCCTCCCAAATTGCTGATGGTGCCCAGCCCGTTGGGGCCAGTTTTATTTGTCTGGCTCACCCCCTGTGCGCATTAGTGGTTTTTATGCAATTAAAGGTTCTGACCATTAAGTCAGTGCCATGCAGCTATAACTTTATGTTTCAGCACAGCTGCCTTAATCTGCTGGTTGCCCTTATTCCAACTGCCTGTTATTTTCATTCACCCCCTTTTTGCCTTTTGGTGTCCACCCTGTCTGGGCTGCCTTGTAAAGAAAACACAAATTTGTCCATAAGCCTTAATTACTCAATCACTACTTTGAAATTATGCAAAACTTAATTTCAGCATTTGACCATTTCCTATATTTATTGGCAACTGAAGATAAACTTGATATCATATTAAGGAAATTTCCAGGTTTTTCAGATTGAACGCAGTGGAAATTAGATACAGTAAATTGAATCCTCTTAATCATGGAGAGTGTATAAAAAATTTTTGTTATTGTAGCTATGCACCATATTGAATTCAGGAGCACAGACTGAATGTAAACTGTGGACCTAATGCTGGACATCATTCTGACGGCAGTCCATTCATCAGTGATCCAACCCCACAGCCATTCCTGGGAAGACAGAGGATCATAGCTGCCGGTAGACTACAGAGTAAGAGCCCTGCCACTGACACAAGGCATTCATCTCTACCACAGAAACACTTCAACAGCAGTCAATGCGGAGCTCCAACTCTGTCTCCCCTAATTCTCTCCCCACCGATGTCTGACATTACAACATTGAACGCAGGTAATAGAGTCAATTGTAACCCACACATGAGCAAGTCGTGGAAGGGGAAGGATCAATACAAAACTATGAGAACAGGTAATAAAATATTGATGCTTCTGGTGTGCTTTCAGTGATAGGAGGTGCTGGGGGGTTGGCAATGTAGATGTATCTTCAGCCAGGGATATCCGGGGTGACGTGGCAATGCATTTATTACAGCGCCTTCCTCGGCTGCCCCTCAGCTCTGTTTATTATGATGCTGATGTATCCGTACACACACTGCAGTGGAAATCAATTGAAACTGATACCCCGTTCTTAATAGAGGCTCTACATTTGCACTGAAACTGACACCTTGCCGGAGACAAACGCTCTGACGTATTGTCGCGGAGAGCTTTTCTAAAACGCTCCGAAGTGGAGGCACAGACCACAAGAGGAGACAAGACGTGCCACAGGAGAAGGCAGCCGTGAGTTGACGCTAACCCACATTTCCGAGAAACACCCTTTTGTTTAGAGAGTTCTCACGATACCAGCCCTGCCGTACGGTGTCATCCCTTGACAATCTGATGCCGAGCACAAACAACTTTCAGACACAGACTTGAAATACCAAAACAAAGGAAGCAAACAATTTAAACGGTATCAATGGAGCCCCATTGTCTGAGCATGTGTGTGTGCGCCAGCGTGTTTATGTGCCTCGAGGTGCGGCGCGTTGCTGCTTATGCTGAAAGGCCTCATGGTCCGATCCTTTCTCTCTCTTTGGACGCTCCCCTGATCAAAGCAGCCAGACCAGCCTGCGAGCAGAGCGGGGCCACAGACAGACTGCAGCCGAGGGAGGATGGGGGCCTCGGCGACCTGTCACCTCCGATGACACGGTCCGAGCCAGACCGCAGTGCTTCCCACACCGAGTCTTTCATTCGCTCACTCAATTCAAGCGCGAAGAGGGCGTTGTACTGTAACACTGGGGGGAACGCTGAAAAACACAGGAATTGGGAGGAGTATGAAACGTGTGTGTCGAAGGCGAATGTAGCACGCTGTCAGTGGGCCCTAACAATACCTCTGTCTCCAGTCTGAGTCACTAGCCAGTGTGTGGTCAAAACATATGCCTTAACACTAACTCATCTCATTAGATATATAAAAAAACACCAGCTGCTGTGTTACTGCTTAGTAATTGCTTATACTAGTTTCTGTGTCACCATATTTCTAAAATGTGCCACATTTGCACTATTCCATATTCCTTGTAACTCAACTAACTCCTACGTTTGCAGAAAAGAGGCCCACGGCTGAATGTATGGCGTATTTAGCTAAAGCACGTGTCTCATGCCAAACTTCATAATGATACATTCAGATTTAGTTTTGTAACTGCAAATAGCAATACATTCTTTTTGCATTCTGAAATGAAAAGGTACATACTTAGAAAGCAAATCACATTCATGATGACCACATCAATGACCTGTTATTTGATTGGCTTCAGATATTTCTCATTTGCCCCTGGACTTGGTATTACCGTTGCACATCGCTGCCAGAATAATTAATTCCCATACTTTCTGCTTATTTTGTATTTGTTTGCAACTGGAGAACATTGCACTGCATGAAGGGAAAGCACATCTCCTGCTTTAAAAGAAATTTGTCTTTTTTTAATTGTTTTTCCTGTGGTGCTCTTGTGTGCTTCCCATCCCATTAGGTCATCAGTGAAGATGTTCTATGAGATCCAAGTCCTCACCGGATAAAGTTCAACAGATCCTTCTTCCATAGAAACCTTGTCATTCATCCAGCCTATAAAATGTCTTTTGACTGTGCTCATATGCAAGGTTTCGGATTGGTTAATAATACATTCTGTGTTTTCATTAAACCAAGACCACATGGTTATTAGTTCTTCGTGAAGGCTTGCCAGTAAGAGAATGTGATGACTACCATATGTGGCATAACACCCATTCAAGCTTCCTGTTGAGCAAAGGCTGTTGGCATGAAGGCACATGAAACCGGCACCAAGATTTTGGGATGATTCCCCAGAAGTAGCCATTTCATCAAAAAACTCCAATTGCCATTTTCCTTTGGCGTTTTAAAACTTAAAGTTAATTTTATGCTCTGTTAATTTGCCTTCAAAGGCCCAAATAAGAGAAGACTGTGGGCAAATAGATCAGAAATAAAACTCTGAGAAATATATACCTACCCCCACACCAAAATTTTTAATTCTACCCACAATCTTTCTGTCTCCTCGCTCAAACCCTCAATACATCTGGATATGAGCACACACACAGATGGGTTTTCTCTTTTTTTTTTTTTTTGGTGTCTGTCTGGTCAGTCAGTTTTTCTGTCAGTTATTTATTTCTTTATTTCCAATCAGCATGTTGCATATACTAGTACAGTGTAAGTGTATGTCTTGAAATGATCTTTGAAATAAGAACAAACACAGAATTGTAAAACATATGCTGTCAATGAAATGGCACCAGTTAGAAAACTGTCAAAACCTGCATAAGTTTCTTTGCAGGACTACACTAAATGAGGTAACAGTTGCCTACAACACGCTATGAACAGACTCATCAACTCAGAGAAACAATACAAACATCCTTTATTATTTTTCTAATTTATTTTACGTGACATATTTTCGGTCCAGGAAAATACTTGTTTTGTGAGAAATAATGGGAACTTGACCCCGTGAAAACCTGAATTCACTTAACAGGGTGATGTGATGTGAGGAATGGTTATACAGTACAGATGTTCCTGGTTTTACTCCCATGTTAGATTCTCAGATAAAGTTATAGTATGTAAAAGTACAATGTTAGACTTTTATTTATTGTGTGAGTTGAAGTTCAAACTAAACCGAACATAAAAATATATTGTCTCCACTCCTGATCTGATTTTCGACTGATTCATCC
This sequence comes from Scleropages formosus, assembly GCF_900964775.1. Taxonomy (NCBI): domain Eukaryota; kingdom Metazoa; phylum Chordata; class Actinopteri; order Osteoglossiformes; family Osteoglossidae; genus Scleropages; species Scleropages formosus. Next base: position 12,467,197 of record NC_041825.1, on the reverse strand, counting down.
TATAAAGAATTGTAATGTTTGTCACCTTGTTTTCGATAATAAGGACACCAGTCAGGAGCTGTAAACACTTCAGAAGCAAACTGTATTGTGTTTTATTGCCAACTAACAGCTGGATGTCGAAATGCACATCAATTTCATTACGCAATAGTTGGAAAGTTCTCAAAAACGGATAAGTGAAGAGAAATACAAAATATTTGTATCTTCAGAAATGTTTGTCTCAAACTCTCACAACAGCATATGTGACCATGATGTGACCATTCTTCGTCTTCTGTGTACAAAATGATGAGTGTGTTCTGATAAAATGTTTGAATTATCAGCACTGTGGTGCCAAGAACTGCAAAGAACTGCAAGATGACAGTACAAGAGTGAGAGAAGATCTGTTGCCGAGAATTTCTCAACCATTTATGTCCGGTACTCAAGTCCTTTCAGTGGAATTATCAGGTTGGGGCCGATTCAAGGATATTACGACCAGCAATTCAAGGATGTCTAGATATAACAATGATTTTATTATTTAACTGGAATGAAATGTTTGTTTCAAGCTTCCTTTTAGCATGATGTCTGTATGTGTCTCTCTATGCTTCTTTTTGTCCTGTTTAATTTTATCTGACTGCTTTTAAGTACATCTTCATCTTGGAGACGGAACATCTGCATGGAGCCAAGATGAGGTGATTTAATCTGTAAGCTTTCAGAGGAAGTCTGGTGTTTTCCAGGCCTGAATATCAGGATGAAAATCGGACTCTTCTCAGCTCAGCTCAGATGCAAAACTAAGCCCCTGCTCTTCAATCTGTTTTTTTTTCCCTTTAAAAAAACATTTTTGCTCTAGTGTTAGTTATCTCTTCAGTGGCTTTGTGTTTTGTGTGAAGTTAGCATGTTTATGTCTAGGAGGTGTAGTCTTGGACCCACTGAGGTTTTTTCTCTCTCTCTCAATCCTGTTTCAACTATAGGAATATCGATTCCTCTCCTCAGCCACCTTCTGGCTTTTTTCCACACATTTTTAATTATGCACCATCGTTGTTATTACTGGTGCTACTGTCTCTCTGTACTTTCTTCTGTTATCCAGCTTGTTTGGAGGGTCGATGTACACAAAAAATGTAATTGAATGAATTGAATTAAAATGTTAAACATTGAGTGTGGGGTGCGGTGGCGCAGTGGGTTGGACTGCAGTCCTGCTCTCTGGTGGGTCTGGGGTTTGAGTCCCACTTGGGGTGCCTTGTGACGGACTGGCGTCCTGTCCTGGGTGTGTCCCCTCCGGCCTTACGCCCTGTGTTACCGGGTAGGCTCCGGTTCCCTGTGACCCCGTATGGGACAAGTGGTTCTGAAAGTGTGTGTGTGTGTGTGTGTGTTAAACATTGTTACACATTTGGCAAAATTTTCCATGGCCTCTACTTAACGCAGAAATCAATGGATGCAAAGAAAATTAACAATTCCAATTTAACACTGAACCATTGAAGCATGTGCTTAGGGGATGTGGTGACACAGTGAATTTGCCCACTACCTGCTGTGTGGTAGGTCTGGGGTTCAAGGTCTGCTTGGAGTGCCTTAGGGTTGTCTGGAGTCCTGTCCAGGGTGTTTTCCCCTTGCGCCCTGTGTTTCTGAGTTTGGCTCTGGTTCCCTGCAACCCCACCTCGGACAAGCAGTTGTTAATGTTGTTCAGTGTGTGCTCAAGCAGTAAGGAGGCAGCGCTACTTGCTACACCACCTATGAGGGATACTTTTTCATCATTCCATTTCACACGTTTCCTGAGTGATACTTTAAATTTTTAACTGAAAGTTGTTTCTTTAATCCATAATTGACGTAAGAACAAACTCTGGGACCTTTCATTAAAAAAAGATGTCCATGGGAACCTTGATCATTTATATCATCATTCTGATAAAAGAAAAGTCTAGAGTTTGCAACCTCTCCTGCTGTTCCTCATTGCAGTAAGGTTGCTACATAGGCTGTTACACAGGCCTCAATAGAGGGGTATATTGTTATGCGTCAAAATTGCAGAAGGAAGATGTGATACCCTTTCTAACAGATCTCGGTTCTCTGAACTGTTCTTAATTCATAAATATAGTAAATGGACTCTGAATATGTATTTATCTGTTTGCTAAGAAGACGATCATAGGTGAAGATCAATATGACACACAGGTTTTTTTTGCATTGAACCTGCAGATTATTTCTTATAAACACCGTTTCATGAAAATTTTACCTCTTTCTCTTGCTTCACCTTGAGATTTTAATCACAGTTCTGAAATATTGATACTATTAAGCTAACAATACCAAGAATTAATGTTCGTATTCTTATGCAACATACAGTATATCAGCATAAGTGCAACTTGGAAACCTAATGTGCAAATAGCTTACCTATAAGTAACACATGCTGTGCTGGCCTGGCGGCTGAGATCTCATTCTAAATGCTGGAATAGTTTCTTTCGCATTACTCAGATGAAATATGCATTACACATTAAATTAAATTTGGAAATCCCTTTTGAAGAAGCTGTTTACCATTCATTTTAAAGTCTTCACAATGTCATTAACATGAACTCATGCAGTACATTTGACAAATATCTTCTCGCAATGACAGATTGAAATTTTAACCTCCTGCAGCAAAGTTACATCTGGTAGTTATTGCTTCTGGTCAGTGCATTATTGATATAGATTAAATTTTAAATGGAATCAAGCTGAAATCTCATATTATAACGCCCAGTCAGCCTAAATCGTGCAGATGTTTTTCAGAAATAAATCCCCCACCTGAGTTCAATATGCTGTTGTCTCGTAAGTTTAATACTAATCCTGCTGCAACTGCTGGTGAAATATTGGCATTATTCTTTTCACTGTCAGCAAGATTTTCATAGCTATCTATTGCTTCCTAACAAGCAAGGCAGCATAATACCACAAATCACTATTTGCAAGGCTTAGCGTTAAAGATTTAGCTTTGCAATATTTGTAATTTATGAGATGTTGTATCTAGTGTCTCTGATCTTCCTGCATATAGTAATTATTTTCCAGACAGGTTTATCAGAATTACATAGCTAAAAATTCCATCCACAGGTATTTGCTGAAGGCGTTTAATTACCCCTTTCAATGATGTGAAGCCAGAACTCAGGAAGAATTCTATTTCTAGATTTTAGAGCCCCACAGCTTTGTCTATCATAGCTTCACCAAAAGTGGGATGCACATCCCCCAGAGCAGAAGTAACACTAATCTCTTCCTACAAGCCCTGGCAAACTGTTCAGCTTGCTTCACTTTAGCTTACTTCCCAAAAATATATGAAATGTAGTTTATACATACATAAAATACATATTTAGCTCTATAACTGAAACACTTGCTGTGTGTGTTCCTTTACAAGACTTGAAATAACAGACTGTAATCTTCTCCATAGAAACACTGGCCTACATCAAAACTTTTCACCCAAGTTTTCGGTTATGAGTTTTCTTTCAGGGAACTATCAAAGGACCATTAGATAAAAAAAATCTCATTTTATTTGAAATTATTTCTATTTGAAAAGTCCATTTATGACATCACCTGCTTTACTGTCACAGATTCCATTATGATGAGAACCACATTTCCAACAAGCCAAGAAACAAATAGTCTATTAATAATACATTCCCTTTTCATCCCAATTGTTTGAGTAAAATGGATTCATTGTTCCATAGAACATAACTACAACTGAATGCCAACATGTATAACTCCAGGTCTCCAGTTGTAAGGGAACATATGTGCTTTTCTGTTTAGTACTTCAAAGACTCACAGAGCAAACAAAGAACACTGGGCGTTGAGTTCTAAGATTCGATCATGGGTACCTTAAGGCATACTTGAGATATTAACTCTACAATAAACACATTCTGAAAGAGATAAATGCAAACAGTCCAGGGATTACAAATCATCTCTTTGAAGTTCGCTAAATATTGCACCATACTTTACACTGTAAAGATATCAGATGAAGAAATTATCCTTCTATGTATCATGTTTTAAAAGTATTACAGAACAAAATTTCTTTTAAAACCCTGTAACGCAAACCATTAAATGAAGGCATTATTTCTTTTGTTCTCCATCTATTTAATTGTGCGTACATATTTGTGTATAAGATTGTGCATGCACATTTATGCATATGATATGTATATCATATGTATATGATTGTGGACTTGGAACAAATTGTCATCTTCAGTACAAGTCAAGAGACCTGCTGCTTAATCTGCTTTGTAAAAAATGTGCACAAAAACATGCAGGCCTATATAGAATTAGATTCACTAAGATATGAATCTGTTTCATTTTCCCTGATAATGAGAATTTCAAAAGAGAGAAGTAATTTACCTTTGACTTCCAGTCATCCATATCTTTTACCTGGTTGATTGCACCTTCACTTTTTCTCATTTTAGGAAAATTATAATGTTTTACTGAACAGCAAAAAAGAGTCTAATTTAGAAGGAAAGAATTAAATACTTTTTGTAGCCTTACTTCTGTTGCATTTTATTATGTAAGGCTTTTTTTTGCTTCCATTTTTACTCATGTCTCTCAACTCAGATATGTATCTCCACTAAAGTAAACCTGGTATACTAATAATAGAAGAATTTAGTCTGTATTTCACGAAAAGAATTCTTCAAATAGGGGGTGTGGTGGTGCAGTGGGTTGGACCACAGCCCTGCTGTCCGGTGGGTCTGGGGTTCGAGTCCCACTTGGGGTACCTTGTGACAGACTGGCGTCCTGTCCTGGGTGTGTCCCCTCCCCCTCCGGCCTTACGCTCTGTGTTGCCGGGTAGGCTCCGGTTCCCTGTGACCCTCTATGGGACAAGCGGTTCTGAAAATGTGTGTGTGTGTATGTGTATATTCTTCAAATATAGGTAAAATATTGAAAACAGAAGAGCATGGAATGCCCTTTGGTGATGTAATGACATACAGTAGCATTTCTCTGTGCTGTCCAGCCCTTTCTAAAGGTGAACATGGCTCACTGACATGAAAATCCTGAACTCCCAGAGCTCATTTGGAAACAGACTGTATGAATTGAACTGGAATGATGAGTACCTCAAAGACAGAAATAAGGCACAGGCAATGAAATTCAGGTTTAAAAACACATGCTTTGTTCAGAATTTTTTGTCATCGCTACATTTACTCATTTAGCTGATGCTTTTCTCCAAAGCAACTTACAACTATTTACACAGCTGAGTACGTTTACATTTATTCATTTAGCAGACACATTTCTCCAAAGTGTGCATTACATTAGCAGAAAGAGAGACATGTGATTCTTAAGTGCAATTAGTTTGTATGGTAATTTCTACAGGAGCAATTTAGGATAAGAACCTTGCTCAAGGATACTACAGCTGGTGGTGAGGGTCAAACCTGTGACTTTTGAGTCTAAAGGCAGCAGCTCTAGCCACTACACTACCAGCTGTTCAGAGCTTCTGCCTACTCTCCAGCTGTCCACTAATTTCTGAACTTACTATGGTAAGTAGCAATGCCAATATGTCTCTCTTCACTGCTGCATCAGTAAAGAAGGTTTTTTACATAAAAATCTTGACAACAGGTAGACAACATGACTGAAACTGTATTTCATCTTTACCTGTCTCCAGGGTAAAAACTGGCTTCATACAAGTTTGCTTACACAGTTCAAAGATTTGCTTTCGAAGATGCCATTCATTCTGTCATCGTTACTTTTGGTAATTACAGCCTTGCATAATATGATTTTCATGCCCTGCTCCATGTTTGTGGATATCACAAAGTGTCTGATGAGAAATTCACATTTTCAAAGGTACCAAATGTTCTCAACATTAGAAGTAAATGCTTGCATATTAAATTCAGTAAATTTATACATAGTCTGGTTTCTTAGTACCAGTAATCGACTTCTAAGCAATCCCAGCAAAAAACAAATTTGGATAGCTAATTGTATTTAATTTAAGTAATAATACCAAACACACCAGTTAATTGAATGTCAGCCACAGATTTATATAAAAGAGGAGTCTCATTCACAAGCCATGAACAGTACTTGTACAACAGAATCACATTTCAGATGCATATGGTTGTCACTATTCTACTTTCACTAGTAAGTTTCTAAAACTACTCTGTGTAATTTGTGGCTAGAAGGCATATTTCTTCAGCATGATCTAACATGTTTTTATAAAAGTTTAAGGATTCTGAGCCAATACTAATTCCATATTTGTACAGAACAATGTCTAAAATACATGAAACAAGTAAACCATTGACAAAATTAAGTGAAACAAGAATGAAAGTAATTTTATTCCAGTCCTAACCCTCTGTATCCAATCACGTCTGAAACACAGTTCTTACAGAAGTTTTTATTCTGAACGTCTGGGAATAGCATGCATTTCAAAAATTCCTGATGAAATATGAAGCAATGATCCTTCACATACATCTAAAACCATCTCTGGAGATTACAGGCCATTGCTCTCGTAACACAGTTGATTAACTGTCCAGTGGTCAGCAATTTAAAGTCTCCCCTCCCTCTTTCAGACCCCTGGGAACAGTGCTCTGTCACAAGGGGTCACAGCATTACAGTATATTCAGTCCCTGAAATTCACAGATCACAGACATCCTGGAGAGTATTACATGTTGTACACGTACAAGGAGGACTAATTTTAGTATGTGTGTCTCTAAGAAATGCTATTTTTTATTTTAGGCTTTGCTGCAAATAGAATGGAGAGAGATGCATGACCTTATCGAGATGTTAAGCCATCACACAGGATAAAAATCCATAATGGAAAGAAGATGGAGACCTCCAAGATGAAGATGCAAAACCGTACATCTTACATTAGGTCTGATGAATTAAATCATCATAGCAGTGACACGGTACAAACAGAGAATAGCTTGGTATTGTGGATAAGATTAGTTTACTTCTAACACTTTTCTCCAAATCAAATTAGAATGTTTAGTTGCTTGTAATAACTTACCCTTTCATAAATACGGATTGTTTTTACTGGAGCAATTCAGAAAAAGTATATTGCTGAAGGGTACGACGGGAGGATGAAGGATTCAAACCCGGGGCCTTCCAGTGCAAAAGCGGTGGCTCTAAATACTACACTACCTGTTGACTTGATATTACAATGTCTTGGTTATGACAAGACAACGTAGCAATGTATGTCATATAAATACATTTTTTTAATATTTGTCAAGTATGAACACAAGCAATGTATGACTATTATTACAGTTGCAAACTCACAATTCTCTACCAATTTATACAGCTTGGTAACTTTACTACAGCAGTTTAGGGTACATACCTTGGTCAAGGGTACTATAGGTGAAGGTGGGGAGCAACCTGTGACCTTTGGAGCCAAAGGCAGCAACTCTAACCACTATGTAACCCACCTGTTTTATTGAGGTTTATGACCATTGTTACAAAACTAATATCCAAATCAGTACTAACATTGTTCAGAAAGTGAAAAGACCAATAGTGATGAATTTGAAAAAAGAAATGTTAATAGCTTATTGTAAATGCTATTTAATGGTGAGAATATAGAATTACTGTTATACAAACTGTATGCTGGAGACTGGATTTAATTCCAAATGTGTTTGGTTACAGTAAAAACACTATGAAATTGCACTGGAAGCCAAGAGTTATTAATTAGTACTAGTAATCTTTTAAAACTGCTTTGTTGAATCAATCTGTATGATCAATCAGGTGGTGATTTGCTCATTGGGGTGCCAGCCTTGATTGAAGAAGTCCCTGCCAAGAAAGACATGTGTGCCAAGAAAGGCAAAAAACAAGACAGGGGACTGGGGAAATAGATCTATGAATGGCTCCCAGGAGACAAATTAGTATGTCAAACTGCTTTATGTTGGAGTTCAGTAAAAACCCCCAGAGCTATATACTGTTGTCCTTCAGCCTATAACTACAAAGAAATTCCTCAAATAAAACAGCAGAGAAGCACATGCACACACCAGTAAAAAGACATCCACTGAACCTAAAATTAAACACTTCTGCGGTTACCCTTAATTATTTTAAATGTTAGAATTTTGGAATTATGTGAAAGGGTATTTATTACATGAGGTGATACTAATTCAGTCTCGCAAAACATGAAAGCTTAAACAGAAATCGGCTTCACCCCGTGACAGAAAGTCTGGTGTTATGTTTGTCAGTTTCCACAGCAGTTTGAGGTTTGACCCCAGTGTAATTCACCAGTGCACCTGACAGTGTTTGTAGAAGGCTGGTACACCCGTTATGCTATATTAAACAAATAGAGCCTACTGAATACAACATATGATAGCTCATCACGGATAATCGGGTATTATGACAGAGACAAAGCAACAGGGAATGCGTTGCTCTTCCCTTGTGGAGAAGGCAAGGCTGATCAGTGCAGGCGGCCAGGAGATGCAGGCCAAACCCTGCTGCATTATTCTGAAATGCAGGTGCTTCATAAGCTTTATTGTCCATTCAGACTTTGTTTGATCAGCTGTGAGGAATTGCTTTTAAAGGCCAGGGCAGTTACATATTTTAATGAAATGCAGTAGGGTATATAGCTTACATTCCATATCCAGAGTACCACTCCAATAACTACTGAGAAACAGAAATTAACATTCTTGGGTAATTTAAAAAAATTATTTAAAAAGAAACAGAATTTGAAGGATTCAGACTCAAACAGATTTTAAGTAAAAATGTAACTGCATAAGCTAGAATGATTACATTTACATGTATTCATTTAGCTGATGCTTTTCTGCAAAGCAACTTAATGTTAAGGTTATAGTTATTTACCCATTTGTACAGCTGGGTAAGTTCACTCAAACAAAATTAACAAGAATAAGTAAATTTCTTGCTCAAGGGTACTACCACTGAGAGTGGGAATTGAACCTATGACCTTCAGGTCTAGAGGCAGCAGCTCCAACCACTCTTGTTTCCAGCTGTCTAGCATCCTGATTATAGTCAAAATATGTCAAGTGCTCTTATGGACAATTCTACAGTTCCATTATATTTAGAATTAAGTCAGATGACTTTTGTTGTGATAAAAGAAACTTAGTGAATACATAAATGCTGTTATTTTACTTTGAGGTCTCCCCAGATGTTGGATATATAAAGATTACTCTTTAACAGTGTGCCATTAACACAGAAAGGCATCAAATTAATCATTAAAACTATTGCAAAATAGTCATGCCTAGAGTAAATATGAACAGTAATCTGGAGCAAATTATCTACACAGTAATGCATTCATTCATTTTTTATCGATAACCCGCCTGTGCTAATATTGCACCCTGAATACTGTAGAGGAACTGACTGGTACAAGGGCCTTCTCAGTTTAGCTAGTTTTAAATTTAATTTAGTTTACAGTCAGCAGGAAAGAACTACACACACACACACACACACATTTTCAGAGCCGCTTGTCCCATACGGGGTCACGGGGGAACCGGAGCCCACCCGGCAACACAGGGCGTAAGGCCAGAGGGGGAGGGGACACACCCAGGACGGGACGCCAGTCCGTCGCAAGGCACCCCAAGCGGGACTCGAACCCCAGACCCACCGGACAGCAGGACTGTGGTCCAACCCACTGCGCCACCGCACCCCCAGGGAAAGAACTATTTACTTTTTAATTAAAAAAAAAAAAAACATATAATCCTTCATATTAAATAATATTATTGCAAGTCATTGCATAAAATACTACCCTCGTGACACCAGCAAACATATTAATTTAACTTTGTTACCACTTCTGCATGTGAAGGTTCCCGAGTGTTAATGTCCTCTAATTAATTTAATGATTCTGATAGTTGTAAAAAAATTCTAGACACGTTTTTGCTGTGTGCTTATTGTACAGTAGAGTACAGTAAAATTGCGGGACAGTATCAGGGTAGGTACCGCCGTGGAGCCTCGTACACATCGGGCAGCGCGAGCCGGTCCCGCGCTCAGCCGGAGGTTGGTTGGAGTCTGACGTGAAATTTGTCTCCCCGTCGCTGCTTATTTTGTGGTAAATTTAGCAGAAAATGTTCTTGAACACGACACTTATTATATACCATCATTTATTAGGACACGTCTCTAGGCGAGTTCAATATTTTAAAAACTGTTTTTTTTTTTTTCAGTCGTACTGAAACTGACACGTTTTTCACGATTTGCCTGAAGGCGAAAAGCCGCGCTAGGAGGAGTTCAGCGTTGTTGAAACAAAGTAAAGTTGTCTGAAAAAGAATATTTAATATATGAATGCCGTATTTCCCGACGCCGCAGGCGGTCGCGCCAGTTTGGAGGTGAACGGAGATATTTCGGGAACAAAATGACATCTCGTGTAAGCGCTAGAGCTGTGGTGGCCGTGTGCGATCTGCAGCCCAACAGCGCTAATGTGGTGAGTTGGCGGGACACGGCTGTCAGGGCCCAGGATTATTATTATTATTATTATTATTATTATTATTATTATTATTATTATTATTGTTTGTTGCTGTGTTGTTTCGTTAGTCAATGCCGTTGTTCAAGGTGACTTCCAATGGGTTTGTACAAAATTGTTCAAAAGGTAACAAAATGAAAATGATGAGGAGGAAATAATTGTGTTGCAACGACACAAAACCAGCAAAAATCAACGCAGGAAAAAGACATTAAAGTCATTAAAGAAAAGAGTGATTTAAAGAGAGCATGAATAGCACGTTTAAGCTGATATTACGGAGAAGTGGGGTTTCAGAACACACTACAGTGAGATATACTGTGGGAAAGATCATGGAGGACAGAAGACTTAAAGACAGTTTTGAAAAAAAACAAATTAGTCTTCAAAATAGCACAGAAAGCCAGAGGATGGCTGGTGCCGGGTAGAAGCCATAGTTTCTATCATCAGGAGTTAGATTTTGAGGTTACGGTTCTGAGAGGCTGATTTACAGTGGAATAGATAAGTGAAGTTGTCTTTGTGTTGTCTTTGGATACTTCCATTGGAGTAAATTTAATGTTGCCTAAATGATAATGCAACACTGGCATTTGAACTTGCTCAGGTGGTGTGTTTCACACTCATTTAGACAACTTTGGTTTTACTATATACTGTGTCATTTGGTGCAAGGAGTCGTGCTCTGAAATGCTTTCACGGGAGACTTTCTGAGTAAATGGGGGTTAAAGGATCGATTCTGGACAATAGACAACTTTTAGATAAATCACAAAATTGTTGTGTGCACGAGACTACTAGGGTATCAAGGATTAATCACTCATAAAAATGAGCTCTGTCAAGGAGGCTGACTTTGTGAAATGATCAGATAATAGTTATGAAGGATGAAACGGCAGCGGGGCAGTCAATATCCTGAGTGTCTGATTGCTCCTGCGGCTCCTTCTTGTCATCATGAAAAATTGTCCAATCCATTATTCTCTGTAGGCCTACATTCGTAAACACAGCACGTGTCGACCATTTAGAAATTCATCATACTATTTGGTTTTCAGTTTTGTGAAGGTAATTTGTAATACAAAATGGCTCCATTCTCTGTTTGCATTCCAAGAACTAATATAAAGAAATTTGTTACGTCAAATGGGCACATGTATTATTTCTAATCTTCGTGTGATTGCTCCTAAATTGAATTATAACTTTATGTTATCTGTTTTTAGGCTGTGGTAGGTGTGGTTATTGGGAAAACAGATATGAAGAGCTTTCCTGACAGAAAAAGTTGAGAATTCCTTCATCATTAAGTTATTATTTTTTGACATATTGAACTCTTCTGTATGTGCTTACTGTCTATTAGATCCCAGTTTGCTGAATTAACTACTGCCCTCTTCTGACTCCTTCTCAGACACTTCTAAAATGTGGCTGCTCAGTTATGTTTTCTGTTACCTTCTTTAGTCTTTCTGTGTTTGTTTCAAATTCAAGATATTGGTTCTGAGAGATACACTTTCAGCTTCACTGTTAAGGACTCACCAGACTATTTCATCAATGCTTCCTTCTGGGGAACCGGAGATTATATCCATACGATGTCCAGTCTCTTCAGAATAGGCGATTGTGGTGAGACAAGGATTTCAAACTTTACTAATTATTGCTTGGAGGAGGAAGGATGTTGGTATAAAAGTTAATAAAAATAAACTGTGAATTTTATTACTCTCGTGTGAAATGTATACAGTATTTTTCTATTGTTCTGTGTTTTTAGAGCTATAATTTTAGTGAGTTTGCAGTCCTTCTCTGTAAAAACATATATTTAATAAAAATATTTTTGTGGTCAAGTTATGATAGAAAATCCCTTAATCGTCACCAAGGATCCAGAAAAAGAAAGATTCTGCCCTGCAACTTCAAGGTAAAATAGAGTACATCAGAAAATATAAACAAAGGACTTTAAAGAATTAGAATACTTTATTACAGAGTTCTGACTAATGGAAACATAGTGCATTATAGGTTTTGGCATTTAAGTATTTCATTGTCTTTAAAACTATCCACCTGGTCTTAACTTCAGCCTTTACAGATTGTTGCTGACTGAAAATCACTCCGCTGTCAAGGTATTTCCTGATAGAGAGGCTGATCCTAGGCTCATTTCTATATTCCACTTGCCTGTGAAAGACAACAGGGATTTCTTCTCACTGGGAGACATTGTGGCAAATGGACAGAGCTTGGATGGAAATGTCCTTAATATTCTTGCTGTTCTTCAGTCGGTAAGAGCATCATGCTCTAAGTGTAACCTCTCCTGTGTAGGAATTTTATATATATATATATATATATATATATACCATATAAAGCATTTTTTTAACCGTAGGTTGGAGAAACAAAATATTTCACAACTTCCGATGGACGCAAAGGACAAAGATGTGAAGTGAAGCTCTTTGATGAAACTGTCATGTCATTTTGTTTGATCTGGTAAGTCTAAACCTTGTATTTCCTGTATAAGACTATTCAAATTTTACAGCATTCTTACGAAAACTTTATTTTTACTTTAGCTGGGACATGGAAACCGTTAAATTTGTTCAGTCATGGATACCACGAGAGACAGGTCAGTTAGTAATCATCATTTTTAAAATAAAAAAAATTAAAAGTTACCTTTCTAAATCCTATCACTTCTCTTCTAGTGCTCTTCATCGCAGACACACGTGTTACATTTGATAGCTTCCGCAAGAGTATGGTTGCAACTGTTACCTCAAAAACTATTATTACAGTCAACCCTGGTAAGAACATTTGAAGGAAAGTTTAAAATGATTAGTGATACCTGTATGTGCAATGCTAGTAAAGGTGCACTATAAAATTTAGAAACTAAACCATTTGTTATTCAGTGCCTATACTGCTGTGCATGGTGTTCCATGCAGAATAAAAAGTCTTAATACCTGAAAATCACTAAATACAATAATGGCAAGACATCCCAAGTGGTTCACTTAGCAGTTTTCCAGAGTACACACGGCACTCTGTAGATGTTTCAACTTAAGCGGTTTCATTTCCCAGCTGTGGTGGGCAGTCTGGGTGGGACTAACTGGTCAAAGTATCTCAGCTGGCTGCTACAGAGTGGCTACAGTTCTCAGGTGGAGTTGTTATAGGCAACTACACTATGAAGCAATCTGTTTCCTCCTGGTGGGCAGAGATCCATTTCATGTGGGCGAGTCATCAACAGGGTAAATGAGAGAAAATCAAAGAGAAAACAAAACAATTGTAATGGTTTCTGTTGTACAGTGAATTGTTTTAGAAGTGTGCAGATGTCACTTTATTGTCAGACATTCTTCTAGTGTACATATGAAGCAAAAGATTACTAAAATAAAGTTCCCTAATTAGCTATTTTTAATTAAATTATGTCACACTTCTCTTCAATACTTAAGACTCAAAAGAGGCAGAGCTATTGTTCCGTTATGCCAAAGAATTTTCAGAAACTGGAGCACTGGATGATCAAGAGCAGTTTGGAGATCATGTGTCCTGTAAGTTAACATATGGAATTAATGGTTCAGTATATAGTATCTTTATGCAGTACTGCTGTGGTACATAGCTTCATTATGGCTTAACTTTTTCAGTGGATTCCATTAGTGATGTATTTACTGTGACTCAACTGAAGCTCAGCATCCAGGGAAATGACAAGCAAGACTGCATCTATGGAGTGACATATGCCTTCATCACTATATTGAATCTTGATGCCTCTGTTTCAAAAGTGATACGAAGCAGATGGTAAATATGTCTGTAAATATATAAGTAGAGGAATGCATACATTATTGTAGTATTTCCTTGGCTGCTACATTATTGAAAAAGCAGATGTTACTCCTTTAGATTCTGTAAATCCTTCTGTTTCATCTGACGTTCCAGACTGGTCGCAAATCAGATATGCCTATATAATATCTCAAATATATTGTGTTGTTTAGAGCTCACACAATTTTGTATTTTTCTTCCGGTGAGTTATGACAATGTTTTAACACTTTACCTGCACTCTTACGAGCTTTTATGTCCATTTTGCCACTATTTATTATACCAATATCACACACAACTGATACAAATGATAGCCAATGCTGATTGCATTGTATCAGTATTATTTTGATGTAATAAAATTGGTTTGTTTGCAGTGTTTTTTGTGAAACAAATTGTGAGTGTAACATATCTCAGCTTTCACTAATAGATATATTGTATTAATCATTTTTAAATGTACATAATGTTGAAATCTTCAAGTGTAATTCCCAGTATTATAACTATTTCAGCTGACATTAAATCTTTATTTCAGTGCAAAATGCTGGTTTCAGGTAACTGATGAAATGCAAAGGTGCAGTAATCCAGCATGTCCTGGGAATCCAAATCTGGAGATTACCACAGGATTTGATTTATTGGTGGACATCACTGACCACACAGGCACGTTGAAGTCCTGCTCTTTGTCAGGCACAGCTGCTGAAAAGACTCTTGGCTGCACAGTGAGTAAAAGAAAATCCAGCAGTTTTGGGTTTGTTTTCTGTCTCAGTAGCAGCCATGGCCTTGTCAAAACACATGATTTTTATGCTTACCCATATTATTCTGTGTGTTCAGTGTTAGAAAATCTTGCCAGAAAGGTCTTGACTGCTGTCTGTAATTCACCTTTATGAATGCAACTTGAAAACATACAATACCTGGCAGTTTTTAATTTTTAGTATGTGGTTTACTGCCACTAAGAATTAGATGTTTTAGTCGGTCTTAACATTCCACTAAACATTATGCAGAAATTGCTTTGTGATGATACACCATTAAATAATTTATTCAGTATTTAATTTTGCATAATTACAAATATTGACTGTTAAATGTATGGCTATATATTCCATATATGTGTGCATACTGTATCATTATGTTGTTAATTCGAGCAGTAGTACTTTACGCACCTTTGTGATTCATTTAGGGGAAATGTATTTCTTACATGGCAGGCTGAAGAGTTTCTACAGTTAACAGAGCCAGAGAAAACAGCTTTGAAATGGAAATTCCTTTTAGAAAGATGCAAAATCTGCCTAAAGGTTTGACATTTTATGTGTTTTACTGTTGAAGATAAGAAGGTAAACTGAGGTCACCACATTGAAAATGTTTTCCTTACTTCTTGTCAGTTAAATTGTATGTTTGCCATTAGTTTTATTTTTATACATTTCATAAATATCACACACACACATTTTCAGAACCGCTTGTCCCATATGGGGTCACGGGAGCCAACCCGGTAACACAGGGCGTAAGGCCGGAGGGGGAGGGGACACACCCAGGACGGGAGGCAAGTCCGTCGCAAGGCACCCCAAGCGGGACTCGAACCCCAGACCCACTGCAGAGCAGGACTGTGGTCCAACCCACTGCGCCACTGCACCCCCTCATAAATATCATATTATTCAAATTTTCCAATATGTGAACATCATAGATGCATCATGTTTGGAGAGTGCTGGAAGGTTTGCTGTTTATGACACTGAATTATTTCATTGATTGTAGGTCATGTCATCTCCAAAAAGCAGAAATGGCATTAGAGGAAATATCCTGTCCTGTACATTAGCTGAACCCTTGGAAGTAAGACAAGCCTTATCAAGTGTTGCCTTGTGAATAAGAAACAAGATTCACAACAGACAAGAGTCACCGTTAACTTCTGTTTTACATTTATTGAACTCACTGAATTCCTACTTTAACATGTTGAGCTTTATTGTCAGTTGAAAAAATGTTACACAACAGTTTAAAAAGGGGACTAATTCTGTAAAACTCCAAAAAATAATTACTGCTTTGAGAAGTACGGTTTACAAACAAAATATGACACATTTAAAATTCTGTTGACAGGCTCATTGTTTACAGTGAAAGTTCCTTAATGATCTTGAATAAATCTGTGACTTTAATTTTACCTATTGCATCATCATTAAAAACCTCTGTGTTGAAAGGACTATCCTCCTAAAACCGTACATTTAACTGATTACCACAAAGTTTTGGGATCGATCCTTGTTGACAGATTTTCTGTTTTTGGCACTCAGTCTACAAAGTGAGTCTATGAAGCAAATTCAATGTGGCAGCAATAATGAGAGAATTAAAAACAAAGGGCACACTGAATTCCCTGAATAAGCCCCTTGGTCAAGCAAATTCCTCATGACAGTCATAATCAAATATTGAAACTGAAAAAACTATAAAATAGGATATAATGATTAGTACATAGAAACACAAAATTTATTTTGTGTTCTATGGCTTTTTACTAAACATGTGGTGAAATGAATTCACTGTGATACTCAGACTTAAAAACAAAAACCAGATCCAGATTAGCACATACCAAGATGAGTTCAGACTAAAGCCTTCTGGCGTGCTGTACTTTACTTCATGTTTTATGGTGCCTTTTGTGGTTGAGTGCGGTTCCTCTGTGCCAAGAAAGCTGTCCAGTACCAGCCTCAGACTGTCACTCTTCTCCAATCCCCAATGGGAGACCCACTCAGTATTGCTTTCCTCCACAGTTTACACAGCTACAATGTTTCCTTTGGCAACATTCTGACAATTCTTTGGTTTCATCTTTTTCCCTAAATGATAAAATTTTTTCCTCACTAACTAGCTCAGTATAAAGCAGCCCTTTTGGCATCTTGTCATGGGAATCAGCCTGGCAAACATAGGAAATCAAATGAGCTCTGTGCTGCTTTGCTGCTGTCAAGACATGTTTTAGCTGCCAGATATGATTAAACTTCCTACTTTTATCCTATGGAAAAAGTTTAAGACAAATGTTTTGAGGCACATAAAGGGGAGTTGTACAGTTTACAAAGTTCAGATTTTGCCAAAATACATATATCCAGAAACCAAAAAAAAAGAAAAAACTTGAAATTTCAAAATTTTGTTCTCAGTTCTGTCCAAACGCCATTAATAGGAGCATTTTCTAAAATCTAATCCTGGATTTTCTGCCTTGTTTAATCCTAAATAGTTGCTCTCTATTTTTCTACTTTGATGGTGACGTTCTCCACCTCATTTGATGATACCTTAACATCTACCCAAAGGTTAACAGAACAGATTTATTGTTGCATAAACACTGAGGCAAAGGCCAAATTGATAGATACATCACTATTTATGACTTTGCAAGAGACCAGCAGTGACATCCATATTGGTGCAAAGACTTTACTGGAGGTTGTATTCAGCTGTAACATTTATTACAACATGCCACCAAGAAACAGATGTTACTGTGACTATAGGACAACAATAATATTAGGTGTAATAAGAGTGATTGATATAATTGGGCTATTATAAAATTCTGCATCCACCAAATCATTGTTTAAAAAAAGAAAAAAAAAAATGTCAGTTATTCCTTCAGTTTCACTATAATATATCAGGAAACTTCGCCTGGAAACAAAGTAGGAAAGTATGAGAATCATTTCCGAGATGTGTACACTTTAGGATGTTTATTTGCACTGATTATTGTCTTTGTATGACATATGTATATTTTTGAGAATAAAAAAAAAAAAAGGTATGACGACAGATTAGCATTTATCCACCAAGATCAACCAGAAACCTGCAACCAATGCAGGCAATGAACGTGTTCAATGTATTTTTAAGAAAATATAGTTCTAGCTTTTCATAAAAATAAAGCCAGTGTAAATATACTCCTTTGTGGTGACAAGAATCTGTTCTCTTTTACAGCAGGCAGCCAATTCTCTAGCATTTTTCCAAAGAGATTTTTAAAAAAAGAAAACACTCCACAACAAACAAATGCTCTGCCAATTTATGTTGGAACCAAATTGTGGAACTACACGTGTGAGGGAGCAGAATTCCTCACAGGCAACATAAAAAGAGACCTACACAGTAAAAATTAGTCCAAGTTATTTATAAAAAAAAAAAAAAAAAAAGAGGATCTGCATGTTATACAATCATAGGGTTCACTTAGATTGTCACCAAAACTTCTGAATGTTGGCTTTTTGCTTAATAACTGCATACAATTTGTTATGTCACAATGTTTTGTTTAGCTACAGTTATGACACAGTAAGGACTAGATGATCAGATAAGGCAAAAAACATAAAACCACAGAACCTTAAGGAGATATTTTTGACCAGAGTGCAAAGGTGAAATATACAGGTGGTGGGGGGGGGACTATGGAAACGCAACATGAAATGCAGTGACTTGGAAGCACCCGAATGACAATAATAAAGGGAGCTACACCAGTCAGTGATTTTGAGTGGAAAACCAATAACCAATATGCCTCAGCTATAAAAGTGCTCTGACAATCAGCATTTTGAAACCTCCATTTCTAAAGCAACAAGACAGTTTGAAAAAAATCCAAATAGTGAACATTGTACATCCTGAATTTAGGATCTTATTATTCCCCCCCCATCTAACTCCAACAGTATAATAAAGTTGTAATTGTAAATTTAAAAAGGTTGCATGCCTTGGAACAATACAAGCATTATCAATTTTAGTGCAGAACATTTTTTATCAAGGCCAACTTTTTATACAAAATATTTTTAACAAGACCGTCAGACATTACATAAACAATGATTTACTGTGTGTAACATAAGACATATCCATTAGAGTAATTAGGCTTAAATAGAACTTTATAAATATAACTGAATATAGTACAAATAATTGAATACAACCACACAACCTCAATACATCATGGACTAATAGACATACCCCATATTGTTAAATCAGTGATTCACTACACATATTACTTTTCTTTAATTACTAACAAAGCTTTTAATTTTTCTGAACTTCAGTGGTATCGTATTCATTACCATCACATAACTGCCATAAATGTTTGTGCGAGCCAACTGACAGGAACAGATTACTCAGACACCAGTGAACTGTAAGGCCATGAAGAGGTACAGCTAAATTGTGCGACATCAGCATTTGAGGGCAGTGCACCGCACTGCACTTCACCACACATTACCACTTGATGGTGAGGCCACTATCGGCCTTCTCCACGGCATGGTACCGGGTGTGCAGCAGCTCCCGAGCTCGATCCTCCCCCACGCTGCGTAGCCATGTGTCGTACAGCCCTGTCACGTGCTCATCATCCTCTGGCTCCAGGGGGCGCTCTGCTCTGTAAAGCTCTTCCACTTTCTGAAGCAGATCCTTGTTGGACTGGTCAGGCAAGGGCCGTATCTGTCCGCCCCCATTCAAACACCCTGCAGACAAACACAAATGCTAAACAGCAGTACAAATGCTGCTTTTACATTCGCAGTTTATTTAGATGAATGTGAAGCAAATGACCAGCAAGGTTTGGTCACTAAGGGTCAAACGGTTTATTGTGGGTCGAGCTCCTTCATTACTGTAGTCGACATTCACTATTTTTTCTAAAATCTTTTATACAGAAAAGGTTTTCTTCCCCAAATGCTTCTGGCAGTTGTAAATTATGAAATGATGTCTTTGATCATATTCCTTAAGCATGCAGATTTTCATCTGTCCTCCAATACAAGTGCCCATTACAGAAGTAATTTCACAACACATTGGACCAGATGATGCAGAAAACACAGTCAGTTTTGCAAAGAAACCCTTCAGGTGTGATCACCCGAAGTTCCCTGCTTCGTAGTCACTGGGCCTCCGACCATATTCAAGCCGTTGATAGTGTGAAAATGTCATACCTGAAGGGCAGGCCATCACCTCCACAAAGTGGTAAGGTGACTTTCCTCTCTTCAGCTTTTGGACCAGGTTCTGGATGTTGCGGAAGCCGTAAGTAGCAGCAAAGCGTAGTAGAACGGCCCCATCCTTCTCGAGAGTTACTTCCTGGAAGTCCTTATTCCTGTGGGAGACAAGGTTACCCAAAGACATGAAGCGTCTCCCTTTCCAGCAAGAATTCGGTCAGCAGGCGAAGAGAGAGGCTTCCAGAGACCCCGACATGACTTACTTGAGAGTCTTATATGAGATGTCCTTTGCGTCAATTCCAAAGAGCTGTTTGGCAGCATAGGTATAGATGTGGTGTAGGTAGCCTCCGGAACCACTCCCCTCGTGCCTCATGAGCTCATTCCCGCACACACTGCTAAACCTACGGTCACACAGACAACTCCATGCAGCATCCGGTGATCCACTTCCACACCGTATTCCTTTCCACATACCGCAGACTGTACATACTGCTGTGACACAGTCTACAAAGCTTGCTTGTGATTCAAGCACTGAAGAAAATAATCTTTGACAGTTTATAGTTCTATAACAGTGGAAAAAAAAACTGAGTTGTAAAAAATAAATCACCGAAGAGAAGCTCACAATGTGTCTAAAGGTGCAGGATCCACATCTCTCAGAGACAAACCCTCTTGGTCAAGCATCTTCAAAACCTCCCCTGTGTGTCACAGAAACTGAAATTAGTAATACTTAATCACTCTACAATTTAGACATGGGTAGCCCTTTTAGATGGGCACAAATAGTTTATTTGGACGCAAGTATTTTCTGACTAATTATTCTGATTGTTGTAAACCAGGGGTTCCCAGTGATGGTGGCAGCGATACCCTGTACATGCTGATTGTGTTCTTTCTAGTTCGCTCACACCTGATGTAATAACACAGTCCACCTCTCGTGTGTCTGACTGCGTGATGTAGAAATCAGGCCTGGAGGCCTCCAGCTTCTTGTCGTAGCACGGCATCACGGCAACATGGTAGATCTGCTGTGGAGTCAGGCCCTGAGGAAACAAGAGCGAGCAGCGCAGAGGATTTGACTGTGAACATCTAAACTGTGTGGCGTTAAGGTCACTCCACTGAAGTGTGACTCCTGTTCAATGAGGGAGTTCACTACAGCACACCCACGTGACTCTGTATGAACACTATCAACAGGCATTTCTCCGGAGGCAGCCTGCAACAGAATTACGGGGCAAAGAAAAACGCGGTACAGCTTCTATAGACCAGCATACAAGCTTTCGCAGTGTGGTCTCGAGCACCTGGGGTGCGGGTTTGATCTCGACTCAGTATGTGTGCATGTTCTCCCGTCATTGTGTGTGTTTCCTCTCATAGTTCAAAGATGTGGAAATAGGCAAGGGTAAGCCACATCCATACCACCCGTTGCCAGGAGAGTCACACAGGTGGTCAAGAGGAGCCTACTTTAATTTAGCCGTACTTACCTAACCCTACTGAACAAACTTTCAAGACAAAATTACAAACAAAAAAACACCTTTAGAATTCTTCTGTTACAACTAGAAACCAGTTGAAATATTGATACTTAACATTCTGAATTCTATAGATTTCATTTCTCCTTCTACGACTCCACTGAAAATGAACACTGATCAATAACGTATGTTAATAAGCAGAAAGACTCATTCAGATCCAATGTTCATTGAGTTGTATAATTACATTCCAATAAAGCTTTTGAAAGTTTCAGAATATGAACAGCTGCAATCACAGTGTAATCAGGCATGTGGGAAATAACTGTATTGGGTAAAACCTTATCAAACATACATTACATGATACGTAAGAATTGCCCTTTCCAGTTTGTTCACACCTAAAGATATCGTATGAAGTACATCATTATTTATTAACTCATTATACAGGTGATACCTTTGTTCAAGATGACTGACTGACTTACTTACTAAACAATGTACAATATTTTACCCTTTTATCCATATAGCTGGATCCTTTTTGCTGGAGTAATTCAGTGAAAACACATTGTTCTAAGGTACTGTGGGAGTACAATTTAAATTTATGTCCTTTGCTTGGAAGAGGATGGTTTTAACCCCTACCCACCCACTGCTCCTCAAAATCTTGTTACCGAACCACTTGAGTTTTTTCCGTTCGTGGTTATGGAGAGTACCTGCTGTTCCGCAAAGTAGGTCTTCACTAGAGAACCCATGACCTGCTGGGGGGACCGAGTGGTGCTGATGTAAGGAAGGACGAAGTCACCATGAGTCTTCTCTGCATAGCAGATCCAGCCTATTTCCAACAGACAAGAAAAAACCCTTTAGCTTAAGCTTACTAGCAGAAGGAAGGGTTCTTTCCATTTGCGTTGCAGATTTTGTAGTAGCCACAGCTTTACAGGTAGAAATATTAAAAAAAAAAAAAAAAAAAAAAAAAACACAAAAAAGAAATACCTGGACAGGCTGAGGCCAGCATTGGTAGAGATTTCTTGTCCTGCTCACTCCGTCGAAAGCGCTCCACAAACTCCCGCTGGCTCTCTAAAAGGCTGAATGTTCGGCTGAATCCAGTGTCAAACACATGATGCACACCTGAAACATGGCCAATATAGTCACTCCCACTGTCAGCCAACCTGTATATTCCCCACATACTGTAGCTCTGACGGCAATTGCCATCACCCTGTATCCTCCAACGCAGATCACTTACCCAAGTTCTTAAAGAAAGCCGTGAGCCTCCTGCCCGCATCAGTACTGCTCAGGTTAAACCGTGCAGCCAGAGAGGCCCTGGACTGTGGGGACACTGACACCACCACAACCTGTTTGCTGTTGTTTTCCTGAACCAAAAGGAACATGTTCATTTTAACGAACAGCTCGTAGCTCACAAGCCAAATCCATGACACATATTCTCCCATCCATTGTCAAAAGTATCACTTCGATCCTCTACCAGCATCTCTGGACTCTTGTGCATGACAAGTGAAGCAAACACAAGAGATACATGTTTACTATTCAAGATTTACCCGCTCAGTCCCATTTCTACTGAATTCACCGCAAAAACACAGCTATTGTGAGCTGAACCCGTAACCCCTAAGACTATAGACAGCATTATGTCATATTGTCACTGTGTGTGAGCGCTGCTATTGTGACTGCAGTAAGATGAGACAAGAATAATACATAATTTGTCACTTGAGTGTGGCGAGTTGTCGCCAGTTACCTTGTTCTGGCGGAGAACCCTGTACAACTCATCTTGACTCTGCTGGGTGATCAGCACACTCTCAGCTGAAGTGATACAGCCGCTGCAGGCTAGACAGTCGTTCAGTGTGATCTTGGCTTTCTCCAGCTTCTGCAGCTTGCCGTCCTGTCATTATGCAGACTTTGATGCTTGATGTATACTTTGCACTTGATCCTAAAATATACTTCCAAGATATTCTCCACAGTTCTGAAGTCCATTTGTTCTCACAAAGCAATTTCATAAGATAGTGTTTTCTCTTCCTCTGGTCCAGAAGCACAGCCTTTCTGTACAACTGATACAGAACTATTAATTCAATCATTCATTTATTACCATAAATTCACCTTCTATTTTCTAAAACTGCTTAAGGTCTAATGAGCACTAAATCATTATGGACTATCTGAAATTGGCACATATGCATATTTTAAAGAAAATGCCTGCTTCTTTTTCCATGAGAGGTGATAAATACATTGCTGAAACTAAAACCTGTGTCAAACACTGTGCCACCAGAAAGAGGGTAGAAACACACTGTCAGAAGATTCCAAAAGGAACTTTGGAAATCATGCAATGAGAGTAGCAGGGCCTGTAAGTTTTCGACACGTCCCAGAACTCAAATTAATTATGATTACTTCTTAATTAGACAAGAACTTCCATTTAACTTATCTTTCCATGTAAACATTGACTGCTGGTTTCAAAAGTGGGCCATTTAGTAAATTAGGGACAGATGCAAAAGCCAGAATATGTTCCATCCAAAAAATGCATTTAATCTGTGCAGTGCTGGGTCACCATATGTGCCAAAGTCCCTGGGGGCTTTAGCAGCCCAAGTTATGCATATAAATTAAACAGCAGCAGCAAGACAGATAAATAACTTTTGATCCTGACTGGCTTCATAAGAATTTATTAGAGAGATGAATGCAGAACAAATATTTCCTTTGTACCTGCTTAACCTGAAAGTAACTTCCATCATCTTCTATCTGGATTTTGGCCACAGACTTGCCTTGTTTCTTCTCCACCTTCACCGGTTTCACACATTCCTGGTGGAAGAGGGCAGACAGATAAGTGGGGAGACTCCGCATCATCTCCAGTGGAACAGCGTTCAGCTTTTAGTGACCGAACAAAGTGCATTCCAGCAACCCTCTGTGTACACCAATCTGGTGGATTTCTCTCCGGCTCCTCGTCGCTTTGTCTGCAATGTAATTTTGAGTAATAAAAGAATCAAAATACTAGGACAGAAGGTGGGGTCCTGCTTGTAGGCATCACGAGCTGGCTGAAAGTTGCTTGTTCGAAACCCCACTCCTCCTGCTGTAGTACCATGATCAAGGTACTGGCAGCTGGTAGCGTAGTGGTTACAGCTGCTGGTTGAGTTGGACCCAAACAACGGTCGCAGGTTCGAATCCCACCTAGTTAGTAGTACCTTGTCTTGACAAGCCACTTACTGAATGAATTGCGGAAAAGTACCCAGCTGTGTAAATGAGCAACAATTGTAAGCACTCTAACAGTGGAAGTTGCTTCTTTGGTCAGATCAGCTAAATGGATAAAACAGTCTCAGTCAGAGTTACTCTCTGTACCCATGATGATCCTCACCACCAGTGGAAAATTCAAGAAGTCGACACTTTATCATGGTTTAATCTGATAGGGTCGTAAAAAATAAATTTTGCACTACCTTGTGTGTACATCTACAATGTTCAGTTTTAAATATCGTACCTGGGAAGGGGTGATAAAATCGTCCAAATCGGTTAACTGAAGAACACCACTGAAGTGCGAAGCCATCGCTCAGCTGACTACCGTAAAGCACTTTGAAGGGGAAGAAACGCGACACTGTCGCAAAGTTGTACGTCGCTCAATTGTGGACGGGCTGCTGTGAACGCAGAACAACAGTTGTTTTACTTTAGAAGTAAATGTAATTATGTGACAGTTTCAGCGAAGAAATAACGCAAGCATGTTGCAAATTTTTATACAAGAATTCGCTCCCCCTGTGCTTCCTGTCGCCATCATCCTTGGCTTTTATAATTCCGCAGTTTTTATCGTTTTACTTTGGTTGCTCCTTTTGATAACTCTAATAACAAATACTTACTCTTCAAATCTATAGTGAAGAGCATATTTATATAGCATATAGATTAATATAATGCTTTTCCTTGGTCAAAGGTTTTGTGCCCAAGTGGGTAACGGGAAGTCGTCTTTCCGATTAACTATAATATAAAAATACCAAGAGATTAATGAACCAAACAAACGTATACTTGAACAAATACATTTAAGAGCATAACGTTTCACGTTTATTAAAAATACTAGTATAAATAAGTATAAAATATATAAAATTTAGACACTCGGGGAAATATTACTTGGTGGAACTACTTATTTACACCAGCGGTTTGCAGTGCGGAATTATTATTAGTGAACACCCACAGAAACACTGAGGTAAGACGTGGTAAACGCTGTTGCATGAACTGAAGTGTCATTTAAAGACAGTATATGTGAATTTCGAGCTAACCGATGTTTGTCATATTCGGGGGACGTGCCGTGGTTGACTTCGGCGGATGTTTTCACTGTAGGACTGAAGGTAAGAGAGACCACACTGACTTGCCAGGCGCCTCTCTTCGACTTCCCGCGACGCCGACGGTGTTTGATATCAGTTGCGGTGTCATTGACCTGTTTCCGAAATGCCTGCTGGGGGCAGCGATGATGTCCCCCGCGGTGACACACGCCGACTCACAACTCAGACTGGAACCGCGCGCTCTCTCTCCTCTGCACTCACGGTTTCGAACCCGTTTCCCTGTGTACAGTTATACAGTATAGGCGCGTGAGGACCGAGCTGAGGAGGAGAGGATGAACGTCACGCAGGGCACCGTGGGCAGCGACCCTGTGATACTGGCCACGGCGGGCTACGACCACACGGTGCGCTTCTGGCAGGCGCACAGCGGCATCTGCACGCGCACCGTGCAGCACCAGGACTCGGTATCCGCTGTCCGCGAGGGCGCGCGCGCGTGCGCGCGTTTCCAGGTGTTGCCACACGTGACGTGTGAACGAACACATGAGTGGTTCGAGGTGCTGCCTTACCGTAGTCGTAGAAGATCCCAGGTCCCCCTCCGGTTGCAGTGTCCACGAGTGAGGGGCTTACTCTCAATTATTCCAGTAAAAAGTAGCCATTTGTTAATAAATAAATAAATAAATAAATAAAAAGAAAAGGTATCTCATTTTAAGAGGCAACAGGTGGCATAGTGGTAAGAGCTGCCACCTCTGAACTCAGACATAACAGGTTTGAATCCCTATTTTGCTGTGGTAGTGTTGAGCAAGGTACCTACCCTGAATTGCTCATTAAAAACAGCCGCACAAATGGATAAATCACTGTAAGCAGCTTACACTGGGACAGCTGCTAGGGTAGTGGTTAGAGCTACTGCCTTTGGACCCAAAGGTTGCAGCTTTGATTCCTGCCTCTTGCTGTATTACTGTTGAGCAAGGTACTTACCCTAAATGGTGCCAGTAAAAATTACCCAGTTGTATAAATGGGGAAATCACTGTAAGCAGCTTAATGTTGTTGTTAATGAAACACTTCAGCTTAATGTAAAATGTGCTGCTTTCACCCTGTGGGATGAAAGGTTATTGAGGAGTGTATGAGAAGATCAGCATTTGAACAAACCAGTTATTGAGCCTTGTGGAAATGTATACGAGATGATCTCCACTCATATGTTGTAATGCTGGTAACAACCTTGTTATTTATGACCGTGTCTTTCAGTAAGTCCCTTCAACAGCACAGATAAATTAGCCTCATGTGCTGGGACCCCATGTTTAGAGACACTGCAGTGTACTTATTGCCCTAATAATGTTCATGTTTTGATTTTCATGTGGTCAGCTTCACCATTAACACTTAGGAATACATTGTGTGTTTTTTTCCAGCCACTTCATATCTTTGCTTTAAGACAGCACTAATAGCACCCTTCCAGTGATGACAGTGGACGTGGTTTCATTAGAGATGAGGTAAATTGTACTGTTGCTTCAAGGGTAGATTTTGTTTTCATGAGCGTTGTTTCCTTGACCAAAATGTTTAGCAGGTGAACTCTTTGGAAGTGACTCCAGACCGAAGTATGATTGCAGCTGCAGGTGAGATCCGAGGCTCCTTTCAGTTAATTTCTATACAGTCGCTGGGGGATTTGTCATAGAGAGTGTTACTCTTTCAAAAAAAATCAATGCATTTACATTAATAGCCTGGGTTTCAGTGTGATTTTAAACTCAATTTTGCTTTGTAGAACAGCTTTTGATCCATTTTCTTAAAAGGTGCCACCCTGGATTGTGATGAGCCTTTCTTCTGTTCTTCAGGTTACCAGCACATTCGTATGTACGACCTGAATTCCAACAACCCCAACCCAGTTATCAATTATGATGGCGTCAGCAAGAACATAACCTCTGTAGGCTTCCACGAGGATGGCCGATGGATGTACACTGGTGGGGAGGATTGCATGGCACGCATTTGGGACCTGAGGTATTCCTAAACGTATATTAGCACGTGCTTTGTTCTTCCTTATGTCTTGTCTTGTCTTCCTATGTCAGGATGACCAGGAACATAGTGTTTAAAGGGCTCAGGCATGTAAACTACTGATATACTTTTGAAATAGACTGTTTACTGGAATTCGGTGGCGCAGTGGGTTGGACCGCAGTCCTGCTCTCCGGTGGGTCTGGGGTTCGAGTCCCGCTTGGGGTGCCTTGCGACGGACTGGCGTCCCGTCCTGGGTGTGTCCCCTTCCCCTCCGGCCTTACGCCCTGTGTTACCGGGTAGGCTCCGGTTCCCCGTGACCCCGTATGGGACAAGCGGTTCTGAAAATGTGTGTGTGTGTGTGTGTGTGTGTGTGTGTGTGTGTGTGTGTGTGTGTGTGTGTGTGTGTGTGTGTGTTTACTGGAATTGCTTCATTGCATATCCAGCAGTGTAAACATCTTTTGGGTAAAAATAATAACTGAAGCGAACAAACAGTAATATGGTTTATAAATGTTTTTTTTTTTCCCCTCCTTCTTTAGGTCGAGGAATTTGCAGTGCCAAAGAATCTTCCAGGTCAATGCACCGATAAACTGTGTTTGCTTGCATCCTAATCAGGTATGTGGATAGACTGATGCTTTACTTTAGGATTCACTGGGATTTTTTTCTTTATAAGAAAAAATGCATTATCAGATATAATATGTAACAAACATATTGGCATCAAAAACTAATTTTATAAGCTTTAGAAACACTGAAACCAGTACAATGCATTAATAACACACACACACACGCGCTATCTGAAGCCGCTTGTCCCGAGCGGGGTCACAGTGAACCGGAGCCGAAGCCAGCAACACAGGGCGCAAGGCTGGAGGGGGAGGGGACACACCCTGGACGGGACGCCAGTCCGTGGCAAGGCACCCCAAGCAGGACTCGAACCCCAGACCCACCAGAGAGCGGGACCCTGCCAAACCCACTGCACCGCCGTGCCACTGCTGCATTAATAACACTGAAGCAGTATTTCAGAGTCTGTTCTGTACCTTCAGATAGCTAATACCTTCAAATAGCATATCTCATGTTAAACTGGGAAAGCCTATTTGTAAATAATATGTAATGATAGATTTTGAAAAGAGCTTTTCTATTATTCTGATAGTTATCTTGGTGTCAATCTTTTTTTCATGTGTCAATGTGTAGGCAGAATTAATAGTTGGTGACCAGAGCGGAGTGATTCACGTCTGGGACCTGAAGACAGACCACAATGAGCAGCTCATTCCCGAACCAGAGGTGTCTGTGAACTCAGTCCACATTGACCCAGACGCTAGCTATATGGCTGCAGTCAACAGCTCGGTTAGTGGTATCCAGTACCATCACCTGGCCTTCTCTTTCAAACACTTGTGTTCTTTTACTAAATATGTATAATCTTTTTTTTGTGTGTTTTTTAAAATAAATTTTCAGTTGGACTACACCGCAAATAATAATCAGTATATTTGCAAATTCCATCCTGGGTGCTGCTCAGGATGTGTTTTGGTGTGATCCAATACTAATGTCTTGCTCTTTTCTCAGGGAAACTGTTATGTGTGGAACCTGGCAGGAGGAATGGGTGATGAAGTAACGCAGCTCATCCCCAAAACCAAGATCCCGGCTCACAAACGCTACTCGCTCCGCTGCAAATTTAGTCCCGATTCCACGTGAGTGTTATCCTGCATTCACAAATGATGCCTTTTGTAGGGGGAGCATCTCTGATTTTTAATAAAATACAAAAACATCTCTGTTTACTCAGAGCGCTGATGTGTATGAAGTATGTATTCTTGCTGAAATTATATAGTTTAAATTGAATAAAGCGGTATCCACAGTTATTCATTTTACAGAAATTTTCCATAGCTTGTGTTCTTTCTTCACTTTTTATGTTAGTGTGAATGAATGATGTAGGGCGACAGGTAAGCTACTTGTGATGTTTTGTTGATATTCCATTATGTTACAGATTGCTGGCCACCTGCTCAGCAGACCAGACCTGCAAGATCTGGAGAACATCCAATTTCTCCCTGATGACTGAGTTGAGCATCAAGAGCAACAACCCTGGGGAGACCTCTCGTGGCTGGATGTGGGATTGTGCCTTTTCTGGGGACTCCCAGTACATTGTCACAGGTCAGAGCTGCTGTTTTAAGTTGTTTAACAGATGCTTTTTTCCAAAGCAACTTACAGCATTAAGTTACTTACTATCTATCCATTTGTATAGCTGGGTAATTTTTACTAGAGCAATTTAAGGGTAAATACCTTGCATAAGGGTGCTACAGCTGGAGGTGGAATTTTAACCACCAACCTTTGGGTGCAAAGGCAGCAGTTCTAACCACTATGCTGCTAGCTGCTTCATTCATTTCTTTTTGAGGAACTGTTCCCATGAATGCTGGGCTGTGTCCCTGTCCAAGCATTATGCCTCTGGGATGGACTTTGCACCACTGTGACCCTGCATTGCACAAGCGGTAAATTATAGTGAATGAATGAGCTATGGAACATGCAGCTGTCAGGTCTTTCCTGTTCAGTTTAAATTCCTTAATTTCTCTGCTGTTCACTTGAGCAAGGTTTTTCATGAGTAGCTTTTGTAAAACGTGTACCTGTGTAACTTCTTGAACCTGGAAGCAGTGTGTTAATGGATTAAAATTAATTTGAACCACAACAGTCATGGTAAAGACAAAAATGGCAGTACCCAAGAGCTGCTTGATCAGTGTATACTGTACTGTCCTTTTGACGTGGGTGAGCAACTGCTGTACTTTCTCAATGATTTTCAGCCTCTTCAGACAACCTTGCCCGGCTGTGGTGTGTGGAGACGGGTGAGATCAAGCGGGAGTACAGCGGACATCAGAAGGCAGTTGTTTGCCTGGCGTTCAATGACAGTGTGCTTGGCTAACGGACAGTTATTTATTACCATTCAGTAACTTCAGCATCAGCATTTCTCTTCCCCTTTGGAATCGCACCTATACATTCAAACTCTCCGTGGTAGGATTCAAGACCAAGGGAAGCTGCATTATCTGCCTCCAATTTATGGCCAGAATTCTGCAACATCCTAGATGGTATTAGTAGCTGTGTGGCTTGGACCAGATGCAGAGGTATGTTTGTATTATGTGGCCACAAATAAAAAAAGAAATTGAGATGTAATGTGTCAGTGCTAGCTGCTAATGCTTGCTAATGCTATTACTTTCTGTAATGCAAGGTGTTTTGTATTGTCCCCCTCATATATTTTAGCCCTCTGTTGTAGTATCTCATCTTAAATCTTTCAGGTTAAAGAATCTCTTCTACGAGGCTTTTTTATCTGCTATGAAAGTGAAATCTCAATAGGATGGTACAGCAGCCTAGCAGGTAGCACTGGTGCCTTACAGCTCCTCTGCGTTTAGACGTGAATTTAAATGTCCCTCGGCCTGTGTGCAGTTTGCATGTTCTCACCACATTCATCTGGGTTTCCTCCAAGTTCTCTGCATTCCTCCCACGGTCCAGAGATGCAGCGCTGCTTGAAAGTATGATTCAAGTGCACCGGAGACTCCAAATTGCCCTTATTGTGTGACTGTATCATTGTGTGACTGACTTGCTCTATCCAGGGTGGATGCTGTCTTATGCCCTATACCTCTAGGACAGGCTCTCAACCGCCGCGATCCTACATTGGATGAGCAGTTAATGATAATGTCATCAGAGTGCAGCACATTTCCTAGTGGCACTTTATTGGATAGTCAGAGCTGCAGATGACAAATTCCTTAAGTTATCTGCAGGCTACAAGAAACGGAGACCTTAAAGAGTCTTCTCATTCAAATTTGACTGCAAAACAGTATAAAAGGTGAAGAGAAGGTCTCGCCTCCTTTCAGGAGAATGGCTCAGCTGTAATGCGATGTTTGCTCTTGGGAGGAAACAGGCTGCAGGCTCCGAGTTGCTTCTCACTCAGGCAGGTAGTAGAAGCACACAGACACACACACATTGCTGGGGAAGCAGATATCTATGCAGAAGTAAATTAATCTTTGTTTTGCTGGACCTGGAAAGAGAGTCAGAGGAAGGGGGTGAGAAGGTGGGGATTTTGTCACCCAGGACTCTTTTTCCTTTCCTTTTATTTTTTAAAGCAGTGCAGACCTGTGCATTAAGGCATTCAACCTGCTTTAAGTAAGAAATTGTTCCAGCTATTTTCAGCAGTCCTGCAAAGGTCATGTTGGTCTGCAGTTCAGGTTTCTGTATTGCATGTTGATCTGTAAAGAGCAGCCAAGGAGCTGGAGCCACAGGAGTCCTGTTTTGTCACAGCCTGTCATCGTGCTGTGCTTTTACACTGAAGTGCCACATGTTTTCATTAATTTCTGCGATGTGACACATTTTGATTATGTTTTGTGCAGTAGATATTGAACAGAGTTGCTTATGGCAGTTCCGCCTGAGTCATCTGTTAGGGGACTTGCCCACTAGCAGATGCTCTTCTTGGGACGTGCCCATGCTTCTTCGTAAAGAGGCTCACCGTCAGCTTTGCGAACCCAGTAGATGGAGCTGTGAAGGCAGAGGGACTGCAGGGGTTCGCGGAGAGTGGAGGCGTCTACATGATGACCACCCAGGACCTCTAGCAGCTCGGTGTGTCTCAGGGTCTCATTCCCCACCAACCGAAAGTGACTGACCTGGAAAAGAAAGGTCGTACACACTGGAGGGGCCATTGAATTCAGCTAGGTACAAATTTACCATTAGGCATATCAAATAACTAACTATTCATGCCATCAGTCTGGACTCTTGTGTTATTTGAACATCCTGGAGTCTGTGACAAAATCACTTTCATTCAGCAAATGCCTAATTCAAAGGACATGGTGGAATTTTGTGTAATTAAACCATTTAACCCACTGAGAGGTCAGATAAGGACCCCCTTTGAGTGGTGTCCATGCATGGTAGGCCTGGAAACTCTATCTTTCCTCTTTTTTGTTCCTTGTTGGTCTAAATAATAAATTGGAAAAAAAATGAAAGCGCTAACAAAAAGCTAAATTGATTCCATTTAGAGTCAAAGATCCAGATGGCGGGTGCATTGTAGTTGTGTCCAGTATGTTCTGTGAGTCACGGGTGTCAGAACTGTGATACTGCAATGTTTTTATATATCAGTTAGTGTTGTGTGCGTATCAGCTCTCAATATTTAACATAAAGGCCCTTCACAGCATCATTTCCAGTTATGTAAGGAAGACCGTATATGGAAGAAAAAAAATGCTGCCCACGCAAGGGTCATATAAAAGGAAATTGTGTTTCCTTATAGCTGCTATTTAAAACATAAAATGCAGAAAACACCGGGGCACATGAGGTCTGAACGGCAGACTCCGTTGCTGACGTGATCGAGGAAGTAATACTGAAAACCTTATTTAAATACGTACTTTCAGTTAGTGCTGTCAGAGCAGCGCACCTGGCCAGCTCTTGGAACCATTAAGTAACGGAAAGCAAACAAAGCCATTCTGTGCAGGCAACAAACCAAGAGGCTGTGCCTCTGGCACACTGAACAAACAGGCTGGCATCTGCACTCTGTTTTTTTCAGCAAAGCGTAAGCAGCCAACAGAGCGCTCATTGTGCGGGTGGTAACCGCTCTGATCCCATCCTGTAACGCGATCCTGGAGCCAGAGGGCAGCAGGATCAGATAGGCTGAGGAATTCAGGCCCAGCTGGGCAGAGCCCCCCACCCCCATCCCCTCCATCCTGGCCTGCTCCTCTGCGCTCCTCCTCCAGTCGTCAACACATGCTGACTTGAGTGGCGCGGTGTCAGTGGAGCACCTTCCCGCCCTGTGCTTGCCCTGAGAACCGTGCAGCCTCTGTCCTATAGTGCTCACACGGACGGTAGCCGCACTGGAGGGGTGTCCTGTGATCACTGTGATCATAGCTTTAATTCCTGGGAAGGACGTAGTCGGCAGCCTTCTGTCAACCCACACACCTCTAACAGTGTCAGTCCCTGTCAAATCAAACACCTCTCCCACTTCTGAAATTCATACTTCACCAAAGAGGACAATGACCAAAGCGATTCTCTTTTCATTTACTTTCATGTAAATTATTAATTTATTTTGAAGTCGTTTTGAATTAATTTAAGGTGAACACAGAAGTACATGTGTTGTTACCTTCCGCTGTGACTCGTTGAGAAGGCTGTGCATGTTGTCATAGTCGTCCTGCTCCATTTTGCGCAGAAAGCAGGTGTTCTGTCCATCAGGTTTGTAACATATCACTCCCTTGGTGCGTAAAATGAGCATATATAAAAAAGTATAATTAATGTAATATTGATATTCTACATGATATAATTAATATCTACATGCACACTTTAATGGAACTCCTTATGTCTTTGCATTGGAACCCTTAACAGCTCTGTCATGGCACGATGGCGGGAACGTCTGAAACAGGCGATTGACTTCTCACGTGTTTAATGTCGAACAGCACGGTGGAGGTGTGGTTGGTGTGAGAGGTCACGCTGTAAGTCACCACGTCATTACGCTGGTCCACCGTCGCTGACTGATCGATCACATTTCCAGCCCTATCAGGGGCCGTTATCCTGATCACCTGTAAATCAAACTGTGGAAGGAGCTCACACACGCACACGCACACAAACCATCTACAAAAACAACGGCAACAAGACATGTTCTCAGTCTTAAAGAAACTCCCAAGGGATGGAATGGGACCGGCAAGCGTTCTACCTGCTGGTGAGCAGCTCTAAACCTTATCTGCCCGGTGACACTGAGCACTAGGACAGCCACAAGCAGGACTGCAGCGAGACCACCCCAGAATGCCCGGTGAGAACAATGGGGGGACGACGCTGAGCCCCCATCCTGGACAGGGGAGAAGGTGTGACAGCATTCATGTTTGTCTCATGCCAAACTTTCCACATCTTCTGTGCAGAAACTGCAACCATCTCTATCACACATTTCCTTCCAATGACAGAAACAAGCATTTTAACTTGTGTTTCTTCAACTGACACTTTCCTCCACAGCAACTTTAGGTTTTGTATACAAAGCCACATGCAGTTATTTACCCATTTATGCAACATTTACATTTAGCTGACATTTTTCTTCAAAGCAACTTCCAATGTAAAGATTACAACCGGTTACCCATTTATAGATCTGGGTAATTTTTAGTGGAGCAATTTAGGGTTAAGTACTTTGCTCTGGGGTACTACAGCTGGAGGTGAGACTCAAACCTGTGACCTTTGGGTCTAAAGGCAGCAGCTGTAACCACTACACTGCCAGCTGTCCTTTATAATGTGCTTTGATCGAGGGTGCTGCAGCACAAGGTGCGATTCCACCCCAGACCCTTACCATGCTACCTGCTGTCTCTATGTTAAAAAGTAGTTGTGATACCGTTTCATATTAACAATGAGACGGGTGTCCCGTGCCACGTTGTGCAGATCACGTGTAACTTCCACCTAGGTGCGCAAAGATTCAGCCGTTTCACTGCGCGTTGGGTCAAGTGAGGGGTAAAAACAGCGTCTCACCGAGCACCGAGAGTCCTGCAGGCCGCCGGCCGAACCGTTCCAGCACCTCAGCATCCTGCGCCCTTTTACGCAGCTTCTCTCTGCCCTTCGCGCGGCTTCCTGCGTTCAGCTGAGAGCATGACAGACTGCGCACGACTGTGCAGGCGGCGGAGCACCTGGTCAGCTCCTCGTCGCCTCCTGGCCCCCTGCTCGCACGGCGACACGTGACGGGCCGGACCACTGGCCGGGCGGCACGCTGCGGACAATGGACAAAAGGGCGGGAGACACCCACTGCTGCAGGCACAACCTGTCAGCGCACCGGCGGAGGGGGACGCCGCTGAGCGCTCTTCCTTCCACATGCTGACAGACCCAAGGTCACTTTAAGCAGCGCAGATGGTCTGGCGAACCGCCGTCAGCCAGGTTCCCCAAATCAGAACTGAGAACATGAGGTGCACATGAAGGCCTGTAAGGTCACTGATGCTTCATTTCAGCCAAGCATCCTTTTTATCGCTGCATTGAACCTGCTCCTCATCACAGTGTGGCTGATAATATTATTATTAGTTGTAAACTGACTTGAGTCTTTTTTGACCTGAAATGCCCAGGAGGGGCAGACAATCACTGGCACTTGGACCCCTAGAGGTTTTTTTTCTCCCTTGACTTTCACTTGGGAATTTTTTGTTCCTTCCCTCCATGGCCAGTAGGAATACTTATAGTTTTAATAACTGCATGGATTATTCATCTTATTCCTTTGTTCAGCACTCCGTGAGAAGTTTGTTGTATAACAATAAATTTAAACAATTGAATATTAAAAATGTGTGCTTTTATGTACCGTGCTGTCAAAATCCTTTATAAAGTTCTGTTGGTAGTGCATACAATTTTGCCTCCATTTCATTTATTTGCATACTGTCCCAAGAAATAAACACAAATACAAAATTGGCAACTGCCAGTGTTTTTCTGTTTTTATTGCATTTGCTGAGATTCTCGGTTGACCGTCTGCCATTTACACCGGCAAGTACTTAAATATCAGCACCACGCTGGAATTACAACAAAGATCAATGAGTGCGATACCATTTCTGATTGTGTTATGCCTTTCAGATCATAAAATATTTAATATGAGGTTATTGATTTCACGACAAACATTCAACGAAAGGTAAAAGACTAGATAGTAAACAAAAGATAGGTATTAACTCGTAGAATTTCCTTGCATTTTAATAAATGACTCAAAGAGTTCAGGAAAGTTACTGTTTTCAGGAAATGCAGTTTGATGTAAATAAGCATAATGCATACGTACCTATGAACATTACCCTGTCACTTTTCCAGGCACTGGCATTGATTTTCAGTATTAAGTTCAAAGGGTACATTTTAAGTGTTCAGCTTTGCCTTGAAGAAATCAGAATTAAGTAGAGCTTTGTGAAACTGATTATAGTCATACTGATATCAGCGGTCTAAAGCACAGTACAATTCCTACAGTATGTCATACAGCATGTACCTATTTTTAGAAA
Organism: Scleropages formosus; assembly: GCF_900964775.1. Taxonomy (NCBI): domain Eukaryota; kingdom Metazoa; phylum Chordata; class Actinopteri; order Osteoglossiformes; family Osteoglossidae; genus Scleropages; species Scleropages formosus. The sequence goes on along the minus strand of NC_041825.1, from coordinate 12,430,768 downwards.
AACTATTTTTATGATTTCCAATATTAAAAAGTATGAAAGGATGTTACACAACTCTTAAGGACAGTAGTATTTTTGCAATGGTATAAACAAGCTTAAACAGGACACAGAAACAGGATGTTGGTACAGAAGAGGTCTGAAATTAAGCAATATCGTAAGTGTTTCAACTCTTCATTTCAAAATTATTTTTGCGAACTGGTCTGAACCATTTGGCTTAGACGTTGGGCAAGAACATCCAACCAGTTACCAGTCCACATTTTGCAAAAACTGATCCCTATTAGTTAATCACTTAAAAGTAAACAAAATGTGTGCAAAACGCTGTGTTTGAGATCATGTATTCTCGGGGGGGGCGGGGTATATCTTAAAAACCACTATATTAAAAATAAAGTAAACTGCCCAGCTTTGACCTCCAAAATTCAAATGTTACAATGACTGTCACAAATGCGCAGGGCTTTGTTCGCAGAACGTGTTACCGTCAGTAGTGAGAGAGGCTGGATGTAGTGCTGACGTGCAACATTTCTCGTCTGGAGTTTGAGGCTCTCGTACCTGGCATTCCCAAGTTTTACCCAGTGGCCCCGTGGGTATTGACAAAAACAGGCAAAGCATTTAAACCCTTCAGTTTCTTTGTGAAGAGAGGGTAGGACAGCACTTTCAAAAACAACTTTCCAAAATTCCACTTCGCATATTTTGTCGGATTCTACACAATTCTATTCCGCACATTATTACCCCATCCCTTTCTAACTGTGCAGTCATAAAATTAAGTTTTTTTTTTAAAGCTGGATTTCAAAGTCAAATTCAAATGATAGGCTAAGGGGTGTTTACATGGTTGTTGAATGTACAGGTGGTCCCCGATTTACGATGGGGTTACGTTCTGCGAAACCCATCGTAAGTCGAAAATGCACTTAGTACATCTAACATACACCACCGCATGACAGACTAGGAGATGCGGATCGCTGCTGGGCAGGGAGTCAAAATTCAAAATACCATTTCTACTGAATGTCTATCGCCAGCGTAAAGTCGAAAGAAACAGTAAGTCAAACCACCGTAAATCTGGGACCACCTATACTTTCTGAATAACGTGTGGAAACTACCAGCCTGAAATGTCCAGAACTGTGTGGAAAGTTGCAGATTTTAACAGTTACACTTCAGTCTCCTCTTTATTTATAGCTTGCATAAAAATCTATTTGTAACTAAGATCAATACAAGTTCTCAATAGACAACGGAAAGAAGTTACATTTCATCCAGAAGTCAATAAATCGGAGGCAAAATAAATAGATCAAAACTATTAAAATAAATTCACCTTTTTGTTGAGTGCAACAGAATTAGTCAACACTGAAAATGTATAATACCTGAATCATTTCAAAAACACACACACCTACCCAAGTTTCAGCCCTGTAAGCTTTCAAAGCTCTTTCACCATACAATGAGGTACTCTCTGTGTATCAGAAGCACTTTGACGTCGACATTTTTTTTTTCCGCAGCACCGTTTCTCGACACCTGCACGGCCGACTTGGAGATGTTCGGAAGAATTTACGCAACAAAGTCGACGTGTCCCTGCGAGTCGGAACATCGGGTTCCACGAGGAAAGAAAGGCAGACTTTGATCAGCCTCCCTCCACCCTCTTCTACTTACATTACTCCTTGTTAACCTTGTCACTTTGTGTAAAACACTTAAATATTGCTGAGAAACTGTAAATGTGTTCATACAAGAAGTTCAGTGGAGATGCATGCCTAATATATATTCCGAGAGATATACATCATGGCATAACTAAATATATTATATAATACATATATATCCTCCTGAGACACATTTTTGGATGTATTTCTAAGCAGCTCTCCAAACCCCACTCCAAAACACGTAGGCGTAAAAACATAAATGGTCATCTATAAGGTACATGAGGACTGTAGGGTGTGCAGTTGGGATTGAGGACACTTAATATGTCCTCTAGAGCAGAACGGCACGAATTAGCTGGGTCTCAGGAGGAGCGCACGGTACAATTTTTGTTTTTTCTTTTTGCTTTCGGTGCACGTTTGTTTTTACGGCGGTGAAACGTGAGGACTGAGCAGCAGGGGTGAAGAGGGAAGGTCAAACGCGCTTTGAAGAATCTACCCCTGCAGCGCCGGCAGGAGCTCGGCGACGCTCTCCACGAAGTAGTCGGGCACCATGCCGAGGCGCACGTCGCAGCCGCTCCGCTGATGGGCCTCCGCGTCCGCCACCGTGGACACCCCCGTCAGGGTGAGCAGGGTCTTCAGGCCGCAGTTGGAGCCCAGCAGAATGTCCGTGTCCAGCCGGTCGCCCACCATGAGCGTTTTAGCCGGGTCCAGACCGTACCGTCCGGCCACGCACTCGAACATGAACTTGCTGGGCTTCCCCACGACGACAGCCTGGCGCTGGGCTGCGGTTTCAACCGCCTTCAGTAGGCAGCCGGTCCCTGGGGGGCACAAGGGAGAACGCTCGGGGGTTAGAGAACAACGAAACGCCGGCAGGACTCGCGATCTTTGACCGGAGGAGAAGGGTGCTGTGCTGCGACCCGACGCCCACCTGGGATGGCCTTGCCGTCCTCCAACGGCAGCCGAGTGTCGGTGTTGGTGCCCACGAACAGGCAGTCGGGGTTCCTCAGGTACTGCAGCGCCTTGTTCAGCTTCATGTAGCTGAAGTGCTCGTCGAAGCCCACGAGCACAGCCCTGACCTCGGGGTCGAGCGGCACGCCGGCCCAGTCCGCCTGCGCGCCGGACACCGGGTCGGGCCCCACGCCCACCTGCTCGATGCCCACGCTGCGCAGCTCCTGCTGCATGGCCGCGCTGCCGATCAGGTACACCTTGCCCTCCAGCTTCGCCTCGGACTTGAGGAAGGCGGCGGAGCAGAAGGCCGTGCCGAACACGTCGTCCTCGGCCGCGTCGAAGCCCAGGCGCCGCAGCTTGTCCGCGTACATGCCCCTCGTCTTGGTGCTGTTGTTGGTGAGGAAGAACACCCGCTTGCCATGCTTCTTGAGCCGGTTCACCACATCCGCGGCGCCGGGGATGGCCTGGTCGCCGCGCCATATCACCCCGTCGCAGTCGAAGAGGACGCTTTCCACGGAGTCGAGCAGCTCGCGGAGCGCGCCGCCGCTCAGCCTGCGGCACTTGGACACCGCCATCGTGCGCGTGCAGCTCGCGAGGGCTCCGTCACTCACTGTCGCCAAGGCAAGTGGCACCCATACACACAGCGTGGAGCGGAGAGCAACAACACAAGCGAGGTCTGCTCGGGATAAGCGGGGGGAAAAGGCTGGACCGTTACCGCGGACGCAGGTGAGCCGTTGCGCCACGTGCCCCCGGTGACCTTCCACGCTCTCGCGCCCGCCGCGTTTCCGCACTTCAGCTCCTCCGCGTGGCCACTTTCCTCTCTCTCGCGCTCCCGGCACCTAGAGACAGCGCGAGACTTCAGTCACGCTTCTGCACTGACGTAACTGGAAGCCGGCTCGCGCACGTGATTCACCGGCCACGCGGTAACTGTCCAATGCGAACTAACTGCGCTGGTTACATTTCACGTGACACAGCGGACACCACGTCATACAAGGAAACTACCAAGTGTTTCTTACCGATGCGTAATTTTTTGCTTTATTAACAAGTGAAAAAAAAAAACATTTAAAATAAGACATTTAGAACAGAGCATCGCATTTAAGGTTTAACACATCATTTGGGCTTTTAAAATTTTAAATAAATGATGATGCATTTCAGGAATTTGGGGCAGCGGGTAATGTAGTGGTGCAAGACGGTCGACGAATCCCCTTTCTGTCGTGTTCTTGCTTACTGTACTTACCTGAATGGTGTAGCAAAATTACCCAGTTGTATAGATGGATAAATTGTTGCATTTACTCTAAGGACAAAAGTGTCAGCTACATAAGGGATTTGTCTTGTGTATTGGTGAACAACAACACTCAGTCGTGGAAGGGGAGAGGACGTGATGCGCGCTGCTCGTGTGCGCGCGGACGGCTCTGCTAGGAAGACCAGCACCGCCGATTTATCAACTTTTGTCCCTCTGGTGTCGTCCTAACTTACAAAAGAAAATGTGATGTGAGAGAACGGTTAAATTAAAACTTCAAATCATTCCAGGCGCGCCTGCTGCATCGTTTCCAACAGCGATCATCCTACACAAAAAAAAAATGAACTAAAACAACTCATACTCAAAATTGACACTCACAAAATCCCAAGTATTAACCCATAAAACACACCGAGCACAGAAAGCGCGTGTGTGAGGAATCCAATCATTCATGTTGTATTCCAAAGAAATAGCGACCGCGTCCCCAGCCCGCGTTTGTCCGCCAGAACACGGACACCATTCGACTTCCTGAAGGAAATGGGCAACCTTGGAGCACCTCCGCAACCTGTATATAACTCTCCTTTCCTTTCCTAAGCCTAATTTAATACCTAATCGATGAAAAGACGAGAAACACACGCTATCTTCGTCAGCGCGCAGATCCGCTCGCGCACAGCGCCCCCTAGGCAGTCTCCCCTCCCCTTGCCCTTTTGTTGTTATGACGACAGGGTCGTAAATCCGCCATGTTTCCCTGGTCGCGGAGTTGCGACAGAGACGGAGTGCAGACATGAGCGCGGAGAGCGCGAATACGGCAGAGGCGGCGAGCGAGCCGGCGGTGCCCGCGGGTAGCATCATCGCCATCCACACCATGCTGGGGGACGAGGGTGAGCGTGCACGGCGCGGAGAGCGCGCGACGCGAGCGTGGGGCCTGGCTGTTCCGCAGTATTACACTCGCTGCCTGTCAGACTCCCTCCCTGTGCGCGAGTGTGTGTGTCTAATCATGTCATGCTCGTGTTCGGAGTTAAAGAGCCGCACGATGATGATGATGATGATGATGATGATGCCGCGCAGCAAATGGTGCGAACACACGAACCGGCCCCACGCCTGTAATTATCCAGGTGGAAATGTACAGTATGTTCACCAAGTGATGCGCATTAAACACACTGTGCATGTTCGGCTGCTCAGACAGTGATAGCAGCTCCGTGCTGCCTCTTAGGTGTCTGTTTATAATAAACAAGTACTAGTGTGTTTACACGAGTGTCACGAGACAGACACGCACATGGCGGGAACGTGACGTGCGGTGCCGCGTTGTTTAGTGCGAGCGCGGTGATGATGAAAGCGGGCAGTTTGCCGAAGATTTTTGCCCGGCGAAAGTGATGGAAACGACTGTCCGCTGTGCTGTGCTGGGCCACGCGTTCATGCTGGAGCCTCGAACCCGTGTGTTCTGCAGATGATGACGATGTGCACAGATGTGGACGATGCCAGGCGGAGTTCACCTCCCTGGAGGCCTTCATCCAGCACAAGCTGCAGAACAGCTGTCAGCGGGCCCAGGAGCTGCTGACCCTGCCACTCTCCAGGGAGGACACTCAAGAGGTGACCTTTACTAAAGGCTTTACCCTAACTTTAACCCTAACCCTAACCCCAGGGAGGATACTCAAGAGGTGACCTTAACTTTAACCCTAACCTTAACCCTAGGCAGGATACTCAAGAGGTGAGCTTTACTCTAACCTCAGGGAGGACACTCAAGGTGACCTTTACCCTAACTCTAACCCTAACTTTAACCCTAACCTTAACCCCAGGGAGAACACTTGAGAGGTGAGCTTTGCCCTAACCCTAACCCTAACTCTAACCCTAGGGGGCTATAGTCAAAAGTTGAGCCCAATGTTACCTCTAAGCCTAACTGTAACCATGCATCCATTTCAGAGGTGAGCCTAACTTTAACCATGTTCCCCTGTGGGAAGCTACTCAAGAGAACCCTTAGTAAGCCAGTTGGTCGGTGACCTGGTCACTTCATAGCAGAGTTGTGGCTTCCCTGTCTGGACAACCCTCTGGTTTACCTGGATAGAGAGATCATCACATTCCATTTAGGTCTAGTTTCACAGAGGTGAAACTTTTTCATACAGTGATCGACACCCATGTCTGAGGTTACGGTCAGGAATGGTGGTCTTGTACCGTATTGCAGCTATTTTCATAATGTATGTGTCAGTGCTGAGCATTTTCCTTAACCCCTCTTATTGAGCACTTGCGTTTGATTAGAAGCATACCTGTGGAATCATTTAATTCTGGTGTTTCCATTTATTCTCCCTGGTATTTTTAATGCATTCTAGAATGTTTCCATGCTTTTGTATTTGAAACGATTGATGCAAGGTTCTCCAGTTCTAAAACTTTCTAACGTGTTTGGTTAACACATATTGTTGTATATCATTAATTTTTGATTGAGAGGGGGGTGCGGTGGCGCAGCTGGTTTGGCTGAGCCCCTCTCTCTGGCGGGTCTGGGGTTCGAGTCCCGCTTGGGGCGCCTTGCAATGGACTGGCGTCCCGTCCTGGCTGCGTCCCCTCCCCCTCCAGCCTTGTGCCCTGTGTTGCTGGGTTAGGCTCCGGTTCACGTGACCCCTCTCGGGACAAGCGGTTTCAGCCGGTGTGTGTGTGTAATTTTTGATTGTTTTTCGTGGCAGGTTGAGCTGTCTGAGGTGAACTCTGTTTCTGTGGATGGAATTGAGGAGACCAAATTTTCCTCAGAGAAAGCAGAATGTCTGCAGAAAACAGGTTGGTTATCAGCACAGGTGTGAACGCTGTCCTCCAGCAGTTTTAAAATACATCTGTTCTTTCTGTCCGCGGAGAACACGGCGCTCGGATGTCCGGTTATGGAGTCCTTGTCTGACGCTTATGGTTCTTCCTCCTACCTGCGGCGATCATTTCAGACCAACAGAAGGAGATTGCAGTCTATCCTGAGAGGCGCAGGAGGAAGAGCAGTTCAGCGAGGACCTTGCCCCGTTCTCCAAACCTTACTGACCAGTGCCTCAGCGGTTCAGAAAGTGCGAAAATTGCTTTCAAAGTCAATGAACAAGGGCGCTACATCTGCCAGATCTGCGATAAGACCTTTAAGACGGTATGCCCGCACATAAACGTTTAAAATGTCCAAGCACAGTTTTGCATGTTGCGCTGTCTCACTGCGGATGTTTCGTTGCTCTTTTGTTTGTTTTGTCCACTAAGTGAAGTAACGTTCTTATTGCCAGTATGTTTGTTACAGTATTTGCTTAGTATAGCTCATAAAATTTGATCATATGTATTTTTAAGGCCAACATACTAAGGACGCACTTGAACACCCACAGCGAAGAGAAGAACTTCCAGTGTAAATTGTGCAGCAACTCTTTCAGAACCAAGGGCTCGCTCATTCGCCACAACCGCCGGCACACCAGTAAGTAAGACGGTGCAAATCCAGGACTGAAGATCCTGATTTCTCCTCAAAGTGTCTCTTTACGCAACAACGTTTATTCATGTGTCAGGCTCTTCTATGCAAAGGAACGTACAACTCGGAGTAAACAAAGTGCATTTTACAACAGACGGGGCTTTCAACAGAGACACATAGTTGTCAAAGCACGGTTAATTTGTTTGATACCGCCGCCTTTGCGGGCACACGTTACTCGAGAATTGATAGGAAATACAAAGGTGATCCTGACAGTTGTTGTGATGCAAATTTCTAAAGTAATTAGGAGACCAGGAGAGACATGGGACCAAAAAAGAGATACATTTGGAGACCTTTTTAAGGGAGCTCATTCCACAGCTTGGAGCCGAAACCAAGAACCTGCTGACTTTCGATTTTAGAGCCCTTGTGAGTGGGACCACCAGTCAGTCAGAGGTGGCGTAGTATAGCACTGTTGTTGGGGTGTAGGGATTGATCAGTCTTGTAGGTATCAGGCTGCAGGTCCTGTGACAATCTCCAGTAATGAATCAGGTTATGGTCATGACAGGTGGATCATGGTGTTGTTAGGAGATCAGGAGGGAATTGGGTCGGAAAGAGATGTGTTTTGAGACCCTTGTTGAATACTGTGAGGGATTCAGCAGTTCTGAGGGACAGAGAGCGCTCATTCCACCACATTGGACCTAAAATCGAGAACCTGCGGATTTTTGATTATTGACTTCTCGTGAGTGCGAGAACTGAGCAGCCACAGGCAGGGGAGTGCAGTGCTCTCGCTTGGGTTTATTGAATGATGTGCTCTTGTATAACGTACTCTTCTTTCTTGTGTTTCAACATCTGTCTCCTTGTGTTCCCCTACAGATGAGCGTCCATACAGGTGTAATCTGTGTGGGATTTCCTTCAGGGAGTCCGGTGCTTTGACAAGACATCTAAAATCTATCACTCCTTGCACGGAGAAGACACGTTTCAGCCAATGTAGAGAAATACTGGTGAACAAGGATGGTGTGCAGAAAGGTATGTCGTGATTGATGCCATTTGTGGAGCTTCCAAACTGCAAGGTATTAATATTTGTTCTAGTGGATTTTCTGTTTTGGGAGAACTTGTTGTACAGTTAGTACAGTTAGGTACAGTACCAGCAAAAAGCACCTGGGCAATACTTTCATAGGCCGAACTGGACAGAAGAGTGAAAGCTAATCAGCACAAATGTGTCTTACATCCATGGGAACTGCTGCAGAAGATTTGGAAAAACATGTTGGCTCATTTCCTGTTGAATGAATGAATGAATGAATGAATGAATGAATGAATGAATGAACTGTGGGGGGGGGCTCGGATCTCGTTAGCGTATACAAATTTTTCACTGGTACTTTATGTGTAGTGCAGTACTATGAATGGATGGTAACAACCTTTTCTGTGGTAAAAACAAAGGGATGCTTGACAAGATTTGTTTGAGTAAACGTGAATATTAAGTGGCAATATGTTATTCCTGTATATATTTTTGCTCCGATTCTTACCTACAGCAGCTGGTAAAATTGGATCAGTTTAAATGAAATAAGTACCTAATAGTTTTGCCTAACGGTACACGAAAGAAATGGTGTTGTTACCTGCCGTGCTGCCTGTGATGCATTTGTACTGTATTTGTAGGTGTAAAGGGTGCCCTTGGTGTGATGCCCTTTTGATGTTTCCTTCAGGGCTCAAGGAGGAGTCCTCTTATCCGCTCCTGCTGAAGGATGAGCAGCTCCCTGTTGTGGATGAGGTGGAAAACACTGAGGAGACCATTCACGAGGTCCATGTGCAGGTAAAAGCTGATATCCTTAGACAGATCCAGGAAATCTGCGATTTTGGGTCACGGTGCCCAACGTGTTTCGCCTCCTGTAGAATACACTGCGAAGGACAACTACCCACTGTTGGTTACATGTTATTCCATATGCATATTCTGCTGTATTTTTTGAGGGTTTCAGCAGAACCCATAAAGTAGTTACTGTGATACCGAGACTGAATATTTTGTTGATATTAAATATAGAGTGTAGCTTGGACAGGAAAGTGCATGACTGTACAGCAAAATGTTGAACTTTTTTTTCTTTTTTCCCCGCCCTCTCCAGGAACAGGCTGAGGCGGTGCAGGAACCTGCAGGAGACAGCTTGATCAGCCAGGCTATAATGAACTCTGGCATTATGCTGGGTGCAGATCAGGGGGAGCAGCAGGTTGGCAGCAAGTCTCCCAAACCCCTGTTCCAACACCAAGACCCTGAGAGCAGGATCACAGAGATCCAAGTCACGGAGGAGTGTGTAGAGCTGGACTGCGATGAGGCGCCGGTGAGTGGGACAGTCACAGACCATGGAGGTCATTCACAGCCTTGCGTGCACATCCATTCAAAATTATAAAAGCTTTCTTAATCAGGATTTGTTTCAGCCAAAATTCAGTTATTAAAAAGGTGTTTTTCCAGTCAAAACCCAGTAATTATAGCAATAATTACTGAATTGTTACGGTCATTGTCGCTGATTGACCTGAGTTGAATGTTTGTTTATTTTCAGATACCCCAGTTCTACATGGTTTGCTCACACGGGTTAAAAGCGAAATGTTTATCCGGTCTTGTGTTTTAAAAACTGAATTTTAGGAACCCGTGGAGAACCAGAGTGACTCTGCTTCCGCAAAGGGGCACAGGTGTTTTCACTGTAATCGGGTCTTCAGGACTTTAAGCTACCTACGAACACATGTAAAGGGCCACCTTGGTAAGTTCTATTCTGTCAGTATATACAGCATAAGGGTGTCTTTCCCAGGAAGTGATCTTAGGGGTAAAAGCGACTTTGGAGCTACAAACAGGATGAGCTGGAAACAGACTTGCCGTCCAAATTTTGCAGGTCATAAGTCGAGGATCCAGGATAATGATGAAATAACAAATAAGTAAACTTGTACCTTGTATTGCAGATATCCGAAGTAACATTTTTCAAGGAAATAAGCATTTCCAGCTTTATTTATTTGTAATTGCATTTTCTTCACTGGTCCGTTTTTCTAAAAATTTCTTTGATTCTTCAGATTTTTGAAATTGAGCAGTGATCAAAACACAAGTTGTGCTTGAATGAAACCCAACATATAGCTGTTGAACTTCAGCGGCTCCGTTATCCCTGTGGCTTTTGCAGCGAACATTACAGCTTTTAACACGCGTGTCACATCACGAGACCAGGTGTCCATAGAGCTCTGTCACCGGCGTATGTAATGCGAGTGTGTGTTCCTGCAGAGTTCAAGCCCTTCAAGTGCAGTGTGTGTGACAAGGAGTTCCTCACGGGCTACCTGCTGAAGAAGCACATGGAGGTTCATCTCAGCGAGCGGCGGTTCAAATGCGGAGAGTGCGGCAAGCTCTACAAGACCATCGGGCACGTCCGCGAACACATGAGAGCACACTCCGATGAGCGGCCCTACCATTGCAACTCCTGTGACAAGGGCTATAAGACCAAAGTACATCATACTTAACCCTTTTCATTGCTTTCAGCTTTATACTGTAGTCCTGAGCAAGGGGGTGCTGTGGCGCAGCGGGTTTGGCTGGGTCCTGCTCTCTGGTGGGTCTGGGGTTCGAGTCCTGCTTGGGCTGCCTTGCGATGGACTGGCGTCCTGTCCTGGGTGTGTCCCCTCCCCCTCCAGCCTTGCACCCTATGTTGCTGGGTTAGGCTCCGGTTCACCACGACCCCACTCAGGACAAGCGGTTTCAGCCGGTGTGTGAGTGTGTGTTTGTGTAGTCCTGAGGTTCTTGTGTAAAGAACTAAAGCAGTGTGTAAAAAAAAAAAAAAACAATTTAGAAGAAAAAAATAGGCAGAGACTCAGGTGTATCTATTACACATTAACAGAAATGTTATGTTGAATTTTTTTCCCCATTTTCCGTTCACTTTTGGTAGATTAGACACACTCTTGGTGTTAGCTTGTGCTTTATGTCCTTTTTTTTTTTAAGAAAAATATTCCACATTCTTGAAATTAGCAAATTTTGGTGAATTTTGGCACCGGGTTCCAAACACTGAATGTTCCAGTACCTTGTAGGATCTGATGCTTTGTAGAATTTCTGGAATGTTCTGGTGTCTTCTAGAACCTTCCAGTGGCTGTAAAGGACCAAATTAGAAGTGACACCCTAGAACAACTAGTGGTATTTTTGTAATCGGCAAACTTTAACTAATCATAATCAACGCATAACTTGACATAACTAAGAGCTTTGAGAAATTTTGTTGCATTGCGTTGTATGCCGACAGTCCTTATCTCACACAGCTCCCATAGGTGATTTGATTGCTTTTTCTTGTCCCCTTTCTCATATTCCTAGAATGCTCTTCAGGTACACCAGCGCACTCACGCACAGGAGAAGCCATATGTGTGTCAGTACTGCTCGCGGGGATTCAGGGAAAAGGGCTCTTTAGTGCGCCACATACGCCACCATACCGGCGAGAAGCCCTTCACGTGCTACAAATGCGGCCGGGGATTTGCAGAGCACGGCACTCTAAGCCGACATCTTCGGGCCAAAGGTGAGCAATCGTGCCATTTTGGTATCGATGGGCCTCGAGATTTTTGCTGTACGAGTTACAGCACAGCAGCACCGTTTGTGATATGAAGTTATTTGCACCGTCTCCATTCACCTTTGCTCATGAGACCGTTTTACACACGTCTCGCATTTCTAGACTTTACTAAATGGTTTCCCTCGGGATTAGCTGAAATGCGTACGCAGTTTTATATATAATTCCAGTTTCTGTGCATGGGTGACAGGTGGTTGCAGTGGGGGAATGAAAGAGTCAGAGCAGATGATGGTTGTGGAGGAGCACCCATCTGACAGCGATGTGGCTGCAACCATCATTACTGAAGACCCACATGCTGTACTGGTGGAGTTCTCTTCAGTAGTGGCAGATACACAAGAGTACATCATACAGGTGAGACGTGGATGATACGATGGTCACGCTAACATTGCCGCGAACAATCCAAAACATAGTACCTTTCTTTATTATATGTTCTTATGGCATGTATAAAACTTGCTTTTAAAGTTTTGGATCAGCTACAGGACTGAACCCTTTTCTTACATGTTTCTTCCTATGATACGATGTACTGTATATGATTCTCAAAGTTACGGTTAGAAGGTAACTCTCAGCATTTAGCATGTTTTTTCTGCATGAATTAACTTTGGAATTAACTGCAGAGCTACTCTGACATATGTGCCTGCCATTTTATTGTCCTTTTGAACCTTTAAGTTCAAATACTCTGTGTTGTTATTATTCTCCACTTTGTGGCAGAAAAATAGATTCTTAGGACAAATACACTCACTGGCCACTTTATTAGGTTCACTTTGCTAGTACCAGGTTGGACCCCCTTTTGCCTTCAGAACTGCCTGAATTCTTCATGGCATAAATTCAACAAGGTGCTGGAAATATTCCTCAGAGATTTTGGTCCATATTGACATGATAGCATCACGCAGTTGCTACAGATTTGTCGGCTGCACATCAATGATGCGAATCTCCCATTCCACCACATCCCAGAGGTGCTCTGTTGGATTGAGATCTGGTGACTGTGGAGGCCATTTGAGTATAGTGAACTCATTGTCATGTTCAAGCAACCAGTTTGAGATGATTTGAGCTTTGTGACATGGTGCGTTATCCTGCTGGAAGTAGCCATCAGAAGATGGGTACACTGTGGTCATAAAGGGATGGACATGGTCAGAAACAATACTCAGGTAGGCTGTGGCATTTAAACAATGCTCAGTGAGTACTAAGGGGCCCAAATATCCCCCGTACCATTACACCACCACCACCAGCCTGAACCATTGATACAAGGCAGGATGGATCCATGCTTTTATGCTGCTTACGCCAAATTCTGACCCTACTATCTGAATGTCACAGCAGAAATCGAAACTCATCAGACCAGGCAACGTTTTTCCAATTTCCTATTGTCCAATTTTGGTGAGCCGGTGCGAACTGTAGCCTCAGTTTCCTGTTCTTAGCTGACAGGTGTGGTCTTCTGCTGCTGTAAGCCCATCTGCTTCAAGGTTTGACGTGTTGTGCGTTCAGAGATGCTCTTCTGCATACCTCGGTTGTAACGAGTGGTTATTTGAGTTACTGTTGCCTTTCTATCAGCTCGAACCAGTCTGGCCATTCTCCTCTGACCTCTAGCATCAACAAGGCATTTTCGCCCACAGAACTGCTGCTCACTGGATATTTTCTGTTTTTCTGACCATTCTCTATAAACCCTAGACATGGTTGTGCATGAAAATCCCAGTAGATCAACAGTTTCTGAAATACTCAGACCAGCCCGTCTGGCATCAACAACCATGCCACGTTCAAAGTCACTTAAATCACCTTTCTTCCCCATTCTGATGCTCAGTTTGAACTTCAGGAGATTGTCTTGACCATGTCTACATGCCTTAATGCATTGAGATGTTGCCATGTGATTGGCTGATTAGATATTTGCGTTAACGAGCAGTTAAACAGGTCTACCTAATAAGTGGTCGGTGAGTATAAGTTAAGCGCTTTGGAGCATCCACTCTGAGTCAAGTACTGGAATGTAATTTTTTTTTTCCCTTGCTTTCTTTTGAAGGCTCCAGCTGAAGTGACAGGAGTGGGAGATGCAGTAGCCCACAACAGAGCTGAGGTTAGTGAACTGAACTGCATGAGACTCACTTGAAAGAACATGTCAAACAACTGCCAAAGTCCTTGTGGGTGTTCACTCCTATAAACTTGTAAAACCAAGCCCTTCATTTGGTCCTCTCTAGAGGACACACACATCTGTTTATCATTATTTAAGGGCATCTCAAAAAAAAAAAACTGTACATGATACAATGCACCTTACAGAGAACATTCTGTAATTTTATGTTACCACATTTGGGGGAGGAGCTTGGACAACTTCCTATAAATATGTCCGGAAACCCTTCTCAGCTGAGTCTCAGGAAGGTAATATGGTGACTTTTGTTTCATTTTGTATGCTCAGGTGGATACCGACATCATGAAGGTTGTGCAGCAGCTAGTGAACCAATCAAACTCGGGGCACCAGGTCATTGTGCAGAACGTGTCCATGGCTGATAGCGCAGCTCTTGCTTCGGACTGTGGCGACACCATCACTATTGCTACGCCAGAGAGCTTGACAGAGCAGGTGGCTATGACGCTGGCTTCAGCCATCAGCGACGGTGCTATCATGACTGCCGAGGGAACCATGGAGGTAGAGGACAATACCGTAACCATGGTGGCATCCCAAGACATTGAAGTGATGGAGCAGTCAGAGGAATTTGTTATTACTTCACCAGAGGAGGTGGAGATACAGACTATTGTACAGGAGTGAAATGAAAAGCTTTGTCTTGGATAGCTGACCACAATTAAGTGACCTTTAGTAAATATATATAAATCCCCAAGAACCCTCAAGAGACAGTATTACTTGTTCTGCCTTCATAGTAGAAAAAAATGTGAGAGTTTAAAACTTAACAGTAACCTTAAAAAATATCCACAAACATTATTAGAACAACTTTTTGAGTATACGATTATACGTGTACGCATTTCAGAATATATAGCGGTACTGCCAACACATCTCAGTTTATCATTCAGTGGGACCAGTTTGTAACTTGCTGTGCAGCTGCAAAAAAGGCGACTGCTGCGATTCGTAAGGTCTAAGCAAATTCAAGGATTCTTAAGTTGGAAAGTGTTGACAGTAAGACTTTGTGACTGAATTTTTTTTTTTAAAAAAAAAAGACAATGTACTTAGCACTTGTAAACTTTATAGCCCTAATGCAAGGAAGTAAAGGTTACAATGAACAGTGAATTTCAGCTCTCAGGTCAACTTGTACAGTTCTGTTAAGTGCCGTTGAGTCCATGTCGACCCTTAGCGATCACATAAATAGAGTGCCTCCTGAGATTGTACAGTTCTAAAGAGGCCATTTATTCTTGTATACAAGTTGCAAAAATTAAAGTTTATCTGGTTTTTCATCCAAAGTATTTTTCTCCAATGCAACTTATCTTTACCCATTTACACACCTGGGTAATTTTTATTGGATCAGTTCAGGGGTAAGTATTTTCCTAAGGAGTACTAGAGCAAGAGAAGGGATTAAAACCCTTCTTTACATCTATCCATTGTCAACAACCGCTTGTCCCGAGCAGGGTTGCGGCGGACAGGAGCCTTACCCAGCAACATACAGCGCAAGGCTGAAGGGGACACACCCAGGATGGGACGGCAGTCTGTTGCCAAACCCGCTGCACCCCCACACCACCTCTTCGTTGTGGTGATGTAATTTAAAATGATTCTGATGATAAAAATATTGGAATTCCAACAAATTAATACAATATACAAACAGTGTCAAACAACCCTGCATCATACATGAAAGGAACAAAAATTAATTTGTTAGATTCAGATCATAGCACCTGTGGACACTGGCATTGCATATAATACATCCACAACAGTGTGGTGCACACTTGTCAAAGTTACTGTCCCTGAGGTAAAGGCCAGGCTATTTATTTTTCTTCACACTGGCAGTGAATGGGTGAAAGATCTCCCACAGGTTCCTGAGGATGCCTCTATTATAGAAGCTGCTGGCTGTAACAGATGATAGGGAGCACTGGTGCCCAGCTATGCCATAACAGTGCTCACAGCCCCAAGCTCTGCCCTTGTACCATTCATTGGATGTCTGGTTAACCACAGCTAAGTACAAGTGGAACAAGGCATATCCAGCCAGCAGCACGAAGACGAAAACAAGGAAGCCGAGCATGAAGACAATCCTGGGAAACGTCAAGAAGAGGTGCTGCAAAGAATAAGAATAAGATCAGCATAGTGCAAAGGGAAACAATTCAAATTTGTTACCCCTTTGTCTAATTTACATTATTCATTAGTGATACAATTTAAATAATGTGAAACTGTTAGTCATCTTGAACATTTGAAAGGAGAGGCGTCATTCTGCTGTAATGGTTGCATTTATTTAAAAATATTCAAACATGCATAAATTAGATGTTAAATTTTGCTGTTCTGGCAGAAAACTGTTCTGGGTGAGTTAAGACAAACTGGTCATTTATTGGAAAATAACTGGCAAGTTTGTCAAAAGGTTTTTTGTGTTCTGAATCATTAAAATAGGCTACTTCAACTGCATTATTTAACATCGCAGGTGGGTTTAAAAAAAAAAAAAAAAAAAATCCAGAGAAAACTCCAGTATCATAAGCCAGTGAATTTCAAACAATTGATAAACCTGAAAACCCAAGCAGATAATGTTGCCGAACACGAAGGAGTGTTGCTACCAGTGTGCATGCACCTGAATAATGAAGCGTGGCCCAGCTGGCTGCTGCTCCCCATTGTGGTCGATGTAGCGAGCGTGCAGGAGGTCTGCTTGCAGCACAACGTGAAACAGCATGTCTGCTGTGAGTACTGCGATGTCTCCTGCCATAGCACAGGTAAGCAGCAGATACAAAAGGAAGTATCTGTAGTTCTGG
Source organism: Scleropages formosus (assembly GCF_900964775.1). NCBI lineage: Eukaryota > Metazoa > Chordata > Actinopteri > Osteoglossiformes > Osteoglossidae > Scleropages > Scleropages formosus. The sequence goes on along the minus strand of NC_041825.1, from coordinate 12,414,142 downwards.
GCTCCAATGCAGTTGTTAACCCAGACACAGTGATGGTCGAATCGTTGAACGCATCTGTTGCATACGCCTGTTAATAAAAACAACCCATTTATCCAATGTCCAATTGCAACCAAAGGGTCTTTGCACTTGTTTGAACTGCATGTTAGTTATGATTAACTGTACATGTGCTACTTATTTTGAACTTACTTAACCTCGTAAGCCACATACCTCCACTTCCTAACATTACATTTACATCTATTCATTTAGGTGATGGCCTTTTTCAAAGCGACTTACAATGTTAAGGTTACAGTTATTTACCTATTTATACAGTGGGGTAATTTTATTGGAGCAATTTAGGGTAAGTACCTTGCTCAAGGGTACTACAGCTGGAGGTGGGGATCAAACCTGCAAACTTTGGATCCAAGGGCAGAAACTGTAACCACTACGTACCAAGTGTCCCCATTAAGGTAAAGGAACCACTCTTATGTGGTACAGTAAGCAGCAGAGGAGACAGAGTATGCGATCGCTCGTCTCGCAGAGACATGGACTTACGGCAGTGCTTAGACCTTGCAGGTTTCACCAGCAGACACGTTGAACAGCTGACCCCCGGCTGGAAGAGCCTCCTGTCATACAGATACACCCGAACCTGTGAGGCATGGTTGTCTTTTGTAACTGTACCTGCACAATAAAAAAGCAAGACTGTGGAAAAAGCTTTTTGTGTTATAATTAGCCTCACACTACCAAAATAAGTTAGTAAGGTGACTTGCTTACCAGGGTCTCTGTAGCAGCACAGATAGAAGAAGCAGGACTGAACAGCAAGTAGCACATAAGGCACAATAAGGCTGGACAGCTGAGTGTCCATCTCCCTGCAGTAGCCAAACACCTCATATGCAAACTCTGCATATACTGCACACTCCAACAGCAGGTGCAGGTACAGGAACAGTCTGGTCCTGGAGAAAGGCACATGGAAAACACTCCATTTGCTCCTGAGTCAAGGAAAATTTACCAGGTACAGTCTGTAGGATTATAGTGTTTTCTCCTCACACAGTACACGTGCTGATGTCTGAGGTGAAGGAACATTTACAGAAGTCCCCTCCTTTCTGGGAGAGGTGGGTTGTCCGTGTTTGTTTTGAAAAATTAAACGTAACTTTATATCGTCGATATCACCAAACAAACTGTAGCCCTGAGATTTCACCAGCCGTCTTACCTTTGATGAAACAGGCGGTGTAGAAACTTGTAGAAGAGCCTCTGAAGCCATCGGGGAGCACAAGATGAGAATCTCTGCGAAAATAAGGCCAACGAAAAAAAAAAACAGCAGCGATGCTGAAGAAAGAGTCCGACATAGAAAGAGAAGCAGACTGGAAACGGCGCAAGAATGTCTGAAACGGAGGGGGGTGCAACCGTGAGCCGACAGGGAAGTTTCTGAACTGAGCTACATGAACCCCTTCTGGTGCCTCCTGTTACCCCCAGACACCCGTCAGCATTTCGAAGTGCGAGAGTTAAAAATGTTAGTGTGCCATCATGCTACTGTCAAGTGGTGCCTCTAAATTGCCCTTGTGAGTGCATGTGTGTGTGTGAGAGAGAGAGAAACCACCCTTCCAGGGACTGGTGCTCCCACACACCCGCTGGGATAGGCTCCGGACCACCAGCACCCTGCACTGGAGAAGCAGTTAATGATCCTGAATGAATGCTTACTGCTGTGTCTTCGTTTTGTTTTTGTGCCCGTGTTACACTTACATTTAAAAAAGCCGACACTTCTCCAAAGCGACTTACAATGTTAAGGTACTTATAAAATTGTGTACTGTATATCCCAGGAGGTTCTATCTATGCCTATGGCCATGGCATGTTGTGCCCGCGCTCACACTCCGACCAACTACTAGTCACACTGACTGGTGCCCAAGTAAACACACGGCTCCGGACCCATTTCACCGTTTACCTCACCTGGGAGACGAAGGTAACACTCTTCTCCAGCGGGGTCTGCGCGCCGTGGGACCACCGGCACACCAGAGCCATGCAGGTGAGCACGCAGAGCACGTAGAGGGCGAACAGCGACAGGAAGTCCATCATCATGTGCCCGCGCGCGTCTCCCAGTCAGTCACCGCGCCTTCGCTTCACCTGTGTCCGGGCGTTGACGGCGCCTCTTCACGTCTTAAGCATGATCGTGCCGTCCAATAATAACGCAGAGCAGACGTCACACCTTAGTAAAACTCGCGGAACGTTACCGAAACTAAAGGACAAGGCACGAGCGGTTTGCTGGCAGAATACGACAGACGTGCTCTGTGCGAGATCGCAATCGCAGCACGTTCCAGAAACCTAAGAGACCGTTCGGAACCTGTGTCCGCTGGAATGCGTTTCCGCTCGAACTCGTCTTCCCCGTTCCGCAGTTTCCTGCTTCCGGCAGGTGTGGAGGAGAGTCCGCCTATGGGTCCCAGAGAGACACGGACTCACTGGGTCTTAAGTCTTCGGCAGCTACGCGGCCACTCTGCAGTTCTTTCTTTGAGAAAAAAATGTATTAAAAAATGCCGTTAACTTTTAGAGAGTTGCGACAACCGACGGGTTACCCGCGGGTTTGACTGCTCGAGTACTTCCGGTGTCCTCAAGCAACACGGCTCTGCCGTAATTGATTCCACTGTTCGACACGCTCAAACACGAAGTACCGCACTCACGTTCCCGCTCGGGTTCCCTGCAGCGCGCAACAGATGCGTGGGTCTGATCGCACACACCACGCGCAGCATTAGTGGCTGCTCCCAGCAGGTGGCGTGATGGCTGGGGACCGTGCGTGGACCAGAAGCACGTGCCGAAGTCATTGTGGACATTAACAGCTGTCTAAGAGGGCGAGAATAACCAGTTAAAGACATGGTTTAGAACATCATTGGCCATCATTTAATTGTTATCTTTATCCAAGGCAACTAACAATTTTTGACAACCAACTGTACAATGATTTGCCCAGTTATATAACATGGTGCACACGCGCGCGCACACACCATCTGAAACTGCTTGTCCCATACCAGGTCACAGGGAGCTGGAGTGTAATCCAGCAACACACGGCATAAGGCTGGAGGGAAGGGGGACACACCCAGGATAGGATGCCAGTCTGTTGCAAGGCACCCCAGGCAGGACTTGAACCCCAGACCCACTGGAGAACAAGCCCTGGCCACACCTGCTCCGCCACTGCACCACCACGCCCCCATAACATCGTACTCTTGCTGTATTAATTCGGGGTAAACACCTCTGTCTACTACGTACTGCAGCAAGAACCATCAGATTCTATCCAACAGCTCTGTGCTCTGCACTGTTTCCTGTAAAGTGATCTCATGAATCAAAAAATCTGTTATAATTCTTTTCATTAAGGCTGCCCTTTCTTTTATAAGGATAGTAGATAATAAATGTGTTACTCTATTCATTATAAAACAATATCAATTTTCCTTTTTCTACTTCTTTTCGGGGGTGCGGTGGCGCAGTGGGTTGGACCGCAGTCTTGCTCTCTGGTGGGTCTGGGGTTGGAGTCCCGCTTGGGGTACCTTGCGATGGACTGGTGTCCCGTCCTGGGTGTGTCCCCTCCCCCTCTGGCCTTACGCCCTGTGTTACCGGGTAGGCTCTGGTTCCCTGTGACCCCGTATGGGACAAGTGGTTCTGAAAATGTGTGTGTGTGTGTGTGTACTTCTTTTCATTAAGGTTAGCTGTGCTTTATTTTATAAGGATAATGCTCCTCAAACTTCCTGCCTAAGAACTGTGAGTTTATTAGTAATTTAATAATAATGGCAGTAACAACAGTAGTAAGAATGGGGAGAGCTGGTAGTGTAGTGGTTAGTGCTGCTGTCTTTGAATCCAGAGGGCACAGGTCCAGTCTCCAGCTGTAGTACCCTTGAGAAGGGTAAAGTTGCCCCATACACACACACACACACACAGATTGGCTGAAGCCACTTGTCTTGAGTTTAAAAAAAAAAAGAAAAAATTGCTGAGCTGTATACAGGGGTAAATGTCACTTAAATGTAAGAATTTTGTCCCTTATTTTATTTTTTGTTTTGTCTTCAGTCAAATGCCTCAAATTTTGCTCATTAGTGTTTCTGCTTGACCTATATACACACACACACACACACATTTTCAGAACCGCTCGTCCCATACGGGGTCACGGGGAACCGGAGCCTAACCCAGCAACTCAGGGCATAAGGCTGGAGGGGGAGGGGACACACCCAGGACGGGACGCCAGTCCGTCGCAAGGCACCCCAAGCGGGACTCGAACCCCAGACCCACCGGAGAGCAGGACTGTGGTCCAACCCACTGTGCCACCGCACCCCTCTTGACCTATATAGTTTTACTAAATATATTTTAGCAACGGGGGGCACGGTGGTGCAGCAGGTTTGGCCAGGTCCTGCTCTCTGGCTTGTCTGGGGTTGGAGTCCTGCTTGGGGTGCCTTGTGATGGACTGGCGTCCCATCCAGGGTGAGTCCCCTCCCCCTCCTGCCCTGCGCCCTGCGTTGCCGGGTTAGGCTCCAGCTCGCCGCAACCCTGCTTGGGACAAGCGGCTTTATCCTCTGTGTGTGTGTGTGTGTGTGTGTGTGTGTGTGTGTGTGTGTGTGTCTGTGTGTATTTTAACGATTAGCAGTGTAATTAGAAGTTACTCTGATATCTTGTTTTTCTTGCATGCTTAAGGGGTCTGCATGGGGTCGTTCATGCCTCTTTCAGTTTTCCCATCAAGCTCCGCTCCCTTTGTTGCACTGCAGCACGGGGCATCATGTGAAACCTGCCCAGGGCTCAGGTTACTGGGCTTTCTCTTGGAGCTCATGTTACAGGGCCTGCCAGTTAGTGTGGCGAACCTCGGTGATGGGAGCTGGGGGCAGTCGGCCTGTCGTGTGGCTGAAGACGAGCTCCTGCGCGTCCCTGGTTCACGTTAGTCTTCCACCTGAACGGTAAACGCTTCCTCTTGATCCTTGTAGAAGAGGGGGAAAACAGTACATTTATGCCTTTCGCGATACGTTTAAGTTTGAGTTTTTACTTTGTGGTATAGGAGTCTAAGGTTGAGGGCAATTAAGCGTGATTTTGATGAAAGTGTGTTGTACTTTCTTACCTGTTTTGACTTTTCCGGTGTCACGATGTCTGTAAGCTGTGGCATCTGTTTAAAGGAAAAATGTGCTGAAGGAATAATATGTGAAAAAAGTGGTTGAGTGATTGTTAAGTAAGTTAACTATTCAAAAACATTTGTGAGGTTTGGGTGTTCTTCCAGAGTACACTTCGACTAACTCTGTGTCTAATGGACTTTTCTGAGCTAATAGGATACACCGACAGCTGGTGTTTTTCATGTTGAGAGAGCGCTGCTGTTTTCCTCTGTGCGTAGATCTGCTTGGCTTCTTGTATGTGACATGGTTAATAAATGCTCTGCACAAGTCTTATTTTTTCATTTCAGTTATTAATATGTTCCGAATTCTGAAATGCTTTATTTGGTATGTTGCATTGCTTTCGCACCCCTTTATATTTAATTTATTTTATTATTTTTATCTTGCTTGTTATTAATTTGGTTTATATCCAATAACCTTCATCAGTCAGCAAAATTATTTTAACACCGTTAAAGCCTTTTTGCAAAGAAAAGCTTCTTGACAAATATTTATTTTTATGCTAATATGTATCATTTTCAGAATAATGATGTGTATATATACAACTACACACTTCTAAAGGAGAGCTTAATATAGAACAAAGTTTGCAATACATGACAGGCTAAGTGGTCATCGTGGTGAGATGTAAGATGAGAGTCTGAGTGAGGAACAGTGTCTGTTTGAAGATACAAGCAGTTCTGCTAAATTATTCAGCCCACCCTGCCAAAGTTGTTGTGGCTCTTCTTCGGTGAATCACACGTCTAATTACTTACTGTACAGAGTATTTAATTAATTGTTATTATTTACTATTAATTATTAATTGTTCTTGTACAGTTTTACTATGCAAAATATTTTGATACACAGATATAATTTTAGTTTGCAGTTGTCTCTGTTTATTAAACCAAAAAATGGAAAAGGTTGCCTGTCCCTCCTGCCATCCATTATCGATAACTGCTTGCTCTAATACACGTGTGGCAGTGGTCTGGAGCTCTTGTTTCACTCATGAATATTAACTCATGTTGCACAAATTTAAACTTTGGAAGGCGGGGTGCAGTGGTGCAGTGGGTTGGAATGGGTCCTGCTCTCCGGTGGGTCTGGGGTTTGAGTCCCGCTTGGGGTGCCTTGCAATGGACTAGCGTCCCGTCCTGGATGTGTCCCCTCCCCCTCCAGCCTTATGCCCTGTGTTGCTGGGCCAGGCTCTGGCTCCCTGTGACCCTGCATGGGACAAGTGGTTTCAGGTGATGATGATGATGATGTATTTTCACAAGAAACTTTTTGAAAGCACTCAGCTCATTGCTGTTAAACAGATAACGGTAAATGACATGACCTTGTGACACAAAGACTCCCGGGACATGTCACAGAATGGGGTGGCACGGTGTCACAGTGAGTAGCACTGCCACCTCGCAGCGCCTGGGTGCTTCAAAAGAATATGGGTTTGATCCCCTCTCAGGCTGTGTGCGGTTTTGAACAAGCTAGCGTTTATACTAATGGTATTTTTCTATGTCAGTCAGAAATGATCAAATTATACTTTTTATTAATAATTTTGATTAATGAGAAGCTAAGTGGTGAGTGTGAGATGTAAGATGAGAGTCTGAGTGACAGCAATATTAAAAATCTATTCTATATAAACTATAATAATAAAAGCCCCATAATACTGTACAAATACTCCTTATTTCCTTAGCAGACCTTTTGACAAAAGCAGAAAACAGAAAAGTACTATGTTCAGTGTAACAAAGGTCTTGGCTGAAGTAGTAGACGTGCGAGCGTTAAGTTCATTTTCAAGCATACGGAGTTTTGTTCACTTGCTGAAGGTCTGTGCTTTAGTGCTTGCAACAAATGAGCATAATTTTTTTCCCCTTTCTCTATGTTAGCTCTAATTTCTCAATAATAATTAAAATTATTCAGGTCAGAGACGCTATTATTGTTTCTGCTGCAGTGTTTAGCCTCAGTTTGATTGAAAATCTAATAGTTGTTCATTTGTCATTTGCTTTAGATCCTTTATTTTCTTACTCAAATTTCAGATGTATTTATGACGGGGAATTTTAGGGACGTCCACTTCGTTGACATAAGAGGGCATGTGTCTTCCAGCCTGTGAAGAGGATCTCCACATGCATCCTTTAATCCACCTAATCCAGAGCAGAGGCTTAAAACAGCCTTGCCCCTCCACAATTGCGGCATCTGTGCATTGTGGTTCCCAGCCGTCCCCAGGTTCGGCCTTCCGTTTCTGGGCCAGCTTCCATTCCTCTGAGAGGTACCGGGCTATAAGAGAGAAAGTGAGAGAGAGGAAGAGAGAGAGGAAGGTGCAGGGACAGGGGGAGTATTTATAGAAAAATGGGTCTTGATGGTTCCATTTCTCAGGAAAATGATTAAGAGAGCGAACCTTGTTACTGTGTCCTACTTGGATGATTAGAATTCTGAAGACGACAGGTTTGGTCGGAGTCATCAGAGATGCAGAACCGATGGAGCGTTCGGCATTTTGTGTCCTCGACCATCCTCTTTTTAGCATTATTTTTTGTTTCCTCGCGCTGGAGTGCTGCTGTTTTTTTTTTTTTTTTTTACCCTTTCACGGCTGTGTTCTTGGGCCAGGGCTTGAGGGCGTCCTGTGTATCATGATATAGAGAAGAGCATCTGGTTCATCTGCTTCTTACTTCTCAGGCCTTAGTCTGACGTCTCAGAAAAATACGCCAAAATGAAGAAGTTTTTGCAAAATCGCAAAGGCAGAAATTCTCTCCGGCAGAGCAAGTCTGGGTCTCGCTATCCATATAAAGACTTTTGTAAGTCCATTTGGTGCATATTCTGTTTCAGTTCTGCTAGAAAAATAAATATTTGTCTTGATCTTCCAGGTTATAACCCTCCCTGGATTTAAAAAAAAAAACAAAAAAAAAACTCTCAATGTAAAATAGAACACTTCCTGGTTTCTCATTGGTAAATAAATATAATGTTTTTCCAGACATAGCTTGAATTATACAGTATATTGATAGGAATCCTTTTTAAATGTATTACCTTCATTATTTAAACAATCAAAGACAATGCCTTCAGGTTATTCCAGTCAATCCACATGGTCACTGCTTGCTCTCTACTTTGACAGAAAAATTTTCTCATGTAAAAATAGCGATATATCGTGTGGGTTAACACTAATACAGTTATGAAAGCATGTGGTGTGTGTACCATTTGAGAGCAATGTTGGCGTAAAGCTTAATCTGTGCTGCCTCTGCGCTTCTCAGTAGTTACAAAGTTTTACAGTATTAGGTTTCAGAAACAAAAAACTGCTCAAGGAAGTGGTGAATGTTTTATAAGTAAGTATGTTTCCTCCTGTATATATGTCGTTACCTGTCCTTTATAACATTTACTGGATCCGGTGTTATGGTTTATGTCGTAATGCATTTTATTGTCCCAGCTCTGTGTGATGCTGGAGGTCCCCTCCCTTTCATAAAGGAAACCTTAACAATTACATTACGTACTATATGTTAGGGAGGATGGTGATGGGTATATGGAGGGACTGAAGACCTGAACACTCTTGCCTGTCCTCACGATTTACTGTGTCTTCATGACATAAGTTTGTGTGATAAAACAATGTCAGTGGTGAAAACTGGGTTATTGGCAGTGTGGCTGAACAGGTGCTCAACTGCTTCTCCTTCACGGTGAAGGACAGGGTTCGAGGTAAGATGTTACTTATTGCATTAGCAAAGGGCAGCCCTCACGCTGGAGTGATACTTTCAACACCTTTAAAGTGGGGCAACATTAATTCAGCTGTAAAGGGTCATGTTCACAAGGTTTTACATATACATTTAGATTTATTTAGCAGACACTCTTATCCAAAGCAACTTACAATGGACACTATGTAGTGTTATCAGCCCACACACCTTATTCACCGTGGTGATTTACACTGCTAGATACACTACTTACAATGGGTCACTCATGCACATATGAGTGAAACACACTCTCTCTGTCACTCACACACTATAGGGGAACCCGAACAGCATGTCTTCGGACTGTGGGAGGAAACCAGAGCACCCAAAGACTTACACTGCTAGATACGCTACTTACAATGGGTCACTCATCCATACGTAGGTTTTTGCTCCAGTCGGGCCGTGAGCGCTCCGGGTGAATATCTAAGCGGAACCCGTTTAGCTCCTGAAGTTGCGGTGCCGTAAGGAGACTTGTGCGACGTCTGAGTGTGGTTAGCTGCCCTACTCAGCTGAAGCACTGAACACAGTTTAAATGTGCTGCTAATTTACTTATCTACTATCCTTCATTAGTCAGTTACCTTTGTCCGTCTGTGTCTTTGTGAATGTATTTGCGCTTCCCTGTTTGTGTGTGTCTGTGTATTTTTGTAATTTCAATACACAACACAGAAGGGTGTTTTCCTTCACCTGGTATTCAAAACAGATGCTCAGTAATAGCATCTCTTTTTACCTTTTGTCATCACTTTTACAGCACTTTGCAAAAAAAACCTGTGCTAAAAATTCTTAAATACCCAAGTACGTCTAAAACGTTTTATCCATTCACAGCCTTCTGCATTCTTGTATTGTACCTGAGGGGTGTTTATATTTGAAACACTTAGTTCCCTGCTTTTGTCCTCATGTCTGTAAAGTCCTGACGATGCCAGCCACCAACCAGGGTTGGCCAGAAGAGTTTGGGTTTCATCTCGGGGGCAATGGGCCTAGCTACATCCTGTCGGTGGAGGAGGGCAGCAGTGCGCACCTTGCTGGGCTGCAGCCGGGAGACCAGGTCCTGGAGATCGAAGGGCAGGACGTGTCCACATTGGGCACGCAGGCAGTCATAGCCCTGGCACAGGCCCAGAAGAACGTCCCTCCCAGCATTGGAGTGGTGTCCCGCATACAGCAGGTCAGGACCGTTGTGCTTCAACCCTACGAGAGCCAGCAAGATAAACGATTCAACAGCTGCTAGAAGATGTAGGGGAAATTGTCTTTGGCAGTTGAGTCTGAAAGTTTTTCCTTGCAGCTGTATTTTCTTAGCTGCCGTACAACCCGGTAGTGGGATATATATTGAAATGCAACAGGAGAGACAGTGAGATATTAGTACATCATAGTTGTACTTTAGTGTCTCAGTGGAAAATGATTAATTTTTAATTATTTAAACCTTACAGATAGATATTACGCCTGGCCCTGATGGTCGCTTTGGTTTCACCATCGTGGGAGACTGTCCTTTGCTAGTGGAGGACTGCTCGCCCAACTCTCCTGCTGGGCGCGGTGGTCTGCGGGCAGGAGACTACGTCATGGAGGTGAATGGGATCCCCGTGCGGCAGCATGAGACAGCGGCAGCCATGATCAAGGCTTCACAGGGTCGCACGCTGCGTCTCGGCGTGCTCTGCGTGGGCAATCGACAGAGTCGCGCAGGCGGGAGCATCAGAGAGTCCCATCAGGGTGGCGACGCTGGCATGCGGATGGACCGGAAACACAAGGCCCTCGAGTTCAACAGGAAGGTGAGCCTCAGCCTTCCCTGCTGCTGTCAGCGGAGACTTCTGAGTTTAGAGGAAGTGGGTCATCGCAGCTCCTCCTGACGTGGGAAGGTTTGCTCTGGGCATCCCTGCGTCTGGCAGGTTACCCCATGTAACAGGTTTTCAGCTCTCTTCATACTGCTAACAGTCGCAGGGCTGAGAGAGAATGATTGAATTAATGATTTCAGTTATGGAACTGATTTCTTGAGTGTTTCAAGAGATGGAACCCTGCATATACACTTGCCCACAGAAACCAGCACTGGGGAGTCTTATCTGACATGCTCTCTGGGATACTTACACTTGTAGACTGGAGGCTGATTTCTGTCTTGGCTGTGCTCCTGGCATCAATGTTTTAGCCTGGTTCTTTGTGAAACAGCCACTGAATGAAATGTGCTACAGAATTATCCATTTATGCAGCTGGGTGATATTTAATGTATCAGTTCAGGGAAAGTACCTTGATCAAGGGTACCGCAACGGGAGGGGGACTTGAACCGGGAGCCTACAGGTTGCAAGGTGACAGGTGATTGCAAGGTGATCGCGAAGTGACGGCTCTAAGCACTACCCTACCTGCTGCCTTGACATGAGGCTTGTTGGTTATGAAGCACCTCCTGTTGTGCGCTGCAGATTGAGCAGGTCCTAGGGGACGAGCCCGAGGTGCGGGACCGGCTGTTTGCGGTGCTGAAGCAGTACGCTGCCGAGCGGAAGGTAGAATATCTGGCCTCCATCCTACCGGACATCCTGACGACTGAGGAGCAACAGCAGCTCATTGCCAACATCAGGTAATGAGAGAAACCATGCTTTTGAAAACCACTCTGAGACCTACTGGACATAAAGGTGTTTCGAGACATTTCGGAAGGTGTTTTATTCTAATGATTGCGCTTGTAGCTGTGTTCTGTGACCAATATCTGATTTCACGTCCAGTCATCAAGCTCGACCTCAAACGTATCAGTGCTCACAGCTATCAAGACATGTAAAGATAATTTCTAAAATAATTCAGTCGCTGTGCACTATATTTGTATTCTTCGTCTTTCTTATATTACAAATGAGTAATAGTTAGTCTGGAAGATTTTTTGGGCTGAGGCAACTCAATGCTTTTAGCCAAAATTTATTCTTCTCTTTTTGTACGCAACCACTAGATGTGCAACTCTTTCGGACACTGTTTTATTAACAGTTTAGCAGTTGCCACGTAATGCAAAATTTTGTGACAAAAACATTTTTTTTTTTTCATTTGTAGTTGTTTATAGTGTTTATCCACAAAATACGTTCACTTGCTTTAAAGAACTTAATCTCAAAATTCATCCATGAATGGCATATGTTAAATAGACAGTCTTTTTCGGCATGAGTTGTATGAGTACGAAGGAGTTACCTTTACCTGAGAGGTCATGTCCTGTTACTACTGTTATAGGTTCATTTAATGAACTGGAAGAACCCTCTTGGAAATGTACCTGTGCTGCTGAACGTTTTGCAAGGGAGAGATTAAAGAGGCTTGCTGAGTGTCGGGCTAATGTAGGTAGGCTCCATCTGGAGCAGTAGGAAAGTGAGGAGTGGGGGATGGAAGTGGAATTCACAGCTAATCCAGGAACCTTCCCATTAAGGAATGAAATTAGGGTGACTACTCTCTGCGGTCCTAATAATTACTGCAGTGCACCAGTTCTAAGTGAGTGGGAATACTTGGACTCAGTGACTGACCAGACTCACTCAGCAGTGTCAGACATGATTGTGTGAAATTTTAAAGAAGTGTTTAAAAAAAAAAATTGATACCACCGCATCTAAAAGGGAATTCTAAAAGTCCTTTCACATGCATGCATGCTGAAGCGCTGAAGCTTTCATTGCATAAATGAGAATTCTGTGGCATGCTTTGCAGTACAAGGGCATGGTACAGAAGGCAGTGTGGAGCATAAGAATATGACCTTGTAATGTAAAGGTTGACATTTCCTTGAAAAGCTTCGGCTCTTCCACCAGCAAATGTGATTCTGCATTTATTCCACTAAAAATACTTAGCTGTATTAAAGGATGAAGTTATATGTTGCTGGGGGCCATGGTGGTGCAGCTGGTTTGGCCGGGTCTTGCTCTCTGGTGGGTCTGAGGTTCGAGTCCCGCTTGGGGTGCCCTGTGATGGACTGGCATCCTGTCCTGGGTGCATCCCCTCCCCCTCCAGACTTGCACCCTGTGGTGCCGGGTTAGGCTCCGGCTCGCTGTGACCCCACCTGGGACAAGTGGCTTCAACCAGTGTGTGTGTGTGTGTGTGTGTGTGTGTGTGTGTGTGTGTGTTTTATATGTTGCTTTGTAAAAAACGCTAAATAATACTAACACTATAATTAAAAATCACATCATATGCATCAGATCATCAATTTTCTGTACAATTTTCATTGTGTAAGATTAACATGATGTCTGAGTCTTTACTGTTGTTGCCTTGTAGTACAAGGATGGTAGGTTTCAGGATGGCCCCATTTCTGCCTGTGATTTCCCAAAAAAAAGGAGCATATTCATCCCCATTTTACACTGTTTCAGTCAATGTCGTTCAGATTATCACGGCATTACAAGTGTGCATCTGTCATTTGAGATAATTCATGTTACAGCCTAAAGCTAACCACGCAGATGAACATCTTCTAGGGAGAGTAACCGGCGTCCTCTCTTCTTTCAAAGTCGCAGAAGACTGACTGGATAGATACTACTTAACAGCACTTATACATGGGAAACTATGTTCATTAACTAAAGAACAAGAAAAAATAAGAGTAATTGAACATTCCTCCTAGATAATTCAGCTGTACAAACTGAGTCCAGTTCTTTCATTCAGAGTGACTTACGATTTTACCCATTCATAGACTTCAGGACATTCACATTATCCTGAAATAGTCCTGGATTACTGGAGTTCTTCAGCAGGGCCCCTAGTGATACTTCAGCCACTTACCTGCAAACCTGCATCCCTTAACTGCGCTCCAGTTCTATATTTTTGTAATTCAAAACCACGTACATGGCTGGGTATCAGCACTGTACTCGACGGAATAATTAATGTCATGCAAAATATCAAAGATAATGCAAATGATTGTGTATCTGGAGATGTGACTGGAATAGCAGCTGGACTAGATCCATTAAATAAAAATGTAAAAGTTTAATAGCTGCTGTGTACATCTGTAGCTATTCATAAGCAGAATATTTGCAGCTGTACATCAGCTGTCATACCATTACTGCTGCCAGAGGTGTACTGCTGAGAAATCCCTTGATTTCTCAATTCTAAGGGTTTATCATAAGATGCTTATGAAAAAGCACACACACACACACACACACACACACACACACACACAAGCAAGCTTTCTAGTGGATTTCCTTTTTCTTCAGCCATAAGATAATGGCAGCTTTGAAAACCCGACCTTGTTTTGCTGTGATATTTACTACTCAGCAGCTCTTTGATGCGTGATAATTATAACCTGGCATCATTTCCTTCAATTTAGAAACCAAGCTGTAGACACGAGTCCATTCCATTTAACACAAAAATATATGCGGTTAATTTTCCTGCCTCAGGATTATGACACCGCACAGAATACAATGAATTGCTTTGGGTAAGTACTGCTCTTGACTGTTTTTCCTTTACTGGTAATTTAGTTTGTAGTGGGTGAGTCACAGAAGTTTCTGATCACAGAACAGCATCTGAAATGGTTCAGTTTTTTAGAAATATTGGCTTTAATGGTTATGGGTTTTGATTATTCCGCTAAATACCTGCTACTGAAAAATGGTCATTAGCGGGATTTTTAAAATGGGATTTAAGACAGATATTTCCAGGCAGACGCTTTCGATGTATTGCTTAATCGGACCCAGTAAGCAACCTGTGGGTAACAATTATCAATTAATGAAATAATGACACAAAGTAATTTTATGGCAAAAATATGCACAATATATAACTTCTTTATGGCTGCTGGAAACCTCTTCACTGAAGCTAAAAATTTCTTCGGGGAATTGTGACCCCCTTAAAGCTCTTATTCAGGTAGCCATTATGCCTACCAGCACGAGAGCTGACATGCACCAGAAACCCAGTTCTACAAAAGAAATGCAAGGTCATGCATGTGGGGCATGAAAGAAGAAGTCAGATCATGTTAAAATTTACCCTTTGTGAACCGTGATATAAACGCTGTTTAATTTTAATGAAGTGCCACATGTGTATAATCCTGACTGACTGCATTATTATTATAACGTATCGAATTTTTAAACATCAGTGCAGCATGTAATATTTGTGTTACATTTAAAATTGAGCAAATTTACTTTTCTCTCTTTACAAAGCCATTGTCTTCTAGCTCAGTATTTCTAGTATAACATATCTGGATGAGGGTACGAAATACTGATTCTGAAATTAATGAAAATACATATTTAAATATTCCTAGATAAACACATACTCACAACTAGTTTGTTGATTCCATTATACTTTTTTTAGTTTAATTAGAGGTAATACTGATAGCATAAACTATATTTATCTGATTCACAGGATTCAGAATATTCAGAACAGGAAAGGTACTTATTTGAAGAAGTCATCACCCATGTAACATTTAGAAACCCCCGTCGGTTACAATAACTGCAGGAACATAGACAACTCTTTAATATTATCCTTTTATATTTAACAAAAGTATTTATTTTAGCATTTATTCATTTAATGGAAGCTTTTCTCCAAGGCGACGTGCATTTCAGAAAACAGTACAACAGTGCAGAGCACCAACAGATGCAGAGAAGTAAGGTGAAGTGTATTATTATAGAATATGTCATTAAAATAAATCCACTGTTCATACCTACATGCCTAAGTTTCTTTGACAACTGCTTAAATTCCTTAAAATCTCTAGTTGCATAAATTCCCTTATGAGTAGTTAGTTTCACAGTTTGGCATTGCAATTGAGACGTCCCCTTTTCCAGTTTGTAAAAATCTTGAATATTCCCAAAGGGTCCTTGTATTCTATTTTTAGCCAACCCAGTTATTTAAAAAATCATTGTACTTATTAGATGCGGACAGAAACAAAAAGTAACTTATCAAATAGAGGCGATACTAAATAATGTAACCATCCTGAAGGAATCAGTAATTATGGGGAAAATAAATATAACAAAACTAATTGTAGTTTTTTTGCATGGCCAGTAACAGTGGAGCCGTAGTGAACAGATTTTCATTCTTATGTGGAACTCTGAGTTGATCTGGTACGTGGGCAGATTTTTAAAAACTGTTAGTAACAAATCAATACAGAAATAAACCCATAATAATACAAATGGCCTGTTCCTCCAATTAAACAGCTTGCTCCTGCATCAGAAATGATGAAATTTGTGTTATAAAGTAAGACACATGAGCCCAAATCGCACTAATTAATGTACTGGTATTCTCCTAGTTTCCATGGAGACCACAGCACTTAGGGTGATCATATTGTGCCTTGTACTGGTGTAACTGTGGACCCAACTTGTAAGAACTCTGGTTTGGCCGTGTCTGACTCTGTAAACAATGTATCCAGAGGTAGGGATTAGGTGAGGAAACCAGCAAAAATCAATTATTTCATATGGTTGTTTTTTTGTCATCGCACCACACGTCTTAAAAGAACGCTGTGATTTGAGTTGTCCTGCGCTGGCACTGCCTTTAGTAACATTTTTAGCTAGGAACGTCTGATGTTTTGTTTCATTCATTCATTCATATTCAATACAAATTGAGAGCTGTGCTCTGTATGCATTTTTATGTGCTTCGAAATGTGATGACAAATACCAAAACAGTCCAAGGCTAAAGTTTTTCAACAAATGAAACAGTTGTCATGGTAACCGATTTGTTTTGTTGTAGTGCGCATTTTTTCTAAGCACACCTATATACAGTTCATTCCTGGACATTCTGTTTTCTGTCAAAATGCATCAAGTACTACGTGGTTTCATCGTTTTTACTCTGGTTTACTTTTACTGAAGTCGTGGCACTACTGTAAAAATAGGCATCTTTTGCCAAGTACCCCTATTCAAGCATTAAGAGCTGTTGAGGCAAATCTGTTCCTGTCTCATAGTGTTCCTGTTGAGACAAGCAGGTGTTCATCCAACAGGTGTGTGTGTGTGTGTGTGTTGGCGTGTGATGCTTCTGAATTTCTGCTCTGATTCTGTACCTGAGTAGCTCAAGCAATTATGAAATGACCTCTCGTCGCGCAGATCGTCCGTAACAGCATTGTGTGTCCTGAAATAAAGACTGTCTCAAAACCTAATTTGATGGCTTTGACATTTTGCTAACATATTATGCAGTTCTAGAGGAAGCTCACATTTTGAGTGATCTCCTTTCAATCGTTGTAGATGCTCTCTTGGTTTCTCTGAGTAAATGGCTGAATCATTAACTTGGCCAGAGTGAGTCATGCTTCACTAAGCGAAAGTGGTTTGTAATAAATGTGTGGGCCAGCCAACAGAGAAATTATGCAATCGACAAATTGTCAGAGCATGCTTGTAGTTAAGGTATCGCAAAGTTGCCCGTCTAGAGCAGAACTACCGGTCCTTTCTGGAAACAGCTACCGTATATAAGGGAGAATCATATCACAGAAGCAATTATCTTCGTAATTCTTAATTTCGCTTGTGCGCAGCATTTATTTAAACAGTTTTATTCTAGTGTGGTCCCAACATAGCAGTAGGTGGTTTTCTTCGAAAATTCATTTTTAATAACCTGTCTTTTCATTTTTCTGTACTAAGCACTAATTGTAAAGAATAATGGCTGCCTACTGATTTGTTTCAATTTAGCAAACTCTTTGTAAGGAGCTAATTTCCTGCAGCGAGACTAAGGGTGAGTGTGTGTGTGTGTGAGAGAGAGAGAGTGAGAGAGTAGCTGATCTCTAGAGGTGACAGTGTATTACTCTGTTCCCTCCCACATATGCGCTTCGCTGCTCTCTGTGAGCCATCGCACCCACTGCTCAGACAGAAAGCCTCACGCTTCAGACACGGCACGGGGAACAGCCCGGTCTCCATCCGTGCCCCCTTCTTTCTCATCTGGATTACAGATAATAGACAAAAACTGCTTACTGGTGTATTCAACACTTCTTTTAAGAGACATTTAAAACATTCCATCAATCACTTGCTTAGTGTTTTTTTTTTTCCTGTGTTACACTGGGCACAGTTATTCTGCTTGTTTGGGTCACGCTTTCTTATTTCTTCCCTTAGCTCTTCTTGGAAGGGAAGTGTGGCCACGTGGGCACTGGGGTTTCACGCGGGACGAAACTCTCATCTGGGCTCACCCGGGAGAGCCGGAGGAGACGCTTCGTACCGTGTCTCTGATGTCCACCTCCTTGTGTGATGCTTGCCAGGATCTTCATCCCCAAGAAGCACCGCCAGCGCTTTGATGAGGTGGTGTCCCAGAGCCTGGCTAGTCGCCTGTACCGGAGGAAGAGCGTGAGCGACCCCATCCAGAACCGTCTGCACCGCAGCCGCAGCGAAGACCCCCCTGAGCGGCTGCAGGTGTCCACGCGGGCCAGCTCTGTGCCCCGGTCCGGTGGGGAGGAGGACGCCTTCCCGACCAGAGGCCTGAGGAAGACTACGTCACTCATCACCGGGAACCCTGCTGCAGGATCTGGCCGCAGGTGAGTAGTCTGACTTCTTCCCAGTAGCCGCCTTGAAGTTTTTTCTGAAGGGCTTTCCAGCCGTGGGAAAACTCAAGCTTTCGTAAGGATGCCCCAACACGGTAAATAGCAATTAGTTTTCAAAGTCACTTGCTAACTGAAGATAGATTTACATTTGCTTTGAAATAATACTTATCCATTTATAATATTAAATTGAAAAAAATCACCTTCATTTACAGAAAGATGCTATATTAGGGTTGGGGTTTCATTTCTCAATGAAAATTATAGACGTTCTATATATATAAGGTCAAACACATCATTACAGACTGTTCATTGCACGGGCGATCAAGACAGTGATCTCTTAAGGGATAAATTGTTTCTCTTCATTTTTCTTAAAGGATAAATTGTTGTATTTTTTTTGTTTATCGCCTTCTGTGAAAAGAAAGGATTCACCTTCCAAACACATATGGTGTTGTCCTTACACATTGCTATAGCAACCAAACAAGTGCCAGTTGAAGAGGATGGACAGTCACCCAGGGGTAGAAGAAGTAGCCTTACAGTGTGCTGTCACACAGGGGTATAGTGGAATAATTATAGCAACATGTCTAAGGGAAAAGAGTTTAAAGTAATGGACAGGGACACAGTAAAAGCAGTCAGAAACAATGGGGTACCATCCAGTCTTCATAGAGGATTTTAACCTTGATGTTACTCAAAGTGACACACAGCAGTGCCTGGTACCTTTGTCAAGAACCCATAGTTATGGTAAGACCACAGTAAAGCTAAGAATTTATAGAAAAAGCTTTATCACAATAAGAAGCTACAGTTTTTCTCACAGTTTTCTACAGTTTTTCTTCTTTCATTTTATTTACAGGACAGTACGTATATATAGAGGTGGTACAAGTTTTGGATTTACTCTACGTGGACATGCACCTGTGTGGATTGACTCAGTTATTCCAGGTATGATTCAGTAGATTGTATTTTCATTTTGTTTATATCCTCTGGCTCTGTTCACATCTTGTTTTTTTGCTGGACAATTTTTTTCTTTTTTGATAAGTGCATTTTATTACAGTAGAATCTATGATATCTTATAATGAAAGATGATAATGCTGATCTTATGTGTTGCACTTCTATATGACATCCTTATTCACAAATTGAGATTGGCATTATTAATACCATGTTATTTACAATATTTTCAACGGCTCTGTTATGGATTACGTTTTATACAGATAGATTAATCAGCCACAAATGTAGATTGTTCACTTTTTTATGGTGGTTTTCATTATTTTTCAACAGGCCCCTAATATTAGTTGTCAAGTTCCTGCATCATCCACCGCATTTGATTTAATAATATAAAGTTATGCTCATAGACAAAAATATAATATGTGCTGTGACATTTAGGATGAAATGGAAGGGTATGGTATGGTATGACATGGTATGACAGGGACAGTGGAAAGTGGATAGGAGCTGCTAGTGTGAAATAATATACAGGTGTAGAGAGGGAAAAGCTGTCATGGAGCAGCACATAATGTAGTGGTTAAGGACTTGTTACCTGAAGACTGCCATTTCAAATTCTGCACTTCCCTCAAATAAGGTACATACCCTGAACTGCTCAAGCAAAATTTTTATAACTGGATAAAGAAGTCACTTTGGATAAAATTGACGGCTAAGGAAGGAACCATGCGAAAATGCAGACTGGAATGAAATAGGTTGTGTATGCATGGTGTTTACCACATGTGCTCATAGGTAACAGACGGTGGCTGTTCCAGATGTTCTCATAAGCTGAAATCCATTTAAACATAGACAACGAAGCTTAGTTTGTGCGATTCTTTTTCGTTCTTTAGGTGGCCCAGCAGAAAAATCTGGCCTTAAACCCGGAGACCGCATCCTCTTTCTCAATGGCCTGGACATGAGGTGTATATATGAAAGGATTTTTTTTTTTTTTTTACGGTTGAATGCAGTGTGGTCATAAAGATTGCTTGTTAGCCTCAGGTGTTGTATCCTAGGAAGGAGAGACAGAGTGTGGTATGTTTTCTAAGTTTAACTAGCCAAAGGGAAGAAAATGTTACTTAATATGGTTATTTCAAGATAGTTTTGCTTTGGGTATTCTATTCTGGATACAGTGGAAAAATGCTAAATGTCAGTCAGAATTCTAAAGAAGTGATTCAGTGCAGTTGAAAAATGGCACTATTTATTGTACATTTGGCCTATACTTACTAAAAAGTGTGTGTGTGTGTGTGTGTGTGTGTGTGTGTGTGTGTGTGTATAATATATAAATGCTTGACAGTTTTCAGTTTGGCAGTTATGAGAACCATTTCTTTCATTCAACAAAGATTTAATGAAATTATTACAATGTCAAGTATGCCTAAGAAATTACGAGATTTCAAGTTGATTTCACGTTTTAAATATGGTTATTATTAGTTTGCGAATATGTTTGTGTGTGTCTATGCATTTAGTAATATACAACTTTGTTCTGGATTGCCTGAAAATTGTTCCAACTTAGGCTACTTGACTTCCTTTGACACAACTGACCACATGGCTGCTGGAATGCGGTAATTGTCTCATAGTCCATATTAAGGATATCAGCAGTACATGTGCTTTATTGTGTGGTGTCTGTGTGTGTTTCCACGTGTGTTGGTCCTGTGTCTGCTCACCAGGAACTGCTCCCATGAGAAGGTAGTGTCCATGCTGCAGGGCAGCGGTGCAATGCCCACCTTGGTGGTGGAGGATGGACCTCCTACCTTCATGCTGTCAGAGCCCGAGCAGGAAGAGCCACCCCCCCGTTCCCGCTCCCGATCCCGTTCGCCGGTGCTGAGTTCCCTGCAGTGGGTGGCAGAGATCCTGCCGTCCAGCATCCGTGTCCACGGCCGCACCTTCAGCCAGCAACTGGAGCACCTCCTTACCCTGCAGGAGCGCTACACCATCTGCAAGGCCCTGGAAACCTTCTTTCAGCACAGGTTTGATGCCACTGCACTCTCAAGTGTGCTCCACCGACAACGCAGACCCAGCGGCGGAAAGGCCAACCCCAGAAGTGTAGTCGCGGAGACATTGCTCTGCTCTCCTGTGTGCAGGAATGTGGACACACTCATCGTGGATGTGTTTCCTGTGCTGGACACCCCAGCCAAGCAAGTGATCTGGAAATTCATCTTCCAGCTGTTGACTTACGAGGAGCAGGAGCACTGTCAGCAGAAGATCTCTCGCTTCCTGGGGTACAAAATGGCAGGTGTGTTCCAGCGCCCTACGCTAGGATATTGCACTGAAGTCTGGTCCTGTGCATGTCGGATGGTACTTCGTCTGCTCTAACTTGGTGCACCGTTGCGTGTTTTTGACAGCAGCAGAGGAGGCGGAGATTGGGCCGGACGCCCACCGGCGCAGCAGCTCTGTGAAAGTAACTGGAACCACGTACAAAACCAGCGTGCGTGGAAGGAGCACCGATGATTCCGTCATAGGCACTCACCTGGGAATGGGTACTCACTCTCCTTTTTATCGTCCGCATTGTTGAGCCAGCACGCTGTACAGTCAGCATGCTACAGAGCCATCTTCAGCACAGTTACTCATAACATCAATACTTGAGCGCTCCCCTGTTCTCCTATTTTATACTAACTGAAAGTATATACACGTGATACCTTGGGGATGTGGCCTTGCAAGTCAGCGTGATGTCTGGCTCTGATCAGCCTCGTTGACGGCCGCATCCACGGAATATCATGGATTATTTTTTTAAAAAAAGCAAATTCTTCCAGGTTTTCCTTTCTTTTTAAGTATCATTTTGATGTAATTTAGATGACAGCGTCTCGAGTTGGTTGAGGGAAGCTAAGATCGTATGTGGGAAGTTCCAAGGAGATTTCTGTTGCTTATGCTGTGTGGGTGAAAACTTCAATATTATGCTAGAGTTATGTTAGCGGGGTCATCTAATTATTCCGGCAGATAGCATGGGCCTCCATGGTGTGTTTAGTGCAGTATAAAATCTCACGGATCACTGTGGAGAAACTGTTGAGGGAAATTATTTTTCGTTACTCTTTCTCATGTCATAGCCAGATGATGTCTTTTTTTTTCTTTAGAGCATTGATATAAATTTGAATTATATCTAAGTTGGAGATGTCGGTTCAGCATCGCAGCATTCCAAATGTCCAAAGCTCTGCATTCTCGCAGTTGTTGGTGTTTTGCCAAGATGCTGTGCCCCCATTCCTCCAGTTAAGTCTACGCTTCTGTGGAAATCATTAATCATTATGGAGAAAGAAAAAAACACTATTTCCTTCCCCATAGTTAATGATGCTTTAAAAAAATCTGAAAAAATCTTTTCTTCAGGATAGATTAGAAAACAAAGTTCAACATATTTTAGATACTGAGTTCCATGAAGAAGACTAATATTTTCTGCTGTGTTAACACTATGGTTGCAGGATTAGACGCATGTTAATTTATGGCAAATACAAGCTTCCCTCCTATAATGAAAGCTCCTTTTATGAGAATTCCAATTGACAAGCATACGTGAATTGTACCATAAAACTTGCATAGCAAGCTATGAACACATTTATGAGAAACCTTATTCCTTCAGAGAAGAAACATTTTATTTCACAGCATGAGCCTTAGGAATGGTCAACACGGTTGACCATCAAGCCCATGGAGGGGTGTGGCTTCTCCTGTACGTTTCTGTTGTCACCAGAGGTCGATCGAGTAGCCAAACACAGTACTTAAGTAAATTACTTAAGTAATTATATGATACAACTACTTGATACAAGCTTTTCCAGACCAATTTTATTCATCGTGTTTTGAATTTATTATACTTATATCTGAGACTTTTACAGAAAGTACCCTGTAGGTGAATAAACAGAGGTGCATGTTTATTATTAGTTTTTTGATTGCAAACTGAAAGTGCCCAGGTGCTGACAATATGTCTATGTAATGAATTTTTCTGATTTTTCTGGGCAGTTTTCTTGTGTCCTCATTCTCAAATGAGACATGTCTTTGATATTTAAGGCCAATCACCTTTTAAAACTTTTCCAACTCACTCTCCTTTCTCTATCCCACTGTTTAATTCCGTTGTGCCACCTGTTGTGTAGGAGGAAAGCGACAGTCCCTTGCATGTATAAAGCAGAACACCTAGAATATGATATTGTAGTGATGACTTTTATTTATTTTCAGACATTTTAAAGTAGACCTTAGTTTTGCTTCAAGTTAATAACAAGTGGGGGGGGGGCGTGGTGGTGCAGCGGGTTCGGCTGGTGCCCGCTGTGTGGTGGGTCTGGGGTCCGAGTCCTACTTTGGGTGCCTTGCAGCGGACTGGCATCCTGTCCTGGGTGTGTCCCCTCCCCCCTCGGACTTGTACTCTCCCTTGCTGGGCTAGGCCCCGTCTTGCCATGACCCCCCCCCACCTTGGGACAAGCAGTTGTGGACATTGTGTGTGTGTGTTTTAATAACAAATAATAATCTAGTGTCCTGTCCACCGGGGGTGCGGTGGCGCAGTGGGTTGGACCACGGTCCTGCTCTCCGGTGGGTCTGGGGTTCGAGTCCTGCTTGGGGTGCCTTGCGACGGACTGGCATCCCGTCCTGGGTGTGTCCCCTCCCCCTCTAGCCTTACGCCCTGTGTTGCTGGGTAGGCTCCAGTTCCCCGCGACCCTGTATGGGACAAGCGGTTCAGAGAGAGAGAGAGAGTGTGTGTGTGTGTGTGTCCTGTCCACAGAGTTTCCTGTTTCAGGATAGATTAACATAGATCTCTATAATCATCTATAATAATAATGAGCCCTAATGTGGAAAAAATGAAAGAGCATGCTGAATTGATACAACACATATAATTCTCTTAAATGAGTGCTGCTACAAATTACTTTGTGGATGAATTACTTTTATTATTCACTAATCAAAAATGATACTTTAGAAACAGCACAGCAGAGAGCGGTTATAAGCATTGAGTGATTACAGTGGTTGACAATTGCCTTGTTCTAATAATAAAAATAATAATAATCTTTTTTTTGTCCAGCCTATTTAAAAGTAGCTTCACAATATAAGAAGATGTAAGGGTTACAACTCTTAAGCAATCTACAAAAATTTTTGCAATATTTGCATTAAAACAATAAAAGAACAACAGAAAACATCAATTTTAACAGCCCCAGGTACATGGTCCAGATTTAAGGCCACAGCCCATTAGCTGTGAGGCACCTGCTGCACCATTGTGCCATACAGGAAAAACAGCATAGCAGAAGAAAATAAAAGGGTAAAATAACAAAGATAAATAATTATACTGAAGGAGGAAAGGAGACAGAAAAAAGAAATATGCAAACTTGGCATAAACTGCATAATCAGTTTTGAACAAGCCAGGAATTACTGGTGGCCTAAGCGGTTCGTTTATTCTGGATTTTGGTTTTACGTCATTTGATTTTCTTCATGTTTTGCTTGTTCGGTGAAAAAAAGTGGTGAATGGGTGAAACTAGTCTGTGAATTTTCTGTTCACGAGAATTCTCTTTACAAGCAAATCTTCAGGAATGAGTTATACGAGGGAAGACTATTTCTTTCTCGAATGAGCTTCTGCATAATTTCTGTTGCTTCTTTACTCTGCGTGGCATGTTTTGTGCTTTAACACATGTGAGGATCAGTCGCCTGGCATGTGTACATTGTCTTGGAGACTCCCTTTTCTGTGTCTCAGGGGCTTTTAGTGACTCTGTGGAGTTGGGGATGAGACTGGGGCCAGGAGAGAGGCAATCCGGTGACGGGACATCCCTCCCAGAGACCCCAAATCAAAAAAGCGTGGGTACATCTTGGAGTGCACAGATGCACAACTGACTCTGCTTTTCCAACAAAGTTCTTTTCAAATAACTGAGTAACCATGCCCCCAACCCATAGATGTCAGGAGAGTATGCCGGGGTCGAGAGTGTGTGTGCGGCACAGAGCATGACGTCGCATCCAAGGGGGGCCTCGCCTGCCTCTGATACTCTGGCTGACCCAGACGGCCAAGCGCACTCCCTCTCCCCTTCCATGCACACTAATGCAGGTACCCTGAGCTTTCCACTCCACCGGGTGTGTTTCCCCCACTGGCGCTTCAAAACGGAAGTGATCAGTTTATTAATGCAATGGTGTCATGCAAGAGCATCTCACTGAAACCAATTATATAATGATGGCAGTTTTTGCCACAATATAATTGATTATAGACTGATGCGGTGCCAACATCATGCTTTATGTTACATGCTGTATATAATGGTATGGTTTTGCTGGGATTATTCAAGGAGGCAAGTGAGTCTTTTTCAGCGAATACCTATGTATGGTGTCGTGCTGAGCGGTGCCATATTACAATCTGCTCCACAGGACTGGGCAAAATTACCCCCTCTTTTTCTTGGAGCGAGCACCGCCCACAGTTCAGGTACTACCAACAAGCCGTTCCGGGTAGTGCCGAATCTAATCCTTACGTCAGCCTGGACAGCCCCCTACCCTCACCCCAGGCCTCCGACTACCCGCCAAGCCCACCATCCCGCCACAAAAAGCTCTTCACCTTCTCGCGACCACCTCGCAGCAAGGACACAGACAAGTTCCTGGACGCCCTGAGCGAGCAGCTCGGCCACCCTGTCACTACTGTGGATGACTTCCTGTCAATGGAAACCGACTATGAAGAGGTCAGTGTTTTGCCGACTATATAAACACACCCCTGATGCTTTCCCATGTGTTTCTGACAGCCGCGCTTCCACCAGCGAACCCGTTTTCTGTTAAACGCAGTTGACTCAGTGACTCAGAAGAAAATTCAAGCTGTACATGAAGTCAAATAAAGGAAAAAACACGAGAGAGCAGCGTATACTGTGAAAAGTTTTGTGCTGAAACGCAATATATTTCAGATAATTCCATATTTATGAGTGCTGTCCTTTGGTTACTTTCTAAATGGGTGTGAAAACCATACGAGCCTGTTTTCCAGATGAGCTTCCAAGATGAGCAAGAAGCAAGTTTCTTACCGCTTGAGCTGAGCAGTGTCAGCAACGAGCATCAGAGCAGCAGCGAGGACGCCGTCTCCTTGACCTACTCCTCCAGTTCAGACCACATCCCCCCACCTCCCCAGAGCCCTCCACCACCCCCACCCATTCAGTTCAATGACCCTCCTCTGCTCGTGGATCTCAGCCCCGAGCGTTCGCCGAGACCTCAGGTGCCCTTCCAGCGCTACCCCATCCCTCCCCCACCGCCTCCACCCCGCATCCAACTGCCAGCCCGCCACTCTTCGTACAAAGTGGTTTCCAGCAGCGAGGACCTCCAGAGCTTTCAGGTGCATCCCTCCCTCCCGCCTTACCTATCGCCCCAACCCAGATACCAAAGCGACCCCAGTCTGCAACAGGTGAAGCAGCCTTACCCAAGTCTGCAAAGCCGCCCGTCACCCGAGGCATCCCCTCAGCCTACACGACTCAGTCAGCGCTCCCACCGCCTCAACCAGCTCCAGCAGAGCCAGCAAACTCACAGGGCCGCAACGCAGCCCAGCCCGCAGCCGGGCACCCAACCCAGCCCCCAGCCGAGCCCACAGCCCCAGCCACACTACACCCACCAGACCCACACCCCAGGGTTTAACCAGCCTCGCGAGAGCCCCCGGCCACTCCACCGCCCTGACACGCTCGTGTCAAACAACCTCGGTCAATCCAAGATGCTTCAGCCACCACCCCCACCCCCGCCACCCCCTCCTCCTTGTGTACCGCCGCCATTGCCACGGTCCCCCAGCTATAACCCCGATTCCAACCACATGAGTGTGAAGCGACTCCGATGGGAGCAGGTGGAGAACTCCGAAGGCACCATCTGGGGACAGGTAGGTACACCATAGGCTGCTTTTACTTTTGGTAAACTGAGGTGGAATCCCTAGTTTTATTGCCTGGTAATGAAAAATAAACGGTGCAACCTCATCCTGACTGAGGCCTCTTAATCTGATGGTGTTGCAGCTTGGGGAGGACTCTGACTATGACAAACTGAGCGACATGGTGAAGTACCTTGATTTAGAGCTGCATTTCGGAACACAGAGGAAACCCAGTGAGTAATGTGATGCGCTCGTCTTCATTGTATCACACCACGTGCGGACGGAAAACGGCTCCCCGAGCATCTCATCCGAACATAAGGGGAGATCATGAACAAAGACGCTCGCCAGAACGTCTTTGCCCTGCGAAAACGCAGCCTTCCTCCAGCAGTGCTTAGCCAGACCAAACGCTGAATCTTTTTCCCATATTTGTCACTATCGTAACATTTATTACAAATATATGCTTATGAATATTTGGTTAGCTTCATATTTCCATTCCAACATGGTACAATAATAATACATTTGAATACTTCCAACTGCGGGTTTAAATCTAAGCAACTTGTTTTGACCTTTATGTAATTAGTTCTCGTGTTTGTTTTGCTGATTTCACCACTATATTGTCACGTGAATAATCCCGCTTTGCTGATAGTACTGATTGTCCCTCCAGGTTTACTTATTTCTCACATTTAACGCGTGAATTTATGTTTTTAATTCCAAAGGCGTAATTCCTGTTCAGAAAATGCTCAGTAGCATAAAATACCAAACTTTAGACAATTAATGGAAATTTTAATTACTCTTGTTGCGGATAAATAATTAATGTGTTATACCAATCCAGAGATCATTTTACCCCTGCTTGTCTCATCTGTGCTGTCTTGTGTTTGCCCTTTCAGCTGAAGGTGGCCACTCTTTCCTTGGAGAACCTTGAATTAATCCGTTCAAGGCCTCTGAGACACACCCTCCATGCTCTCCTTGTTAACGCCCCACTGTTATCATTCTTCATGACCATATCACTTTAACCAGTGCTGGGGTGGAGAGCATGGATCCTAACGCTGGGATTAAATATGTCAGTCTCTCTTCCAGAGCCCACCATCCTCCCGGAGAGTTTTAAAAAGAAAGACGTGGTTGAAATACTTTCACACAAAAAGGCCTACAATGCCTGTGAGTACGTCCGTCACTTTGTCAGTGGGAAGGTCACTTCTACACCCTAGGTGACTCGATTGATCGACACTGGGAGCCATTTTTCATTTTCTGCTGCAGCCAAACGTAGCACCTGGGAATTTAATCTCACAGATTCGAGTTACAGCTCTGAGTTGTACTATACGTACTCTGCGATGTCCTGTGAGATGATTTCTGATCTGCGTGGGGCTCCTCGCAGCCATCCTGATCGCGCACCTGAAGCTGTCGCCAGCAGAGCTGCGCCAGGTGCTGATGACCATGAGCACGGACCGGCTAGAGCCGTCACACATCAAGCAGCTGCTGCTTTACGCACCCGACGAGGACGAGGTGAAGCAGTACGAGCAGTACAGCCACGATCCCAGCAAGCTGAGTGAGCCTGACCAGTTTGTCCTCCAGGTACCGCATCCCTCCCACTGGGGAAGTGCACCTCTGCTGAACCGTGTTTTGCCGGTTTCTCTTTCACAAAAATGTATAAAATATTTGTGCAGGCGCGTGCATATGTATATTTGCACGTGTTCCCCTAGTCACAAAGTCAGTACAACCTGAAAGAACCTGTAGTTTGTGGATGTCTCCAGAAGGTGAAATAACCCTGGCTTTTTTAAAGCAAATAACTGCCTGTTTGTAGTGTTCATTATTAACTTTAATATGCCTTCAGTTGGGGGCACGGTGGTGCAGTGGGTTGGAGCGGGTTCTGCTCTCCAGTGGGTTTGGGGTTCGAGTCCCGCTTGGGGTGCCTTGTGACAGACTGGCGTCCCGTCCTGGGTTTGCCCCTTCCCTCTCCACCCTTTTGCCCTGTGTTGCCGGGTTAGGCTCCGGCTCCCCGTGACCCCGTATTGGACAAGCGGGTTCAGACGGTGTGTGTGTGTGTGTGCTTTCAGTTTTGCTAGGCTGAGGTAAGGAGTTCATTCATTGAATTAAAACAGCACACAACATGAAGTCACCCCACGTTTACAGGAAAACAAACATGTACCTCTGTGTTTGAGCTCGTATATCATGCGCTTGGTTGCAGATGCTGTCAGTCCCCGACTATAAGATGCGCTTGAGAAGTCTGCACTTTAAGACCACGCTGCAGGAGAAAACCGAGGAGTTGAAAGTTAGCTACGAGTACATCCACAAGGCTTCCTTCGAGCTGAAGAACAGCAAAAGGCTGGCAAAGATCCTGGAGGTACATCACCCGTCCGTCCTCACTTAGAGGGACAACATTCGGGCAAACATAGTGGTACAGTTACATTATCGGTGTAATGCTTTGCTTGATTGACTTGTTCTGCTTACTCATAACCCTTGTATACTGTGTACATGTATGGACAGCATTAATTATATCGTTCAATGGTACAGTATCGGTGAATCTTTGTACTCTGCATAAGGAGAATTTATACAGTGTGAGATATTTCTAATACTGATCTTAAAGGTTTCAGGAAAACTGGTCGATGAAGCAAAGTGTTCATAACATTTTTTTAAAGAATAATTTTAAATTCTAAATAAAATGTAGTCAGCCATATGTGGTCACATCCTGTAGAGCAATCAAGCTGCAGCAGTATTCTGTTGTTTTCACAGAAAAAGTAGCTAGCAAATGCAAAATGAACAGTGTTTCACTATGTTCCCTGTAAACTCCACATCTGGGGGTATGCTTTATATAGACTGTGCGGAAGGCTCTTGCGCTTCACCCCTTTATAGGACACTTTCAACCAGGAAACTGGTATGTCTTTAAAGCCATTCTACTCAAATTATAGAGAGGATAAGTGTTATTTTGGCTCAATTTGTAATTACAATCAAACAGAAAACCATTAAATTCTACAAGGAAATGGTGGTTCACGGTAACATCTCAGCTATGTTTATCTTGCTCTACTTGTCTCCTACAGTTTGTGCTGGCGATGGGGAATTATCTGAACAATGGTCAACCAAAGACTAACAAAACCACTGGATTTAAAATCAACTTTCTCACAGAGGTAACTGTACTCAGGCAGTTCTTTTAAGAACTGCATTCAAGCATAGAATTGGATTTAAAGGAACTGGTGATGGCTTTGCAGGATCTCGGGGCTCAGTGTTGTTACTGTCACCAGCGCATGTAAACTTGAGCTTGAAGTTTTAGCTTTCGTGTGAATTTGGTCCCTTAGAAAATGTCTTGTAGGGCACATATTAAAAGAACCCTCAGTAAATTGGCCAAATTTTGTCATTAAATAGTTTTTCCTCTGGGACTTTTTTGTAACATTTAGTACAGTGCTAGGGAACACAGCAGCTCATTAAGACTGCTGCAAAGTAGGTTATCATTATATATTTTCGTAACGCTTCAGTAGGAAGCTATGTTCCAGAGCACTCCGAGTTGTCTCACTTGACTAAGATACAGACTATGGAAATAAATGGTGTCAAATTTAAAAATGTGATTTCATGTTCATCAGAGCAATTGCCGCTTCATTCTAGACAGGCTTGTACTAAATCAATACTTTTAAAATCTGGATAATCCTAATTTTATGTTGAAAATAATAATAAACTGTAACTACCTTTCTGACTTTTCCTAAATATCTTTTAACTATATCTCATTTCCATCAGATATTCATCTTTTTTCCTTTTGCATAAATGTTTTATGAGCTTGAAATAGTGTATTCCAATGACTGGAAGAATTTTTAAGTTTCTTAACTGCAGAAGTGTACAGTGTGTGTGACCATAACTCCTTACAATATACAATATATTTCCTAGTTTCTTTCAAAATTATCTCACATTTGTATAGTAATGTTCATGTAATTTTTACAAATTATTGCCGGGTACGTCTCTTTCATTGCGCTACAGCTCAGTACTACCAAAACCGTTGATGGGAAGTCAACTTTCCTACACATTCTTGCCAAATCATTAAGCCAACACTTTCCAGAACTTCTGGGTTTTGCCAAGGACCTTACAACAGTACCACTGGCTGCCAAAGGTAAACAAATGCTTCACATGTGTTGTCTATTAAAGTGTAAATTGTTTAATATGATTTTTGCCAGAAAAAAGTCCCCACTGAACTGTTTAATAATAGAAAACACCACTGAAATCTTATACGTAACAGATAAAATCAGAATATTGCTCTAAGCAGTTTTGGGTTAGAGTCTAAAGTCCCTGTTTTGATTTATACAATTTGCGTAGAACTGACTTATGGAAATCTGTAAGTTCTCATTTTATACTGGAAAGCTACAAAGTTGTTTTTTTCAAAAACAAGATGCAAAATGCTAAACTGGTACTGTTTCTTCACCATGCAGTCAATCAGAAATCCATCACAGCAGACCTTCATGACCTTCAGTCAACCATACAAGAGATCAGGATTGCCTGCCAAAGAATGCCGCCCACAGATGAAGATCGCTTTGCAATCGTGATGAGTGTATCCTCTAGAACTGTCCTACAAGCATTAACTACTTGCTCTCTCTATTGATAACTTATCTGTCTAATGCAGAGTTGCAGTGGTCCAGAGCCTATCTCTGAAACAAAGGGTATGAGGCAGGGTACACCCTGGACAGGACATCTGTCTACCACAGGAAAAACACACACTCATACACACAATGAGCAATTTAGAGTCACCAATTCACCTCAAGCACATCTAATTGGACTGTGGAAGGAAACCCATGCAAACACAAGAACATGCAAACTCCCACAGACTGAATGGAGGTTGAACCCATGTTCAATCACACAGTCCAGCTACTGTGAGGAACCAGCACTGCCTGCTCCAGTACCATGCCATTCAAGCAATAACTATTCAAAAATGTTAGAGAAGAAACACTGGTAGAGTGTCAACATCTGATGCAAGACAAATATTATTCACTTAAAGCTGTGATATTTACATTTATTTATTTAGCAGACGCTTTTCTCAAAAGCGACTTCCAATGAACTCTATGTAGTGTTATCAGCCCACACACCTTATTCACCACGGTAACTTACACTGCTAGTACAGTACACTACTTACAATGGGTCACTCATCCATACATCATGATATTACATAATATCATGTATCATATAATGATACAGTACATGATATCACAAAATGCACAGAATTACTACATACACATATCCTGTTTAGGAAAACTGAAGGTTAAATACATGCCAACAAGTTTGATATCATTGTTCAATTTGTTGAACATAAAACCTCATTTTAGTTGCTTCTAGTACCTTTGTAAAGTTGGCCTGTGTACCAGTGCCTACAATCTCATATATAACCCACAATATCAAAATATTTACTGAAGCCCAGCTTTATGTGCTATATAGTTTCAAGTGAATGCACATATAGAATCACCCTGCTGGAAAAGAAATGTAGGTCTAAAGCTTTGCTACCCTGAGTCAAGTAAAGGCGGGTGAAACTCATAACAGACTGATTGATCTCTTGCATTATAGCTGATCTGTCAGTTTTTCATTTGAAACTATGAGGAATACCTTTCTATGCTGTTGTCCAACGCTTTGACATCAGTGTGACAGAACTTTCTGGAAAACCGCCATCCGACAGTGCAGTCTCTAGAGTCCCTGCAGCAGCGAGCCATGGATGAGTTTGCCAAAGTTGCTTCTTACTTTGGAGAAGACAGCAAGGCCACCACCACTGAAGCCTTCTTTGGCATTTTTGCCGAATTCATTTCAAAGTTTGAGGTGAGCTGGCATCTGCTTTCTTAGAAGTCACTGTAAAACATTAACTATTACATTCCTTTGTTCAGTAATTTAGTAAAACTTTGTTTAGATGTTTAAGAACACAGACATTTTCAAGGATCTGTAAATAGAAAGAAAGACAAACATCCTAAAGGTGATGACAGCTGGTGTCATTTCATAACACAGACTACCTGAGGTAAGAGCAAATTGGGCATACAATGCAGTGTTCCCCATACCTCCCATCAGATCCAGTAATATATGAAGTGAAGCTGTGTTAAAACAACTGTAAAGATGTTGCGTGCCACAGTCCTCTTCAGCACAGCGTTGTCTTTCAGAGAGCTTTCCATGAGACCCAACTCATGGAATACGCCAGGAGCCCAAGCATGGCATCTCCACTGGCTTGGTGAGAAGATGCTGAAGGCAGTGCCAAGAAGACACACAACCCCTCCCCGACCACCACTGCACAGCACAGTTCCCCTGAAGACTGTCAGCTAACTACAAGTTTGAAGAGTAATGACAGCGGCAGAAGTTCACATACTTCACATGTACAATAATGGTGGCATTTGTTTATATGTAAGATTTTATACTCATATTTAACAGTAAATTTGCAGGTGTATATTATTATATATAAAGCTGGAAACATAAGAAACACATAATGGTCTTAACATGTACATCATCCCTGTATAGAACTGTTAAAAAGATATATACACTACTGCCTAAAAGAGGTTTAGCTGATCAGTAGCTATTAGAGCAGAACACATCACGGAACATGAAAGTAATGTTATATTTTTATGTTTCAACAAATCCACTCAAAATCTGGATTTGTATTAAATCCTAGAGATTATCGGAACAATAATCACATCAAATGAGATTTTGAAAACATTCTTTCACAGTGGTTACCGATCAAGCTTTAACTTTAAGACGAAAACAGCACTTTATTTGTCTAGACATAAGAGCTGAGAAGAGCTAAACATCTGTTTGTACGTATTACAAAATTTTATGCCAGTAATGTACAGTTCAGATATACAGTATATTTACATATATATTTCATAAAAATTGTAGTCTCATAAAATGACTTACATCATGGAGAACATCTATAACTGTATTATATTAAACTGACCTTTACAGCAAACTCTTGGATAATAGGAATATATTCAAGTGGTCATGGTAGTACTTGAAAGACAGAACTCACATTTTATTTTTTCTATATATTTAATTGGGAATAAGAAAGTAAAGCGTAAACAGGCATGGACTGGAGAATGTGAAGGCTCTTACTGTGATGTAACTGCTCTCACTACTTGCTTTTGTACTGTGTTTGGAGTCCTTCAAAAGATAATTTAAGTCTGTTCCTCATCTGCAGAGTATTGCACTGGACTCAATAAGCAATTACATAAAAGCGTAATCCTTCCTGTGCATGTAGTCGCCTATTTCCTGACTTATTTTGGGAGCTTTCTGCGCTTTAGTTTTACAAGCAAGCGCGTCAGTCCCAAAAGGACGAGTGCCACGTTGCTGGGAACTTGGGACTAGTTAACAGGGCGGAAGCACAGAGGCCGCAGAGTGTGCCAACACCTCCAGTCACTGGGATCTGACACAGTACTGTACTAGTTTGCAGCTGGCTGCGCATCTGGATCTGCACTTGACTGAAGAACCACAAATAGCAGCCTACCTGTGACGTCACACACCATTAATACTGCTCTCCTTCACCTTCTCTCATGTGGTTATATTCAGGTAAATCACAGTGCCCTCATAGACCAGATTTTTTTTTAAAGGATTATTGTTATGTGGTGATAATCCACAGCAGAAACATTTCTGGAAACTATTTATTAGTTGTTATAATAAATATAAAATGGGACACTTCAGAACAAAGCAGACGGGGTCACTAAGTGTTAGCACCAACGAGTTTCACATTCAATTCACATGTATTTGCACATACAGAAAAAATTTAAATAGAAATATTTAATTAATAATGGTAGGTTATTTACTAATCAGTGTTCTCAGTTATTCTGTGTTTGAAAAGATATTCGTTGCTGCTTAAAAGATTTTCCTTGTTGTTTTTAATAGGTTGAGTGCTACCGACTGCTGCTTGTGACACTGCCTATTTGTATTGTGCACGGAAACGACAACTAGCTGTGGCAAATAAACATTCTATAAGAAACACGTCTGTGGTCGTTGCTTTCACGTCGAGTCCCCTTCCTCCCCCCCTACCAACCGCACACAACCATCTACACCTACTGCATGCGCTATACTGACAGTTTCCAGTTTCCATTATTCTTCCTTCCGGGGAAACACCCATCACGTGTTTCTAACGTCATTAGTGTGCGACGCAGCTCTTGGTTGCTAAGTAACGGCAAAACGCATTTAGTTGGAACGGCGCGTTACGTTCAGTCTACAATGAATACTGATGGCAGCCTGTATTTTATCACGTATAAAGCAGCTACTTCCAAGGTTTCTATAAGTGCAGCTTCTTTTTAAATAATTTGAATAATTTTAGTGCGTTATTCATAATAATAGTGTAATGAGAAAGATTAACGACTTTTTCGGGGGGGGCGCCATGGGCCATGGGTGCTGGTTGGCTTGCTTCAGTTATTGGTAAATACGAAACCCAGTGATGCTCTCGTTCCCCCCGATCAACGCGATTATCTCGAATTACAACATTAGAACAGCCTGCGATGTAAATGGGTCAGATTATATCATGTCACAAGGACAGTGTTAATACTTGGAAATGCCGGGTATTGTCAGCACAGGTAATGATGTTGCTAGATATGTTAATAGAGCTTGTTGTCTGACCTTTGCTTTGTCAGAGAGGTTTCATCCACAGGATGGTGTATGTGGCCACGAAACGGGGTCGGCGGACGACCGACGACAGGACCACCTCGATCACAGGTAGAGTTACAGATACGGGGACATTGCCACCCAGGTGTTCCTTCAAAATCAGACGATTATAACCAGCCAGGTGTTCATTTCCAGTCAGGTGCTAGTTCAGAGTGAGGTGTTAATAACCGTTGTGTTCATTACCATCAGGTAATAGTTTCCATCTATTTGTCCATCTTTCAGTCACTGCTGCGACCCTCCCTTGAGTGGAGAGGC
This sequence comes from Scleropages formosus, assembly GCF_900964775.1. Taxonomy (NCBI): domain Eukaryota; kingdom Metazoa; phylum Chordata; class Actinopteri; order Osteoglossiformes; family Osteoglossidae; genus Scleropages; species Scleropages formosus. Next base: position 12,378,487 of record NC_041825.1, on the reverse strand, counting down.
TTTAGAGAGCTGGAAAAGGCTGAGATACTCTGGTGTTAGTAATAAGGTGTTAGTTACCAGGTTTTAGTCATGTGCTCAATCTCCAAGTTTACCTGCCTCTGTGCAACATCTGCATTACAGGCATTAAGGTAAATAACCCAGTGAAACTGATTTGCATTCATTAACTTGTCTCTATCAAATATGAGACAATCAAGGCGAGGCCATAGGAGTGTATAGGACAAGCTGATTACAAGTATTCCTGGGTGAATTTACTGTAATCATTTATTAAGGCAAGATGATAGACAGGGTTCACTCCGGTAGACGACACCCATCCGTTGTTCACGATTGTAGTGCAGTTTGGAATTTACCCTTGTTCATGGTTGTTTTGGGTAGGTTTGATGTTTTATTCCTTGTTCAGCATTTTGTCCTTTTGTCTGATTTTAAGATTTTTTGAGGGTAACTCATCTTGTGCTGGGTGCACAGGATGTCCCCCTTGGGTGTCGGTAAAATGGCACCGATGGACTGATGCAATTTCCTCACTGATGCATCGGCTTGGTGGCGAAAGGAGCAGACACTTGTAATTGCTTTGTGACCGTAGAGGTGTTACCTTACTTCGATTAATTGTTGAGCATAATCATGATTGTCCCCCTTTTGTTTTTTTGTCAGTTATTTGTTATTTATTTTGTTTGGATAGAACTGAGCACCTTGCTGTTATGAATCCTGTGTTCAGCTGCAGTGTGCGTGCATTACCTTGCAGGGATTAATAAAGTACATATTCTATGCTGCCCTTTACCTGTACACAGTATAAGACAACTTCCTTGTATTACATACAAAAAAAAGAATGCATTATACTGCATGTTTTCTGCATCATCCTTAAGTACGTTTGACTTGAACTGGTTAATAAATGTACACCACTTGATGGAGCAAAATGTTTTTACTTGATAATGTTGTGTGACTCCAGAGTACTATGAGCAGTTCATCAGCAAATTCCAGAAGAACCCACAGACAGAAGGAGTCACTGGTACACTGCTCTTGTACCCTAACTGCTTCATTCATTCGTTGGAGGTAATCATTTTTACTCTCTACCATAACGTGCAATTTTTAACTTCCATAACGATTTAGTAACTATTTTTTTTGACACAAAGACTTAATTTTGGTTGGGATTCCATCAGATTTGAGGTTGCATTCATTGATGGTTTATTGTTTCCTGAATTAACAAATGAATCTTAAAATTGTATTTTTATTGCACTATTCTTAATTTTGGGAAAGAAACAATTACACATTTTTCCACTGACTGGAAAATTTCCTTCTAAGAACATAAATGTTTTTCATATTTACCAAAGGTTTATAATCTCTTCTGTTGCAGTGCTCTTTTGATGTTCTTGTTGAAATCCTTAAAGATCTCAGTGAAATGGAAAGCAGCCCAGAGTAAGATTTACCTGAATCAGTGCAGATATCTTTGTATCTAAGAATCTCATACGGATAATTTCCTGAAGTCACCACTAAACCAGATACGTAGGAAAAAATTGTTGCCGTATAGAGTTATGTAGAACTTTGGTCCAGTATATGTTTTATTTATGCCACTCAAAACATTATAGTCATGTTTTTTTTTTTTTTTTTTTTAAATCCAGAAACACACTTCTCTTTGCTACAGCTCGTTCCTGAAGGATGTGAAGATTTTGGTGATTTCTTATTGTCTTCCACGCCGAATGTTTCACACATGGATGTATCGCTCATTCAACCTCCCAAGCAGCCTGCAGGATGCATCACCTCAGACACAGCCAGTCGAGCTCTTGGTCACGGACTGCCTCTCCATACTCTACAAACTCTGCACTCAACTGATGAGCAGGGTTAGTACTCGCAGCTGAGCCCGGAGCATAGTTTAATATGGTAACATACTTCACTGCCACTAGAGACGGGCCTGGTTGTCAATATGATTCTCATTGTAATTGCTGTTTGTAATCATGTTCGTAATCTGGCACGCCACTTTTTTAAAGGCCTGAGAGTGTTGCCCTTCCTTAAAAAGCTTTTTAAAGCTATTTGAGAAAACAAACTTCACTGACATAGTAAATTGGTGACCTTTACTAAACTTCATACATTCTGCATCCGCACCCTTTTCCTTACGGTTTGGTCTCCCTGTCACATCCCCACGTTGCACACCGCGCTGAATGCATGGATAGTTACCGAACACACAGACACCATCTTGTAATCCTTTAACTCCATAGCTATATATCTGAGATTTAATGGCCCTTGTGCCACAAAATTCTTAATAGGTAGAAGACCTTGGTAGAAGACCTTAAAGCATCTTTGCCCCATTTCAGTTTCTATTCACTTCGAGAACAGGAGCTATGCTGCATGTCTTACAGAAGGATACGTGCCCAAAACCAGAGGAGCCAGAGCGCATTATGCTAGTGGAGGAGGAGACCATAATGTACCTGTGTCGCAGCACTACATTGCTCTCCCCTTCAGATTTCTTGAAGGGTTACGCCAAGCCTGTCGACATACTCATGGACTCTGGTAATTATCAGATTGTTGTATGCATCTTGATTGTGGCTCAACAGTCAGTTGTTGCATTAAAGATTGTGTTTATCTTCAGAAATAGTGTGGCCCATTCAACGTCGACTTTACTGGTAGCCAGCACTGAAGATAGATCAGGTAGCCATACTGTCCTATTGGCTTTGGTGTAGATGTGGCATACTTTGCAATTAATTACTTTGCACAAATACATCTATTTTCTGAAGTGTTTTTCAGGAAATGGAGTTTTGCAGACAGCCAGGTGCTATGCAAGAAAACAGCATACATGCTCACCTAATGACTTTCTATATTTAATAAAGCAGCTAATGACTGAACATGTGTCTCAAATTTCTATTGAGAACAAATGGAACCTTTCACTGAAAATAATTTTGACCATGTGAAGAGTAGGCAAACAGGTTTACCCAACACAGTGGGTGGAGCCAAACACCCATGTCATCATTCTCACCAAGTGTTACTTTGATTGCTCCATTACCAAAAATAAAGAACTCACTGGTTACTTGCATGAGAACAATTAGGCAAAGAACTTTCTGGTAGTGATGTCAGAGGGGTTCAGCCACACAGCAGATCTCTACTGATCACTGAATCGCTCTAGATGCTGCACAATTACATTAGCAACTTAATGGATAAAGGAAGACAAATGTACCCAAACACTGAATTTCTTTAGACAAAGTGGTGACTGCTGCACAATGTTCTGTACATTACCCATACATCTGTAATCAAGATATGTACTTACATTCCCCACATGTACTTTGTAAATGGTACAAAGTGCTCCAGTGTTTTTCTTTCCAGTGGAACTTTTATTCTTTTCAAAAGGAATACCAAGCGTTAAAAATTTGTACTACATAAACCATTTCAAAAACACTGCTTAAATTGTAGCATCCACAGTTTCAAAGCCCTTACTAAAAGGTCCTTTGTGTGCACAGAAAGGCAAACCAGAAAAGTGCACTCAATTATTTAAAAAACAGGCAGCAAAAAATGACAAAATTAGCAAGACATAAATGATTGCTTTGAGGAGTCAAACATGTGTACAAATCATTTAGAGGAGATTTAAAAATAGTGAAGTTTTCCTTTTATACCATTTTAGGTGTCCCTAAATGGCAACAGGGCTTCCAACTCCACAGTAATAGGGAAAAGGGACCACAGTAAAGCCCAAGCAACCGTTCAACGGCTAAGTTTTCAGGTGGCATCTATTTAAAGACCTACAAAGTAGGCAGAGCGAAAACGGCTCAGTGGAACCACACAAAGCTCCCCCAGGAGTTTGAACATTTTGCTACTGCAATGCGCTTAACCAGGTGTGTACAGTTTAAATTTTTGTGCTTGAGCACACTGATGAAAAGGAATGTATCAGTGTTGCACATGCTTTCCTCAAACATATGGTTGATCACACAATATGTTGTGAACTGAAAGCTATACTTTGTCCATGTTCTACCATATAGACACCTGCTTAGCAGAAAAAAATAAAATACTTCACTAAGTTCCTCGGTCTGATTAACAGCAGCACTTTTCATCCAATTAAAAATTTAATCAGCATTGCATTTTAATAATCTTGTGGTCAAGGAGCATTTTTTTTTTTTAAGAATTTTGGTCATCTAAAGTGGTTGGGTTGTTGGGAGGGGGCAGGTGACAGTTATTCAATCTTGAGTGTGTGTTTATAAGACAGAGCCAGACAGATACTATCATGGCAAAGAGGAGGCACAGAGAAAGAGGCATTTGATGGTCAGGGACATTGTCCCCATCAGAAGGCAGTGCTTTCGCATTCCAGCTCAGGGTCCTTAGGTGTGGCAACAGCAGGCTCTTTGGCAGAGGGGCACATGGCATGCTGGTCCACAGCAAGCTCAGGTATAAGGACATGGTGCAGTGTTGTAAGAGCCACAGCAGAATCTGCACAGAAATGACAGCAAGAACACTAGGTTACTCTTTAAACCATGTGCCAGCCTCTCCATTTCTCCCCCTCATCGGCTGGAAGCTGGATATGGCTACAAATATCTCAGTGAGATGTCCCTGACAGATTGAGAGGTCAGTTTATTGCCATAGTGCTATACTGTCCAAATATTAAAAACTGAGAAAGTTTAACAAAAAAAGTATGAATTCCTTTTTAAAATTGCTCTCCAATGAACAGCTGCTAATCATTTCCAAATTACCAACATTTAACTTAGAAATTCTCATACATTTGCCCTTTAATTGCTTTTACTTTACATACATATTTTCTCAAAAGCAACCTGTGTTTCCACTCCCAGAAGTTATTTGGCATGAAAGCACAAACAAAGAGTGGAGGAGGAATTGGCATTCCTGGAGACAAAGTGTCCCCCCCCCCCTTTTTTTTTGGAGGGGGGGGAAAAAAAAAAAAAAAAAAAAAAAAAAAAAAAAAGTTTTAATGTACCATTTCAGTATTATGAAACCTATATCTAAGGCTTTCAATACACCTAAACTACAAATGTACTGAGACCTTAGTATTAGTAAGCTTTAATTTGTGACTAAAGTTTAATATGAACATAAGGTGTGTGGGCCGATAACACTACACGGAGCTCACTGGAAGGTGCTTTGGAGAAAAGAGTCTGCTAAATAAATGTAAACTGATGAACATGTTTATTAGATTAACAACTGGGAATGAAGCAAAGCTTGTGGAGATTACTGAGAACCAAGTGCAATTTTTTTTTTTTTTAAAAAAAAAAAAAGAATTTTAAGTCTCCAATTATTATATCTGAGGTTCACACAAAATCTAACAAGCCAATAAATCAAGAGATGGCTGTATTTTTACAGATTGACTTAGTGGTAGAAAATACTTTGAATTTACACACAGACCTAGTGTTGTGTTCATAACTTGAAAAGCCAGTGTATTGTAATTAGATTTATTACACAGAAAATGAATAAGATCTTATCCAGTATAAAAGTTCAGGGTTTTACATTTTAGAATATTTGACCTGATAGTATGAAGATATGATTTAACTAGAAAAGCCCACATTGCTATAGGCTCTGCAAAGAAATTCCCAAAGACAGTAAAGAGCAGAAAACCACCACTGTCAAGTCCATTGCAAAACTGAAGATTCCCCATGCATGACAAGATCTACAAGTGCTGAAGAGCATAGATAGCACACACATGCACACAAATTTGTACTGAAGCACAAAGCAACAAGCAGTGAAGCAGACAGATGTTTTAAACATTAACTATGGCCATCTGTTTAAGAAGTGGCGCGTGCGCGCGCGCACACACACACACACACACACACACACACACACACACACACACACACACACACACACGAAATGGTCAGTTAAAGGAACACCCAATTTAATTAGGTTATTTGATTTCAGTCATGCAAATTTCAGGCTGATCAGGGTGCTTGTCTGGCCCTGAACTGTGTGCTGCAATGTGCAAACATAAACCAGAGTTCAAAATGGGGTGAATTTAGTATGTAGACTTTAACTTTTCATATGCAAAATTATTTTCTTTTAGACCAATATGATCTCAGTGTCACTGATGTAGAGGGAAGACTGTATTCCTTACCATTTTTTCCCCCCCATTCTCAGCACTAAATAATGCATGCCCACCTGCCAAAGGCCATTTCACAAAGTGTCCTTCGCCAATACAGACACTGCAAAACTGAGTAATACTAACTTCAAAACTAAAAACAGCTGACAGAATTACAGATTAAAAGAATAAAACATTTATATTTTAGTTAAGAGGTAAGTTAAAGATAGTGTGGTATAAAAGCATAACTAGTGAAACAAACATGCAACCATAAGCTGATTCAACATGAGTGACTATGCAACACAATATGTGAAAATGTCAAAAAGACCAAGTGAGCCAAAGTAGTAGAGCCAAAAAAAAAAAAAAAAAAAACCCAAAACACACATTGCACATTTATGAACAAGTTGTGCTTGAAGGATGAGTTTTTGCAACAGACCACAGAGAGGTTAACAGTGGACCATTTAAACTAAAGCATGTAACAGCAGGAAACAAAAGCCTAAACTAGAGTTCAGTAGAGCTACATGGAAAAAGCAGCTGCTGCAAATGCAAATATCAATTTGTTACAAACCTTCCACTTAGCAAGATCCTCAACCTGTGAAGGTATTATGACACAAAAGCTATTAGTTCACACATTCTAATAAACACATTAGAAGTTATGTGCAGTAAAAAGTGACAAAAACTGAAACCATGTTAATGTGTCAGATAACAGCACAGTAAGAAAGATGTTTAGTCAAACTGTTATTAGAGCATAAATCTAAACAAAGCACACTGACCATTTGACCATCTTGTATGTAGTAAACATTTAAGAAGTTTCATACTCTACACCTTTGGTTTGAGAAGAAAAAAAAAAAAAAGTTTTTTTTTTTTTTTTTTAGTAGGTGTCTGAAAGAGGACTGGGTCTCACAGATGCTTATGTGAAAGATGTTTTTCTTAACTCTAGAAAAGCCAGGCGAGACATCTTACCATAGTTGTTTTTAGAGGCTGCACCACTGTTGCCATTGGAAGCATCAAGACCAGGTGAGGGAGGCTGCGGTGGAGGGGGCACACTGGGGCGGTTCCTAGGCCTGGGCACGGGCCGTGGACGGGGGAGAGAGCCAGAGTAGAAGGGAGAGGCAGTCGGGGTGTGGAAGCTGTCACTAAAAGGAGTGGAAGGCGGAGGCGTGTCTGGAGGGGTGGGAGTGCTGGGGGGACTGTGCTCAGTGCCATACTCTGCTGCTGTCCGCATAGGGATTTTGGGCTGGGATGGAGGTGTGGCTTGTGTTGGGGGCTGGGGGGGTGGGTGGTTTGGGGCCTGAAATGGTGGCTGGTTGCTGGAAAGCCTGCGAGGCATTGCTGATGGCTGAGGTGTGCTTGGACTGGGATTCGGGGCAGCTGGGGAGGGACTGGAGAGGGGTTTGGGTGCTGTGATGGGAGCTGGGGATGTTCCTGAGGATGACTGGTTTTGGACACTTGAGGGAGCTGAAGAAGGACCAGCTGGTTTTGGCGGGGCAGGTGCAGGCTTCTTTGTACCTACATGAAACCAAACACAATGTGGAAGAGATATTCAGGTATGAACAAGCTTAAAACTTTTATACATTTCAAAACTCACAGATGCATGTCACTTTATTCAAATTGTTCTAAAAAACAATTGTGTGTGATTTGGGAAGTGAAAGTCAGCATTTCCAACCTCTACGCATCATGTGAGGACTTGGACCCGTGGAGCCAGCCTGTGGGGTCCCCACATTCAGCTGTCCGTGACCACCAGCTGAGGCAAGGGCAGCCGATGGCACGCCTGATGCGCCATTCTTCTGAGGTGCGTGCGTGAAAGCTGGTTCACGGCTCAGTTTGGAGGAGCTGGGGACACAGAACATAAAAACATTTCAGTGAGAATATAGAATCAAGTAAAACTAAGTCAATTAAGTTTGGGTACAGACATTACAATGTGGAAAAATACATGCATTCATTGAAGTGGTTTTGTTTTAATTTGGCATCATTAATATGTCAGCAGACTCAGTTTAGAAGGGAAATTTGAAACAGAAGAGATGGAGATATTTCCTGCAGAAGAGGTTGAAAGTACTTCAATTTGTAGACAAAGGATTATTTCAAATGTTAAAATCATCTGTACTGTACAAGAGATGTTTGCATTAAATGTAAAACTATACATTAAGAATCATATTGCTGCAATCGGAAACAAAACGAATCCTTAAGGCAACAAAAACAGCACAGACTCTGCATGCACATGCAGTGCTTCCAACGTCTTAAGTCCCCACATACGAAATATGAAACGGCACAGAAATGCAAGCAGGATGCCAGCAAGACAATGAGGGTTCATGCTACAGGGCTGGCGCCAACACTTGTAATGATAAAAATCAGCAGAGATCAAGGAGGCTGACAATTCTCTAGTGGCTTAGTCTGGCCAACTGACTGCAGAAGGGCCACATGAGAACGGATGAGCATGCTGGAATTGTTCGGGTCAAACTGCTTAGAACCAGCACCACATCTCAGGCAGGGTGCAGGGGGAAAATAAGAAGGTTGTGTTCTGACCAAGCTGTAAAAAGCCACACAGCTATAGTGTGCTCCAACTGTAGTTCTGCTCATCACATATATGAGCTTTCCTCATTCTCCCTGCCATGCCTGTTTACTCAAGTTGATCTTGGCAGATCACAAAAGTAGTATTTCCAATTTCAAGAAGCCTTTATAAAAAGCTTTGGCAACAAGTAGCTCTTGTTGGTTGTAAACTCTTGCACAAACAGTGGACAATAATGTTACCTTAATAAAAAAAAAAAAAAACTGGTGGCATCATTAGTAGCGTAAATGGAAATTAGTTTTGGAAAAGCTAAGTAATTTGGCATCATTTGTATCATGCTGCGAACGCATTACTGCAAGAAACATGGTTTCGCTGCTTCAGTCCTTACCCGTTGTCATCAGTGCTCAGGACTAATGGCTGCTGGGCTGGGACCACTGCGGCCACACCCTGCGCCAAGCTCGTCTGGCCAGGCTCTGAGCCCACTGGCTGAACTTGCAGCTCGACAGCAGGCTGCATCAGCACAGCCCCCCCAGTCTCAATGGGGGGCAAGGGGGGCTGGAACGCGGGGGAAACGTGCTGTTTTCTATTAAGACTGCTCACTCTACGTGGGTTGTGGTCCGATAATTTGTTAGTGGGGCTAAAGAGAAATGAGACGAAGACACACCAGTGCCGGGATGAAAACATGAGGCACCCCAGGTCCCCAGAACAGAAAGAAAAAGAATGTTACTCCATGCCAGGGGTGGGGAACTACAGCCCCTGCCAGTTGGACTGCCTACAAATTTTCTGAACAACTTTTCAGTCACTAGTTTATTTACAGCTAAAACAGATGAAATCACATGACAGACTGAAATTAAGATGGGGGGTGAAAGGACCACCTGCATACACACTTTCTCAAGGGCTGGAGTTCCCCACAACACACCAGCACGTATGAGGAATCAGAAATCTGAAAATGTTTTTGGGCACACTGACTTACTACTTAAAGGACAATTAACAGTGACACTAGTACTGACTTTTGTTTCTATACTTTGAACAGAAGAACTCACATTGATTATCATGATCAAAAACATGATACTTGAATGTTTTTATTAAAAGGCACTATAAAAGCCATTTTAAAGCATTCAAACATACAGCTCTACAGCAAGCACAAAAACAGCAAGCAAGAATAAACAGTTCCTAGTCTCCAAAAGCCTATATGAAGTTTAAACCACAAGACCCTTGGTTGCAAAACCAAACTGCTTTATCCTTCAATGGTTCAAAAATTAAAGGCTAGAAAAGCTTTTGATAGGAACAGTTAGGAAATTATCCTGCTGATGTTGGCATTGTTCATGTTGCTAAGGAACAAAAATACTTAACATTATGATATTGAAATAAGTGAGGTCATTTTATAGATTAACTGTCAAACATTCATACATTTTGGGGAGAAGAAAATCTAGAATTAAGATGTACTGGTTTAATAATTAGTAGACTGGCCCAATTTTAAGGCTGCATTCATGTCTTGTTTGATAAAGAATATGCCAGAAAAAAATCCTAATTAAATTGTGGCTAGATTCAATAGGCAATGTGGACATTGGAAATGAGATAAAACTGCTTTAAATGAATAATGCCAACATTCAGGTGCAGTCTGTTAGAATGACACTACAGAGAAATAAACATAAAAATAAAAAAAAAATAAAAAAAAAGGTGGAAAGCGAACACTTGTCACAAAGGCAAAATTCAGAAAAATCCCTTTAGCAACAGAAACCAGTGGTACAATTTCAGGTTTGTACAGTACCAACCAATATGAACAAGTTAGTAAGCTTAATTTATCTTTAATACAAGTTAATAAGTATATTGTAAGTGTATATTTCATAATTGTACAAATATGCAAGAAAAAAAAAAAAGACAAAAAGCACTCTCAGTTACTAGGAGGGCCTTGAAGCACCGTTTGCTGAACTACAATGGACTCCTCAGCTACAACATACAAAGCGGACACCACTGTGGATCTGGAATCTTGTCTGCTGAGAGCCCTGTGGTGAGATGGATACCTGTCTCTGCGGGTATTGTCAGCCTCCGGGCCACCTGTGCTGCCTGGCCGCTTCCGCTCTGTAGCGCCCGACCCAGAGTCAGATTCAGGCATGGTCACGTGGTTTGTGTTGTTCGCGGGAGGCGTGGGCATAGCAAACATGCCTGATACATTGAACTCCACATCTACCAGATGAAGCATAATCATAACAAGACCATTACAGTTCTGCTAGCCATCACTACCACCACAGTTAAAAGAAGAAACTTTCGTGGCAATCTTCAACATCTCCAGGATTTTCCCCATGGGGTATCACCACACTGTCTTGGTAAACAAGAACAACCTGTTGCTTTCAAATAAACTACAATATTTCCAAAGAACTATGGTTAGCGGTAAAGGAAAAGGCCATACCGTCTGGGAAGAACCAATCTGCATGCTGGATGATTGGTTCAATTATGGTCACCACATGAACAGAAGTCGCAGCAGCCATCTCTGCCAGGCTCCTTAAAGGAAAAAAGGTAAATGTCCCAAAAGTCACATTGCCTGAAGACAGGAAAGAGTGAATAAAGCTTAAAATGTGAAACATTTCACAAGGTAAAGCAAGAAAGGTAAAGGACCACAAGACAGCTTTAAAAAGCAAAGAAGTGACTCAAGACTGATCAAATTAGCTTCACACACTAATCACTTTCAAGTGGTTTTTTTTTTTTTTTTGTCATTCCTCTATATAGCTTGCATACAGTGGAACAAAATATCATTTCTCTGGGGACCATGGTGCAAGGTCTCTTTCCTCAGAGAACCTCAGTCTGATGGATCAGCACAACAAAGGGGCAAATACTCATATACACACTGTCTGAAACCGCTTGTCCCAAGTAGGGTCGCGACAAACCAGAGCCGAATCCGGTAACACAGGGAGCAAGGCCGAAGGGGGAGGGGACACACCGAGAACAGGATGCCAGTCCATTGCAAGACACCCCAAGCAGGACCTCGAACCCCAGACTTGCCAGAGAGAAGGACCTGGCCAAACCTGCTGTGCACCACGCCCCCCCATTAGCAAATACTAAGGTTGCATTTTGCTAAACATTTACAGAATTTGGCCAAAGTTTTTTGCCAAACGTAATCCTCAACGAAAAACAAAAACCAAGACCGAAATAAAAGCAACAGTATATAACCATAGAAATGACCAGATATATACTGCATGTTAGAGCTAGAAGCTTATAGATGAAATTTTCCAGTTAACCATCCAAGAATCATTGACCAACCAATACAGAAATTCAAAAATTGCAGCAATTTACAAGGAAATTCATAACAGAATAAATAAAATCTTTAATACATTTACTCATTTAGCAGACAGACACTTTTCTCCAAGGTGACATACAAATTTGTGTAAATAATGCATTTCACCAACAAATGGGGGGAGGGAAGAGAGAAGAGAGATAGATAGATAGATATACACACACACACACACACACACACACACACACCTGGCTCTCAAAGCACAGACACTGTTTAACCAGCAAATATTACATGAGTAGCTGCATATGATATTAAATTTAGTTTATAAAAAGATAAACAACTTACCCCTCTGTTTTAGCCCAGAGCAGATTAGGGCCCAAGACAATTGCTATGTTGCTGGGAGTCATCTTGTTGACCTCACTCTCCAGAACCAGCTTAGCCAAGAACTTTACCAGATACCTAAAACATACAATTTCAGTGACAATGCAAAAAGTATCTGTCAAAGAAGTCTTTACTTAGCAAAATATTTCATCATCCACCAAAAATGGTCAGAATGGTCACCTGAAATTGGCTTTATGATTCTTTGGTAATTTGTCACATGTCATCCACAAGTGCTGCAGCCTTTTGTCAGGGTCAGACATGCTGCACATACGAAAAGACAAACACACTTAGCCACAGCACTTATTCCCCAACACTTAAAGGAGCTAGCAGATTGCACACAAGTTTTTCCTGTGTCAATGTCTAAAACACCAATAAATGTGACAAAATCTGGATAATTTTATGGAGCTAAAGTCCTGTTGGAGAATGGGACAACCATCTTACTTGGATGCCATTATCCATTCATCATACAGCTGGAAGGTCATCAGAGGCTCAGGCAGCTCCCTCAGGTAGGATTTGAGGGCACCTGACCAGAAAATGGAACAATTAAATATTCCCTGTATTACACCCATACTGACATACTTTATTGGGGGGGGGGGGGGAGTTTTGCATCTGTTGTATAATACATCTAATATTAGCTGGCAAATCGCCACTGGATGCCACTGAGAAGAGTGGATTTTCAGACATAAAACCCAAGTAATATTTGTGAAGCTTTCAAAACATCAAGAACAGTAATAAGGCAATACTAGCAAAGCCTTGGGAACATACTGTCTACATAGTGCCACAAGTTTACATCAGTGCACTTAGAGTAAATGAACATTAGCAAAAGAAAGATAAATGTTGGGACTTCAAAACATCTGCTAAAAATAATAAATTAGCAGTATAAACTAATGCTCGTTAACTTCTTCATCCTGAAAGCATATAAACTGTTCCTTGCCTATGGAGATAAGCAGTAGCTAAATCTTTATTGATCACCAACACTGGGGAACACTAGACAAGCTGTAAACACTATGGAATCACACTGAATGAAATTGATCTACACTCCCAAACTCAAGCAGTATAGTTCACTGACACTTACTGGCTGGATACACAAACAAGTCACATTTTCTCCTCAAAATAAAATTATATGAGCAAATGCAAACCAAAGTTTGAAAATCTGTAACATGAAGAGCCAGTCCACAAAAATACTTATCTTGCTTTCATAAGTTTTAAAAACACACACTGGACTGTGCCTAAATAAAAAGGTACTCTAGCAAATATTATACAGGTTGTACTTTGCTGTTTTTAGGCAATTTGTAGAATTGTTGGAGAATAAAGAAGTTGTACCAGCAACAGCATGCGGGTCAGAGTAGAACTCCTCTAGCTGAGAAGTTGAACAGTCTAGGGCTGCCTTCAGTTTCTTCAGTTTGGAAGCCCCTGCAGCAATCCGAAATAGACCCTGACCAAACAGGACATTGGCTCATGAGAATGACACACCAGGGAGGGGAAACTCAAATGTTCATACAAAAACCCACAGCAACATCACATCATTTCAACCACGTTAAAGCCAAAAGGGGGAAAAACAAGATCAACGGGATGAAAAAGACCCCAAAAAACATTAGCACCACAGATTGTCTATGCTGGTGCTGAAACAGACAGACATGTCTAGTTTCAGTGGTATTAATAGAAGGACAATATGGGTAGTGTTCATTTCTCACCTTGCCTATAATTGACCATAAGGGAAGTGATACAGGGGGGATGGGGGGTTCAGGCAAGAGCCACATCATACCAGGCTTTTTGGGTAATTGTTTCAGGCAGAGAACATTCCACTTTGGATGGTAAAACAAACACACACACACACACGTATTATAAAGCAGGAACTTCCTTAATTTTTGGCTGTATTCATATTTGCATTACAACTTACAATAATCAAGAATTGGACAACCCAGTTCATAAGGTGTACAAGCCTTGTGTTGCTTGTAAGAGTGAAGTCCCTCTACTTGTTCAATAATGAAATTCATGTTAATAGTACATATGCTCCCTCAAATTTCAGCCTGTCTGATAGCTCTTTATGGGAGCTATCTGCTCCAAAAGGCAAAGCCTCCACTGGGTAGTCCTACCTCCTCCTTCATGCCTGTCTCCAGCAGCATCATTACACAGGCCTCAATGGGGAGCGCAATCTCTCGGCCGCTGCGTTTCAGGTGCTCATCCAGGGCTGTCCCAAAAGCAGGCTTTTCAGTCCATGAGTCTGCAGGCAGGCATGAACACATACAATGAGAATGGGGATCAAAATGAGAAATTTTGTATGCACAGTGGTGTCTAGAATGACATTTTGCTAAGATAAATGTGGTGGTGCATAAATTTCAATGATTTCATAAAAACACAAGGCAGCAGGAAAACTTATTTACTATAGTTTCTGCACAGTACCACACTTAACAGAAAGCCACATACCCTTACAAAGGTTGGAATCCTACAACAATAATCTCCCACAGCTATTAATGAACTTATCGATAGACAGAACATTGCAAGTCTTCAAAAAGAGTGTGCAGTTAAATATTAATTATGCAATCATTCATCTAAAATATAGTGAGGCATTCTATGTACTCATGACCACACACACACACACACACACACGCCACTTGTCCCGAGCGGGGTCGCGGTGAGCCAGAGACTAATCTGGCAACACAGTGCCTAAGGCTGGAGAGGCACACCCAGGACAGGATGCCAGTCCATCACAAAGCACCGCAAGCGGGACTTGAACCCCAGACCCACCAGAGAGCAGGACCCGGCCAAACCCACCGCGTACCCCTTACTCACGACTGTGTACAATATATCTTTTCATGCCAAATAAATGACAAAGGACTGCCAGGACACACATGCATATGCTACAGTAACCATTTATTATGGAAATTTTAGCAAACATGGTGGACTAGTCCATATCATCTTTGCAACACAATAAAATGCATATTATGTAACTTCTTGCTGCAGAAAAAAACCATTTCAGAATTTGTCTTGTGATGCAAAGATACTGACAGCAGTTTCCTCTTATTTCAGTTTAAAGATAAATTAAGATTGTTATGAAGAAATGGTTAACTGCATACGGTCTCAGGAAGAAAATTACTAAGCAACTGATTTGATACCTCTCTAGCAGTATAAATGGATTAAAATGCTATCCTAATAAAAATACTTTAAAAATAAGCTTGCCTTTAAATGGAAAAATTAATCAAAATGAGCAGCAGCAGCAGGAGCAATGTTAAATTCTTTATAAAGACAGATGTAATGCAACAAGAGCCATGTTAAATTGATATCACACAATGATGACAATTCTCTACCAATGGGAAGAAAAACAGGAGAAAAGGATGAGAAGGGAAGCCATGAAAGACACTAGTGACTCAGGAACGCAAGCCCATCCCACAAACCATACCTTGTTGTGCTCGGATAGTGGGCAAGACGCTCTCCAGGACTGACAGGGATTTTCTATGGTAATCAGCTTGTGCTTCTAACAACTGAAGAGAAACCAGATTATGCACAGAAAGAAAGAAAAAAAAAAAAAAAAAAAAAAAAAATTATATATATCATTTGGTAAAGGAACTTAAGTGAACAAGACTGAAATAATTAAAAAGCTCAATAACTTGTGACTTCATTGCTGGATCCAACTAAATATCTGCTACAGTAATTTCAAAAAACCTGAGTAAATGGACAGAAATACTAAGTACTAAAACTACATTCATGTTTACTTGTAAAGCTGAATGTTTGAACAGAGTGGCTACAATATTAAACAAAAAAATTGCAGGTAAGAATTCTGGCTTTGAACTAAAGAGTTACATAGAAAATTAAAACGCACTGCACAAAGGAGGACATTTTACTCACTGTAACATAACAACACGCATGGTCTCCTTCTCTGGAGAAGAAACTGTACAGGTCCGCAGCCAGCTGGTCCTGGAAAGATAACACACGTGTATGACTGGGCAAAAACATGACCACTTTTCTTCAGATGTACATGTATGCAATGTCATGATGATTAGAACATAATACACTGCTTTATTTACAAAAAGCCCCAAATGAAAGAGCATTTCAGTATTTGAACTGAATGTTATTTTTCCTTTATGCTCAGTCCATGTGGTGCTATAGAAGAACTTTATAAATGCAGCATCATAAAAGAATTCGTTCATATGAATTTCAGTTAATGTGAATTTTTAAAGCTACTGAAAACGTTACATCACAATATTCACAGTTGTAAACATTTATGTCTAAATTTCAACAATAACGTTGCTCTGCAATTGGCCACATTTCCTTGAAAACAACTGATCTTTCATAAATTAGTTAAATCCTGCTGCAGCCTGGCAGCAGGAACAGAAAGCGCTTTGTAAGAAATACACAGCTCCTCAGATCCTCATTCAAAGTAAACACACACTAGAGCAGCTTCTCTGCAGACCAGCAGCTGCAGGCACACAGCGCTCCAGTGCATCACAGAGGCTTGGCTTGCATTTTTATGGTGATAAATTTGTACTCTGGCACCAAGGTGAGAAAAGCTCACCATGTCTTGTATGTAGCATCTGGAATTCTAACATGATGCAGATAAACTCCCCCCCCCGAATATAAGACTAGAGATAAGATCCTTGATTTTCATACATACACACACAAAAAAAAAAAAAAAAAAAAAAAAAAAAAAAAAAAAAAAAAAAAAAACACCAAAACAAAAATACTAAGTGTTATGCATCTCTTCCAAGCTGAAATTGCCAACCATCATCATCCATCCAGTTAGTTTTAGTAACTATTCATCCTGATCAGGGTCATGATGGTCCAGAGCCTATCCCACAATCACTGGGTGCAAAGCTGAGAGGGGTATACCCTGGATGGGACATCAGTCCATCACAGGCTATCCACACACAGTCACTCACTCACCCATTCACACATTATAGGCAAGTTAGTGTTGCCGAATCACTTTAACTGCATGCCACTGGATGATAATCCATGCAGACAGGGAAGAACATGCAAATTCTAAACAGACTGAGCCAAACCCATATCCAGAAGTTCAAGCGCAGTGAGGCAGTAACGCTACTTGACCCAGCATCATGTTAAATAGAAACATTTATTAGTTTGACATGTGAAGAAAGGTTATAAAATAAAACAAGTAGTACCTTGCAAAGCTCCACTTTATTCAGGGCTTCATCCACCTCTTCTTTGAGGGAGTCAGCCTTGGCCGTCAGTGCTTGGGTGTTTGTTCCTGAGATTATTGACTTGGTTGCCTGCAACCATCTAGAAAATAAAACAGCCCCTGAATCAGAAATGAACAAAAGAACACACCTCAAACATCTGAGATGGGGGGAAAACTCGGATTTAGAACCCTCCTTTGCTGTGACATTTTCCTGGGTAAATGACAAACTTTACCTAGCTTTAGCTGAATCATAGTCCAGCACAAGTTTGGCCAGCTGTTTTCTATGTTTCAGTATGTTAGGAATTTCCACCTAGAAGGCAGAGGGCAGTAGTTCAGATCAGCACAAACTGTACAACATAAAAGCACAATGTCAGTTAGCATGAAATACAGCGACATAACACAGGGACATGAGATTCGACATCACTGTTGTAACTAACAGTCTCATGTTTTCAGTGGTGCTCATTCTGCTGGCCAAATGTATGTGTAAGTATATAGAATTTAAAGAAGTACACACCAACAGTGAGGAAACACATGGGGGGGAAATTGTTAAAGGTCTAGGTCTGTCCTGACCTCTGCCAGCTGGTTGAGGGGGTCCAGTACTTCTTTCTCAATGTGAACCTCATGTTGCGTCAATTCCATCGCCAGCCTGCTTTCTGCCTCTCCACACACCTCCATCATCTTACTGCCAACAGAGGTGAGCACTGGTTACCTCCCCCCCTCCCAACTGTCACTGCTTCAAGAAGACAGCCATTAATGCATTTGTTATGAGTTCTAGTTATAAAGGGAGGGTATTTCTCTTGGATTATACAGCTAAAAGACTGACATCTTAAGGTAGTTTCAAATTTGCATCACCATATACCTTTTGTTTTTACATCAGCCTGTCACTTATGACTTCTGTGACCCATTTTGTTTTACTTTTAACATCACCAGTGTATTCATATTTATTAATTTATCTCAAATTTGGGATTTGAAGAATAAAAAGAAAACCCCACACACTTAACTACCTACAGCTGGGTAGTTTTACTGGAGCACTGCAGGATATGTACCTTAACCAAGGGTATTGCAGCAGAAGCTTAACCACAATGCGTTACTGTTCCAAAAAAAAATTGTTCTACTCATATTGTACCTCTCAATGTTTAATTTTGTTTTCTACAGCCTTCCCTCATAATTCCCTCAAAATCTGTTAAGATGAATCATAAAAAATTCTTCATTAGTATTAATTTTAAAATGGCAGAAAACATTTCTGATTCACAAAATATTCTCAGTTTTTCAAACATGAGAAATTCCTGTCTTATGTTTTAAACACCAAGACAATCTAATTTAAAATTCAGTCTAAAGTATCAGGACGGCTTTGGACACCTTAAATCCAGGCTTAAGACCAACGTGTTCAAAACTGTACACAAAGATCTACATGCTCCTTTCTCAGACATCACTTATTCTATTTTTTGGGGCTGTAGGTTCAAAGCTTTGAAGAGTTTAAATGTTCCCCTCGTGTTTGCACAGAAGCCCTCCCACAGTCAAAGACATGCTTTAGATAAACTGGTGACTCTGTACTGGTCAAAGTATGTATCGGAGCAAATTAGTACACTCACACATATGATAGGTGTACTCTGATTTCTTGAATAGTCTCTGGTTCACCATAACTTTGTATTACACAAGTGCTTAATAATGGAGGGATTCTACTCTTTTAAATGGTAATATTTACTATAAATTTCTTTGCTTTGAAGTTATAACCTATATACTGTGCATTTATCGGTAGTACTTTAAGAATCTGCTTTTCAATTTGCTATATATAGATTGTTGTTATTAAAACAATACTTAAGGGAATTTTTGGAATTACTGTAATGGCTTCTAACTCCACTATGATTATAATTATCAGTTTGGGGCAAATAAAATTTTGTTGTAACATTACTACTTTTCAAGACAATTCTAAGCATTCAATTTCAAGTTTTAAACTGATAAGGCTCTCTTTTGCCTTTTCAATTTTTTTTTTTTTTTTTTTAAAGACAGATGGCATACCAAATCAAATTGCAAGTTTTTTTTTTGCTTTAGAGTTTTGTTATTATAATCATTTCAAACTATGATAAAAAGTCGTCATTTTTACTTGCAAGTGCGTATACGGCTATGAGGGAAGAAAAATGTAGGCAAGCCCACACTATACACGACTGGGGAAACTGCATTCTTTGGGTGGTGCTTGATGTACACAAGGATTGTATGTTGAGCTGGAACTTCTCATAGATGTAAGTTATACCTTAAAATTTGTATAAGCTGTAAGTTTACATGTTCTCATTGAAGCAAGTTCTCACGATGAATTCATTATTCAAGGGGAACCTTTACTTTATGTGGTTTAATAAAACTGGACAAAAACCACCACCAGAATTTCAGTAAAATATGAAGGTGAAACATGTGCAGAGAATCAAGTTTTTTTTAAAAAAAAAAAAAGTTACCATTTTGCTTTTCTTATAGATTCCATTCTCTGTGTATGAATGGTATTATGAGTGGTACCCACACCAAAGCATGTCAGATGACGTGTCCTTAGCAGTCACTTGTACAAAAGCACAGTCTTGATGATGGAACCTATTGACTCACCCAATCAGAGACTCCTCCCCAAGCTGACCGCCTCCATCCTGCATGGTCTGTGATAGTGCTGTCAGTGGCAGCTTTTTCTGTTGTCACAAACAGGTGATAAGCATTATGACACAGTTAGCCCTGCTTTGCAGAGACACAGACTGGAGAATTAAACCCTCTACACCCTCACTCATTAGTAACCATCTACTGCATGTTTCAGAGTAAGGAATCACCCATATGACCTTTTTTTTTTTTGCTTGACAACATTAATAAAACTAGGACTGGGAGATGGAAAAACTGCTTACATGTCTTTTTTCTGCATCTGTGCCAACCTGCCCCTGAAGACAAGCGACCATCCTCTTGTGCGTGTTGTGGGAAACAACTCGCACGGTCTCTAAGCGCCGCTCAATCTGCATAAATGGACCAAAGTGATAGAATTAGCAGATGTGTAGAACACCATGCAACGAAATGACCATCCCACAAGAAATCCGTCATAAGTCCAAAACAATGTCACACAAGCCAATGAGCTATAAACTGGTAAACAAGTGCATACAAATTTTATAAAAAGAAGCAGAGTTTAGTTGACAGTAAACTTAGATATACCTAGAATCCACTGTGATTAGGTCTATGGCTATCATTTGTTACTGTGGAAAGTGCTGCTTCTCCCTCTGTAGCAAGGCTGCATACATTGCTTTTGGTGGCAGTGCAAGAGCAAATTCCATTGATGAGAAAAATACTACCGAAAAATTTTTAGAAAAGTTTTCATTAATGAAAAAGACCATTTGCAAAACAGAACAAGCAAGCCTTGAGTTCTAGGTTTTACCAATTTAAGTTGAAACAGGGTTTAAATCCTGGCATAGTAAGTACAACCATATTCACAGTTATTCAGACACTTTTCTCCAAAGCAACATACATCTCATGAAAATATAATGCGTGCATTACACTAGCAGAAAGACAGCTATAGACATGTGATTCTAAAGTACAGACTATTTCCAGAGATCTGTTTTAAATAATCAGTAATCATCCATTTTAGAATGCATAATTTTGTCCTTTTTTTTTTCCCCCCCCCCTTTAAAACCAGTATCAGAGTAAATTGTCCAAAGTGAAGTTGGGGAGGGATGAAATACCATGCTAACATGCTACTAGACTAGCAAATGTTTGTCATAAGATTAAATAACTTAAACCAGAACTCTCATTTACTTGTGCTTTTTAGTTGTTAGATGGACATAACAGTTTTGGTAGACTGCAATCCCTGGAAAAACTATTTACCAGAAAAACAAACATCTGAGGTGGGGGGAAAAAGTGAAAACAGATTTCACCGAAGCAGAGCCCATGATAGGGGAGAACAGAACTGATGGAAAATTTTTTTTTAAAAAACACA
Source organism: Scleropages formosus (assembly GCF_900964775.1). Taxonomy (NCBI): domain Eukaryota; kingdom Metazoa; phylum Chordata; class Actinopteri; order Osteoglossiformes; family Osteoglossidae; genus Scleropages; species Scleropages formosus. The sequence goes on along the minus strand of NC_041825.1, from coordinate 12,357,302 downwards.
GCTGCGCGAGTCAAAAATTCCACATGCTGGAAGAGGCGATAACAGTTTGCACACCCCACCCGACCCAAACGTACTTCCTGTTGGGGTCTCCAATCATTGCACACTGGCCTGGGAATGCCGTGCCACACCTGGCACAGGATCATATTCTGTTGAGAGGAATCCAGACCAAAACGAGAGCAGTCTCACTGTGCTGGAGTTTGAGTTTACCGTCTGCTTCCCCTTTCCACCGGGTGCGGAACACAGGCGCTAAACAGAGGGCCAGTTGCGTTCTCACTCCCTGACCCCCCTAACTCTGCAGGAAGGAAACTGTATCTGAAGCCATGTAGTCTATCATCTCTGCAGCCTCAGGTGTCACTTCTCAAGTGCACTGAGTAACAGTACTTCACAATGTACCAGCATGGGAAGCAGACACACTGAGGCAAAAGCCCAGTCGCTGAGGATATGACAATGTTTGGAACCTTTTAGACGAGGGAACTCCTCCAAAACAAACAAACCCCTGATGGAACGAGGGTCAGAGGGTTTGTTTTATGTACAAGGATTACTGACAAAATTCCACGCCTAGTGAAAATGTACATATGAAAACTACAAAAAGATACAAGGAGACAAGTAACAGGAAAGAAAAAGAAAAAAAACCTATTCGCCTAGTTCACCAGAACAATGAAAAAAAGAATAGCCAACCAATTTTAAAAAACACCTCACTAACCATTCTCTAACAAATCTAATGTGAAAACTACAACAAATTCCACCTACTCTGATAATATGGCAGTGCAGCAAGTAGCATTGCCACCTCTCAGTTCCCAAGCTGCCCAGGTATAAATTCAAATTCAGCTTGGAAACCTGCATGGGTTTCCTCTAGGTGCTACAAGTTTCTCTCCTAGTCTGAAGGCATTTTTCAGGTGAATGGTTACTCTGAATTGTTTGTCGTGTGTATGCGCGCGCATGTGCACCCTGTGATTGGCTAGCATTCCATCCAAAGTGTATCCTACTTCTGCACCATGCTTCTGGGACCACTCTGGACCTTAACTTGGACAAGCAGTTTTTAACTTGGACAAGGATTGTGGGTATGTACTGGGATTCAGAAAGCTTGTAAACATTAATCCCCTCCTTGGACTGAAAACATTTTCTTGCCTGCACATCTTAATAAAGAGTTTCAAAATGCAAGGTTAACATTTTTACATTAAACAAATTTAAGGAAGTCTCCCCCTGCAATAAACTACAGTATATGGCATATGCAGACTTGGAATATTAAGAGACTTCATTTTCCATGGAGCCTGATAGAAAATGGCTCTGCAGAATCTTACCAGTTAACATACTCTCAGTTTAAAAAACAAGCTTTACCAAGGTAAGATGTAATTAATGTTTTCTCCAAAGTTGGTTACAATAAAAAATGACCCTGCTGTATAAATATGGGTAAATCATTTTATCAGTTCATTTTCTATACCTCGCTCCAGGGTACTACAACAGAAGTGGAATTTGGTCCTTCAAGTGCCAGGTAACACCTCTAACCACTATACAACTTGCTACACCTGCTACAGTTCAAATATAAATTGTGTGCACCCATCAGTTGCGTTTAGCTCTTACATTTATTACTGCACAGTTTCTAATGAGCAATAAAGCCAGCCAATATAGTGTGGCTGTACATACTATTTATAAAATAAAAAATAAAAAAAAAATTTCCCCACTCGCCCCCCTTTTTTTGCGGGCAGTTTTACTCCTTCAAGCTCGGGTCCTCTACCAGAGGCCTGGGAGCTTGAGGGTTCTGCGCAGTATCTTAGCTGTTCCTAGGACCGCGCTCTTCTGGACAGAGATCTCGGAGATATATATACACACACACACACACACACACACACACACACACACACACACACACACACTGTCAGAACCGCTTGTCCCATACGCGGTTGCGGGGAGCAGGAGCTGAACCTGGCAACACAGGGCGTAAAGCTGAAGGGGGAGGGGACACTCCTAGGACGGGATGCCAGTCCGTCGCAAGGCACCCCAAGCGTGACTTGAACCCCGGACCCAGCGGAGAGCAGGACCCAGTCCAACCCACTGTGCCACCGCGCCCCCCGTTCATTTATTTATTTATTCACACACACACACACACACACACACACACAAAATGCTAAACCAAGTTTCCACTTCAAATTGGAGTTCATGAGATAAAAATGTGCTAGCTTCAGAACTACACAAAAACACTACACTTGGTGGTGTTACAAATGAATACTGAATGGCCTGGGGAATGGGCTGGTATGTAGCCATCATAAACATACTGTATTTGGTGCCAAGAATTCAGATGGCCCATTTAAAAACTGACATAAAAGACTAATTGATTGTCACAGTGCTGCATGTGGCAAGTAAGCACGGACTGTACGCTTCCTGGGGGTGGGTGGTGTGACCAACATTACATGTTGTTAGACAATCATCTCAAAAACAAAAGCACAACAGCAATGAGAGTAAAATACAACAGGATATTGTATTTTAATCTTCATTTGTAAAAGCAACCAACAGAAACTTACCTACAAGTATGGAGAAAAACAAAACCAACTTTGGACTTTGTTCATTATAATAAAAAAAAAAAAAAAATTTTTTTTTTTTTTTTATTACAGGACCAGCCTTCAGTAGATTAACTGACAAGGCCCAATGTTTTTTTTTTTTTTTTTTCCCCCCCTCCTCAAAATCCCTCTATAAGAACGCTTATTTTTTAAATAGAGAAAGGTATGATTATTCTGATTGTGAAGGCAATTGCACTCCCCACTTAACAGCTCAGGTATGTGACAAATAAAAAGGGTGAAGAATGTCTGAGTTGACCATGTTTTAGTATTAAGGTATGGGACAACTGTTGGGATGAACTATTTTCCTTGTTGTAACAGAATGTAAAGAAAAATTGCCTACCGTCCTTAACCCCAACAGACTGGCCAAAAGCCCACTGCAGAGATCAGCAATGCAGCTCAATACAGCTGTCTTTTCATGCACTCAGTCATCACAACATTTACACACTAGTGACTTACAGTATACAGTTGAATTTGCTGGAAGAAGAATTCATGCTAAAAGCCTACAAAATGTGACCATGAAAGAAAGTCACCTTTGCAAGTTACTGTAACACCTTTTAAGTACAGCCTTTAATGATGATGCATTTAATTTCATGCATTTCAAATGTCAGATTAGTAACCAGATATAGCCAAATATTAATCTCATTAACATGAGACCTGTCAGGCACCACCCTCTTGAAGTCACTGGATTTTGTGAAGAAGCACAGGCAACAATGAAAGTTTAGGAAAAAGGTAGAATTGTCACCTGCAGAAGGTCATCAGTGAGGACTTCTGTCTTTTCAGCCCTGAGAAAGAAGGGGGGAAAAAAATTTAATTAACACTACAAAAGTTAAAGCCAATTTTGTTAAATGCTTATTTTGCATATATATATAGCCTATGTATTCTATTTATAAATAAACACACACACACACACACACACACACACACACACACACACACACACACTTTCAGAACCGCTTGTCCCATACGGGGTCGCGGGGAACCAGAGCCTACCCGGCAACACAGGGCGTAAGGCCGGAGGGGGAGGGGACACACCCAGGACGGGACGCCAGTCCGTCGCAAGGCACCCCAAGCGGGACTCGAACCCCAGACCCACCGGAGAGCAGGACAGTGGTCCAACCCACTGCACCACCGCACCCTCTTTTTATATAAATAATATATATGAGAAAGTAAGACAAAAATTCTTAAATGTTCTGTATACTGAAAGGTAAAATATAAACTCGGCACAACTGTTCACATTTAGACACACAGGACTTCGTCAGAAACAAAATCTTACTCCAGAAATTATAGTCAAACATTCTTCCAGCTTTGACCTCTGCGACAGTTTCATTTATGAACTATTTCAAGCAACTCAGTTTCCTGCATACAACTTCCCCAGTGAAAAATCTCTTACAGTATACAATACAAATTCTGTATTTAATAGTACTGGCCACTAACAGTGGCAATTTACTACTCATGACCTTTTTGTGTGGCAATACACACACACACACTTTCTGAACTGCTTGTCCCATACGGGGTCGTCGCGGGGAGCCGAGCCTGGCAATATTAAATGTGAATTTGTTCTACTTCAAATATTTTCTTCAACTATATTGATAAAACACAATATATCTGATAACCAATGGAAATAATTTAAAGATGATGCTGTTGAAAAGGGTCTACAGTAAAACTGTTATACTGGAAACCATTTTATTTCAGATAGCCATTAAGATGTGTTACACTGGCAAGTTATGAGGAAACTGGGAATTTGAGCGATGGGTGTCTTTACGAAAGAAGCAGTGACCAGTTCTTCAGTGTTTATGTATGTTTTATCCTTACTACATTAAAGCAATGGTATATCTCAACCTCAATCTACTGATGTAAAAGAAGCCACAGCCTTCCACTAAGTGTGTCCTATGATATGGTGCAAGTACCACCTCAGAAACTTCTGTAGTTTACAGCTCAAAAAGAATCTGAAATTGCTGTGCTCCTGCCAGAACTGCAGAAGCACCATGAGTGGATATTTAGATTTGGTTCAAACTGAACAAAATTTGTGCAGAACAAAGACTTTGAATAGACTGCAAGTTTAACCAAAAGACAACCTATGTAAGGATTTTTATTTAATTTTTTTTTTTTTTTAAAAAACTTGCATGGAACCAACAAATAGCACATGGGGCTAAATGCAACATACTAAAATGTATGCAAAGTGTGTGAAGCACCACCGAGATATCACTAGCATGTTAAATATGTAAATCATGTCACAGTGCTATAACCATCATGACTGAGTGTATGAGCAGGTTACACTTAAGGTTGAGTATGATACCTGCTTAAACAAGGCCTGATATTTGACACTTGGTGACAAAGACTGCAGAAAGCACTCATGTGTCATGTCTCAGATGATGGAACGAGTCATGCAGAAAGAAGACAACCTTAGGTCAGCAGAGGGAATAAAAATGCACAGTACAAAACAAAGAAAATTCTAGAAATATTACTGTGGTTGCTTGCTGACCTAAACTTTCAGCTGATAAACTTTTAAGGATTTAGTACATGGTTTTTCAGAAAGAGATGGATGGCATACCAAATCAAACTGCAATCCGAACTATTTTCTGATGTACCAACAGATGACTGCAGATAAGCATTGCCTGAAGTTCAAATGAATGAAGATGATTGAAAAAAGGAAACAAAGTGATCACACGGTAGATGATCCTGCACTTTCTTCAGCTACCAGTTTTAAGCCTTTCAGTGAAGTGCTGCTATAAAAGTTGATTGTCATGTATTCATATTGACAATCACCCACACAGTTTCCTTTGTGCCGAATCCCATCCATTGTGTCCACTTTAGTTACTGCACCTGGGCCTTCCAATAGGCAAAACCCCTCGCAAATTCCTCTCACCCTGTTGTTCTTCATGACCGTGCATTACACAAGCTTTTGGTGTTCGACAAGAACGTGTCCACATTTTGTATTCCCTCAATCTGTGAAAGCATTTTAAAGTCATACAATATTACATGACTGATTCAAAAAGTTTGCATTTGCAAGTATAATTTGTTCCTCTTCTTTGACTTGCTGTTTAATGAAAATGTTCACAATTCAAATGTACAATAGTACTTTGCCTTTTGCCATAGAACAAAGACTCAAAAACCTCCCTTTCAGGAAGCAAAGTTCTTCTCATTTCTGATAAGCTACACCTTTCACCTACCAAGCATGACTGCATATTGGGAATGAACATCCACACCAGTACTTTTCATATTATCTTATGGCACTGGTCACTATAGATCATCTTTTGACTTTGATGTTAAGGGGGGGGGAATCAATGCAGCATGTTCCACCCTTTTCTGTGCTGAGTGGAAAGAATAAGCCTAGTCAAATCACCAGGATATACTGTCCTTATTCCATAAACAGGTTTCTAATTTGCCTTTGAACCTTCAGTGAGGGCAAGAAGAGCCAAGACCACTGAGCTTGGAAGCACCCATGGCAACAGTGGTTTTCCCATTTTTATACCTTTTGAATTTTGTAGCTTCACACTGCAATTATCTCTTCAGTTAACAAAATTCACTAATAGCTAACCTCAGTGAAACCCCCTTTTTCTTCCCTGCTACATCTGTGTACCAAGTCAAGGTTTTAAGAAAACCAGTCACCTTTGTAATAAAGGGATAAGTGCATTTCAGTACATAACTTTCTGATGAATACAACTTCGTTACAAAAATGTAACTTTCATGCATAAGTACTTATGACTACAAGATGTGAGAACAGATTAAAAAGACAGGCAATGGTTTTTATAAATAAAAAAAAAAAAAAAAACTTTCTTAAAATAGATCCCGCTTGGGGTGCCTTGCGACGGACTGGCGTCCCGTCCTGGATGTGTCCCCTCCCCCCTGGCCTTACGCCCTGTGTTGCCGGGTAGGCTCCGGTTCCCCGCGACCCCGTATGGGACAAGCGGTTCTGAAAATGTGTGTGTGAGAGAGAGAGTGATTACTACAAGACCATCCTACCACTTTCTTAAAATAGGTACACCACCCTGTAAAATAACTTAAAGGTATGAACCCTTACAGCCAAATGCAAAATTATCAAAAGTTAGGGATAAATGATTCATTGTCACCATGCAAGACATCATAAGCAAGTCGTCCTGTCTGTGCATTTGCATGGCAGCAGTTCACCGAAGTAACAGTTGCGCTCAGGTTTCAATGCATCACTTGACAAAGGGGTTGCAAATCATAACGGATAAAGATATATCCCAGTGGCAACCAAAACTCGGTTTTCAACAAAAAGCTTTCAAAGCAAAACAGGCTATACATAATTTAGTAGTGTTAACCCTTTGAAAAATTTTTCTATTTTGAAGTGCAAAAGTAAATGCCCAGCTGTATAAATGGGCAGAAGAGCAGAACTAAAGGTAATGTAAGCATTAGAATATAATGAAATTTTCTAAAAATAAAAGTAATCCAGTTCTAGTATAGTCCCTTTGGCACCATTTATTTGTAGTGTGGCAATATACAATACAAAGGAGGAGCATATTCAAGCATGCCTAATACCACCTAAATATGTGTACAACTCCCCCTGAGCACTACTGCTAATATTTTTAGTCCCTCCAATTCCTGACAGGTTGTCACATCCAAAGTATCGGAAATTACATGTTAAAACTGTATGTAATGTAATGACATGACACCTGCAACATGAGGGGGGTGGACTGCGGTAAGATTCAAAGGCACTGCTTAACACCCTCACAGATCACCATCTGAAACCACAAGTTACAGACAAACTGATGTGTCCACACTGTCCAACTGCCATGTACTACCATTAAGATAATCACAAGAAAGTGCATACAACTAGAATTCAAATCTATAGGCTTTACCAATTGGCTACAAAATAAACCTACACTTATACTGGGTAACAGCATAGCAGTTAAAGACCAAAGGTACAAATCCCAGGAAGGACACTACTGTTGTGCTTTTCAGACAGCCATTTCCAGAGTAGTTTAGGAGGTATACATGACACTTTGAAAGCCAGGAGACATAAGCAAACATTTAATAAAAATAAAAAAAAAAAGGGGGGGGGGGGGAGAGAATCTTACGTTCCAGCAACATACGTCTGAACATGTTCCGTGTACCAACATGTAAATCTGGTTTCCGAAGTTATTCAGCCACATTCATGGTGAAGAAGAGGGCTGGATGTTTCATTTTTCCTGTTACATGAAAGCACAACTCAAGGTCCCCTAAATACTACAGTGTAGAATCTCCCTTCAACCCCCAGCCCGATCTGCCTCTCCATTTCTTAGGCAGCCTGCCAACTTACCGACAAAACATAGGCCTTCTTCACGCAAAACCAGATCCTATGCACTACAGTAAACTCTTGACAGTGGCCAACATCTGCTTCTAATTACAAGAGTGGGGGAGGAAAGACCACAGCAACAATCAGATGCAGACAGTTTCCTATAAACAAAGTAGAAAAAGCTGAATCCAGCTAATGAAGTCACTAACAGAATGGAAGATTGCACACTTTGACCTGTGAGACATTTTAATTTTAAAGCTGCATGATCCAAAACAGAAACACTACAACTATAATCTGTCAATTCACAGTGCTGAACTGCAGAGTTTAACATTCATCCAACACCAGCTGGGGTTTAAGAGACAGACATGCACAATTTTATTATCTTGGCTTTAGGAGACTATGAGAGACATGCAATTTCCACAAGCTGCTAAATTATCTGTCATCTCTTATGATTTAGTGTAATTAAGTAGCCTTTATGTGTCACAGAGAGGTCTAGTGGCTCAGTGGATTATTTCAACCTGGCCCTGGGTCTGTATGCAATGTCCTCTTTACTCCCTGGGTTTGACTGTTTCCCCACAGGTTCCCTTTTTGTCCTTCTTTTCAAAGACATGCTTTTCAGGTGAACTCTCTCACACACACACACACACACACTTTCTGAACCGCTTGTCCCATACGGGGTCGCGGGGAACCGGAGCCTAACCTGGCAACACAGGGAGTAAGGTTGGAGGGGGAGGGGACACACCCAGGACAGGACGCCAGTCCGTCGCAAGGCACCCCAGGTGGGATTCGAACCTCAGACCCACCAGAGAGCAGGACCTGGTCCAACCCACTGCGCCACCACGCCCCCTTTCAGGTGAACTCGTCACTCCAAATCAAAGACTGAATAAATGTGTCAGTATGCTTAAATAGACCAACATGCTATTGATGGTGTAATATATACTGACACCACATGCTTACTGGGATAGGATGTAGATCACAGCTAAAACTCAATACCGGAAACTAGCAGCTATTTCCACAGCTTTGCATATAACAATTTACAAGGACTGAAAGAAGCCTTAGATGTCAATAATTTGACAATATGACTGTCAAAATAAGAATTGTTAACCTATTCATTAAGAGACACAGAAAAACAATATTAAAAACAAATATTTTGTTTACAGGGCAGACATTCAATGCACATTGCCAAACAAGTACAGCAGCTTCTTCATAAGCCTACTGTTTAGAACAGGCTTCACCTAAGAACAACAGACATCGGCATGAGCCAACAGTGAGGTTGGCAAGAAGTCCTTTTACGCAGGCCTGACCCTATTAGACTCGAATGGAAAGGGGTCCCCTCCTAAGCACCAATCCAATATGGGAACAAGGCAGCATAGTGGCACAGCTCCTGTGCTAATACATACTTATTTCACTTTTAAGTCAAAAAAAATTTGTATGCATGAAATCTAGAATTTACTGCACTGACATTACTCCTGGTTTGAATATGCACAGAAACATTTTTTGTAGTGACCAAGGTTTTCTTTAATAAATCTGCAAAAAATGTTTTAGTAAATAAAATGACTTTACAATAAATTACACAAAGGATAGAGCAGTGGTGCTGCAGGTGCGTGGATGGATGGATGATAGATAGATGGATGGATGGATAGATGGATGGATCCAGTTCCAACAAGAATGGTCAGGGAAAATTGAAGCTTTCCCAGGAACAAAACTGATCCAGGAATTGTCAGCTAAACAAGTAGATTTATAAATGGCTCCTATTTTGGTGTACCCAAAAAAAAAAAAAAAACCACCACATCAGAAAACAACAATAGTGTTCGTTCAACTTCAAAGCTATGCTGTTCTGCAGAAACAGAAGTGAGCTCAGTAAAACAATGCTAGTTGTTCCTTTAGCTGAAACAGAAGAACAAAAAGCTGGCAATCTTTTCACTGAAAGCAACCACTGATAAACCAGTGCTATGACTTGTGGTTCTGACTCCTTAAGAATCAGAGTTCTCATTTCATCATCTCTGTGGGAAATTAGAATGCCAAAAAAGGGTTAAGTGCTAGTGCCTTTCACAGATTGAGCAAAGTGAATCATTATTCTGCACTTATGACTCCTAAGTCCAAGATGACAATGTTATATAAATTCAAATGTCCATTATAGGCCCATTTATACAACAGGACATTCTTATTGTAGGAATACAGAGCAAGTGCCTTGGTCACTAGAGCACAAAGAGGAATTCCAACCCAAGGGCTTCCAACTACGAGACAACGGTTTTAAGTGACCATGACACCTATCACCCCAAAACACAATGCAACTATCTGAATGCAGCTATTCAACATCAGAAGCTGCATGAGGAAGCCCCAGTGGAGCGAGCCCAATGACTTACGACATTTCAGATGCAAATCCTACATGTTCAAACTACTACTAAAGCAAATATTTAATAATGTAGAAAAGGATAAATACTCTGGATAAACCCAAAAACAGAATATTGACCATTTTTAAGTAACTGTACCATTATCCACTTCTCCCATGATCATTCAACTCCCCAAAAAAAAGTAGGGTAATATACTACACATATGCAAAAAAACAATATTTCAGACTGACCATAAAACAGCTGAAGTGATTATACTAAAGGAATACAAGCATATAAAAGAAATTATGGTAGCTGCCCATCTATCATGTTTCCCCTATAGAGATTAAAAGGAACAGCCTGCAGCTCTGAATAAATAAATAAAAAGATCACAACTAATTCTGGCCATCATTAAAAGTGTATCATTAGCCAAAGATTGCCAAATAGAGTATTTCATACAGCTGTGGATGAACAGTTATCAGTAGTTCCCATTACTCCTCACCCTCATTAACAGGTAGAAGATACTCCCTCCCACTGTTCTATAGAAGTCTATACATGGAACACATTAAAACATATGCCACACACTCAACATGGTTCCATTAATACTACCAGTGGTTAGCAGCACTGCAGCACTATGAAACCGAAAGGCAGCATTGTACAATGCCAGCAAGTGAGTGATGCAGTAAAGAATTTTTTTTTTTTAAAAAAAAAAAAAAAAAAGCATTGGGAAGCTGACTATTGACTTCCTCAAAGCACTTTTAGTTATTACAATACATCCACCAGTAATTATAAACTCCTAATAACACAAAAGATGGGGGGACAGCATTAATATGGAAACAAGGATAAAAATCTATAAATTGGTAATTCTCTTCAGAATACATGAATTTACAGCATTCAGATTTTTAAAAGGCTTTCTCAGCTGTTCTCTATTGTACCTTATCTGTTATCTGCCTCTATTTTTAGCAGCAAGGCCAGGGGTAAAGACAAGGTAAGAGCAGCATTAAGACATGCAGGTGTATTATCTCCAGGATTTCGGATTAGGTATTACAACATGCTGTAGGGCAATTTATAATTCATAAGTACATCTTCATTCAACTAAGGAACATGTTTTCTACCTGATGTCAACTTAATGGATTTAAACACATTCTTGCATATTTGCAATTATTTGTAAAGACAGCAAATAAAGATGGTTTATTATTTAAAAAAAAAAAAAAAAAACTAAAGCCTGACTTAGAGGTGGCAGGGGCCATCTCTATGCCCGTTTAAAAGCAAAACCTAAAAAGGGATCCTTCAGAATTAAATGGTTATCTATGTTTTAAAAAGCTGCAGACATTAATTCAAAGCCTTCTGGAAATGCTGACAAGAAGTGGTGCAGAAAACCCACGGAGGCATCTGATAAAGCTGCTTTGCCGAGTTCTAACCATGAGTCGTCCTTTAAAGAAACTGCCAATCTAACCTAAGAAATGAGCTCTCACCCCCCAGATCCCTTCCTGTTTTGTGTGTAACGAGCAGTGGCTTCCTTTGAGCAGCCCGAGGCTGTATTGAGCAGATTAGACAATTGCAGGAACCCAGTGGCCTGCTCACAGCACCCTGTGCCTGTGCCTCAACCCCACCCATCCAAAACCAAGTTTTACACAGATGCATATCTGCTTTACATGTCGTTAACTGCGTTCAGGAAATGGACTATGTCCCACAAGTACAGTCAAGTACAGAAGGTTCTCAAACAGGTTACAAAATGCACATAACCAGACAGCTATTAATGATACCTTCCCCCTATTTGTGATACATGTTCACACTGAGTACCAAAAAAAGTAAATATTTTTAATTCTTTTTTGCACTGAACCTCCATAAGTAGTGGGGGAGGAGGAGAAAAAAAAAAATAGAATTCTAGTTTCATTTCCCTGTAGAGCCATGAAGCTAGACAAAATGCAAAAGTTCCTCTTTCATTAATGGTGGGGCAGGAGAAAAAAAAGACAACTAAAAGTCTACATGTACATTCTAAATATAACACTGCCTTTAAAGAGGGGAAGCATACTTAAACTCAGGAGACTGATTTCCCAATACATAAAAACTAGATATATCTGCAATGGGGGCATGGTGGCACAGCGGGTATGGGGTTCGAGTCCTGCTTGAGGTGGCAGCCCATCCTGGGTATATCCTCTCCTCCTCCAGCCTTGCACCCTGTGTTGCTAGGTTAGGCTCTGGCTCGCCGCGAGACCGCTTGGGACAACCGGTTTCGGAAAGTCTGTGTGTTTATATCTGCGATATCATAATTTGTATGCCCTGAAACTATCATTTGTATATACAAACTCACAGACTTGTATGTAAGGGGGGGGATTAACTGCAAACCAGACTAGAAGAGAAATTGATAAGTCACTGTCTCACCAAGTTCATTGTTCTAGTTGCCCATAAATCTCAAAAGTATGATTTCTGTCTCAAAAATCAAATCTGGTACATTTTGATATGACATCACTCAACTATACAACACAAATGTAGCTGCAGTCTCACATCTGCATTTAATATCACACTTTGCTGCTCACTAAATATTTCAAAGGAGAGGCAGACAACAGGATCTCAACAACCATCATGACAATACTGCACAATAAAGGAATGCAATCACTAATGTAGTTATTGTAGAATAAAGGCTGATAAAACATATTGCTACACGGATCAAATACTCATTGGAAAACAAAACGTGAATTAACATTTTATGCATTGTGCTGCTATGGTAACAATGTACTACACTCCTCCAACACTGCTGTATGTTACTTCTTATACCCCCACTGTACCCGTTAAGCCAGCCTCTGAAGAGCTCTCAGACACATTGAGAAGGGTGCTATACACATAGGGAAGTGACAGTTTTTCCATCTAACTTAAACAGTAGAAGCAGACTAAAAATTATACATGTAAAAAGTGTATACCAAATGGAAGTTAAATGGACAATTTCTAACTGTTCCCCATTTTAAGATGGTCAATGACACTTCAATACCTACAAGAGGAACAACATCTGGGTAATCGTGGCCTGAGAAGGTAGTTTTAAGTACAGTGTTGCTTTCATTCTTGATCATCTATAATCACTTCATTGAGGGTGCTGGCAGTCTGGAACCTACCACAAAAGTCATACACCATGTGGCAGGGTACACCCTGGACAGGACACCAGTCTAAATGGCAGTATTGCCAATTCCATCAGGAAAGTCTGAATACATAAGTGAAGAACACACATGCATTAATGGCATACATGCTTGTAACTAATTTTCTGTTTAATGCTATTATATATTGTGAGAAAGGACTTGGCTACCACCTCTGTTCCTCCTTTGAGCTGCCTTGAGAACCATGCAAGCGGTCACTATGGATCAGGTTTGACTCAGCATCTTGCATGCATGCATTATATTTTTGCAGTCTGCAATTAATTCATTACATATTTATAAAATTGCTATATCTCAACATGTTACCCTTTGAATTTGATCAGTTTTAACTAAGCAGATGCCTCCATTAATTTGCAGTCTGATACAAAACTATCTGAATATTCAACATGGTCATGTTACATAGCTGGACTCGTGTTGAGGACATTTCATATGTAATTGCAAATATGAGATGTTAATACCTGTGGCATTCTTAGATTTTTTTTCCTAGCATATTTTTAAGATTCTGTTGCATTAGGAACATGTTTAAAGCCTGAGCGAATTTGACTAACCAGTCACACTTGATGTTCCAGTTGAACAGCAAGTAGGAAATATTTGCAGAATTTAGATCCTAAACTCAATATATTGAATATAATCAAAAACTCTGCATTAAAAATAAGCATTCAATAAAACACAAGAAATCCCAGTGCATCAAGAAGCAAAAACCAAATGCAATGTTACACACAAACTTTACAAACACTAGGTCTTCTGCAGTCTCAACATAGGAGTACCAAACTAATGTATTATTTAGCATTCCAAGACCTAGTATATTCCATTTAAAAAAAAAAAAAAAAAAAAAAAAAAAAAAAAAAAAGAGAGACTTCAGTTTTAAACAGGACAATTATCTGAATTCAGTAACAACATCTTCACATCTTCCCTCATACAGAGGCAGGATCATGATGCCACAATCAGTATGAAGCCTGGAGTCACAAAGTGATTTGAAAAGCAAATAGACAACTGTGACACCATCCACCTCCCAGGGACTTGCTCCCATACAAAGGTGACAATTACAGTAATCTGTCTCTTCATCAAAAAGGCCTGAGAGAACCTTACAACCTCCTTCCCTCCCAATGAACATGGTTATCAGAAACGAACAAGTACTACAAATAAAAGTGTGAACAGCCTAAAGGTCATCATTCTCCAGAATTGTACTAAACATTTAGTTAACATTCTCATTAGCACCCCAATGACATCCAAGCAGCTGTGCTATTGGACAACTGAAAAGCTCTTTATAATGCATCTTCATAAAGTGAGTTGTATTATCAGGTAAACCATTTACTTCATTTCTACACATAAATGGCACTCATTCCTTCACTGTGTAATTTTGTGGACAAATTAATTTTAATCCCCGCTGTCAGAGGTGCGGGGGTTGAAAGTACAACTTAAAATTTCAGCCCGTTTAAAATCACAACTATAAATATACTTTACAGACTCAAGAAACAACATTAATAACAGATTCAGAAGCATAATGGAATCAGTACAGCTGCTATGCAGTCCATGGGGGGGGATGGGGGGGTGACTTGGGATTTCTCCCTAAGTTTCCACTCTCATTACACAGTGATGAATGAGGTGCTCCTACACAGCATGTACCATCCAGTACTAGGCCTTGAGATCCCCGCCTCCCAGCTCTGGACTATCCCAGCCAATCAACAGCAATGGTGTGAACACTTCCACCCTGTTCTCTTTTTCAGTTCAGCCTTAAGACTTTTGTCAGATTAACATCACAAGCCCAACACTGTTTCTGTAAGGATCTGAAACGTCACTCAACTCAATTTTAAGTCTTGAGAAAAATACAAAAATTGGGCATCTCGGGGGAGGAACTGTCCATTTATTCATTTGGCAGACGCTTTTCTCCAAAGCAACGTACATCTCATAGAAAATACAATATGTGCATTACATTAGAAGACAGTTGCACATGTGATTCTTATCTTGCATTTCCTTGTTATAGTGAAATGCAGGTGGCACTCTTTTTGCTGCATCTGACCATTTTAATGTACATAACTTGCTCCCTTAACACCAAGGTGTTATGTATTCTGTACTTTTAAGAGTATCTTCCATTTATTATACATGTCAACATGCCCTTCACCACAAAAATTACACCTAAGAACTGGACTTTCCCAGACCACATAGAACAAAGAAAAGCAACAGGAAAGTAAAACTGAAACGAGCAGTCTAATAACTCCCACATTTCTTTATTACAAAGCAGCATGTTACACTGATTTAATTACACAAGTATCAATTTAATTTCAAATCCAAAGTATAAATACCATTTCCATGATACAGCCAACTACAAATTAGTTTCCACCATACCATAGTTGAAATTATCTGCAGAAAGAAAATACAAATACCCCCCCCCAAAACCAAAACTCTTCAGACAAAAGCAGCTTTGGACTTCACACACAAATCTCATCTTTCTGTCAAGAAAAGAGAAGCACACAGACAATCAGGAGTGCACTTTTTACCCAGAGGACCCTGTGTAAACCCATTCTTCATGTTAATACACGAGTGACATTATTAATCTTTTTCATTTACACTGCTACAGAGAAGTTTGTATTTTAAATAGAATCAACACATACCAAAGTATGAAGGGGGGGGGGGGGGGGGGGGGGGAATGTGATGCCTCCCCCCCCCCCCGAACAGTTTGTACAACTTAGCAGGAAGCAGGGCAGCATGTCAAATGGCACTTATTGGCATTTTTGATGACTTGTCAGTGTGACACTGATGCTATAAGCAATACAATGAGTAATATTAAGTGTACAAAGCCCTGCCAGGTCCATGGAGACCAGACTAGTCCCACAACAACATTGCTCTAGAAGGCAGCTTAGGTTAAGGTCACACAGCAAGACTGTAGTGCTCCTGCCAGAACAATTTTGAATTCCTTCCACTGCTGAAATATGAACAGCTAACTAACTAGTCTCATGATATGATATAAATGGAACTTGTTACCCTAACAGAAAGAGAGCAGGAGACAATAGGTACTTCGGGGCCGAATGAAGTCCCGTAATTATAAACATTCATTGAGAAGTGAGAGAAGCACCAAACGATTCCTAGTAACGTGGCGTTTCCTTCCTTGCATCAGATCAGCACTTCTTGAAAGATACAAAAACCAACTAAATCCACAGTGCTATCATGCTGTCGAAGCTGATCGACATGGTGGGGAGCCGATTGTAATTGTTTGTCAATAAGCTCAGTCAGTGTGGCTCCTTTCCCGGACAGACCGGCTGCACAAAAATAAAGACTAAATCTAGACGCGTCAGCGAGCGCAAGTTCAACTTCGTGGAAAAAAAAAAGTCACTTTCAAGCCCAATCTCGTCTTGTTTTTTCCTCACGATAACAGTATTTCCAATCAACTGTTGCTGCACCCACTCGCGCAGAGAGCCGACGCACTACGACTACTTTAACTTTGTTACTACTTGCCTGCCAACGGTCTGGTTGGCGAGCTGTTTCATGCGGTTGAACTGCTTCTTCATGGTGCTCCGTCCGTCCCCGGGTCCTCTCTTCACTTCTCAAACGACGGAGCGCTGACTGCCTCGTGGGCGGCACAGAGTGCTCATCACCGCCGCGAAATCCGTCCCGGCGGCGTCCGTGCGCACTCAGGTGAGCTACGGCTAGTAGCTAACCACCCCACCCGCCACCACCAGCACCTCGGCCAACTAAGTTCAAGAAAACGCACCCTCGTCGTTTATACTAGCGACGATAAACAGCGTACACAAGCCACAAGGCGTTCGCTGCTGGCTCCTGATATTGCTGTTTTGTGAGCGTTTTGTTTCGCCGGCCGACTAGCGTGCGAGCACCGTGGCGGGCGCTACAGATGTTCTCCAGTCAACATAGCGCTCAGGGCAGCAGCAGTAGCGGCGGTTAAATAGCAGGAAGTCGCGCGCTCTGCACTTCCCTCCCGCGAGGCGAGTTCTCCGCGCCACTGCGCTCCGACCTCTAGCATGGATATGGACTAAGCAACTCATCCACACTTACGCCACATTTATATAATAACCATCATAATTCTCACTATCACAAAGAGGCGTTCGAATTTCGTGAACGCAAAGTGGCCAAGTGTTTGTAACCGGTTACCCAAAAAAACCAGAACGTACGTCCAACACGGGTTTTAAAAATATGCTGTAGCTGTGTCGAAGTGGGACATCTCTCCTTTTAGATCTGTAGAAATCGAATAAACTGTTTGTTCTATCTATCTATCTATCTATATTTTTTCTGTCTTTGTTTGTTTAAACTATGGCAGTGAATGAATATGACTATTATTTTAAAAAGCTACAGTGCAAACTATACAAGTATATTGTGGGTCTTTGAATGTCACCTTATTACTCAAAACTTAATACCAGTTTTCTGAAAGGAACGGTTTATAGCTACAACCTCAGAGTTGTTTAGAAGACGTGTTGCAGTATGACAAAAATAGGTAAATAACAATTAACATATATATGCAAAAGTAAAGAAACCCCTGAGGTACATTAAGTTGGTCAGCAGGATAATTTCAGTCAGGTGAGGTGGAAAAACTGCCTACTAAGTGACCTGAATATCAAATTTGTACAACAGTCTGGGAAGTCCTCTCATCTATAAAGGTAAAGCACTTGCTCAGTTGATTTTTCTCCATGAAGGCTTGTGTAAAACACCATACTGTTATTTGAGAGCCTTCAGGGGCCCTTGTTACATGGAGCTCTAATTGCTTATCTGTCATTATAAAGTCATACCTAAAAATAGTGTATTAATCAAGATAATTAAAAAACCATAGTTAGTACCAGAATAAGGATAGCCTGAAATACTCCTAATATATAAGCAACAAAAAAAAATTATACATAAATAAAACTGCACTGCAAGTTCATAGTTTCATGCAACACTATATAATGTTATTACAGTATACATTGTAAGACAAGACTGTCAAAACACTCAGGTATGGATGCTTTCCAGATAGTTTATAACTTATCTAATAATTTTTTTTCCTTGATGAAATATAACATACAACTGCAGGAATAACTATAGATATATACAAATTAACTCATGTTCATTCTTTCCATGTGGGACTGCAAATATTATGTGGTTTCTAACTACACACTATTTTAAACATAAGATGGACAGAAACTATTACTTGTTTCCCTGCAAAAGATAATTTAGCTTACATGACACACCTTTTAAAGATAATACAGTAAACTGCAGGCTATATAGGAGTTATGTAGATTACATAGGTTTTTTGAGAACAGAAGCGGTTCAGCAGCTCACCACTGCTGCGGTCAGAAGCAGTGATACATATGGGTCAAAAAAAAAAATCACCTGAATCAATCAAAGAACTTACAGGAGGATAGCTGGTAGCATAGTGGTTAGAGCTGTTGAATCCACAGATTTGAATCTACTTACCCTGCTTGCTTAGTAGTAGGGTAGTTAGTTGTAGGGTTAGTAAGTACGTTGGTTAGTTAGTAGTAGGGTTAGTATGTACCTTACTTAGGGTAAGATACTTACCCTAATTGTTCTAGTAAAATTACATATCTGTACACCTGGGTAAGTAATTGCAAAATACCTTAACATAAGTTGCTTTGGAGAAAAGTGTCAGCTAAATGAATAAATGTACACTGTGTGCCCATGAGCTGTGAAGCTGTAGACAGATGCAGATATAATAAAGGTACAACCATAGGCTGTAAATTAATTACACATAGAGAGAAGTACATTGAGTGAGTCTATCACATTTCAAATTTGCCAGCTGCAAACATAACAGTTCCGTCAGGTAACGTGACCTGTCAGTGTGTGTGGCTTGGCACTGACGAAAGCACTTGAACTTTCATTGTCATTTTCATGTTTACATAATATTTTTTCTGTCAAATCAGCACATCATTGCTTGCTTTTTCAGTGAAGCGAAACACAAAGCACTGCTCTTCTCCTCTCCCTCCAGTGTTGGAAAGGTGGACAGTGTGTGGACACTGGCCTGCTGGCTGGACTCCCACCTCACTAAGCTGAGTCACGGACATCCGCTTAACCAACCAGGAGTGGAAATACTGCCGTGCTGATAGCCTATTGTTTCTCAAAAATTTTGAGACAATAGACTAGTAAATCTTTTCACTAATTTAAATTATACTATACTACATCATCATACTACTATTTTTATATTATGTATACTTATTCTATTTAATGACGTACTTTTCGGTTAGTTCTATCAAGTTTTGCTTAATTAAAAAAAAAAAATCATTTAACTAGTAGTTAACATCGCCTGTGTCAGTCATCGTAGACGTACTAGTAGTAGACAAAACCAGCGCGCTCAGAATCAGCGATTAATAATATAATTCACTCAACGGGTAAAACAAACCAGTTCGTATACATGGTAGCTCACCAGGACTGCAAAATACTGACTTAAGAATTTGTACCACACAACAGTCCATTAACACATATTCTTATTTGGCTGATTTTATCAAATACTCGCGCAAACAAACTTCCTTTCAACCACTATCCAGTCCTGTGAACTCAAGTTCCAAAAAGAACGACAACTCAAACAAGCGTATTTGTGATTGGCTCAGACGGACTCGCGGTGATTTCGATTGGTAAACCTGCCGGTCCTGTTCTAAAAAAAAGGCCAATGCACCAGATGCGCATGCGCACTACGCATTGCGAAAAACGTAATGAATGTAACACCGTGGAAAGCCAATGGGGTATTTCGTTTGTAAAACACACCGGAAGTAGATATAAGAAGGTGGAGCTTGCCCTCATATCTGTTGCAAGCGTGAATTTTGCATTATTCGGAGAACCTAAAGAACAAGAAATTATTGTTTGGCAATATTAGTTGACAGCACGTAGTATGTTTCGAATGAGTGTAAAAGCTTTGTTTGTCGAGTATATAGTGTCGTTTAGGAATTGCTAATTTATCTCATAGGAACCCGAGTTGCTGGCTTAGCTGTGATTCAGAACTGAGTCGTGTTTAACAACAAAAAAATCATTCATTTTATGTAAGGGACGATGGCCACTCGCCAGGCTTTTACAGACTCAGACACTGCCGACGAAGCAGTGAGGGCGACCTGCGACGATGCATCCATGTGCAAGAGGTAGCTGTGTGCTTTGTGTGCTGTTGTGACGTGTACCTGTGTCCATTCACCTGCTCCAGCCACAACAAGCAGCACTTGTACCGCTTCATGTGCGCACATCTGAACAGTCCGGCCGCTTTGTGACGTCACTGAGCAGCAGCGCACATGATGGAGTGAAAATCGCGCTTTATGACAGTGGGCAACTTGTAGGTCACGCTTGAGGACAAGTCATTTTAACATCTGTAGATCAAGATGTATTACATACCACCGTGGGACGTCATTGCAAAGATAAAACTACATTAAACTATATATAACGTACAGGCCTATTATTAAATTAAGTATATGTTATCAAGCATGCATTCATGTGTTTCACTACAGGTTTGCAACCAGTAAAGGCTACTGGAAAGACCCATATATCCAGTATTTTGTCAGGCAGGTTGGTGAAAGAAAGGCTCCGGAAATCAACAGAGGTGAGTTTCCGCTGGGTTAGCTCTCCAGAACACATTGCATATTTTATTATATATTGCAGTCTTCCATGATATGTGTGTGTGATTCCAGTTGTATTCACACTATTTGAATCTTTTAGTAGTGACATGACTGCCTCTATAAGCTTGAAAAAGAAGTTGGAACTTTGCACTTTTTAATTTGGTGTGACATTCGATATGAGATATTTTATCCTTACGCGGCTAAAATTGTGCTTATGATCATGCTTTTGGAGAAACACTTCAGTGCAATCCCAGTTGTTTGTCTTCCAGATCGAGTTTTGTTCTTGCTGTTCTGTTAGATGTATCTTATGTAGTGTAATTTTCAAACCTGCTTTGAATGCTCAACTGTGATGGAGATAAGTATCCACATAATAAACGCATTAAATTTTGTATCTTTGTACTTTTCTTTAAGAAAAGATACTAAGCTAAAATATTTTTTTAACTGGTCACTGTACAAAGTAGCCTGAAGTATATTCTGTTAAAATCATGTTGTGGTATATAGACAATTTCTGTCCTGTTTTTCTAATTTTTAATAGAAAATGTAAAATACCATTTTGCTGTATTAACTGTAGACACAATTTTTTTCAGTGTTGTAAAAATACATTATTTAGTTGTTACCATTAATCTAAAAGCTTACTTCAAATTCTTTTTAATTATTCATACACTTTAAGAGTAAAACTGCAGTTACAAATTAAATATTGGTTTGTGGCATCACACCCGTTTGTTCTGAATTAGTTGTTTAATGAAAAACAAAAGCAGTCAAAACAGTGCAATGAAATGTGGATCCATTTGATTATCTTTCACACCTCTAAGGTCAGACTAAAGGCCTGTGTTTCCACATATTACCGGAAAGGTAAATATATGGTAAACAGACAGCAGAATAATCAGCCGCCTCTCTGTTCTGTCTTCTGTTACCATTTTAACCTATTCCTTTTAGAACTCAGTTTGGTAGCGGTGGCATTTCTCTATAACAGTTCTATGATACTCATTTTTATTTGCATTTATAAATTTTCAGTAAGTTGTTTCCATTCGAGTTAATTAAGGAAAAACATTAAGTCAGAATTTGTGAAATGTCTTTTTAATGCTGAGTGTTTTGATCGCTTACAAGGTAGGTCTTTATGTATTTAATGGACTTTGTTGCCCCCTTGTGGCCATGTTGAGAAGAAGGTGATGACTCCTGAGCAAAGAGATTCTGTACAGGCGGTCCCCAGGTTACGAACGAGTTCGTGTCCTCAGTCTGTCTTTGTCGGGTTTTGACGTAAGTCGGAACAGTTAGGTATTATGGGTATTTAGCGTCAGTTTGTCAGCTGTTTGTCTTAGTATATTGTATACTGTGTACCTTTCTATGCATAAAAAACATTAGAGAAACACTTTGGGTACACTAAAATATCTTTAATGTAACAATATAGTAATAATAATAATAATAATACGCTGTAATGTTATAATATTATTAACTACGGGTGGATTGTCTGGAGTGAGATTCCGCAACTGGGAAGAAGTGTCTTCTGTAGCTGGGTAGTGCTCTCAGAGACAGAGTGCGTGTGTGTGTGCACGCGTGCAAAACGTTGAAGAAATATAATGTTTGCTTTCCACTGTTTGCTGGCGTTTCACCTTTCGCTTTATTATTTTCACTTTAGTTTCAGTTGTGATAGTTTCCCTTTTTTGGATGCATCTCTTGCATCATATGTACGCTTTGGTGCCATGGTTAGGAGGATAAAAACAAGAAAAATGAAAGCCAAGTACAGTAACATGAGACATTGTTAATGGGAAAAGAAGGAAGTCTGTCCTACCTCAGGCTCACGCGCCCCACTCGTGAGCCGACAAACCACTGTGGACTCGCAATGTTTTCATGCGTTTTGCAAAGTAGCACCCGTTTATTATCATGAACAACTGTATATACAGTAACGAACTTTTATATAATAGGCTTAACTATGAAGCTTTCATTTGATTGTTACACAAGGATGACCAGTCGTCTTCCGGTCACTGAGGGGGTGGTTCGTAAATACGGGTTTTATGCAAGTTGGATGTTCGTAACTCGGGGACTGCCTGTACTTTTTTTTTTTTTTCCTTTTTTTTTTCTCAAAACACATACTTATAACTTGTAACACCAAGGATTGGAGGTCTGTTTATGACTCATTTTGTTTCTAAGTCGAATGCTACTTATATCACAATCACTATAAGCTGTTACAATAGACAATATACAGACAAGTCACATTACAGCTTTATTTGCATCTTGATTTATATTTATTTAGCAAATGCTCTTCTCCAAAGTGACTTCCAATGAGCTCTATGTAGTGTTATGAGCCCACACTCCTTATTCACCAAGGTAACCTACACTGCTAGATACACTACTTATAATGGGTCACTCATCCATATGTTGTTTATTTAAAACAAAATCTTAAATAACAGTCCTCCAGAGATTTGTTTTAATTCAGTTTTCATCAACCTCTTGTCCAGTGCAGTGTTGTGGTGGTCCAGAACTTATTAGGGTACACCCTGAACACCTTATTTTTTATCATCTTTAACTTTAAACGGTACTAAAATGAAGCTTTAATTTAAAATTACCGAAAACAAAAATAAACTGTCTCAATTTCCTAAATTCTGATTGCTGACCAGTTCATCGTGTAGCACGTACAGTATTTGTTGGCTTTTGGCCATCTTTAACTTTCTTTACCTACACACTCCATAACAGCTTAGTAATACAATATTATAACTGTAAAAATAGTTTGAAAGAATTTTTAATATTTGGATTTTGAAATTAAACTTTGAGCTGCATTAAAACTGAAAATAGAAATCTTCTGTCCATGCACTGCTATTTTAGTGCCGAATGTTGACTGATTCATCCTGTGCGCTTTCATTGGTCGTCTTCATGTTATTTATTACCAATACTGAGGACCACCAGTTACAGACTAAACATTATGGAAGTGAGTTGAATTAATTTGGTTTCCTACTCCTTCTGTGTTTTTTCTTTTTTACTGCATGGAAATGCTGGTCAATTTTACCCCATAATAAAAATTTTAGAAAATGGTGAAGAAAATGCTGCTTAAACGTAATGATACAAAATGTCTCTCTTAAAAAATTTGTAACTGTTGGTTTGTAATGTGGGGATTGAGTGTATGTGGAAGAAGTGTTGCTTAAATTTCACTGAAATGTCCATTGTGCGCCATCATTGACCCCTTCAGGTTACTATGCTCGTGTGCAAGGAATGAATCACCTCCTGGATGCTTTCCTCAGGAAGACTGCCTGTGACTGTCAGGTGATCAATTTTGGAGCAGGACTGGACACAACTTTCTGGAGGTTGAAGGTAAAGAAGGAGCCATTGAATGTTTTATGTTTTAGTTCAGTGTTTAGTTAATCTCTTGGTTCTCAACAAGCAATCCATAACCCTTCAAGTGAATCCATTTAATCTCAAAGTGTGGAGCATTTCAGTAAACTCAATTTAATAAAGTATGTATTGTGGATGTTTACAGTCTAATGTGTCTTAATTAATAGGATGAAAATCTGTTGCCCAAAAAGTACTTTGAAGTTGACTTTCCCATGGTCGTAGCAAGGAAGATACACAACATCAAGTAAGGCATTTATGACTAACTCTTGATAAAATACATCCTCAATTTTGAAACCAAGAGTAGTTCACATAGTTTTTTTTTGCTGGTCTGGCATAATTATGTATCATACTAATATGATGGAGGCTTAAGGTACACTTTGGAGAACACTTCTGTGCTGTGTGCTTATGTTTATTCATTTAGCTGATGTGTTTCTCCAAAGTGACTTGCAGTTTACCCACAGTTATTTACCCATGTTTACACTGGAGTGATTTTTGTAAGTACCTTGCTCAAGAGTATTACAGCTGGAGTTGAGATTCAGACCTGTGACCTTTGGGTCCAAAAGCAGCAGCTCTAACCACTACGCTACAAGCTGTCCCCATGTGTAGTGT
Organism: Scleropages formosus; assembly: GCF_900964775.1. Classification (NCBI taxonomy): domain Eukaryota; kingdom Metazoa; phylum Chordata; class Actinopteri; order Osteoglossiformes; family Osteoglossidae; genus Scleropages; species Scleropages formosus. The sequence continues at coordinate 12,332,570 of NC_041825.1, read as the reverse complement.
AACAAATGCTTAAATGCAATGGAATGAACTGCTGTGCATTATTTAATTTCCTTCCTTTTATTTGACAGGACAAAACCTCCCTTGTCTAAACCCATTATTGAAACACACTCCTCAGATTCACTTTTAATTGGTAAGAAAATACCTTGATCAGTTTCACTATGTAAGTTAAACAAAGGGTATAGTTAAACTATCAATGTCTTTTATTATATTGCTGATTTCCTTGTGCATTGCTGTAATACTGAGAATTACTGTTGGGTAAGTGTGTGTGAGAGGGACTGTCTGTTTCCTCAATTGAATGTGTGTGTTTTTACAGATGGCCATAGCTTGGACTCAGACAGATACTGTATCATTGGGGCAGATCTTCGGGAACTCCCAAGCCTGGATGAGAAGCTTAAGAAGTTCCAGTTGAACCCAGAGTATAGAACTCTCTAAAATCTTTTAATCATATTCTGTGTTGTCATAATATCATTCATCCAAACATGGAAAGTCTAGTCTTTGAATATTAATAGTAAAACTTTTATTTTCTCTGTTAGAGGTTATTCATGCAAGACTGTGACTTTGTGGACTCATTGAAGCTGAAATACTGCTGAACTCCTGAAATAAATGAACATTCAATGTTTGGTTAATGGCGAAGCAGCCATAGCCAGGCTAAGATTACCTAATAAGGTGTTACATTCTGGTTTGTTGTTTTTCCTGTTTCCTAATATTGAAGCATATCATTTTAACCCCTGAAATAATCATCATAAACCAGGTTTTCAAGGTTGCTGTGAACTTTTTTGTACTTTAAACAAAACACATGTACTTATGTGCATAACAAAATACTTGTAGAATGTAAATATTTTTTTGTGTTTTCATTTTACTGGTATTTATTTTTTTGCTTGTTATATGGAAACTTTTCAATTTACTGCAAAATGATCAAATAATGTACAATCAAGTTCATGTGTAATTCGATAGCAACACTAAATATAAGGCAATAGCATTACCTTTTCCAGAAGATGCTCAGTCCATGCATGATCATGGCTTGCATACATACAATCAATGATGCAGCACTGACACTTGTCTGCAGTGCTCAGTGTGCCTAGTGTGCTGTATGTGTGGATTTACCTGTTTTCTTCTCCTCCAGGCTGCCTACGTTATTGCTGTCTGAATGTGTGCTGGTGTACATGACTCCCGAACAGTCGTCCAGACTGGTGCACTGGGCGGCGGAAACCTTTCACACGGCCATGTTCGTTAACTACGAGCAGGTAACGCATAAAAGCTGCAGGTCAAGAACACATTGCGACTTCTCATTTTGTGAGTGACATTAAATCAAGGGTCCTTAAATAAAGATGTTCTCCGCAGGCTCAGCGGTGTTTGTATGTGTGCCGTAGGTGAACATGACGGACCGGTTCGGGCAAGTAATGATCGAGAACCTGCAGAGACGCCAGTGCAACCTGGCAGGGGTTGAAGTGTGCTGCTCATTGGAATCACAGGTATATGAACCTTCACAGTGCTGGACCAGCCTCTTAAAGTTTCAGAGCATATTATTGTTATTTTCAAGAATGTCATCTTCAATAAGCATATATGATTTTATTGTTTGCCTGGGTGGCAACTGGGATTTTCAGTTTATCAATTAAATGTAAAGTGAAATGCAAAGCAGTGTTAGCATAGTGTTACCAGCTTTTTTTCATGGTTCATCTTCAGTGACACGTTGTGGCAAACTGCTGTTTGTAATCACACCGTGTATGTGTGTGCACACGTGTGTTGTAGAAAGAGCGCTTCTTGAAGACGGGCTGGGAGAGTGCTAATGCTCTGGACATGGCGGCTGTGTACAGCGTGCTTCCGCAGGACGATATGGCCAGGTACGGCACAAACGGTCATCTTTAGTCGCCAGTGCGGCACCGGTGTGCCATACAGTCTCTCGCATCAGTCAAAAAGAATATGCACCAGGGCCTATGGATATCCCAGCGAGACAATGTTTTTTTGCTGTTTTATTTGACACTTTTCAGGGGTAAAAGGTGTACAATGTTTGTCTCTCTGCCTCATCAGGATAGAGCGCCTGGAATTTCTGGATGAAAAGGAACTTCTCCAGCAGCTTCTGCAACACTACAGCATTTGCTGGGCCTTCAAAGATAAACTTAAACTGGGTAAGTCATGTAAGGAATGTGACTATGTATGACTTTAAATAATACTGTGTGGTATTATGTATTGTCATCATCATCCTGACTTACATAGGAAAATGACTAAAAGAATTAGCCAACGATTATAAAATACATTGGTTCCTCCTGTTACAGACATTTAAATTAAGAATTTTTAAAGAAATTTTTAAATTTTATGTTTTGGCACTGATCTATTTTCTAAAATGTTTCTTTGTGGAGTAAAAGCAACGTGCTTTTGTTTAAGGAAATTTATGTCTAGATATGTGTCAGTATATTATGAATTATTTTTTGAGACAGATGTCTTTAAACAAAAGACTATATGGTCTTTATGGAGATGTACGTTGAAGCAATATGAGCAGCTTTTCCATTGTCTTATTTATGACATTTAATATTGTTTAGAAATGCATTTTTCTGTTTTCCATTTTTTTTCCTCTTCTTAGGACTCTCACAGGTTGCTTTTTGAACCGGAAGAGGACTGAAAATGGTTCTTTGTGCCATAAATCCCCTAACTTTCAGAAACAGAAGAAAGCCTCTCTTACTTCAGCACTGGTGTACCTTTTAAGGGATTTTAAAAATAATTAACCTTAAGGGAACCAGAATCCACAGCTGTTTTGTTCTGACTTGATTCTTTGTTGGTTTCATTGTGGCATGGAAAATTTAAGGAAAAAATATTTACATATTAGTTTAGCTGATGTTTTTCTTGAAAGCAAGCTATAATGTTAAGGTTACAGTTATTACAAGCTTATAATTATTTACCCATAATTTACACAGCTGGGTAATTTTACTGGGGCAATTTAAAATAAATACCTTGCTCAAGGGTACTACAGCCAGAGGTTGGGATCAAGCCTGCAACCTTTGGATTCAAATGTAGTAGCTCTACCCACTATGCTACCAGCTGTCCCCCACTCTGATTTGAACATTTTTGCCAAATAAATTGTTCAGTATACAGTTGCTCTCTTGTCCATTTTTCCTGAAATATGTTTAATTCTAATTAATTGCTATTAGTTACTGCAGAACAGCTAAATATGTTTGGAATTCAGAAAATGTGAAGTTCTTTAAAAACTTTATGAAAAGCAAGAAGGATAGAAAAAGATTTCTGAAAATTTTGCAGAAAGTAATGTCATGTTAAAATTACAGTGATGTCTCAGCCAGATGTTAAATGTATGTGACATAAGATATTTCCATCTATTAATTTTAAGTAACTACTTGTACAATGCAGGTTCCCGGTGCATCAGAGAGTATAGGACACGAAGCTGGGTACTCCCTGAATGGGACGCAACTCCATCATACATCAAATGCATTAACATTTATTCACAGCAACATGCACAGTGGTGCAGCAGGGAGGGCTGGCACCTCAAAGCCCCTTGGCTGTAGGTTCCTACCTCAGTTTTAATCTGGCTCTGCCTGTGTGGAATTTGCACTGTTTACCTGGGTTTCCTTCCACAGTTCAAAGGCTTGTGTTAAAGGTAAACTGATAGCTAATTAACTATTTCATTATGTGCCTTTTGAGAATTTGGAGACTATTCTTCACTCATACAATATGAGTTACACCAAAAATTTAATCTGGAGATTTAAGATGAAAAATACCACTGTTCACTGTGTTTCAAAAACACAAATGTGCTTTTTGAATTATGCTTCCAGTAGCAATAGCTTCATCTCCTTTCACCCTTCTGTCAGACCTCCTCCCTTTCTCTAGTGCACACATTGTCCCTGTCACACTCCATCACAAACTGTTCTGACAAACTTCTCATCTCCTCAAACATTGCCAGCAATCTTGCTATCATCCTTAACACTCTTCTTTGCTCTTTTCGTGCCCCTAACCCTAAGCCAGTTTGTTCCACCTACAACCGTTGATTATCACAGACATTATGAAGTGAGTTTCTCACTTCTTTTCACTGTTACCTTCTCAGGAAAACATTTTTCACAACATATTAGTCAGTTTCCATTAATTCTCACACGCTTTGTGTACATTTTCATCTTTCTTTTGCTTCTCTACATCCATCACCTCCATCCAACCAGGATTTCTAGGAAAAACCTTGATCCTAGCCTTCTAATCCTTCTCTGAAATCAGCATCTCTGCCCTCCTACTCTCTCATGCAGCAACCACCTATCCTCATAAACGCATTCCTCTTCCTCAGACCGTTTTTCAGGTCATTATTTTTAGTTAATATAGCTTTAACTTCTCACTCCCTGGTTGCTTCTTGTCTGCCTTCAAAACTGCCCACATTTCACAACTACAAAGGAAACCTTCCCTGATCCAAAACTCAGCCCAAAATTACACACCAGTCTCCCTCCTTCCCTTCTTTTCTTTTGAGCGCACATTTTCCGATCAGATATGTACATTGCTCTCCCCTAGTGTTGTCCTCAATGGACATCAGTCTTGATTCAAGATTGGCCAGTCCACTGTGATTGCTGTCTTCACTGTCAGGAGCTTTTCAGTCTGTTAGACTTGCCTCTCTTTCCTCGCCTCTCTTTCCTCACTTCTCATTCTTATCCACCTTTCTGTGGTATTTGGCATAGTCAACCACCAGATCCTATATTTCTCATGATAAACAAGGGCTAGAAATCAAAAGATTGTCTCTGAAATGCCTTAAATTTCAACTTTAATGTAGATCTTACCAGGTGATTTGGCATGGCTTCCTCTCTGTCCTTCATTCTCTCAGTAGGTGTTCCTCAGGGCTTACAGTTGGGTCCTTTACAGTCCTCCATCTATGCTGCTTCTTTAGGCTTGATCATTACTCCATTGGCACTGTACAGTCAACATAGAGCTCCTTCTCTCTTCCCCAATGAATACAGATACATTGTCTCCAATTGCAGCCTGTCTCTCTGATATCTCTGCAAAGAAGACTAATCACCAGCTGCAACTCAGTTTATTTAAGACTGAAATCCCCAGCCTTCCTCCTGGCCTTTCAAGAGTTTTCTATCACATTGAACAACCCACTTTTCTCATATATGTCATCAGTCAAGAACTTGGCAGTAACATCTAACTCAGTTCTCTGCTTCTCTCATCATACTGCTGCTATAATTGTATTACACACACCTCCTCTCTAACACTTGCAGAATCAGACTTTGCCTCACACCACACTCTACCCAGTTGTACATACACTGACCTAAATCAGGCAAGATCCACTCTCAGCTGATGTGCCTGTAACCCACTGAGGTTAAAGGCCACTGAGGCCTTAAGTCAAATTCTTAACCTTATTGACAATTTTGGGGCTCAATCTACTTGGTGGGAAAAGTTGAGCTTCATCTGGGGATATACAATTAGGAATCCTGGAAAAGAATCTGAGCCTCTAAAATGTTGATAGAGTCAAAGTAATCATATAATCTTTTAAAACAACTTAAGATTACCAGTTCCAAACTAACTAAATAAACAAATCTTAAAATTTCTAAAATGCTACAGTATGTTATGATTTTCAGTTAAATTTCAAAATAATTGCACACAAATTTAAATCACATATGGCTACAAAATCCCAGGGTATACCCAAATACTCCATCACCATCTGTGGCCTAGGCCAAGTCTACTTTAAACTCATGCAGTTAAAACGTATTTGTAGACTAACATATTTACCAGTAAGTTTTTTTTTTTTTGCAATAAACTCATTAAGTTGTATAAGTAACAGAATTGACACATTGACAACCTCTAAGTTAGCCTGGATGCCAGCCTCCTGCTTTTTGTGAAACTTCAGCCCAGGAGCTTTTCACTGTGACCTAACCCTTGACAGTAAGACTGAGCTTTTTCAAAGTCTGGACGCTGATGTCTAACTCTGTAATTCAGAAAACTTTTTGGATCTTTTTAAATCAGACTAGCCTTAACAACAGTGAACTGAACACTTTTTAAAATCTGCTGTGCTTTCAGTCACTGTAACAGTACATAAATTCTTGTGAGACCTCTATTTTAAAAGGATATATAAACTCACACACACATTTTCTGAACTGCTTGTCCCATACGGGGTCGCGGGGGAACCGGAGCCTACCCGGCAACACAGGGCGTAAGGCCAGAGGGGGAGGGGACACACCCAGGACGGGACGCCAGTCCGCCGCAAGGCACCCCAAGCGGGACTCGAACCCCAGACCCACCAGAGAGCAGGACCTGGTCCAACCCACTGGATATATAAACTCATTGAAATAAATCAATAACTGCCATTGCTTTATTGCAGTACGAGTTGTTCTGAAGGGGAAAAAAAGGTCAATAATTTGTTCAAAATTGTCACACAGTCATGAATGGAAAACATTGCAATATCACTACAAGATACTGACTTTTTATATTGTCATTGCAAGAAATCACATTAATATGTAACAACCGCAAATAGGTCATAAACGCAGAAAAACAAAGAATTTTGTTTTTTAAAAAAATCCCGTTTTGTAGTCTTCCCAAGGTATGCACATTCTGAACGAAAAATAACTCAATAAAACCTATAAGGTGATATTCAAGTTAAAAAAGACCACGATATCAATAAATCTGCCACTGAAAACAACTAATTTACTGTATTCTACTAGTTCCTAGTAGGAATTTGCCCCACTGTGACTGTTTGAAGTCTGTAGCGCATTGCATCCATTCAGTATGAACCTTCACATGGATAAAATTCCACTACATAACAAATATCTTCTCATATCTGAAATAACCTAAATTATATTATTTGTCCGCATGTTCCTATATTCCATTAATTTTCAACTGATGCACAATAATCCCAAAATTTATAATAATAATAATAATAATAATAAGAAGAAGAAGAAGAAGAAAGTAAAGAAAATTTGTTTTCACAAATGACTACTTCTATTTTAAAACTCGACTTTTCTTGTTTGATTGATCTTTTTTGTAATTTTCAGTCATAAATTACAAATGTCAATATACACTTTAGGGGGTGCGGTGGCGCAGTGGGTTGGACAGCAGTCCTGCTCTCCGGTGGGTCTGGGGTTCGAGTCTCGCTTGGGGTGCCTTGCGGCGGATTGGCGTCCCGTCCTGGGTGTGTCCCCTCCCCCTCCGGCCTTACGCCCTGTGTTGCTGGGTAGGCTCCGGTTTCCCGTGACCCCGTGAGGAACAAGCGGTTCTGAAATATACACTTTCTAAATGAAGCCGTTGAAGGGATTATGGAATGAATCCGTTAATCCGCCCCCTTCTTAATAGCACAATTTTGATTTATTTTAATTAAAGCCTTAAAAATTAATAGCGCCTCTTATCAACAAAATGCTGAGAGGAGTTTCCAAATGTTCAGGGTGTTTCTCATGTGAAAACCCCTATCACTTCAACTCTTCAAGGGTGCAACATGACAAAATATGCAGATAACTCATGCCTGTTTTGTCAAGATTGCCGCAGCTGCAAAAGACAAATAACCCCTTTCACTATTTTTACTTACATACATTGAAGTAAATACATCAATTTTGTCCTTCAAACCAGGATATGTTAAAGATCACCTGCCTGCAGGTAAACTCAGAATGGACCAAAGAGTGGACAGTTTCAGACCTTGTTGTTATGCTGTCCTTTCTTCCTTCGGACCTTTAAAATTTATTAATCTGTTCAAGTGATTAATTGATTAATTGACAGATTCAAGTACGATAAAACTGATGCTCTTGCATGAACCTCACAATAGTAAAAGATCCATGTTAAACTATACAGTTAATAAATGCAATGGTACTACGAAAAATAAATAAAAGAATTAAATGATAGAAATACTAACAATAATAACTGTTGCAATAGTAAGAATGTTTAAAAAATGTAGCTTTATGCACTTTTCCTCTTTATGCATAACATGTGTATCAATTGTTCTTAAAAATCAGTGTTTGATATCTTATGTTTAGTGATTAATAATTCTTAGCTCAGCACAAATTATGTCTGAGGAAAATTCGACATTTGAATAAAATCGAAATCATTACACAGCAGTTTTTTTTCAGTACGACAGACAAGTTATTGTCCAGAAATGTGTAAAGCAGTTTAAAAGCTACCTCAAGTTTTCAGTTAATGTGTTCGATTTTAATGTTTTTGCAGTTATCAAATCACCACATTCACCTTATTCAGGTGTTTTTTCTGAGCTGTTCATTTATACCCTTTCTGTTTTACCTTTGTCTTATGCATCACCAAACAAAAATATGCCATGAACACATTGACCGGAGTCTGCTGTAGCCCTTTGCTATAATAGCCACCAGCATCCGACGGATTTATAGACAAAATGATTTCAAACTAGACAAATACCTGAATGCTTTTAAAAACATTTTAAAAATCAATCATGCATGAATCATTCGTCTGATCTTTAATCCTACATGGTTACATGATTGGTCTTTGGAGATGTAAAGAGTGTAAAACCGTTTTGCTGGAATTCAGTTCCACTGAGTAGAATACAATAGAAAAGGTTATAAAAGTGCACAAAAGGAGCAAAAAAAAAGACCCCGAAAGACTGTGGCTGTTTGACTGACCCACTAAGAGCGACTGCGGAAAAGTGAAGTATCATGTTGCCCATCAAGGTAAAAGGGAAAGAAGACATTTGGAAACAAACATCGCGCAAACAACTTGCAAAAATACAGCTCATTGGAAAAAAAATCTAAATGTTTAAGGTGTATAATCTGTAAACGTTGCTTTTAAATTTAAATTCTAAGGGTAATGAAAAGAAAATAAACACATCAACGGACAACTTAAATTTTGATGTATTTTCAAACATCAAACAGAAAATATTTCAAGAAAGAATTAACGACAACATACACAGTTAAAATTTCGGCGTTTTCATTGACAAAAGAATGCAAAGGCAATATGATTTTACCTGCTTTCGGCTTTTTCACTTTTGTTAAAATATGCGATTTAATATTATCAAATTAGCGGTCTTTGAAATTAATTAATTCTTTTGTGGGGAAAGTATTTCTTACTATGAAAAGGAAACCTGCAATAATTTTGTAATCTCATTTATAGCATTTATTACAGTGAGAACATTGCTGAAATGCTGATTTCCATGAGTCTTAAAATAAATGCATGGACTTCAGAAACATGCCACCTTGTCTCCCACACGGCAGTATTTTATCTAAATTCATAAAAGCACATTTATAATATGGGAATAGTTTGATTTCCACAATGAAATTCACACGAGACAAAATGCACAGACAATATTGATTTATATAGTTTGATGTTACACTATTTAATTGGAATGTAGTTATCTCTTAGTTCTGAAATTTATAACACCACTCACACCTATGTGTAAATCATCTGCTAGAATTTAACACAGCTTTATTTTCTTTACAAAATAAGTACGTTTACTTAAGATAGAACTGCAAACTATAATCGCTTTGCCAAATTAAAACATATTAATAATTATATTATATTATATAAAAGAAAAACACAGTTATTATTTAAAGCAGTTCAGAGTAAACTTGAATTTAACCTGGAAATGTACGCAAATGTGTTACTATGTTCTAGTTACTATAAAGATGAAAGGGGTGATTCAAGCCATGTATTAAATGGAAATACGGCCAATATTTGTATATATTGACTGAAATAAACAACGTTTCAGGTTAATATATTTTAACAAAAACTTAAACTAAAGCAAGATGTTAATCTAATATTTTCATAATTTGGCACAGGGTTTCAACCCAGTGACCCTCTGCCAACCAATTGGACTCAACTTGTTATTCTGGGTGGAGCTCCTACACTGTTTAAAATGTGACACTCGGAGCGCGGTGACACGATTCCTTTACTTCTGCCAGGAAGAAGTGCTAGAAACTTCCAGAACTGCCGAAATGGTTGTGTGGACAGATGCTGAGCGCGCCGCCATCACCGGCATCTTCTCGAAGCTTGACTATGACTTCGTAGGGCTTAATGCTCTGGCCAGGTACAGTTCTCTTTTCACGTGTGATGTAATTAAATAAAACAACCACATTTGAAACTTAGCAAGCAATGTTTTCCGGACGGATTAATTTTGGCGGGAAAACATTCTTCATCTTTCAGAAGATGGCTTTCCCGCCAAAACGCGTCCATCCCGAGAAATAAAGCGTCTTTCGGTAAAGTTGAAGTGTGCTCTCCCATTGCTCAAGTCCTGCACAGGAAGGAGTTCGGAACATCCATTATTCCTTATTTAATTAGAAGTTCTGCGTGTCTTTTTTCCTGCTATTAAATAATATTACTTCCGATTATAATGTTCATATTCTGATTATAATCATGTTCATATTGATAATGTAACAATGAAGGTTACAACTCGTGGTTCTACAGGTCAGTGCTATGTGATCCATACTGTAACTTATGACTCTTGTATGTCACTGCTTGTCCCACCCAGGTGCCTCATCGTGTACCCCTGGACCCAGCGGTACTTCGCCAAGTTTGGTAACTTATACAACGCGGCTGCCATCATGGGGAACCCCATGGTCGCAGCTCATGGCAAGGTAGTCCTGCGTGGCCTAGACAAAGCATTGAAGAACATGGACGACATCAAGAACGCTTATGCTCAGCTGAGCGAGCTGCACTCCGAGAAGCTTCATGTGGATCCTGACAACTTCAAGGTGAATTTCAGTCATCTGATCTCTGTGAATTTTATTGCACTGAAATACAATAGGAATGTCAACATAATTATGGAGCATGGCAAACTGCAACAATCATCCACATTTACTCTACAAAGTGTGATGTAATCATACATGTTTATTTGCACTTTATGTGGTGGCAGTAGGGGGTGCGGTGGCGCAGTGGGTTGGGCTGCAGTCCTGCTCTCCGGTGGGTCTGGGGTTCGAGTCCCGCTTGGGGTGCCTTGCGGCGGACTGGCGTCCCGTCCTGGGTGTGTCCCCCTCCGGCCTTACGCCCTGTGTTGCCGGGTAGGCTCCGGTTCCCCGTGACCCTGTATGGGACAAGCGGTTCTGAAAATGTGTGTGTGTGTGTGTGTGTGTGTGTGTGTGTGTGTGTGTGTGTGTGTGTGTGTGTGTGTGGTGGCAGTAGTGGGATAGCTGGTAGTGTAGTGGTTACAGTTGCTGCCTTTGCACCCAAGGGTCACAGGTTCAGCTGAGCAAGGTACTTACCCTTAAGAATTGCCCCAGTAAAACTGCCTAGCTGTATAAATGGGTAAATGTAAATGATTTGGAGAAAAGCGTTAGCTAAATTAGTAGTTGGCCAGTTTGTTTGAGAAGTTCATTCTCTGCTTTTCTCTTTGCAGCTGCTGGCCGACTGCATCACCATTGTAGTGGCTGGGCAGATGGGCTCTGCCTTCACCGCTGATGTCCAGGCTGCCTGGCAGAAGTTCCTGGCTGTTGTTGTCTCTGCTCTCTGCAGACAGTACTACTAGAAGTTTTCTTCAACTAGAGCACTGAGCAACAGCTCCGGAGGTGTTCTGTTTTGAGGAACAGGAACATTAATGATTTAATAAAAGAGGAATTAAGAACCATTTCTTGGGAGCATTTCATTTTTCCACTGTATTCATCACACTACCATACTTATTCATAAATTAACTGAATATTTTACTTAGCTGTTCTACATGCAGTTATTAAATAACTTACAAATGACACCTGCTTTTATGTTAACGTTCACAAAAATATTTTATGGTAAATGAAAGACTAAAGAAACCGATACCAAAGTGAAAAGTGACATTAAATAATGTAAGCTGATTGTTGAGTGACATTGATAGATATATTTTGCCATTCTTTGTCAAGCATAATCATGCATGAAAACTGAGATGGTCTAGGGTGGTTTCCTGGACTCATTCTTCAGATTATGACTTGAATACTACGTTAGGGATGCTATTTATTATCAAATATTTAAATATGATTTGTGTCTGTAAGACTATCATCAACACCAGGATCACTTGGAGTAAATTTGTAGTGACAAACAAGTGTTTAGTTTACATAAAGCCAGGGAGGTGTTAGTTGAGGGAACTGCAGAACACTTTTTTTGGACTATTTCTCAATTTACAGAAGGGCAGCACAGTGGCATAGTAAGTACTGCTGTTATATAGCTCTTGCGTGGTGTGAGAGGGCATGGGTTCAATCCCTGCTCAGTCTGTGTGGGGTTTGCATGTTTTCCTCGTGTCTACGTGGGTTTCCTCCCACAGTCCAAAGACATGCTGTTCAGGTTCACCCATAGTGTTTAAGTGACAGAGAGTTTCACTGATGTATGGATGAGTGACCCCATTGTAAGTACTGTAAGTCACCTTAGTGAATAAGGTGTATGGTAATCTTACTAGAGCAATTTAGAGTAAGCGTGTTGTTCAAGGGTACTAGAGTTTTTAGAAGTGGGATTTGAACCTGCAGCTTTGGGGCCAAAGGGAGCAGCGCTCACCACTATTCTGCTCACGTTTAAAAATGAGAGAAAATTGTGATTTTCATTAATCATGCCTTAGTGGAAATATTGCGGCCTGTTATTAACAATGATAAGTGGAACATGTGCACGGAGCTGCGATACGGGCGGTAATGGTGATCTGTCAAAGCACAGGTCCTCCTGGGTGGAACCACTCTGTGCTGCGAGATAAAACAGACGCAAGTTTCCCCAGAGCTATATGTTGCTGGTGAAACAATGATAAAGTCATGAGAAATTATATACACTTGGATATCTGGCATAGATTTAGTAGGCTACTACCGACTGATTTTGATTTTAAAGTGTATAGCATGTTTGTATAATCCTGTTCACAAAGATGAACTTTTATAAAAGGCAGCAGGAAAGCTAAAAATCAGAAATCTAGAAAAAAATATAAGTAGTTGAGCAAAGTCACTAAGAAAAAAACATATGCAAATTTTATATCAATAATAAAAAACTATGTGCAGAATTTAGAATATTAAGTATTATAATAATTCCAAAATACATTTTATGTAGCTACCAATTTTATTGCTAAGTTGCTTCATATAAAAGCATCTTGGAAACAAATACAAATGATTTCATTTCTCATTTGATTTATAAAATTAATTTTTTTTGTGTTTTCTCTGGGGAAAGCATGATTTCATTGAACTTTAATAAAACCTAACAATATATGCACGAATTTGAAGAAATGAGTTGGCAAAACGAAGTTGGGATCTTTCTGAAGCCTTTGTCCTCTAAGACAGGAAAGAGGCTATCAGTTAGGCCCAAATTTCTTCAAGGGTAGACAAAGTCTTAACGTTATGATAAACGGTGCTTGTGTTTTCAAGATAATTGTGAGATATTCTGATGTTCCTTGTCTGTAAAGGGTTAGTTTTTTTGGGCCGTTCTGTTAAAAAAAAAACTGCTTATGTGTGATGTTGCTTTAGTATAGGCAGCGACTTACATTATAATTAGTGTTTTTTAGATGGAGAAAGAGCCAAAAAGGGATGTATAAACTGAATAGTAACATATAATTTTAAAAGTACAGGCAACACTATATACTCTAAATACTAAAAATTTTAAATATATTATATTTAGCAAAATGTTATGTTTTTGTAAAAGTTGTAATTTAAGGTTTGTATTGATAGTAAAAATAATGACATTTCAGCCAGTGCCTTCCTCACCTTAATAAGTGATATAATGTGTCTGTTTTTATTTTCATTTATCTATTTATTCTTAAAATTTAAAATTAATTCATTCAGATGAATGTCCTTTAATTGCATTTTCCAATAACCACTCAAATAATCATTGGTATAAAATACAAAAAACATGGTAAATATTTAAAAGTAAATAACATTTAAATATGACAGCAAAATCATTTTAATTTATTTAAACTATTCACAGAAATAGTTGTTATTTTAATGATCCAGTGTCCACATACAAATAAACCATTTCTGAGTGTGAAAGAAAACATAATTTTAAAAAAAAAAAAATAAATATTTTAAAAGGAAAAATTCCCAACCCATTCATTAAAAAGTCGATTTAAAATATATACTATATATGGAGATAAAATGTGTAAACTATGTAAAAAGTATTTTTTACATTATTATTTCTCATCTCCAGATGTGCTTAGAAATAAACTGTTGATCAACAGAAAATTAATTCTTTGCTGGCTTTCAGCTCTTTTGATAGTAGGGGTATTTAGAGAAAGTATTTAGAAAAATTACCAGGAACAACAGATACAGATCATTCATAACTTATCTCCAGCTCAAGTTTAAAAAATTAATTTGCTATCATTTTCCCTGACTATTTAAACAAGGATTTAAATGATCATCATTGTGGACTTTTGACTTCTCATTTTATCATTTGACTTTTCATTTTATCATTTTTTAACTTTCTGGAACTGTAAAATTAAACTTAAAAAATTAAACTAAGCATTACAGTTTAGTTAAAAGGTGTAGTGTGCACTAATACACTTTATCGCAGCTAGGTCATATCAGTCCTCGGGTTCCCTTGGAAAATTTCCTTCAAGTTCAGACTGAACATGAGCACATGGTCACATCCGAAACCAGAGTATCTTACCTGTATAAAGTCTAAAAACAAGTGTTGATCAGAATAGTTTGTACCGATGGCCCAATGTTTGCAGCTGGGAAAATTTCCACTTCATGTTAAATTGTACAAATCATCCATGGCTTATTAGTATGCATGAGATTTAGTATTTGTGATCAGATAAATATTTGTGAGTTGTACAGCTTATTCAGGAGTAATACTTTTGTTGGCTGTATGTCTATTTTATGTAAAATATAATTTTAAAATAAAATTCTTAAACTTCAAAACTATTACATACCATTGTCCTTAATCATAGTTCTCTCAGCTGAAGAGAAGATGGGCAGTGTGTTTACATTATTGAGACATCCACAGTCAGCCTTTACTTTCTTCTCTCCCCTCATACCTAGGCCTTCAAAACATTATCTGAATTCACAACATAACTAATTTAAATATATATTCAAACATTAAGAATTCTATTATAAAGTCATTTGAAAATGTACTATGATATTGTCTCAGTGTATAGAGTTCATTCTAACATGAAATTTGTCACTTTAAGTACATATACAGTATAGTCTACACAGTTAAATAAGGCCTGTGTTTTTATTCATATATATTTTGAACAGTTGCATTTCCCTTTGCATGTTTAGCAAAGCAAGTGCAGGTGAACTGCTTCACCCAATGGTCAATGGCCAATAGAAAGTGTCTTGGGAGGAGCATCACACACTGTCACTACTACTGGACAATATAAACGGGCTCACTGCACAGTTCACACACTATTTCAGGACACGGTATACTGTTGTACTGACAAAGCAGCCAAGAGCCACAATGAGTCTGTCAGCCAAAGAAAAAGATCTTATTAGAAGCTTCTTCAGCAAAGTGTCTGGAAAGATGGATGTTGTTGGTCATGAGGCTCTGTCCAGGTAACTAGTGCTTTTTGTTTTAACTTTTCTACTTTCATAACTTAACATAACTTGTCAATGCTTGTAGCTGTTGCCTAAGTGCAGCTGGTAGCATAGTGGTTTAAGCTGCTGCCTTTGTGTCCAAAGGTTACAGGTTCATATCCTAGCTCTAGTATCCTTATGCAAGTTACTTAGCTTGAATTGTTCCTGTGAAAAAATAACCCCTGTGTGTAAATGGGTAAAGAAGTGTAAGCAGCTTTGAAGAAAAGCATCAGACAAATGTAAATGCTGTATCTAACAATTTGTGTTAACATGACTTCAAATGTCAATGATCCTTTGGCACAGAATGCTGATGGTCTACCCTCAGACCAAGACCTATTTCTCCCACTGGAAAGACCTGACTCCTGGCTCTGAGCCAGTGAGGAAACATGGGAAAACCATCATGGAAGGTGTTAAGGAAGGAGTCAACAACATTGATGACCTTCCTGCAGGTCTTGTCAACCTCAGTGAACTGCATGCGTACACACTGCGAGTGGATCCATCCAACTTCAAAGTAAGTTGTAGTCATTTTATGTTATTATTCTTTATTTGATGAAAACATTTGTCTAAATGTTATTTGAGATAATATCCCTATTTTTTCTCTGTATACAACATGGTCACATCTTTCAGCATGTAATTTAAATACATTTTTCTAAAACTTGTGCACAGTTATTGAAACTGGAATTACTGCACATATTTTCAAATAAAGCAATAAAACATGTCTTTTTCTCCACAGATCCTGTCTCACTGCATCCTTGTGGTTCTCTCCATGATGTTCCCTGGTGACTTCACTCCTGAGGTGCACGTCGCTATGGACAAGTTCCTCACCAATGTGGCCCTAGCTCTGTCTGAGAAATACCGATAAATACTAGTTCTGACTCTATAACAAAATAAAAAATAAAGTGAATGATTCAATTCTGTTGTATTGTCTTTTTATTTGAGGACCAAAATAATTCTACAATGAATCAGTAATATCAGCATCTGTGTCTCTGTTTATTGTTGTGTTTCGTCTTCTTCAAGCTGACTTCACATGTAACCTGTCCCACTTATTGACTGTGGAATCTTACATTAAAAGTACAAACCTTACAGAATTTCCAAGAAAATACATGCAAAGTTAAAATCTGCAACATACAAAAGCATCACTGCATTAGGACTCAAAGTGTGAACCTGGTTGTTAATTGTGTGCTCATGTAGCACAGAAACAAGAGCAAAAAATTAAATAAATTAAAAAAATTTAAGTAACTAGAAATAAGAACATAACATTGGACGATGTTCCAAAAACAGGTGCTTTCAGGACATAAAGAAATTCCAGGAACCTGTGTAAATTCAGTTTTCATTTGTAGCAAATCTGACACCAGCCTCTGAATAAATGCTTCGAAAACATAAACTTTTCGTGGTTACTTGCGTTTGATATATGATGTCCACCTGGAGCATAAGACAGAACAGCTAACATCTCTCAAGTCCTGCACTGTATATCTTGTCTGGATGTGGGGCAAGTAAATATTACCAGGAGAATTATCTGGAGTACTATGCTGCAATTATTGCGTATCATTCCAGTTAATACTCCTGATAATATTTATAACATTACATACATATAATATTGGAAGGCTAGAGGCAGATTAGGCTCGCTGGAAAATTATTAGGGGGAGCGACTATACACCTTCAGATAAGCATATGTATTTTTTTACATTTTATTTTATTTTATTTTATTTTATGAATTGTTAAAACCCTTTCCAAACGTTTTTATTATTTAAACGTTTTACTATGTATATTTAAACTTCCCGAACAGCTGTAATGAATATGAAATCGAACTCTTATTCAGTCTCTCAAGTCCCACGGCAGCACACTGGCGCAGCGGCTTGTTCACGTTCATATAGATACTTTTGGAGCTGGTGACTAAAAAAACTGAAAACGATTATAAACCGATAATAAGAAATCAAATTAATGTTTCATGTTTGTGGTTTTATGGTTTTTAATGACAGAGCAAAACCAGAGTGTAAAAGTTTGGCATGAGCGCTTGGGTAACTTTGTGGGTGTAACACGTATGTATTTGTTTTTTTTAAAAAAACACTTTTAATGGTTAAGGGTTTCAAAGTCCCAAGTTTTTTTGTCAAAGTGGATATTTATATTTGTTTTAAAACTCTGATGTCTGTCACTCCTTGAATTAATAAGATGAGATGTTTGGATGAGTGAATAATCTCTGTCATGTTAACGTTGAGAAATGTCTTTATGATAGTAATGTTTGGATGTTATTCCGTGTTTTTGATGTAACATATTGGAGGGTTTTAACTTTTATTCTAAGTTACGGTATCAAATATACTTATAGTATGCAGGAAAAAAATCAAAGATACAGTTGTGCGTTTGTCCTTAAGTACTAAAATCGCAGCACTGTCACAGCAACAATCTGTGAATGTTATGTTTTACTTGAAATAAGTGTGTAAATTTTTATGTAGACACGATTAGCTATTTACGGCAGCGGCGCCAAGGAGATTTCGTCTCGTTCACTTCACTCAGTTTCAGTCTTAATGACTGAACCAATGCAGACTTTTCAAAGCAAGAGAGACTAGTAGTAGCACATAATGCCAAAACGGCATTTAGAATTTAAAGAAAACAATAGTAAAATCATGTGTCAAATGGAAAATATGTGGAGAGCAACGAAAAAGAACTCGAACATTAGAATTTTCTCCATTACATTAATTTATTTAGCAGACGCTTTTCTCCAAAGCGACTTCCAATGAACTCCATGTAGTGTTATGAGCCCGCATACCTTAATCACCAAGGTAACTTACACTGCTAGATACACTACTTACACTGGGTCACTCATAAATAAAATGTACTCTCTCTGTCACTCACACATTACGGGGAACCTGAACAGCATGCTTTCGGAAACCGGAGGAAACCCACGCAGACATACAGAGAACATGCAAACTCCCCACAGACTGAGTGGGGATCGAACCCACAAACTCTCGCGCTACCTAGGCGCTGTAAGACAGCAGCATAACTCAGTGTTCCACCGTGTCACCCGCCTTTACAAGTGAGCTGCAAAAAACGGCAAATACCGTATATAACCCAACTTTAACACGACATGAACAACTTACTTTTGCCATTAACTCATGTGAATATGTTTAAAAAAGTACAGTACTGACATGACATGTTGTTGCCGATCATGAGTATCACGTCGTGGGCTGCCATCCCGGGCAGAAGGAACGCTGCAGGAGTTAACCTCAGAGATTTATGAAACGACGTAGTAGTACATATTTATTTGTACTCCAGTGTACAAAGTGAGCAATCAATTGATTTGAGATTTTATTTCTAATCCGACATGTGCGGTCCTTTCAATCAATGATTCGTGTGGGACCCCCCCCGGGACCCCCGAGTTCCCCCTGTTCGCGAGGACAGTTCAGCCAATCACGTGCGGCTTCATCTTGTGGGTGGACCGAGTGGCAATATTAAAAGCCGTTTAGCTGCTCTGGCAGAAGCAGAATTTAGAGAAGGTCTAAAAGAGCTTTGAAAGATCTCCAGAGTTACCAACATGGTTGTGTGGACCGATGCTGAGCGCGCTGCCATCACCGGTGTCTTCAAGAAACTCGACTATGATTTCGTGGGTCTGAATGCTCTGGGAAGGTGAGATCTTCTCTTCTCCCCCTGAATCTCTGTAGCTTTCATTTTTTTGTTTTGCAAGAATAATATCATCATGTTGCCGACTGTAAAATTTAAGCTGGTTAATGAAATTACACTTTATGCTTTATATCATTTTCAAAGCCTTTCAGTGGCCCTCTTTCCAGCAGCTGTGAGTTTTTCTCATGGTAATAAATGTTTCTATGTCATTACTCTATTTTCATGTGACCCTGTTTGTACCAGGTGTCTCATCGTGTACCCCTGGACCCGGAGGTATTTTGCCACCTTTGGAAACCTGTTCAACGCAGATTCCATCATGGGAAACGCAAAAGTCGCTGCTCATGGAAAGGTGGTTCTAACCGGACTGGAGACGGCCATGAAGAACATGGACAACATCAAGAACAGTTTTGCCCCTTTGAGTGCACTGCACTCGGAGAAACTGCACGTGGATCCCGACAACTTCGGGGTGAGTTTTCTGTATCCGTTCTCACTGAATTGTCTCACACCTTAATACCAAAAACTGTAGTAACGTCACTGAAGTTAGTTATGGAGCAAAAGAAGGATTTGTCTTTACGCTTTGTTATTCCACAACTGCACGTGTGCATCGTGAAGCCATAACCAGTTACAGGCTGTATGGGTAGTTCAAAGTGCAAGTAATTATTGATCTTGTTATAGTTTGTGTTTGTTTGTGAAAAGTCCATTTTCTTCTGTTCTCCTTGCAGCTGCTGGCCGACTGCATCACCATTGTGGTGGCTGCGCAGATGGGCTCTGCCTTCACCGCTGATGTCCAGGCTGCCTGGCAAAAGTTCCTGGCTGTTGTTGTCTCTGCTCTTGGCAGACAGTATCATTAATATTTCTCTTTTTGTTGTGAGAATAAACTGATCAATGATTCAATAAAAGTAAGTTAAAAGAGCTCACTGACTAATGTGTAATCTCTGTATTTCCAAAAATTGCACTGTAATCAAGATGGAGGTGATCAGAATGTCATAAACTCTGCAAATTTACCACTGTAGTGTCATATTTCCAATATTTAAAATGTTACTGAAGTTTTGCTCATTTAAAAATGCTGTTTTTGAAAGAGAACTGTGTTGGCCATGCAGAGTATCAGTATTGCAATAAATTCAAATTGGAAAGCATACACTGACTATCATCACATTATTTCCAGTAAAAGATGTGTGGACTGAAATTGAATTTTAGCATGATAATGTTATCCTGAATTGATGGAGGATGTAGAATTTTAAAGCTCTATGAACACTTCAGTGTGCACTTTTCTCTGAAGACACAATCATTCACCCATTTATATACTTGGTTAATTATGGGAGCAATTTACAGTAAGCACCATCCTGAACAGTACTGGGTCTGAAGACAACAGCACAAAATACTTTGCCACCAGCAACCACTACCACTATGTGTTACTCAAAAATGCAGCTTGTGCTGAAATTCCTCGCTGTCACTGCCTCTGCCCTTTGCAGACAGTATCATTAAAACCCTTCAAGAAAAGCAATATTCATTATCATCATTTTCAGAACTGCTTGCCCCATACAGGGTCGTGGGGAACCGGAGCCTACCTGGCAACACAGGGCATAAGGCCGGAGGGGGAGGGGACACACCCAGGATGGGACGTCAGTCCGTCGCAAAGCACCCCAAGCGGGACTCAAACCCCAGACTCACTAGAGAGCAGGACTGTGGTCCAACCCACTGCGCCACTGCACCCCCAACAAAAGCAATATTTAATTCTGACAAATGACCTTTCACTTTGACAATAAAGAAATTAGCAGCATCCACTGACTGGTTTGACCTTTCCATACCACTGTAAAAGTTTGAATGCTTTACACTTTTATTTTAAGTTACTTCATATAGCTCTCTCTGTAGTACTCAGAACAAAAGGAACAAGCTGAGAAATAACACAAGTAACATAAATACATTTATTATTAAATTTCAGTTTGTATTGAGGCTGGATGGGTTATAAAGCTATGACTTAAGCAATGCTGAAAAGACTTTCGGCGACACCGAAAGTAAACACACACAAATGTCGATAGAATGAACTGATTCTTTAGCTAGAACTGAAAGAGAAAAGAAGACTACAAATCAAGAGTTCAAAAACAGTTACACATTTTTCAAATTAGCCACGTGTAAATTTTCTGGATTCAGAAAGAAATGAAATTAATTGAAATATTGAATAATCTTGGGGGGCCGACAAGTGACAATGTAGATTAAGAGGATCTCTGTGATTCATGGGCGAAAGACACCCAGGTTCTATACGATTTTGCTACATATTGTTGTCTTCAGTTGCAGTACAAAAAAATTTGTACCTCATAACGAAGATGAAGAGATGGTCATTTATCTCTTTTCTTGCTGTGTAGAATTACATGAAATATGAAAACCAGGGAGAGCTCAAGGTAAATGTTTCTGGAAACTTCGATGATATTTGTAAAGGGTAATTGAGTGTATACTGAAAAGTAAATGCAAAGAGAATGAGAATCTCATATATCATAGGGAATAGTAAAATAAAAGCAAAGAAAAAAAAGTTTGGCAAAGTCAACAGAATTGTGGAGTAAATATATAATTCTGAATATTAATGCACTGTAGTCGCTTTGTCAATGTAAATTCTTGAACTTTCACAGGCAAAACAACTGGTCAAGACTTGGGGAACCAAAACTATTAGTAACAGAAGAGTTAATTATATTGTGGGAAGGCATACCTCTTTCTTTTGCACCTAGGAGACATTTGACAAAATGTTCTTTTCATCATATAGATGTCCTATATCCCTATATTTGTCAAATTTGATGTTGCCCTTTTGCCAAAAAAAAAAAAATATTATTAAACATTAAATAGAAAGTAAAGGTTAAAGCATAGTGGTGGTGTTTCTCACCATTCCCAATCAGAGGCTCAGGGTTATCTCTGCACCCTTCTTGGAGCCATACAAGGGAGGGAGTTGTATGCTAAAGGCTGAGATAGAACGGGTGAACGGATGCATGTGTGCTCAAGATAGCCAGCTTGGCAACTAGACACACCGTCTGGCTATAGTTTGTCCTTTCCAGACAACTTTGCATTGGAAATTGCTGAAACGTGTTATGTGTGTGAATTCAGTTATTAATGTCAAGTGTCATACATTTTCAGTTCCTCTTATGTAAATAAAAATCCCACAGAATGGCAAAAATCAGGTCTAGCCATCAGCAATCATCCTTTGTTATGGTCAGTACGGCATTTTCAAAATATGCCACAATACAAAAAATACCCCTTTTACATTTAGTTTCTCTGAAGCAACTTACAGTTTTCAGGTATTTACAATTATTTACTCATTTATACAGTTGGGTAGTTTTGCTGCAGCAATTCAGGGTAAGTACCTTGCCATTTACCCTAGGTTTACAGGTTTTCAGAAATTTGCCTTATATGAGGAATAATCAACCTCAGCGATATCATTTCAGCATAATGCTCTTTTACCGTGAATAATCTTCATATGCAATATAAACAAAACAAAAGCTTAACAAAAGACTTCTGCAAGGGTTTATGAAAATACAGACCCTTTTTTACAAGATTGACTTATTATTCAGAATGACAGTGTTTTTGCCCATTAGGTAGTCAATGTAGGTCCACAGTGGGCATTTTATTCTGCACAACTCTTCATATGAGATACTTGTCTGAGATGTTTTGAAACACAGATGCACACTGGATGTAACAACCCTGAAAGGTTTTTGTCCCACATTATATTGGTGCAAATAAAGCTGTTTTGTAGCTACATCTAATTTATTGATCCTTACAGTACCTTGAAAACAATGACCAGTAGTAAACAAATAGGTTTCAAATGGTGGCTAGGTTCCACTCTTTAATATTGGAAATCGATGAAGATCAACGTTCCTTCAAGCACTTTATTAACACCATCATAACAGTGCCATAGGGAGATCAGCTTCTGTATTTTTTTTTGCTTCCTACCACATTAACAATCTGCAGGGGAATTTTCACTTCAGAGTAAGTACTTTGGTCAAGGGTGTCATAGCAGGTGCACAGATTCAAGATTGAGTCTTTTCAGTGAAAGGCTCCAATTACCAGCTATATTTTAGTAACTGGTAGCCTAGTGGTTAGAGCTGCTGCCTTTGGATCAAAGGTTGCAGGTTCCAGTCTGACACCCACTGTAATATCCTTGAGTGAGATACTTACTTTACACTCACTTCAGTGGAATTACACAGCTGGGTAAATCCTTGTAAGTTGCTTTTGAGAAAAGCATCGCTGAAGGAATAAATGTAACAGAGTCGGACCTTCTGGAAACTCAATTATTTAAACAACGAAAACAGTTTTAATAAGTACCACAAAGCTTGCTTAAGTAAATCCTTATTCTCACGATCAGCTGAAGATCATCCAAGGGATCATTTCGTTAGTGACACCAACAGTGCCCTTATCAACATTCTGTCCACCTGTTTTGCAGAATGACAGACACAGCCAGTGATCTTATGCGCTTTATTTTTTTCTATAATGAACATCTGTGAGCCGAATTATCAAAATGTTTCCCTCCAGTGTGTACTGTGCCTCCCTGCGTTGGACAAGGGGTTACTGTATTAATAATGATTGAGTAAAGTAATGTGTCACATTAAAAAAACAAGCTAGATAAATTATAAAGATTGTTATAAGAAATTATAAAATTCTTTATATTTATACTCTTAGACTCTTTAATATTGGAAATCTGTGAAGATCAACATTCTTTCAAGCACTTTATTAACACCATCATAACAGTGCCATAGGGAGATCAGCTGGTGCGGCCGTCCCCGCACCACCTGGCGCCGAAACTTCATCAATGATCTTAAGTTCGCTGGCGTATCCTGGAACAAAGCTGAAGAGCTGGCAGAGAACTGGAAGCGGTGGAGAGACCTCCTCACCCGAAGTGCCCAGCAGCACGGGAGGATCTAAGACTAAGATACACATACACACACACACACACACACACACATTTTCAGAACAACTTGTCCCATACGGGGTCACAGGGAACCAGAGCCTACCCGGTAACACAGGGCACAAGGCCAGAGGGGGAGAGGACACACCCAGGACGGGACACCAGTCCGTCACAAGGTACCCCAAGCGGGGCTCAAACCCCCGACCCACCGGGGAGCAAGACTGCGGTCCAACCCACTGCACCACCACACCACCGCACCCCCTAAGGCTAAGATACTTTTAGTAATATTACAAATAATGTTATGTGGAGACTGAGTATGCTTCATATGGTTTTATGTGCCCCTTTAATAATTTGTCTGGATTTATGTCATGTACATTTCTTGTTTTATATTTTAACAAACAAAGAAACTCTGTTGTGGATCTCTCTTTTTATGTTTTATTATGTTTCAGTCAAAAAATGCATGTTATCACTTTTTAACTTTGTAAAAACTTTCTTCACATAGAGTTTAAACTTTTTTCACTTTTTCAAACTCAGCACCAAATAAGACTTTTCCACATACAGTTCAAACATACATGTAAAAGTTTCACTGATTAAAAGGCACTAGACATCTGATGCAAAGACTGAAAAACCATTATCAGCTTCTTCAGTGTATGAACACCCAGGGCTTATCCACGCCCTGCCCTGATCAGCGTTTTTACCCTACATACCTACTCCACTATCTGACCAGTCTCATTTCAGTGGTTTGATTGTTTAAATTCAAAATGAGCAAGCACAATTTGAAATGTTTGTCCCAGGATTCTTTGCCATTTAATATTTTGTCTATTTGCATTCTTTTTTAGTTTTATTCACAAGTTGCATGTCTCCTGACTCGATATATGACTGTATACATTTTCATGATGTTTTAAAAAAATTCATAAAGGCTTTAAAAGTCTTTTGTTTTACATATCCATTTTGGGTTTTGCATCAAATATCCAATTTATAAACAATAATGAACCTCTGGATTTTTAGTGTTTTCTATAAACCAACAAATGGAGTAGTTTTAATGAATAAAAAAAGACACTGAAAGTAAGAATATTAAAATGTAGGAATGGAAATCTCTGTTTCTCCCTATACAGACAATTTAATTAAAATACTTAAATAATAATTAATTTTAAATTTAATTATTTTTGTCTTTCCAAATAAGAGGTGTGTGCCTTGATTAATTCAAATTGTCTTAATTTTTTAATACATTTTATAAACATAAAAATTATTTTTTGAAGGTTGTTTTTTTATCTGACAATTTTTTGAAGGTCACATTTCCATCATATGGAAACCCTAAATATAATAAAGCAGTGATAAAGTTATCTCAGTGATGTGTTTGGAGGAGGAGCATTGTGACTTGTCACCACCATACAGCAATATAAAAAGGCTCGCTGGAGGTGCTCACACACACATACATTACTTTCTGTACCGTCAAGTTGACAATCCACAGCAAAGATGAGTCTCTCAGTCAAGGAGAAAGATCTTGTCAGGAGTTTCTTCACTCAAGTGTCAGGGAAGTTGGACGAGATTGGTCACCAGGCTCTGTCCAGGTAACTGGCCTTTTCGTTCACTCATAACTCATAAAGATGACGGCAAATCATAATTAGTAAAAACAGCAGCACGGTGCTTCAATAAAATACCTATTTAACTTCGAGGCCCTTGGCTGGCACTTATTAATCAATGATGTTCTCCCGCAGAATGCTGACGGTCTACCCTCAGACCAAGACCTATTTCTCCCACTGGAAAGACCTGACTCCTGGCTCTGAGCCAGTGAGGAAACATGGGAAAACCATCATGGAAGGTGTCAAGGAAGCAGTCAACACCATTGATGACCTTCCTGCAGGTCTCGTCAACCTCAGCGAACTGCATGCGTACACACTGCGAGTGGATCCATCCAACTTCAAAGTAAGTCACTGAAAAGTTTTTGTTTTAGGTTAGTTAGTAAGTTAGTTTGCGAATGGCTTGACATGTTTGAAAAAGATATTCTGCAATGTCCTTTGTGAAGTATTACCTTCATAGTCAGAAATGACACACAAAATTAGCACTGTTCTTTAACCTGGAATAACCGGATACAATTTGTTTGCCAGGTATAAAGTGATAGAATTTACTTCTTGCCATGCTCATAAACATGGTAATAAAACATGTACTTTTCTCCACAGATCCTGTCTCACTGCATCCTTGTGGTTCTCTCCATGATGTTCCCTGGTGACTTCACTCCTGAGGTGCACGTCGCTATGGACAAGTTCCTCACCAATGTGGCCCTGGCCCTGTCTGAGAAATACCGATAAATTCAGAATATGACTTGTTTAAGAAGTGATTCTATAAAAAAATAAAACATACACTGAATCAATAATTTGAATTTCTGAGTGTTTTCATTTGACTTTCAACTATTTTCTGCTGCATTTGTGAATGTGTCATTTTGTGTCCCAATAAAGACCAATTAAATTTGATGAATTCCCAACGTACATATTCAGCGGTGGAGAAGCATCTTAAAATGAGCACCCGTTTCCTCTTACAATGATGACACTAAACATAAAACACCAAGTTAAAAAAACCAACATTAAACACAATGAAATATGGAAAGTTTCTATAACCAGTGGTCCCCACAGAATGCTGGATCGGACTCCTAAGGGGTGTGAATTTACATGAGGTATAAAAGATGTGTGTGTGTATGTGTGTATTTGTGAAATGTACCTCATAGCAGCTGGTATTAAAATTCTTGGTGGTGTGAGAGGGCGTGAGTTGGATCCCCACTCAGTCTGTGTGGAATTTGCATGTCCTCCCTGTGTCTATGTGGGTTTCCTGGGTGCTCTGGTTTCCTCCCACAGTCCAAAGACATGCTGTTCAAGTTCATCTATAGTGCGTGAGTGACGGAAAGAGTGTGTTACACTGATGTATGGATGAGTGACCCAGTGTAAGTAGTGTATCTAGCAGTGTAAATCACCTTGGTGAATAAGGTGTGTGACTGATAACACGACATAGAGTTTGTTGGAAGTGGCTTTGGAGAAAAGCATCTGCTAAATAAATAAATGTAAATGTAACTTTGTAATCTGTGCATATTGCATGTTTCTAAAGAGGGCAACACTGCAGTGTTACTAAATTTTTACTGTCTTCTCTTCATAGTCTCTCATTGAGCAAACTGAATCATTATTGGCACTGCTAATCTTGTCAACCGTGATACCAGTTGGAGAACAATGAACCACAAATTAGACTAGTTAAACCATGGAATTTTCACATTTTCACTGTACTGCAAAGCGATGTACTCAGAGTAAATAGAAGTGCATTTCGCAACAGAGAGTTACAGAGACAAATATATGTGTACCAAATGAGCTGCAGCCTATCCCAAAGACACTGGGCACAAGGCTGAAGGGGGCACACCCTGGACGGGACACCAGTCCATCACAGGGCCCGAACTAGGCACCCAGGCACACAACCAGATGATGGTACTGGAGCAATTGCAGGGCAAACACCTTGCTCAATGGCACCACAGCCAGAGGCAGGGGTCAAACCTCCAACCTTCAAAGCAAAGGCAGCTGCTCCAACCACAACACCACCAGCCACCCTTATGTGTGTAATGATAGATAAATTAAAGTAATGGCTGTTGAAGGACTCAGTTATGAGGCTGTAAGGAGCTCGGAAAAGTTGAGGATTCGAAAGACATTAGATTTGAAAATATTACAATAAAATACTAAATTCATCCTCAAACTCAGTTTTTCATTAGAAACTGTCACCACGCACCCTTCCACCACCTGTAAAAAGCTGCCCTTGTTCACTTGAAAACACTAAATGAAACGATGATTGCATTATTTTAGAAAAGACAACTTGCAATAAACTAAACTGGCAAATAAACTTGCAGATAAAATTACATTTTTTTATGATTTTATTATGCAAACTGTTCTTTCGGAGGCTGTTTTCAACTGTGAATGCCTACAGTTATATGTGAGTGTGTTCTTCTAGACAAGAATACTGCAGAAAGTTTTTTAAATTCTTTACTGAGTAAAGTCACAATGACATATTCTCACAATCTGTTTAATACACGGAAGATCTTAACAGTGTAGCCAAGTTTTATAAATGAAAGCACCCTGTGAAAAAGCCACCCAACCTGGACAAGGTTTCTGCACATTCAGTCTTTACAGGATTTTCTGAGTGACACTCTGTGTGTTTAACTATGCACAATAATACATGATAATGCACTGTCAAAAGACTATGCACTTTGAGTACATAACCATTTTAATTCAATTATTTCAGTGACATTTAGTCTATTTTCACACACATGATGTACCACATCAGGGGGAGACAGTCAAATCAGCCTAATCATTTGGTTCTAATAAATTAACCCAAATTACGATATTTGGCAAGTTATTATGCCGCTTTTTTAATGCATAACAATACCAAAATGTATTGGTAATATATATGTGTTGCACACTGTATTTAGTGTTCTTCCATATATTCACATTTGTTAGTCTGACGATAACAAAACAGAATGTGTATGTTTTATTCACGTCACAATGTTTCACTGGAAATTATAACTGCAGCATTTGAAGCAATGAAGTCACAACACGGACAAAATCAATGTTAAAAATTTCATAAGACATGTATGTCACAAGACACATTTCTCTTTTGTGTGTGTGTGGGTGGGTATGCGGGTGTGTGTCAGTGACTCCAATAGGCCTTCTATGATGTGTAAGAAGAACCCCCCCAATGTAAGATGACTTGTCCAATTGCCTTCACACTTCTCTTCTGGGTGGAGATAAAGAAGATCATAAAAGACTGCTCTGCTGCTTTTACTCTCACTGCACTCTTTCACCACGTTACGAGACACATAAGAAACAGCAGAGCTGCAAACATGGTTGTGTGGACCGATGCTGAGCGCGCTGCCATCACTGGCGTCTTCGAGAAACTCGACTATGATTTCGTGGGTCTGAATTCTCTGGGAAGGTGAGATCTTCTCTTCTCCCCCTGAATCTCTGTAGAGATTTTCATCTGTAACTTTCATTTTTTGTTTTGCAAAAATAATATCATCATGTTGCCGACTGTAAAATTTAAGCGGGTTAATGGAATTACACTTTATGCTTTATATCATGTGTAAGACATTTTCAAGACTTTTTAGTGGCCCTCTTTCCAGCAGCTGTGAGTTTTTCTCATGGTAATAAATGTTTCTATGTCATTACTCTATTTTCATGTGACCCTGTTTGTACCAGGTGTCTCATCGTGTACCCCTGGACCCGGAGGTATTTTGCCACCTTTGGAAACCTGTTCAACGCAGATTCCATCATGGGAAACGCAAAAGTCGCCGCTCATGGAAAGGTGGTTCTAACAGGACTGGAGACGGCCATGAAGAACATGGACAACATCAAGAACAGTTTTGCCCCTTTGAGTGCACTGCACTCGGAGAAACTGCACGTGGATCCCGACAACTTCAGGGTGAGTTTTCTGTATCCGTTCTCACTGAATTGTCTCACACCTTAATACCAAAAACTATAGTAACGTCACTGAAGTTAGTTATGGAGCAAAAGAAGGATTTGTCTTTACGCTTTGTTATTCCACAACTGCACGTGTGCATCGTGAAGCCATAACCAGTTACAGGCTGTATGGGCAGTTCAAAGTGCAAGTAATTATTGATCTTGTTATAGTTTGTGTTTGTTTGTGAAAAGTCCATTTTCTTCTGTTCTCCTTGCAGCTGCTGGCCGACTGCATCACCATTGTGGTGGCTGCGCAGATGGGCTCTGCCTTCACCGCTGATGTCCAGGCTGCCTGGCAAAAGTTCCTGGCCGTTGTTGTCTCTGCTCTTGGCAGACAGTATCACTAATATCTCTCTTTTTGCTGTGAGAATAAACTGATCAATGATTCAATAAAAGTGTAATTGAAAAGAATTCACTGACTAATGTGTAATCACTTTATTCTGAGACATAATCATAAGATCATAAAATATGCGGATGAGTACATTATGTTGCTGCTCGCACACCACAACAAATATGTTTGCAATGATGAACATTTTAAACCGCTGATAAAAAATAAATCATGATCCACCAAAGGTTGTGCCGAAAAGTATTTCTAAGACAATTCAAATGTGTTGGTCGTACAGGACATGCTGGCCCTGTGTGCCTTACGATTAACAGCAATCACTTCTATTTTTAATTAATGTTGGACAAAAAGCATCACAAACACTCTGTCTTTAGCATTTCCAAGAATATTAAACTGAATGAAATGAATAAGCACTACTGTGGTGCAATTGTGTAACATAACCCGAGTTGTTGTATGAAAATATTTAATTGTAAACAATTCAGTTTATTTTATTTTTATAGTGCACTCTTCTCACGCAGTGAATCTGAGTGCTGAACAAAGGATGAGAGACATAATACATATAAAAGGTTGACTATAAATTAAATTACTGCAATAACCATATTAATCATTTAAGCTATAAGTAAGACAACTGGCCATGGAAGAAAGGAACAAAAAACTCCCAACCAAATGGCAAATATGAATATTGTTGTTTAATATGTTTAAAAGTGATACTTTTTTTTTTAAACATGTGTAATTTGAGAAGTGAAAGAAAATTCTGTACTGTAGCATGTTAGTTACAGAGAATTAAACGTTGGTTAAATTTAGTTAGGTGCATATAAAACTAGGTTCATGTAATCTGCTCACTCTCTTCATTAAGATTTTAGTTATTTATGTGAGAAGAATCATAATTTAGCTGTGTACATATAAATTCTAAGTGGAGCAGTTGTAAAATAACTAAAATAACTACCATAAAGACAAAAAATAGGGGGAAGCTATATTTTCTGTTTTGGGACAGCTGCAGACTTTTAGTGGTAAACTTTATCACTTTTGTTATGCAATATGTGTCACATTTTTTATGTTATGAGTATTGTTGTATGTCTTATGCTCATGGGTTGTAAATGATCTTACTGCACTTGAAGAGTGAAACTGAAAGTTTTCAGTAGCTCATTTAATATGTCATAATTCTTATTTCAGGCAAACTAATTTTGTACATGGTATGAATTGGCAAGAACTGTCAATAACAGCTGAGGGTGTTTCCTGAACAGTTCTAATCATAAGCAAAATGGTGTCAGATAAGTGTTACGGGTCAGTTTAGGGTGGACATACTGTAAGTATCAAGATAAATTTAAGATAAGTTTAAGATAACTGGTCTCAGCAGTGGACATGTGGGCTGTTTTCAGGTTGCTAGTGAAAGATAACTTGATTACTACAAACTGTTCATGTATTATAACTGGTGCAGTTTTAAATTCTGTTTCTGCTTTGTGAATTTTTTGTTAAAACAAGAAAAAGAAATAAAAAAATGAATGAGACTCCAAATGGAATGTGTTCAAAAATGCATTCGAAATGGGGTTAACTGAAAAATAATGTGATAGAAATACAGGAGAATCAATGAAATACCCTCAACATTAATGTAATAAAACAGGCCAAAAATGAATGAAAGCAGATTTGATACAATGCACACTTTCAAAAAATGTGATTTTTTTTTTCTTTCTAATGGTCAATAAACGCATATGTACACTTAAAACGATACTTTTTTTGAAAAATCTGCTTGCAGTGATTACAAGTGTTTAACTTGCAAAATAACTCGGAAAATAACATGTGACTAGTAAATAATTTGCTGAAAAGTCTATATAATATGCCCACAGTTATTCATTAGAAGTTAATTAAACAGCTGGAACAATTAAAATAAAGTTAATGGAATATTACATAAACTTCTGCAAGTTAGCTTTAAATACACTGTCATGTGCACGATAGTTTGTTTTAATTTTCATACAGGAAAAATTAATGATTCTTAAGATCTTCTGGTGGATATTTTAAACACTTGTAAAAATCTGCTAAATGAAAATGTATTGTTATCTGAATAAATAAATGTCTTTTTATTTCCATTGGTCTCAATTTCCCATTTAACATTTTCAAAATGGTCTTACCTAGACTATGCTTTATGAATGAAGTTTAATTGAAGTGTAATAATCTCTGTAACAATCTGCTGAACTTCATTTGACAATTTCCAATGTGTATCATCATCATCATCACCAACTAATTTCAAAATCTTTACAAATATTTAGGGACATCCATTTCAAACCAGGGCTAACATTGTTCATATTACTGAACTCTATGAAAGGCAATGCAAAGGTACACCAAAGTAAGAATTCACATAAATTTACTATCCTTTGCGTAAACATTGATGCGATGGTAAAATTACCTTGGACATTGAGGTCTAATTCCAATTAGGTAAGAATGGGAGATGTGCGTCTATGTGTGAGAGCTTTCACAAAACTCTGGAACGCAGCTAACGAATGACCAAGCTGTCCCACTAAGAGTGAAAAAGAATGTGTTTGGAGGAGGAGCATTGTGACTTGTCACCACCATGCAGCAATATAAAAAGGCTCGCTGGAGGTGCTCACACACACATACATTACTTTCTGTACCGTCAAGTTGACAATCCACAGCAAAGATGAGTCTCTCAGTCAAGGAGAAAGATCTTGTCAGGAGTTTCTTCACTCAAGTGTCAGGGAAGTTGGACGAGATTGGTCACCAGGCTCTGTCCAGGTAACTGGCCTTTTCGTTCACTCATAACTCATAAAGATGACGGCAAATCATAATTAGTAAAAACAGCAGCACGGTGCTTTAATAAAATACCTATTTAACTTCGAGGCCCTTGGCTGGCACTTATTAATCAATGATGTTCTTCTGCAGAATGCTGACGGTCTACCCTCAGACCAAGACCTATTTCTCCCACTGGAAAGACCTGACTCCTGGCTCTGAGCCAGTGAGGAAACATGGGAAAACCATCATGGAAGGTGTCAAGGAAGCAGTCAACACCATTGATGACCTTCCTGCAGGTCTCGTCAACCTCAGCGAACTGCATGCGTACACACTGCGAGTGGATCCATCCAACTTCAAAGTAAGTCACTGAAAAGTTTTTGTTTTAGGTTAGTTAGTAAGTTAGTTTGCGTATGGCTTGACATGTTTGAACAAGATATTCTGCAATGTCCTTTGTGAAGTATTACCTTCATAGTCAGAAATGACACACAAAATTAGCACTGTTCTTTAACCTGGAATAACCGGATACAATTTGTTTGCCAGGTATAAAGTGACAGAATTTACTTCTTGCCATGCTCATAAACATGGTAATAAAACATGTACTTTTCTCCACAGATCCTGTCTCACTGCATCCTTGTGGTTCTCTCCATGATGTTCCCTGGTGACTTCACTCCTGAGGTGCACGTCGCTATGGACAAGTTCCTCACCAATGTGGCCCTGGCCCTGTCTGAGAAATACCGATAAATCCTGGTTCTGACTCTATGGCTAAATAAAGCATACAATGAATAAATGAATGGACTGAGTCAGAATGCTTTTTTTTCTTTAAACTGTTTCTTAGCTGTTATTGTGAATGTGCAATTTTGCTTCCAATAAAGCTCAGTTGAATTTGAAGAAATCCCAGCAATTGAGCAGATTCATTGCTGCAAAAGCATCCTAAAATGAGCACCCTTTTCATCTTATAACCATAACACTAAACATAAAACACCAAGATAAAAACAAGCATTTTTAGGGTGTATGTTTGCGAAGATGTCAAGATGTTTAGGGTGTATGTTTATGATTATGTTCATTCGCTCCACGCCAGCCAGACCACTATGTTCTTCCCACGCATGAAGGATAAAGCGCGGAGTTTTTCAGTTCTGGCTCCGTTACAGTGGAACGACCTCCCCCTCTCACTCAGAACTGCTGAATCTTTGTCCACTTTTAAAAAGGGTCTGAAAACTCATTTCTTCCAGACTCATTTCACCCATCATCTCTTAGGATCATGTAAAGTATAAATGTTCACACCTGTAGGTACACACACACACACACATTTTCAGAACCGCTAGTCCCATACGGGGTCACGGGGAACCGGAGCCTACCCGGTAACACAGGGCGTAAGGCCGGAGGGGGAGGGGACACACCCAGGATGGGACGCCAGTCCGTCACAAGGCACCCCAAGGGGGACTTGAACCCCAGACCCACCGGAAAGCAGGACTGCGGTCCAACCCACTGCGCCACCGCACCCCCCCACCTGTAGGTATACATGTTCATATCATGCTTGAATTAGTCCTTTACAGAGCCACTCCTGCAATGTAATGTAAACATTTATATGCATTTCAAACAAAGACACACACACACACCTTCTGAACTGCTTGCCCCTTACAGGGTCACGGGGAACTGGAGCCTACCCGGCAACACAGGGCATAAGGCCGGAGGGGGAGGGGACACACCCAGGACAGGACGCCACTCCGTCGCAAGGCACCCCAAGCGGGACTTGAACCCCAGACCCACTGGAGAGGAGGACCCGGTCCCACCCACTGTGCCACCGCACCCCACACCTCAAACAAATAAGTAAATAAAAAAAAATGACTAGGAAGGTGATTAGGAATTGTTGATAGGAGTTTTATGCAGCCACTTGTGTGATGAACGTCGGTGCATATGGTGAAAGAAACAAACTAACTACACTTAAGAATCACACCTCTGCAGCTATGTCTCATTCTCCTAATGTAATGTACAAACTGTATTTGCTATGAGATGTATGTCACTTTGGTGAAAATGTCTCCTAAATGAATTAATGTAAATATAAGATAATTTTACTTCCAAAACCCCAACTCATCTTGATCAAACTTCCAACAAACATGTATATTCATGCAAATGTAGAATACTCAAGAAAAGGATTTACTTTGGTTTTGTTAAACATACATTCACTCAAAAACTAATTTCTTTTACTTCTGTTAATCTATGGTCATAAGAGTACAATAATCAGATTGAAATATAAAATTGTTCCTGTTAATGTCCCAATGTTAACCCCCTTTCAAAGATGAGACCGACATTGATTGATTGATAGGCTTACATTAAATATGATGAATAGGCTGAGAGCACATTTTTTTCCATGTTGAGCGAGTTAAATTTTAAAGAGTTAATCAGATCTTAATTGCTTTTGAAATTAGTTTTTTGCTTCCTCCCTCCTTTTTTATAATTAATGGCATATGGAGTATGTTAACACTTTCCAAACATGCTAGCATTAAATAAAAGCTTTGAAAAATAGTAGAGATTTATAAAGGTTAAAACAAACAAAGAATTTTATTGAAATAAATTCAAATTATTATTGGTCTTTAGTATTTTAATTTCTTCATAACTGCTGCAGAAATGAGGCAGGTAAATAACTAATCTTATAGCTGAGTTAATATGTTATGATATGTTAGTATTAAGCAATATGTTCAGTATTAAAATAGTATAGTATATACAATTTTAGGGGGGCGTGGGGGTGCGGTGGCGCGGTGGCGCGGTGGGTTGGACTGGGTCTTGCTCTCCAGTGGGTCTGGGGTTCGAGTCCCGCTTGGGGTGCCTTGCGATGGACTGGCGTCCTGTCCTGGGTGTGTCCCCTCCCCCTCTGGCCTTACACCCTGTGTTGCCGGGTAGGGTGTGTGTGTGTACACTATTTTAGTATATATAATAGTATAGTATTAAAATATGGCAAAAAACATGCTCATTATGATGGCTCATAAATAAGTGTTATCACTTTTATAATGGTGAAAAATAGCAGCAGACAGAAGTTGTATTTTTTGCTGATTAATTTAATTTCATGTTATTTAATAATTTCCCTTTACTAAACAGGCAGCAAAGAGGGCAGTGAGCAAGAAATGCTACTGTATGATAATATTATAACACATCTTTGGTATTAATAACATGACCTTATTTGGCATTTATTATAATTTATTATTTAAAAAGTAGTTTGAGTAGTGAGTACTTATTGAGTGAGTACATATACAGGTACATATACTGTATATGTACACTGAGTAGATATTCTGAGTATAGCGAACACATTTTCCATAGTTTCGAAAAACTTCATATTTCTTTAATGCTCCTTATTCACATTCCTCTGTATATTTATTTTTTAGTCTAACTAGCAATGTCTGCATTTATTTGCACAGTAGTTTTAATTCATTTAAAAGATATAAACATATTTTTATATGCTAAAACTGTATATTCAAGTTGTTAATGATGATGGTGCTTTAAAACATTAAAGATTCAAATCTTACATTTACATATACATTTATTCATTTAGCAGACACTTCTGTCCAAAGTGACGTACATCTCAGAAAAAATACAATTTCTGTATCACCTTAGGAGAAAGAGACATGGCTGCAGACCTCTGACTCTTAAGTAAACCTAGTTTGTTACTTTCCACTTTACGCACCGATGTTCATCGCTTGAGTAGGTGCATAAAACGCAGGATAAATGAATCCTGATAACCTCCTACCAAAATTTTTTTATTTTTTTATTTTTATAATAAGATACACAAAGAATCACACACAGTGCCGGAGTAGTGGCTGTATAAAGGCTTAACAAAATAACTTGACGCTAGTACTTTTCGCTGAGTAATTTTTAAGGAACAATGTTTTCAGATGAGTAATATCTTGACTACTCCACCCACCTCTGGTTATGTTTTACTAAATATTGATTGATTCCTTATGAATTCCCAATTCTTTTTTCTTGCACTGTACAAGCCAGCTACAGAAACAAGATATAGGAATTCTTTGCTTTTTTCATTAAATAAACTTTGTTAAAAGCAGTCAATTTAAGCCTCTCACAACACACTTGAGAGTTTCTGCTGAAACATGTTCTCGCTCTCTGGCTCTACACTTCCACCAATGGCCTCAGCTTTTCTTCTGGGTGGAGATAAAGAGCATCATAAAAGGCTGCTCTGCTGCTTTCACTCTCACTGCACTCTTTCACCACGTTACGAGACACATAACAAACAGCAGAGTTGCCAACATGGTTGTGTGGACCGATGCTGAGCGCACTGCCATCACCGGTGTCTTCAGGAAACTCGACTATGATTTCGTGGGTCTGAATGCTCTGGGAAGGTGAGATCTTCTCTTCTCCCCCTGAATCTCTGTAGCTTTCATTTTTTTGTTTTGCAAGAATAATATCATCATGTTGCCGACTGTAAAATTTAAGCGGGTTAATGGAATTACACTTTATGCTTTATATCATTTTCAAAACCTTTCAGTGGCCCTCTTTCCAGCATGTGTGAGTTTTTCTCATGGTAATAAATGTTTCTATGTCATTACTCTATTTTCATGTGACCCTGTTTGTACCAGGTGTCTCATCGTGTACCCCTGGACCCGGAGGTATTTTGCCACCTTTGGAAACCTGTTCAACGCAGATTCCATCATGGGAAACGCAAAAGTCGCCGCTCATGGAAAGGTGGTTCTAACAGGACTGGAGACGGCCATGAAGAACATGGACAACATCAAGAACAGTTTTGCCCCTTTGAGTGCACTGCACTCGGAGAAACTGCACGTGGATCCCGACAACTTCGGGGTGAGTTTTCTGTATCTGTTCTCACTGAATTGTCTCACACCTTAATACCAAAAACTATAGTAACGTCACTGAAGTTAGTTATGGAGCAAAAGAAGGATTTGTCTTTACGCTTTGTTATTCCACAACTGCACGTGTGCATCGTGAAGCCATAACCAGTTACAGGCTGTATGGGTAGTTCAAAGTGCAAGTAATTATTGATCTTGTTATAGTTTGTGTTTGTTTGTGAAAAGTCCATTTTCTTCTGTTCTCCTTGCAGCTGCTGGCCGACTGCATCACCATTGTGGTGGCTGCGCAGATGGGCTCTGCCTTCACCGCTGATGTCCAGGCTGCCTGGCAAAAGTTCCTGGCCGTTGTTGTCTCTGCTCTTGGCAGACAGTATCATTAATATTGCTCTTTTTGTGAGAATAAACTGATCAATGATTCAATAAAAGTGCAATTTAAATGAACTCACCGAATGTGTGACCTCTGTATTTCCAAAAAGTGCATTATAATGCATTCCCATGTGTCTCCTCTACTCATTTCTCTGCACTGGCTTCCCAAAGCAGCCCAGATCAAATGTAAGACCCTGGTTATTGCCTACAAATGCATCAGTAGAACTGCTCCCAGCTATTTACAAGACTTGATCAACCGCTCCACCCCAACCAGACCACTTTGCTCATCTTCTTCTGCCCGCTTGGTGGTCTTGCACACGAAAGGTAAAGCATGGAGGTTCTCGGTTCTGGCTCCGTTGTGGTGGAACGGCCTCCCCCTTTCACTCAGAACTGCTGAAATTCTGTCCACATTTAAGAAAGGTCTGAAAACTCACCTCTTCTGGACTCACTTCGCCCATCTCTCAATGAGCTCATGTATGGTTTAAATGTTCATGTACTATAACTTTATGATCATGCCCAGAAAAGCCTTTACACAGCCGCCACTCATGTATTGTATGTAAATGTTTGTGTACCTTTCAAAAAGAAACTGTAGGATGAAGATCAGGAATCGTCTGTTCTGAGTTTTAAGCTCCTACTTGTGCAATGAACATCGTTGCATGAGTGGAAAGAAACAAACTAAGTTTACCTTAGAATCACACATCTGCAACTATGTCTTTCTTTCTACTAATGTAATGCACTAATTGTATTTCTCTGAGATGTATGTCGCTTTGGAGAAAAGCATCTGCTAAAGGAATAAATGTGTAAAATGACAGAGAAATTATTAAACATTTCAGAAACTCTGCAGATTTAACGCTATGGTGTCATTATATTTCCAATACTTAGAGTGTTACGAATGTTATACTTCTTTTTTTTTTTTTTTAAAAAAAAAAAAAAAACCTGCTCTTTTTAATGTGAAACTGTTGACCTTGTCGGGGGCATGATGGCGCAGCGGGTTTGGCCGGGTCCCGCTCTCTGGTGGGTTTGGGGTTCGAGTTCTGCTTGAGATGCCCTGCGATAGACTGGCGTTCTGTCCTGGGTGTGTCTGCCCTGCATTGGTGGGTTAGGCTCCGGTTCACCGCGACCCCCCTTAAGACAAGTGGTCTCAGACTCTGTGTGTGTTGATCATACAGAATAACACTATTACAATAAAAGTGAAAACTGGAAGGCATTAATTGACTCATCTGTCATCACATTATTCTCGGTAAAAGACATGTGGACTGAAGTTGAGTTTTCCATCATTTTACGTTTACATTTATTTATTTAGCAGACACCTTTCTCCAAAGCGACTTCCAATGAACTCTATGTAGTGTTATGAGCCCACGCACCTTATTCACTAAGATGACTTACGCTGCTAGATACACTACTTACAATGGGTCAGTCATCCATATATCAGTGGAACACACTCTCTCTGTCACTCACACAATTTTTTGTTACCCTGAATTAATTTAGAACATAGAATTTTCTAACTCTGCATAAAACACTTTAACAAAGGTTTAGAGGCTTTTCATGGAAAAAATTTTTGAAATTGACAGTCATGCAAACAATGTTGTGCCCTGAGTATGATGATGTACAAAATAGCTGTAAATGTTTTTTTTTCTTTTTAGTGGAATAACTATAAAAAATATATTAAAGCATTCTTTCAAAACATTCTTCAATCTTTAGCAATAGAAGGCTGGAAATAATGAACACATTATTTGTGGAACCACTGCTACATGACAGGAATTGCTGTTGTACAATATGTAACTGCTGGAAAATAGATCATTTTTAAGATCCGAGATGTAGAAATGTATTCTGTCTTTACTTGTTAGTTTTGCATAACTTTTTATTAATAACAGCTTACATTAGATTCTCGCATTCAGCTTGTTCCATTAAAAACATTTACACATTTAAAACCTATACTTAAAATTCTATGAATTGAATGCATTAATATTTTCTAAGAAAAATTTGTTAAATATTTTCAACAAGTTAAGAATTACATATCGGGCATAAACTTTGTTTTGGGGCAACTGCAGACTCCATTGTAGCACCGGTTATCTCTTAACACTAAAGCTGATTTCCTGCGAAACCCATTTCATGTCATGTG
The DNA here is from genome assembly GCF_900964775.1 of Scleropages formosus. NCBI lineage: Eukaryota > Metazoa > Chordata > Actinopteri > Osteoglossiformes > Osteoglossidae > Scleropages > Scleropages formosus. Next base: position 12,292,844 of record NC_041825.1, on the reverse strand, counting down.
TTTTACATTGCTTACCAATTGCTTTCCCAACTTGCTAAGTGGCTCGGGTACAAACTTGTTCTCTTGAAAACATGAATGGATCGCTCTGCATACTCTCAAACTGATCTGCGAAAATTAACTTTAAACTAGAGTAAATGTATTTAGACTGGTTTGAACCATTAACATTTATGCATACAGTATCCAAAATTGTGAAGGGGTCAACAAAATAAATGTTTGAAACTCAAAATAACCATACAAGGCATGTAAACTAAAATATTTAAATGTCACCATAACAAACGTCTATAGGGCATATAACCAAATTTTCCAAATGTTTCCTTTTTTGCATCTTTGTGAATTAAACAATGGACTGCATTTGCACTTTCAGCTATTAATAAAAAATGTATTGTTTTTTTATTCTGTCTTTATTTGGTTATTTTGTGATTTTTTTCCAATTATTTCTTGTATAGATTGTTTGCACAGTTTTTTATGTTGTGTTTGTATTATTTACTGTATGTTAGTAGAGTGTATATTGTATGGTGTATGCGGGGGGCGCGGTGGTGCAGTGGGTTGGACCACAGTCCTGTTCTCCAGTCGGTCTGGGGTTCAAGTCCTGCTTGGGGTGCCTTGCGATGGACTGGCGTCCCGTCCTGGGTGTGTCCCCTCCCCCTCTGGCCTTACGCCCTGTGTTACCGGGTAGGCTCTGGTTCCCCGTGACCCCATATGGGACAAGCGGTTCTGAAAATGTGTGTGTGTATGGTGTATTTGAATATTTAATTTTATATGTAAATCATTCAAATTTGAGTGTTAATGTTATTTGAACCTGTATTATGGGTATTTAAGGTATGTGTTTTGCTTTTATTTTATTTTATTTTGTTTTCTTACTTTGTATTTTATTTGTCTGACATACATATATGTTTTTCCCAAGCTAAATTCGGGGGTTTCTCAGTCAGTAATAATGTGGGTAGCTCACGGTCCTCATCTGTAGTACTTTGAGATGACAACATGGTCAAAAATAGTTTTCTATATGAACTGGCTGTATGGTTATAGATATTTGATTATTTTAATTAAGGATTTAACACTGAATGTTTTGATTTAAAATTGCTGTTTCAGATATTTCGATGTACATGACATGATTTAAAGTTATTTCAATAAAAATTGTGTGGAATGTTGATAAAGCTTTTAATTCTGGAAGATCATCTATCTCTGAGTGCTGTTCATATTTTGTGTGCTGTTTAATGTACAGGTCAGTTCAAATGCGACATGTGTAACTTCAAGGTTAAATTATTTTAAAATATCCACCCATCCATCCATCCATCCATTGTCAACAACCACATATCTAATTAAAAATTGCACAGGAGTATTGTAGTTTGCACAAACATAAGCTTTAATTACACTTGCAAAATGATGATTTGAGGGTTAGAAGATATTTATTTTTAATCTAAATGGAGTTAGTTAAGAGCAAGAGGTCAGTTATGGGTGGAAGGTGTAAATTTCAAGATAAAATGGGTCTGTGTTTAAGATAACTGGTCTGAGAAATGGACATGTATTTTCTGCACAACGTCTTCAAGATTCTGAGGTGGGTCAGCGTGTCTTTCTCCCTGGGTTTAGACCTGGGGCTGGAACTAAAGTCTTTCTATGATCACCTGTCTGTGGGTTCCTTTGGCTTCCTCCCACAGTCTAAAGATATGGGTTGTAAATTATACTGTGTGTGTGTGTGTGTGTGTGTGTGTGTGTGTGTGTTTGTGTGTGTGGGCGCGATGGACTGGCGCCCGATGTTTCCCGCATGTTTTCCAATCAATGGGTTCAAGGAATTCGTTCTACTGTTTGTCCAGCAAGTGGCGCTGTGGCTAGAGCTTCTGCCCGAAACGGACACACCTGCTTTATGTTCACCAGATCGTGGCCGATTTATCATCTCGTATTTTTTATAAACATTTACATCTGACTCCATCAATTCATCGAGCTCGTTGAAAAGTGATAAAGACTGGAAATATTTTCAAAGATTTTTTTTTTTGTCTGAAAAGCAGATGGGAATGTAGTATAAAAGAGTGGTGCGTTTGGAGTGTTAGGACAGTAACAGATTATTTGTGTGTGTGTGTGTGTGTGTGTGTGTGTGGAAGAAACGCCAGGGACTGGACCCAATCACCATGCGCTTAGTTTCTCACCGGGGCGGAGAGATCAGACCGACGAGGTCTGTTAGAGCCCGAGTGGCATTGGCTGCCCGACTCTCTCTCTCTCTCTCTCACACACACACACACACACACACACACTGTGCGGGCAGTATGGTCGTAGACTGGACAGAAGCGGAGCGCCGCGCCGTCACATATGTGTGGGAGAAAATCGATATTGACGTAATCGGGCCTCAGGCTGTCGCCAGGTATTGTACTGTACTGTACTCTGCCACCGTACCCTGTTGTTTACCGTGGCTACCATGAGCCAGATAGATACCTTTCCCGAGTGAAGTGTGTTCGGGACAGTTCGTTCGTACCGCTGTTACTCTTCACTGCCTCGTGCGGAGAAACTCACGTGTTTGACTAAGTTAGTTTTGAAACTGTTCTTCTGACTCTTACATTTACACATTTATTCATTTTAGCAGACGCATCTCCAAAGCGACGTACATCTCAGAGAAATACAATTTGTGCATTACTTTAGACTTAGAAAGAAACATGATGATAGTTGCAGACATGATGATGTGATTCTCTTAACTTTGTTTCCGCTTATGCACCGATGTTCATCGAGTAGGTGCATAAAATTCAATAGACGAATCCTGATCACCTTCCTCACCTTTTTTTTTTAAAAAAAAAAAAAAAAACACAAACATTTGCATACAATATACAGGAGTACCGGCTGTGTAAAGGCTTCTGGGCATGATCATTAATGGTGCATGAACATTTACAACATATGAGGCTGAGCGATCGATGAGTGAGTCTGAAAGAGGTTGTCAGGCCCTTCTTCGCACTGAACAAGTCACGTGGTAATAAAATAACAGTTAATCTTTGTCAGTGATTATATAAAAAACTAAACTGGTCCCCCACTATTTCTCGCTAAATCGGTGAATAAAGACAGAATGATGACACCCACTACTTAGTACCGTTAGGGTTCTTACACAGAATGGGTTTCAATGTCGCTGTTTTTTGTTCAGTTGATGAGCGGTTCTGAGGATATGCGGAGACTCATCCCTAGGGGGCAGTGTCGGGGGGGGGGGGGGTTGGGGAGGTCGGAGCGTTAAAGACTAAGTGTAACATGTTTGTTCCAGCCTTCACAGACCGAATGCATTCCCGAGGATTTAATTATTACATGATTGTTCATAACTGAATACTTATTGTAACACTGCAACCAGCAAGACACACACACATTGGTAGGCAGGACTGGAACCAGCTACCTTTGGACCCAAAGGCACCAGATCTCAAACAAAGAAGTAGTCATGGCCTAATATTTTGATCTGTGTCAAAATTAATCTGTTAATGTGATTAATAAATTTTGCTTAAACACAAGGAAAATATGATTGTGAAATTCACATTTGCTTTCAGGTATCTTGACAGTAAATTTTTCATTTTGCACTAGAACAATTTATTGTAAATACAGTCATAAAAAATATGTGATGTGGTTTCCTGTTCTCAAACACAAATCTTACATACACTCTATAGCCAAAAGTATGTGGACACCTGACCTTCATACCTATATGAGCTTGTTGGATACTACGTTCCAAAACTGTAGAAATTATTATGGAGTTGCCCACCCCCCAACCTAAGGAGCCAAACCTGCAAATAAAGTGAGGAGGTTTGCATTGTTAAGCTTTTGTGGACTGTGATTTAGAGGTAAAAGTGGTATGTTGCCACCATATACATTTATTCACTTAGCAGACATTTTTCTCCAAAGCAACTTACAATGGATACTATGTAGTGTTACCAGCCTACACACCTTATTCACAAAGGTGACTTACACTGCTAGATACACTTCTTCCAATCGCTCACTCATCCATACATCAGTGGAACACACTCTCTCTGTCACTCACACCCTATGGGGGGACCTGAAGAGCATGTCTTTGAACTGTGGGAGAAAACCAGAGCACCCAGAGGAAACCCATGCAGAACATGCAAACTCCATACAGACTGAGCTGGGATCAAGTTCACTTGCACAACCCAGGCACTGTGAGACAGCAGCACTACTCGCTGTGCCACCAGTCTTTCGATCTGTGTTCCTAAGTTGAGGAGCCAGTGTGTATAGCTCACATATGACGTACATAAAATTGAACTGTTCCACGATGATGTACCAAGAAATTTTAACTAAAATGTTATATTGAAATTTGCCTTCTTGCTGAACAATAACGTGTGTGTTGTCTTTGTTGACAGCGTCCTGATCGTGTACCCCTGGACTCAGCGTTATTTCGGTGCCTTTGGCAATATTTCCAGTGTATCAGCTATCCTGAGTAACCCCAAGGTGGCTGCTCATGGAAAAGTTGTGTTGAACGCTTTGGGCTTAGCCGTGAAGAACATGGACAACATAAAGGCGACTTATGCAAAACTGAGCGAGTTCCACTCAGAAAAAGTTAATGTTGATCCCGATAATTTCAGGGTAAGTTCAGAACTGTCCCCTTAAAAAGCGGACTGTGATTGACCAGCTTACGGTGTCATAGTGCTTTTTTGCATCATAATTCCTTATAAAACAATGCTGTCATTGTATTCTTTTTTAATATATGCTTTGTCCTATTGTATCTCCTGTCTCATCATCGAAAGCTCCTGGCCGACTGCATCACCATTGTCATTGCAACCAAATTAGGTTCTGATTTCCCACCCGATGTCCAGGCTGCATGGCATAAGTTTCTGGATATTGTTGTCTCTGCGCTGAGTAGGGAATACCACTGAAATGCACCTTTGCAAGGTAAAACCATGGGAATGTACAGGTAAAACGGTCATATAGTATTAAAGGAGTTGCACCTGAACAAGTGCACCTTTAAAATCTGTAACTTATCTAAATATATATTGATTTGTTGCTCAGCTGACACTTCCACCAGAAGCTGTGGAAAAAGGCTCCACGTCACATCAGTACCAGTCCCAGTTTCAGGAGCATGCGATGCTTTTTGAAGCTGAATTTCTTCCCGTGACATCTTGGGACCGTTGAGGCTACTCTGTATTGCCTCTCGATGTCTTTCTCTGTGCTGTTGCTTCTGGATTCACTTTGTAATGCACTGAATTTGCTGCATTCAGATTTTGTCTGTAGCTCTTGCTCATAGGCTCATTTTGTGTAAACTGTGCTACTGTACTTCATTTTATTAATGTCAAAGTGTGATTGCTGTCTTGTGCTCTTGAGAGTGCTAGTGAGCTGTAAAATGTGGACTTTCTCCATCACCTTGGACAAATGCGTGTACAAAATAAATAGACTTAGATGTTTTCTTTTACTGTTCCCTTAACAAATACCCAGAATCAGAAGTTCTTCTAACAATATTACATTTGCAAAAAGCGTGTAATTTGTTTATCATTCATTAGCCATTAAAGTGGATGAAATTAAATCCCATGCATTTCGTTGCTGCTGTATGAACACTCAGGGGCTTGTCATTTTTATACTTCGTTCTCTTTTTTTGATAATAAATTCTGATGTGCTGCCCCTTAATTACAGACCACATGGATGTGCAGCAGGTTATGTTGCTGTGTTACGGCACCTGGGCTTTTTGGTTTATGTGATGAATGTGGCTCAGTTTGTGTGGAGCTTGTGTGTTCACCCTGTGTCTGTGTGGCTGTAATTCCACAGTCCAGAGACATGGGTTTCAGGTTAACTGGTCACTCTCAATTGTGTGTGTTTGCTTGAATGTGTGCTTATCCTGTGGACTGGTGTCCCATCCACATTGTACCTCATCCTGGCCTAGTGTCCAGTCATTCTGGGATGGGCTCTGGATCACCGTTACATAACAGCAGGTGGTTACTCACAATGAGTGAGTGTTCCTTAATTCCACTATGCTGTCACTTAAAACAGATGGTGGTAACATACTTAATCCCTTGTCCCGAGCGGGGTCACAGCAAACCAGAGCCCAACCTGGCAACACAAGGCGCAAGGCTGGAGGGGGAGGGGGAGGGGACACACCCAGGACGGGACGCCAGTCCGTCGCAAAACACCCCAAGCAGGACTCAAATCCCAGACCCACCACAGAGCCCGACCCAACCCGCTATGCTACTGCGCCCCCTCACAGAAAGCTTTAAAGCAATAAATCATGGTCTGACACTCAGTATTAACATTTATATTAAACAATAATGGTCACACTGTTAAGAATTAGAAAGTAGACTGTGCCTCGGTTTCATTCCTCATTTTATCCTCTCAAATGAAATTTATATATGACACCTGGAGCATGTATCAATAAAGGATCTGTTATTGATATGATTGATTGAAAACCTGTTACGAATCAGTTCCAGCATTACCCGTAATAATCTTCAAAATCATTGCAAACTTAGTTTAAGCCCACAACTTAGCTATGTTGTAATAAAGAACATTCAAGAGTCTCATTGTCCCTACAACATCTGCAGACGAGGGTAAACATGTTGAATAAACAAACATACCAATATCTATAATAATCACTTTTATTGAAGGATTGATTTTTGTTGGAAGTTATCTGGTGCAAAGTGACAAAGGCGTTGCTTTTATGCTGCACCACTTATCTTGACTGCATAGCCTTATTGTTATACATTTATTGTGTTAATGTTACAACAAACTGTGCAAAGATACAAAAATCATTAAATTATTCACACTAGACCGAATTCTCCAAGCACATGCTTTGGTTGAAAAACGACCATAGAGTGCACACTGCTTTAATGTGCACTCGTGTTTAATTGCTTAAATTTTACACGCTAGGTACGAGTGTGTGGCAAAGTGGTCAACAGCACTGTGTTTAATCTCCAATCTTTTCACTTACCAAAGCGTATTTTGTCCATCTGCGTTCTGGTGTCTCACGGAGGACGTTGGTTTGAAACTCTCTATCACTGTGAGCTTACTTAAGGTTAAAAGTTGTACATGCTATTCTTTCCAAGCCTCCTTGTTTGTTTACTTAAAAAGTTTAATGTATAAAAAAACCTTGACTATCGCTGGCTGGGGGATCTTAGATACCCTCCTTGTTTCCAGTTGCTGAGACGGCTGTGTTTTCACGCTGCTCTTTCCCGCTGTCCTGTCCAGGACTTCTGTCAGTGTTATTATATGGACACTGTCAAAGCACTGATTCTATAAACATTAGAAATTGTTTTAACACCATTAGACTGGATATGTTTCTTAAAATGTGACATTTAAGTTGCCAAAAAAGGGTTATAACAAAAGAGATTTTGCACATATTTTATACTGCTCAAATTAAACTTTCCATTTTGTTATAAGAAAAGAGTTTGCTGACAATACAGTTTTGCACAAGGCAAGAAAAAACAATTCCAAGTTATTGTGGTTTAAATGTAAAAGACATACCAGAACTGAATGAACAAATACTAATTATAGATTTCCTTTTTTATTTTATGTTGTACTCTAGTTAGTGATAGAATTTCATTATCATGTCACTATTTATATTATATAACAGAAATTTCATAATTCTGATTTCCTAATAAGGCACCCTAACAGAAAAATCAATACAAATTGCCCAAATGCACAAAAGAAATTTATGCACAAGTGAGAGGAGCTGACTCATAAAAAACAGAAAACATGAATCAAAAATAACACTTGTATACAAAGTTCTCTTACAAAAAGGTAGTGGAGGTGGTGCAATTCTGAAGCTCTTCGAAGCACACAGAACACACAGCTCATGCATCTCAACAAGACCTCTTATCTGTATTTCTCAGAAAGCACCGCTGCAAGGGCAGAGAGGAACTTATCTAGGGCAGCATGTGCCACCGGTGTGAACTCATCAGCCATTCGGCATGCCAGCGTCACAAGGATACAGTGACACAGGAGCTAGAGGAAAAGCCAAAACAAATATTGTGTAGTGCAGGTAAACATTTAGTACATATCACAGTATTCATGAGACAGAAATGAAATATTATTTCAAAAAGACTGATAGCACAAACAAATAAATAACAAATAGACAGAATCGTGACAGTAATAGAATAGAACAAAGAATCGACTGGACTACCTGCAAGACAAACCCGGCCATTGCTGGAACACGTTTGTGTGATATTGTCTATTTTGTGTTCACATTAAATAAAAAAGTGTAGCCTGTATGTAGTTACTGCTGTTAGTGCTGGCCTTATAATACTTTATTTATATTCTTCCTGGAGGCCTCAGCTCTGGTTGTAAGAGTTTCTCTTGCATTTTTTGTTGCGCAAGTATTTGCCTTTCCGTTATGTAATGCAAGACAAATCAATTTTAGTAGCAAAAGTCTTTATGCTGAAAGAAACAGGACATCTTCAAGCTGCCAAACTAAATTAGAAAGCAAACACTCCAATTACATTACTTCATTTCACAGATACTCTTTCGCTAAATTGACTTCCAATGAACACTACATAGTAAATCCAGCCAACACCTTATTCACCTGAGGTGACTTACACCATTAGATACACTACTTACATTGAGTCACTCATCCGTACATCAGTGAAACACACTCTCACACTATGGGTGACTCAGAGTCACCAGTCTACCTGAACTACATGTTGCTGGACTGTGGGAGGAAACTCACACAGGCAAGGGGAGAACATGCAAACTTCACACAGACTGAGTGGGGGTCAAACTCACGTGCTCTTGCATCCTCCAGGCACTGTGAGACAGCAGCGCTACTTGCTGCGCCACCCTGATTGGTTTGACATATGTTATTGCCTTGCTTCATCTGAAAACACTGGGTCCTCATGTAATGTTTGAAAGACAGATTTTCAGAGATACACTTTTCTTTGTATTTACTAATTTTTTCACTTTTGTGTTTTAAAAATTTTATTGCAAACAATACCTGCATTTCCACATACAGCCATTAGTTGGTGGTAAAAAGCACCCAAACTAAGAGTGTCATGATTTACTCACTAATTCTCTATAATCGCTTATTACGATGTAGTCTAGCATGTATCCCAGAAGTCTGGGGCATGAGGCTAGTCAGGGTACACTTGCCTGGGTGCTGTAACACACAGGGCACACGTGTGTAAACAGTACAGCTAAATCTGTGCCCAATCATGCAGCCCAGATTCTGTAAGGCACTAGCGCTACATGCTGTGCCATCATGCTGCCCCAACCTCGTTTGAACTCACATGTAGAATTTTAAAAACTCCAGTCAACATGTGCTTCTGAGTGATGCTAATCAGTAACAAGATGGAGAATGTTACACTTGTTCATGGACTAGATCAGTGGCTTTAAATAGGAATTTGTGGAGAAGATGTATTTTTATATTGTCTCACTTTAATTAATCACTTGTCCTTATCAGGGTTGTCACGGTCCAGAGCCTATCCCAGAAGGCTAGGACAGGTACTCCCTGGTAGGGAGAGCAGTCTATTGCAGGGTAGCCACACACATATTCTCACGCTATAGGAAATTTTGAGCAGATAATGAACATGAGACACATGTCTTTGGGAGGAAACAAGAGCACTCACACAGACATAGGGAAAGCGTGCAATCTCCTTACAGACAGAACTGAGTTAGAACCAATGCCTAAATAATGCAGGCACTGGGAGGCAACAGTACTACCCACAGCACAGCCCTGATTTTATGAGCTGTTTTAAATTAGTTTTAATTATAATTGAACTGAAACTCAATGCTAAAATGTCAAAATAGGTCTTACAGCATATTTTTGCATTTATCACAGCTATATATGAGAGTTTCACACAAACAACACAGTGAAGATGTTAAGGTACGTCTCCGTTATTATGCTTTTGTTGATTGTATAAATAATAAAGCAAAGCAAAGGTGGCCAGTTGCTGACAAATATAGTGCTTGTTGTTTTGAGCTAATAAGAGGTAAGAAAATAAAAGCCCTGCAATGTACTGGTGTCCCATCTGCAGTGTACACCCTATGTTACCAGGTGTTTGAACACAGTGAACCCACAGTTGATGGAAATGAAATAAATAAGGCTATACAGTGAATTTTTGATCCATTATAGCTTTATTTGAGATTTTTACAGAATCTAACCTGTGAATAAATTGAGGGCTGTTTTTATCATTAAGCTTTTCTGACTGTCACCTAGTTATTTACAAACAAATCAAATTATGAAGTCTTCCAATCACAGCAGCGTTTGTAAGTTGAGGACCCAGTGTAATCACGTCTCTGAAGTACGTCGCCATCTCATACAATAATTTTCTCCTGATTTTTCTTTTCCTTAGAACCGTATTATAAAGTGGTAAAAACACTGCACTGTTTTTTACTCCCTTTTGGTTAAAAATTGAACAAACAGAATTAGTGCGCTACACAAACATCAGACAAATAATCGTGATAGACAGGCTAAAATTTCCAGTTAGGCATTCACGGTGAAGTTGTGGAGAGCATTACCTTGAAATTGGTTGGATGTATTTTCAGCTGGTAGGCATGCAATGCGCTGAGGGGTGCCATTGTGGTGGTTAACGCACTGATATTCTTAGACCCTTCCACTATTGCCATGATGATCTTCTTCCCGTGAGAGCGAAGATGCTCAGATTGAGGACTGATGTCTAAGTGGGCAAAGTATGTCTTGGTTTTAGGAAAACAGGAAAACATCCTAAAGATCAATCAAATAAAGAAGAAGCATTACAAAGCATGAAAAGCATGCACAACATTTTGTACGGCAGATCACTAAAGGGATTCAAAGATTGGTGCTGGAGTTATAAAGGATGTAAGATGCTCACGTTACTGCTGACGAATGGAACAAACAGGAGTTGGAAAAAGGCTCCGAGACACCAAACAATATGTAAATGTAAAGTAACAAATAAAGGGATGGGCCACATTTCTCTTTCAGAACATCTTTTGCAGTTCTTGAAACTATGTCATACAAATCTCAGCTGCATGGAGTTGTTGATGTTTGACTTCATTTATTGACAACTCCGGAGTCTGTTTAGCATTCTTTATTGGAAAATGGATGGCTGGCTACAATGGCTCTATATCGATTAGGCATTTTGCAAGAATTGCTGGACATAATGGCCCATTACATACAGCACCATGTTTAACATTGTTTAACAGACATTGTGAGCTGAAGGTCCCATCTGTTTTCCTACAAACAAAAACGTGTTTGAATATCTGGAAGAAGGTTAAACACAACCTGTCCAACTATTTTTTCACTCATCCAGGCATTGTGCTCATTAGTACACATTGTAAATTCCTGCAGTTTGTTTTGGTAAATTTTGACATGCAGCTACTGTTCTTCCTTTCATCACAAATCATTTTGACAGTTTTCAAGCAACACTTCACCAGTTCCTGGATGCAGTTCTGACACCAGTAAATAGCCTCTTTTGACTTCTGTTATGCTGCATCTTGGTTTGGAATCTTTCATAGTGCTGAGTTCCATACCTTCATAAGAGCAGACACATATAGTGTGGTAGTTAGAGATACTGGTTTTGGACCCAAATGTTGCTGGTTTGATCCCCCTCCAGCTGTAATACCCTTGAGCAAGGTACTTACCTTAAATTGCTCCAGTAAAATTACCCAGCTGTATAAATGGGTAAATGATTGTAAGCATGTAAAAATTGTGACCTTAACATTGTAAGTTGCTTTGGAGAAAAGCATCAGCTAAATATGTAAATGTAATGATAGCTGTGTAACTTTTTTTGTAAATGGGATTTAAGATTCAAGGATTTCTGGCATTACAAGTGAGTTCATGCAATGTTTCTGGTATTTCTTCCACTTGTATATTTTACAGATGTATATTGCTAACTTTTTACTTTCCCTACACTTTGTTGGTGAACCTTATTATATCACATCCAAAAGGAATAAGAAGGTTTCCTTGGCGGAAAAATAATCTTTACCATACGGTAAGAGCAACACATTTCATTTTATAAAACGGAATAGAAAAACTGAAATTTGCAAAAGCTTTTTTTTTTTTTTTTTAAAAAAAGGAAGAAATATAACTGTAATACAGAAAAGTATGTTTCAATTATTTCATTGGTATGTGCTTTTATTGCACCTAATGAGTTATTTTGAAATCATTTGTTCTAAGTCATGGGAGAAGGGTTAATAAAACATACCTTAGGAGAGATTCTGCACCAATTTCCTCGGCATCTTCAGCCACCTTTTCCCAAATAGTGACCAGAAGCTCTTTTTCAAACTTGGAGAGCATAATTACCCTGCGCTGTTTTGGTGGCGCACAGTTGTCCTTTGGCAGGTTAACCCTAATCCGTCTGCACACAAGTAAGGTGAGTAAGGCTAGTATAAAGAGCCACACACTGGTACTTCAGAACAACAGACACAATATGTCATTATGCAAAAATAATACCAACCACTTTATTTTAGCGTTATATTATAGGAAACTAGGTTCGGAAAATTATAGAAAATAACAGGATAGCTGTCTGGTTTAGAACAATCCTAAAGCTACACTTCAACGATATTATGTCATAATGAACAATCATATTTCAAATTGTTCAAGTAGAGCAAAATGTTTTCTAGGTATCATAAATATTGACACGTTAATTTTCATTTTTCTCAGCACTGTTACATCGTGCTGCTTAGTGGGCGGCAGAGTTGAGATCATACAACCTATTAGGTAGACAAAAAGAAAACACATTAACTTCCCTTAACCTGAACCTATAAGTAATATGTATATGAATTTTAGCCCTTTGAGATCGAGAGTTGACAATCATTATTTATAATCGTAATAAAACATATAAATACAGCTTAAAAGAGGAAGAATTTTTCTGCCACCAGACCCCTGGTGGTTTAGAGAGAGGGCAGCTCTGAATGTGACGCCGGTTCTAGGTTCGAGACCCGCTGCCGTTCACTGCGCCCTAGTAAAGGTACTCACTCCCAGTCAATCCAGTCGGTCCAGTCTGTGTGAACAACTCACACCGAGCTGATGACACGACACTGGAAGTTGGAGAAGTGCCCGCGAAGTAGGTGACCGCTAATGACATGTCCAGTAAAACCCAGGGTAGCGAGGCGGCGGATTTTCAGTGACGTCAGTGGGATTCCCCCCCAACCCCAGTGGGAAATAAAAGAAGGATTGACTGTTTGATTGAACGGAATCGTCGATGCGAAGGTCCGGACTCTTTCCTCCGGCCGAAGACGACTGGGAAAGTCCTCGTCCTGCTGAACACCACGTCCAAGCGTCCAGCGCCCTGAAGCGACTGACTGTCCTCAGGGTGGACAGTCTGGTAGACTGTTATTGCCCGTGCGGGGAAATCAAGCTAGTGCGTAGTGTTAGTCTGATTTAAAAAAAAAAAAAAAAAAAAAAACTGAATAGTTTGTCAAAACATTTCAGAAGAAACCTTTAATCATCCTTTAATGAATGAATGAATGAATGAATGAATGAATGAGCTTTATTGCCAAGTATGTTTACACAAGGAATTCGTCTTGGTGACAGAAACTTCCACAGCACAGACAGAATGACAGTGACAAAACACAGATAATAAAAGTAGAGTGGGTTAAGATAAAGAAGAAAAATATATAAAGTACACAATGACTCCCACCAAACTTATGTGCCCAATTACAACAAGTTACCCTTCCGTAATGATACATTTCTCTTTCACATTATGTGGGTCTTCTGCCAGATTTTTCTTCGAAGTTTACATTACTTTTAATAGTCATAGTGCTGCCTGAAAGTATGTGAGCCCCTTGTGTCCCTCAGTTTGACCACGAAAGGGTTATTTAATGAGACCCAGTCTTTATCATCTGATATGAGAGGTGTCTTTTTACCACTTCTGTAAATGATGACTATGATTTGCACACCTGATTCTACTTACCTACTTGGTGTAACCAATTCAGTTTGGGGTTCACTTATTTTTGCACCTGCACTACTTCTGTTGCTTTAGAGGAAATGATGTGTGTAGTAGAAAAACAGAAGTAGTGCAGGTGCAAAAATAAGTGAACCCCAAGCTGAATTGGTTACACCAAGTAGGTAAGTAGAATCAGGTGTGCAAATCATAGTCATTTATTCTTCTTATAAACTTAACATTTATAGAGAAATAATGAGCATCCCTGTAGAGTTCGCGAACTGTCAAACAGCACTGTATAGCTCTGGTTTTGTGTTAGTCGACATGCTTATGTATCCTGGTTGTTGTGCTGGGTTCTATTTGGGCAGGGAAGTATGATCTGTGTGGCTGGACTCTTTCTGTTCTTCAGAATTCCCATTGCTCTTATTGAGAGAATATTTATTCAGAGAGACTGAATTTCCTCCCATTATATTTCCACTGCAATGGAAGCCTATCTCAAAAAATACCCGACGCAGACAATTCTCTACACTATTCTCATTAAAAAAGTGAGAGAAACAATGTAGTTTCGTTAAAGCAGAGGGTTTTTGCTGCAGGGTTGCATGTACAGTTAGATACAAAAGTTTGTACCCCACTCATATTGCCCCCAGTGATCTTACCCCCAGTTATATTGCTGAATCTTGAGTGGAATAAGTGAACACAACTTCGGTAGGGTACAAACAAAAATACAGTTTATCTGCAAATGTTAATACACAGCTTCTATTTGCTTGTGATAAGATTTGGTGAAGTGAGTTATGAAATGCTGCACAATATAAACACAGGAGCTGAACCATGTGTTTAATAATGATTTCTTTATTTCTTTATTTTTTACAGGTAATGCTGTACTCTAAAGTTCCTAATTTTTCTGCATCAATCTACAAATATGTTTCAAGGCTTCTCTGCTGTTTTTTCCAACATATTTCCTTATTTTATTGTAGTTAATATAAATGTATGTTAAAATATTTTCAGGCACTCTCCCCAAGCATATATTAATTTATAAACAAATACCTCAGTATAAATAATTTTCTAAATAATCTTCCATTTTACACTTTGGATTGTCATGAGATAACTTTCAGTCTCTTTTAATTCAGTTATTATCCAGTTCTCAAACCACTGTGTTTCATGTAGCGCAGGAACTGCTGTCACTCTGTTTAGCTGAATCACCCTTTTCTAACGGCCCTGGATTTTGAGCCAGCTGGTTCTGGGAAAAGGTGTGTGACTGACGTGTGGTCGATAAAGGGTCCTCAGCACTGCTATCCGGGGACCTGCAGAGGGCCGAGGTCAGCGGGAGTCCCTAATCACGCTGTACAGGGCTGCCCCACCTTTGCCCGCAGTGAACCCGGAAGAGCCCATGGGCTGGTGAGTTACACTGGGGCCTCCATTATGACTCAGCACAGCACTGACCGGAGCAAACACCCCCCTCTGGCTTTCACACTGGTACCTTGCCCAGCATCAACCTTCACTTAAGATATATCTCATTACAACAGCGCTCACTGCATTGTAGCCAGACTGTTCCGCATGT
Organism: Scleropages formosus; assembly: GCF_900964775.1. Taxonomy (NCBI): domain Eukaryota; kingdom Metazoa; phylum Chordata; class Actinopteri; order Osteoglossiformes; family Osteoglossidae; genus Scleropages; species Scleropages formosus. Next base: position 12,277,544 of record NC_041825.1, on the reverse strand, counting down.
GTTGTTGCTTTCAGATAAGTGGTAATAAAACAGTCTTTCATATTTTTCTGTCATACTTTATATTATGTTACTCTATTCAAAAGGGGGGGGCGCAGTGGTGCAGTGGGTTGGACTGGGTCCTGCTCTCTAGTGGGTCTGGGGTTCGAGTCCCGCTTGGGGTGCCTTGTGATGGACTGGCGTCCCCTCCTGGGTGTGTCCCCTCCCCCTCCAGCCTTACGCCTTGTGTTGCCGGGTTAGGCTCCGGTTCCCCGCGACCCCATATGAGAGAAGTGGGTCAGAAGGTGTGTGTGTGTGTGTGTGTGTGTGTGTGTGTATTCAAAAGGGAAAACTCTAAAATGTATCTGTCACTGCATGAGAAGAACACTCTATAAAAGTAAAGTGAATTGAAAAAAATGCACCTGAATTGAAAATGGTTTCTGATAAAGTTTTATGCAGCTACTCATGTGATGAACATTGGCTCATATGGTGGAAAGAAACAAACTAACTGTACTTACAAATCAAATGTCTGCACCTATGTCTCTCTTTCTGCTAATGTAATGAACACATTGTATCTTCTATGAGATGTATGTCGCTTTGGAGAAAAGCATCTGCTAAATTAATACATGTAAATGTGAAAGCAGGTGTAGGACAAACTGTTTCACCACTATAGTTAACTCTGACCAAAGTGTATTCTTTTTTCAACAGCTAAAATATAATGTCACAACTGTAAGAATTCATAGAAATCATTATTAGATAAGCCAATGTCATTTCTTAGATGGTTGAAACTTACCACCATGTGATCAGCAACTAAATACAATATAGATATCCATTCTGGGAGCCCAATTTGTCCATGTGTCAGGAAGAGATCTGGGTTAAGGGCAATATGAGACTGTAAGGACATTCCAGTCCTTTGCCCTGCCATTTTCCTTAAAACTTGTTATTTTGTGGCTTCTTCAAAAGGTCACAATATTGTATATGACAGGTATGATGACACAGCACCTTCTAATAACTTGGAGAAGGGTGTACTGCAGTGTGTGTTTATTACACTGAAATTTTCAAAGTTTTTAGACTTTCCCAGTTTTGATTTTGACAAGTGTGCTCAAAGAAGCATGGAGGCACACTCATGTCTCCACTGGGTGTCAGTGAGAGCCTGCATAACACTGAGTCACCATAGGTCCATGCTCACTGGGGAAGGACTCTGAAGTCCTGCTGCTTTTGTGATGTTACACTTCAAATACAGGTGCGACAAGTTCTAAAATACTTCTGAGCACAATATTTTACATGTATTTTACAAAATAATAAAAAAAAACAATCTTAGAGTTGAATGAGAGGGGCTACAATGAAGTTAAAAAAAAAATGTTTATTTTCTGGTTCTGTAAAGAAAAATTTAAGCAGATTAAAAATGAGTGAACCTAATGGTGTAGTCAAACAGTGAGCCAAGATCACTTAGGAATCCTGTGTCTGTGGCTTAGGCTGTCCCAGTATAATAACTTGCATCCATCCTTAGACACACACATATTATAAACATCACACTGAGACAAAGTTCCTGGTGCCAAGACAAAGCCATAAGGGAAAGTTTCAGTCTGGGTATGAACAGCCTTTGTCACCTTTCATTTTAATGCTACTGGGCTTCAAGACTACTGTGTGTGATGAATCTGACAGGCAGTGAAGGCATTCTTTTGGGTGAATCATGTAACCAAGTTTTTAAGTGCAGGTTGATCTTGGAAGACGTTGAAAACATTTAGCTTTTTGCTGCAAGAGCAGACAGAACCAGGATGATTTTAAAAAGCATCAGTGATCTAAACCTTTGTGTTTGTTGAGGCAACACTCTAAGAAAGAGTTTAACTGACCTGTTTTGAGAGAAAGGAGGGGGTGTGATGGTGCAGTGGGTTTGGCCTGTGCCTGCTCTCAGGTAAGTCTAGGGTTCGAGTCCCTCTTGGGGTGCCTTGAGATGGACTGGCATCCTGTTCTGGGTGTGTCCCCTCCCCCTCCAGCCCTGCACCCTGTGTTACTCTGCCTTTCTCCTCATGCTCTAAGAGTCTGGGAGTAATGATCGAGTCAAGTCTGCCTTTCTTCCAACGTACTGAAGCCGCAACTGGGTCCTGCAGATTCATCCTGCCTAACATTGGCACAATCTGCCCCTGTCTCACAACAAACTACGCAACTCCATGTCCAGGCCATGCTGATATCCCACCTGGACTACTGCAACCCTCTCCTGTCTGGCCTTCCAGCCTCTGCCATCAAATCTCTCCAGAAGATACAAAATTCTGCTCCACAAGATGTGTTTGGCCTCCCAAAGCATTCTTATGCATCCCCTTCCTCCCCTTGCTGCATTGGCTTCCTATAGTTGCCAGGATCAAATTCAAGACTGGTTACAAAACTATGGTTACAAAACCATTTAAGAACCTGCTCCCTGATATCTACAAGACCTGATCACTCTCTGCACTCTAACCGGACTACTATGCTCCTCCACCTCTACCCACTTGGTGGTCCCATATAAAAGAGGTCCAAAGTCAGAAGCATGAAGGTTTCCAAGTCTGGCTCTGATGTGGTGGAATGACCTCCCCCTCTCAGCCGGAACTGCTGAATCTCTCTCAGCATTCAAGAATAGTTTCAGAACACATCTCTTCCAGACTCACTTGGCCCCGAATCTCCTTTGTGCTCGTGTGCATGTTCCTTATCTGTTTAATAATTAAAAAACCCTATATGCAGTTTTTAGTGTAATGTACACTGGTTTACACAGTGGTATGTGAAAATTTGACTGTACTCTGGAATCACATGTCTGCATTTAGAGCTCTCTGTCTGTTGGTGTAATGTATTTTTGTATTCTTCTTGCAGATGTACATCACCTTGGAGAAAAGCATCTGCTAAATGAATACGTGTAAATGTAGGTATAACAAGAACGGGGGAGGCACATCTATTCATTATTCATGCATGCTTGTGTATAGGTCAGCTAAGTACTATTGCTAAAAATTTTTATTCCCGAAAGAGTTATTATGCCAGTGCTTTTATGAAATATTACATTGTGAACAAGTACCAGTAAAAAACAAGATAGAACAATGTTTGCTGATCATTTGTTTGTAGCTGAAGCCCTGGGGTTGCTGTTTAAAGCACTTTCTGTCCTTGGAAGTGAAAAGTGTCTGTGAAACGAATACATGTAAATGTAATGCAAGCATAATAGCTGTTTGTGACCTGAGTGCACGGTCAATAACACTCTTGCTACCATTTTTCCTGCTTTAGCCACAAGAGGAAGTCTAATTACATTTAAACACATAAATGCTTTGCACTATATGGCACCCAGAGGACCACGAGTGAGGGGTGAATGTGAGGACGCTGAAAATAAGTGAGAGCACAGAAAGGCAGAGAAATCAGCAGCACCTTTCAAGACCAGTTGCCAGAACCTTAAATGAAAACAGTGCTGGACAGATGGAATGTAGGGAAGAAGGAATATAGGAAAGGCAGCTGTGTTGTAGTGGTAGGCTCTAAAATCATTTTACCATTGCTCTCTATCTCCATACACTCGTCCGTATGGCACTGGGAGAGGACAAGGAGTAAGATGTTACTGCTATCCGGTAGCATCAAGATAAGCAAGGAAGGAAGCTGTATAAAGAGCCCCTCAGGAAGGGTCATTTGAACACAGTATTACAAAAGATGAGTACGTACTTAGTGGGGGGGTGGACCACAGTCCTGCTTTGCGCTGGGTCTGGGGTTCAAGTCCCGCTTGGGGTGCCTTGTGATGGACTGGCGTCCTGTCCTGGGTGTGTCCCCTCCCCCTCCGGCCTTACGCCCTGTGTTGCCGGGTAGGCTCCGGTTCCCCGTGACCCCGTATGGGACAAGTGGTTCTGAAAATGTGTGTGTGTGTGTGTGTGTGTGAGTACGTACTTACATTTTGTATACACATAAAGTGGCTGTTGTTCCGAATTGTTATTAAATTAATCTGCATACTGCCTGTCTTTATAAGTTAATTGCTTCTTTCAATTTTGTCTTATCTTTCTTTATTTTTCTTTACATATATTCCTAGATAAATTTGTCTGATAAGAACAAGAATAATAATAATAACCTTCTATTAAATGCCTACAGCACTGGAAGTAACTTGACTGGTCAAGTGTATATAAGTTCCTTAATAAGTTCCTTATATAAGTTGTTCTGTTTTCTGAACATATTTTCAGCTATTGTATGTACATAAACCATTAATTACCTCTCACTGACCTGTGTAACTGCATCCATAAATATAAAAGTACATAAAAATCTTATCTCACCACACTTTAAAGAAGTTTTTTGGTGAACAATGTTTAAAGACACCAATGGACTCAAGATGTGTGATGTTTTTGAACATTTCTTTTACAGTTGTGTCTCCTTACAAGGCAGTTTCCATGGTCATACTCAGTCCTTTATTCCTTTCTTCCCATCTCTCCATTAAGTCTATAAATCTCCTAGTCTTTCTCTAGAGGGTTTGGAAACATTATCATAACAGACAATAGAAAATAAAAAAAAAAACACTGACAATTGTGAATAACATGCTCTCAGAATAAAGCTTCCAAATTCTTCAGGTTGATTGAACATGGCAGCCCAAACATCTTTAATTTATGGCCTATTACAGCTACATCTTTTAACCTTTATTGCTGTAGAAATTTCATCTAAGGGCGTGAAATTCAGCCATGACTCAGTGAAGCATGTTACAGTTGCATAAGCTCTTGCCACTGAACATTTGTTATGCTGTGTTACTCTTTTGCACCTCGATTCACACTAGAGCCATGATGTCCAAGCTGGGTATTTGAATGGCCCTTTGAATTCTGCCGATTACAATGACGTTAAATAGAGCAGTACAGGAGCTGCCAGACAAAGTCAGGGTCCGATACTGAACACGGACCTTTGAGATATTTCCACTGCTTTGTTGATGCTGTCACGACAGGCTGACAGCTTGGAATTTGAAATCTTGAGTTGAGGGAATTTGAAGGAAAGGACGGTCAGCTGGGCCTTTCTTATTCTTAGATGTTAATCAAGCACTGGGAATAAGAACACATTCAGCCCCGTGTAAGTGAGCTGATCGCATCAAAGTATAAAAAAGTTAATAGAAGGTATGCTGCTACAGCTCCGCCCACTACATATTCGCCTAGCGTGCAGAACTGAGTCATCAGTGAGAAATGCTTGGGATTTACCCCACCGCTGCACTATCCTACTGCATGGCATGCCACATCTAACTGAATCAAAAATAAAAAGATCTGTCAAGTTTCTGACGAGACAAGCAGTGTATCACTTGTTTCTGTCTCTCAGCAGAGGAGGTTTGGGAGGCCGCCTGCTGCTCAGAGTTAAACATCTGATGCTGTTTGACAGCTCAGGCCTGTGACACCATCACCATAATGGACATGCCTCTGGAACCATGATTCCAGGCACTGCTTCTGCCCTCCCATACCTGACCAGAGTTACCTTTGGCTCTTACCTTTGATACATAGTCAAATTTGTCAAAATCTCTAGTGAAAACCATTTTATATGTTGTGTACCAAATACCAAACAGGGAAAGATTTTCACAGCAATTCAAATTTTCAAGACTTGATCAACCGCTACACCCTAACCAGACCTCTACTCTCTTCCACATTTGTCTGCTTGGTGGTCCCACACATGAAAGGTAAAGCACAGAGGTTCTTGGTTCTGGCTCCGTTGTGGTGGAACTATCTCCCCCTTTCACTCAGAACTGCTGAAACTCTGTTCACATTCAAGAAGGGTCTGAAAACTCACCTTTTCCAGACTCACTTCACCCATGATTTCTTAAGATCATGTAAGGTATAAATGTTCATGCACCATCAAGTTATGATCATGCCCAGATAAGCCTTTATGCAGCTACTCCTCTAATGCATGGAAATGTATGTGTATGTAAAAAAAAAATTAGCAAAAAGGTGATCAGGAATCGTCGATATTTTGGGTTTTATGCAGCTACTTGTGTAATGATTATTTGTGCACATGATGGAAAGAAAGGAAATGTACTTAAGAATCACACGTCTGCAACTATGTCTCTCTTTCTCCTAATGTAATGCACAAACTATATTTTCTATGAGATGTTTGTCACTTTGGAGAAAAGTGTCTGGTAAATGAATAAATGTAAATGTAAATGCAGAATAATCAATCAGAAGGAAAAGTGTGCAATTTTAGCAGCTACCATTTCTTACGTAGTGGTACCATAGACTGCACATCTGTTACACAGACCTGATCCTTCTCTAACAAGTTTGCATGTAAACTATTACGTTAAAATATTAATGTACATTTCAGATTTCCGATCTCATACTTGAACATACACTTCAACTGTGTACGAGATACTGTGGCTTTTATGCGTCTTTTCTCTTTTTGCATGTATGTTTTTTCCCTTTTAGGCAGTGTTCTTAGGAACAAATCATTTTAATATCACAGTAAGGTGCTCACCCGATAGCAATAAATTGCGCTGTTTGAAGTTACACTTGAGCATTTTCAATTAGGGAGTCGTAACTATTCCCTCAAGCAGTTTGTCATTCTTGCTGAAAAAATAACTTGGCTAAAGAAAAACACCATGAAATGACCATTCCAGACCCCACAAGAGCTCCCTCAACACTCTGATCACCTGCAGGAATTCTGACATAGAAAGAACATAGAAGAACACCAACTTACAAAGTGACCTGCATGTTTAGCAGGCGGGACTGGAGTGTTTGAAACATCTGCGAAATCAATTCAGGCCAAAAAGCATGTCACCTTTCATGCGTAATTATTAATATCATATGCTGGGAGATGAAGAATAAAGTGAAAAATACATAGAAAACATAGAGAAAAAGAGAACAAAATTTCTCAGATGTTACATCTGCTACTGCATGCACAACAAATCTTTGCTGTTTGACAGACCAGAAGAAATCATCTCAAGCACATTTTGCGACGTGAGTAATAAGCGGTCAAACACAAAATGTCTAACTTCAAGATTAGTTTTAAAAAAATTTGCAAAGGGAGTCGAAGTAGTGAACTTAATATGCCATCAATGGACAACTTGATCAGTCACGGCACAAACTGTACGCAGATCTTTGAGATGATCTGCTCCGGAAAGAAAACTCGCCAGGTATTATAAAAATTTAACGGCGTGGTGCTCATGCTTTTTTTTTCAGTGGAAGGACCGCTAGTAGAAAAGGCAGGGAGATATATTGGGAAGGGTATTTACTGTAATAAAAAGCTTTTGTCGCAGACATTTCCTCTTGGCCAGCAGTTAAGAACACGGATATAAAAAGCAATCACATAAATCCTGAGTCAGTGCAAGTCCTATCATTAAGTTCATATAATTAGATTCTAAATAGCCACTTCCACATATGACTTCATTCACCGCTGCATTTATTGTACCACTGCTGGTGCAATGCAATGTTCAGGCTCACACTTTCAATACACACATCATGCATCGCATTGTCTTTTGGGCAACGCACATTTTGCTCACTTCTTGCACAAGAGAATAGTAGAAAGGTGACAGTGTAAGAATGGATTTTTGGGCAATGTGTTTCACTTTTGAGAAGAGACATGGAGAGGTCATAAATAGTTAGTGGGACCATGTGAAACCGCTCGTTCCGGAGGAGCCGCGGTGTGACGCTCCAGTCCGGTTGGCCTCATTGTTTCTCACAAACCACAGCCAGACCACTTATGCTTAAGCAGCTGAGCTGTTACTCAGAGTGCTGCACAAACAATCCATATCTCTTGTGGATGTGGTCAGTTCTTCTCCCAGTGGAGGGACTCTTGACAAAGCCTTTGCCGGCTTAGCCCTGCCTTTCCAACATTTTATGACAAATGGATGAGTTTCACTCAGAACTGCAGGGACGGGTGGTTCTGTGCATCGGATCTACTGGCGTATTTGTCCTTGTCCTCTGGCTGGGACACAAAAGAATGAGTTGGATGTTATGTCTCACATCCTTTTTCCAGTCAGAATCGGCTGAGCAGTCAGAACCCACTGGTATAGAGCCCACTTTATGCCACACTCAACGAGACTAAAAAAGCGTGTGTTTCTTTTCCATAATCATTATTTATCTCACTCTTAGCATTTAATCTACACACTTTTTTTGTTTTTAAATTGGCAATGTAGGGAATAAAAAAACACGCCCAAAGCATTTCTTTTAATGACATAAGGTATAACTAGTTGAGATTTTTCAGATTAACAGAGTGTTTGTGTGGACAAACTTGGAACCATGGCCACTTGTCTCCGTGATGTTTCAGGGAGTATCAACGCCACATGTTTTGGTTTAACTAAAAAAGTGAGAAAAGAAATTTCCAACATGCCTGCCGTAGCATAGCTGACATACCAGTGGTAAAGAAATGGTAAACCATAGTATTCCAGTATTTTACACTAAGACCATTGGCTTAAGCTGCTAAGCCACTGGTTGCTGTTGATGAAAGCAATCAATATTATGAAAGCTGTTAATGACAAAGCATGGTTTTGGCAAAATAATGTATTCTAAATTATGCTATTATATTTTTTTATTCAAATTTAATGGGAAGAGTCAGTAGTAAAATGAATATTGTTTGCTTTCAAATGTTTCTAGGACATTCAGGGTATCACATAATGTGTTTTTACCCTAAAGAGGAAGAATTGGGTCACAAGATGCTTTTAAAAGAAAATATGTCTTGTCCCATGAAGAGGTCTAGATGCTCAGACATGCAGAGAGTATTACAAATCAGAGTTCCTTTAAACAGCTCTCAAAAAAAATTCTGCTGAGAGATTTGAGCTGATGTTACATGGTGTTACATCTGCGTGTAGTAAACATCACACTGCTGGTTTCCTCCTATGTGCTTTGCATATACATGCAGTATAACAGTTGTCTGATTAGTCAATAGTCCACATTTTTTAAATTTTATTATTACATTTATTCACTCTATCACACACACACACACACACACACACACACACACCACATCATCTGAACCGCTTGTCCCATACAGGGTCATGGGGAGCCAGAGCCTGACCTGGCAACACAGGGCGTAAGGGGAGGGGACACACCCAGGACGGGACGCCAGTCCGCCGCAAGGCACCCCAAGCGGCACTCAAACCCCAGACCCACCGGAGAGCAGGACCCGGGTCAACCCACTGCGCCACGGCACCACCGCACCCCCTGCCTTGTTCACTGTGTTATAAATTAAATATGAACATAATATAAATACATTTAACTTCAGAGATTAGCTTCATTTTTTTTTTTTAATGGCCTTGTGTTTTCTTGTCTTTATCTTCTTAATCTATTACCTGCAGGGATAGGTGGCTATAATGTGATGTATAATCACATGTGGCTGGTTAAGAATTAGATTTATTCTGTTTCTAAATTCTAAATTTCTGAAGAAAATGTGCTTTTCAGATTAGTTTGACCATCAGTGCTGTTTTACTTTTAGTCCATCACATTTCTTTCATACTCTTTTCATTGCTTTGGAATCCTTCATGTATATTTTATGTTTCTCACTTCCTAACTTCCAGCTGGTGTCTTCTGTCAGCTTCACTGAGCACTGTCGATTATCAGAGCAGAATACCAGTCTACTGTACTTCACATATTTGTGTATTACAGATTTAAGAAAGCTCATAGATATCATTCTCTGAACTGACAAGCAATCAATTTTCACTGCAAAGGCACGGGACCTACAGGAACAGGGATCTCCATAATCCCCATTTTACAGCTTCATCTGTCCCAATGGAGACTCCACAGGTTTTTGGTTAATCGTCTTTCTTTTAGATTTTTAGATTTTTTGACTCCAGCTTTTGTAGACCTTCACTTCATTCTGCTAAAAACCACCTCTTCCTCTGTGTCACCCCCTTTGCTTTATATCCTCACCAACATCTGAACCATACAGACAACCTGGTGACTAAGACCACAGGGAGCAGTTACTTGTTCTGCTGTCGCCCAAATACATGTCCAGGAGTTCCACTTCAGCAGTGCACTATGAGCGCAGTTGCACATTGGTCCACTAGATGGCAAATACTGTACAGTACAGTACAGAATCTACCTGCTGTGCATGAAGGTAAATAATCATAGGGAAAACATTCAGCTATTGAGAGAGGATAATAGTGATGCTTGATAAAATTGTATATTGAGCATTTAAGTATACAGTATCAAAAAGCGCTCTAAAATCAGAAATTTGTATACTGTGGCACGCAGCGCTGTTGGTTTGGATGGGCGAAGAAAGACGCGGAGGCAGCGTTCATGACGAACAATTTATTAGAACACCGGCACCAGGGAAATAATGCTCTCGGTCCGAGGACCCCGTTTCCTCCAGAACCTGCGCCTACAGCCAGCCTTCCCAGCCTGCCTAGCATCCCCAGGCTTTCTCTCTACATACTCGTAGGCAAAGGCACCACATCATTTTTCCCCTACGTGCCCCCACTGGTTGCACACCCACATTTAACATTTATTCCCCAGAATGCAAATATTTACATTCAGAAGTTTCTGTCTTAAAACAGTAACGCGGGGCCGTTACAATACTTTTAGTATTTTACGTTATGGACATTGAAGGCACATATATAACTGTAGCTATTTAGATGTTGCCACCCTGCTTGCTGTCATTTATAGTTAGTGGGAACTGAGTTAATTCACATGATCTTTAGAAACCACAAGCCAAATCCCCATTTGGGTGTTTGCTGCTCTCTCACTGCAAGCTCCCAGGGCAACTTACAGGATTAAATAAAGGCAGATGCTGGATTTGGAAAAAAAAAAATCAAGAGCCTGTTTTGAACTCTTGAAGTACATTTAAAGACACAAAATACACACACACACACACACACATTTTCAGAACCGCTTGTCCCATATGGGGTCACGGGGAACCGGAGCCTACCCGGTAACACAGGGTGTAAGGCCGGAGGGGGAGGGGACACACCCAGGACGGAACGCCAGTCCATCGCAAGGCACCCCAAGCGGGACTCGAACCCCAGACCCACCGGAGAGCAGGACTGCGGTCCAACCCACTGCGCCACCACACCCCCCAGACACAAAATAAAGCATTTCAAATTATGCGCTCTTCCACCGAGAAAGGAATCTCACATGATATTTCCTCTCAGACCGTTCATTGCACACTGGGACAATCTCCATTTCAGTTTCTACAGAAAGTGACACACAGAATGTCTTTTCTGAAATTAGGACTTGAAGAGGAAGTTGTTAAGGGTAAGACTGCGAATGTGTGTTTCTCTGCATAAATAAATGCTTCCATTGATGCCATGTTTCCTGTTCGGCACCTTATTGAGATGCAAGCTGTTGCCTAGCCATTGTCCGGTGATGGATGAAAGGTTTTGTGCTTTTCATTTTAACTGCCGCTTGTCTTACAAAGAGTTGTGTTTTTTCCATGCCCTTACATCAAGAACTGTATTATGACCAAATAAAATCTTCCTGTTGTCCCTCATCCCATGGCACCCATTACACCCCCACACTTTATGTCTTACCATCCAAAATGAAGTATAAACTTAGAGATAATACAAGAGTTTACTGTGTATGGCATATTTTTAAGAGTGAATCCAAAAAAAATGTCCACATATATTACTTGCAACATGCTTCATTCCCAAGAAAGAATTGGGAAATTTGTGCAATGAGGTTTACAACGAAAATTAGTGCAAAATGTAACCTCCTGGGGCTACTGCCACAAGTTTCAAGAAATACAAGCAAATAAGCAAGCAAAAGTATTTTATCCTTGTTTTATTTAGCAAAACATATCATGTATTAAACATATAGGTTTATGTTACATATAGTAAGTTAGCTATGTAGGTCTGAAAACTGTCCTTATGTCTAGTGTTGTATGTTTATATTTATGCTTATTTACGCAGCACCGTGGTCCTGCGAGACACGACATTTCGTCCCACTGTATGTCCACACATGTAGTGGAATGACAATAAAGCTCGACTCGACAATAAAGCTTGGCTCGATATAGAATTAGTTATTCAGGAAGTTCCACTGTGTAAGTTGATTTTTTTCAACCAACGGAATTAATAACTAATTTATGTCATCTGAAAATTTAAAGAGCTTATTCCAAGTGTCACTCTCTTTCTGCTTGACCTGCAGGGCTTCACGAACAAGCTGTCTGTTTCCTGCCAACACAGTGGATACAATGGAACCCGGATCTTTCCCTGCCCTGCTCTGTGAGAACACAACTCTTGATCTGCTGCTGCTGCAGATGGTTTCATGAACTGAGTCTGCTATGATAAAAAAGGGGCAAAACAACATGTCCTATTTCAAAATTTATTTATCATATTGAAGGGACCAGGTCATGAATTTTGACAGAGTCTTCCAAATGTGTTCAATTTATTGTAAGAAATGCTTTCTCAATAAGAGAGACTATAAGTGGAAGAAAATAGTTGAAGACTTCATACTCAAGCAATCAATGGGAAAAGAAGGCAGTATGGAATTTGTAAAATCCATTAATTACATTTACATCTCAACAGCTTAATTTCTTACTTATGTGTTTTCATGACAGATCAGTACTTCTTGATTTTTTATTTGATGAAATTATACTAAATCAGGCTGAATATTATCTTAAATATACTGAGGATTTTATATATGGCACCATCTTTAGAAGAGCTGTATATTTGGTTCAGTGTATGACTTAAACTAGTTGGACTACACTGCATCCATATCTTCAAAGTAAAACAAGTACTGGGCAAAAAAAATACAGCCAGATGTCATGAGGAAAGATGCAATGCTTCCATCTGTGAGTTCAAAAATGAGTTAATCCACATTCCACAGATCCTACGACAAGATAATATATGAAGATACAGTGCTTATAAAAAGACAGATGCTGTCAACGTTATATTGTCACAGTTAAACCTGTATGTGTCTAATACATACCAATACATTTTTTAAGATGAGTAAGTAATTGTCACGTCCCTGGGAACAAGCAAAACGGCAACACCTGCATCTAATCAAGAAGACTGGGGATTAAAGAGGCTCCGCATCCACGCCCGGACGCGGATTCTTGCAATCGCCCTAGTGGTCTTGCGGTTTTAGCATCGGTGCCTTGCCTCTTCTACTGTTCCCTGTTTTGACCATTGCCTGTTCCTCTTGACCTCTGAGTTTGGATTACCTGCCTTATCACGTTCACCCCTGGAAAGACCCGCTCTTGTTCCTGACCCTGATCTTGCCTTGTCTCTTGAACCTGATTCGCGAGAATAAAGACCAACCACAATTGGATCCATAACTCACCTGTTTTTGGTCCTCGTGCTTGACAGTAATATTCCAAAGCATTAGAAGTTTTAGAAGTAAATATCCTACAAAAATATTGCAGATATAAGCAGATACAGATCTTTTAAAAACAACTGAGCCTGCTGTTAAATGAGATTATGGTAAACATACAGTGGCACACAGTCTAAATGTTCATGGCATTAAGATGTATAATTTGTTCATTCAGATATATCGCTTAACACGTCTGTCATTAAAATTTTGTATCTGTGCTCTAAAACTGTTTTGGAGTGACTTTGAAACGTACCAGGCTAAGCAAGGGAGATTCCTGTGTTGTCTTATAGTTTAGCACTCAGGCATTAAGATTAATACATAAGTACTGTCTAAAACTTCCTTTGAAAGAGCCTGGGAATGACTTGAATGACCCCAACATCTGGGAGATGTTAATAATGAGGAACATGTGGCCACCAGACAGGGACCGGAAGGACACTGGTCAGTGAGCCTCTTTCTCAAGAGCCTGCCACTGGTAATGGAGCTCTGACCTCTGACCTATGACTCGTACTTCAGAAATATCCAGGTTTTATATTCATCAGAGAAAGTTGTGAGCAAGTTTTGGTTGCTGATGCCTATTAATTGGTAATGAGATCCCATTAAGATGTGGATGACAATGACCATTTGGTGCAGTTAAATACCTCAATTTTTTCCACTGAGACACTATCATGAACCACTGAGCTGGTGCTAAGTTAAACATTTACAAGCTTTTGCAGTCTGTGCTTTAAAGTGTGAGGAGTTGTGCACTGATCCTCTGATTTCTGCTGTGTGACTCATCAGCTGCATTTAGAACAGAAGCAAGCTGTTTTATGTGGACCATGAAAATGGCACAGTCCATTTTGGATTCGTCTCTTCATTCCATGTTGCATTTTTTCATTTTTTTTTTATCACAGTTAAATAACAATGAGGAGCTGCATGTGCATGCACTCTTTAGAAAACATTCATTGCTGCTGATGCGGTTTCTAATCTTGATATAACCAATACAGATGAAACATAACTGTGAAGGTTCGGCACAAAACATAAAATTTTCTTCGTAATAAGAATAACAGATGGACATACGCTGATTGTGTCTTTTCATGTATCTCCAGTGATCATAATTGTCTCAAATGCCATGGCCCCAAAGCTCTAAGATTATTCGTTATAATGGATTAATACATTCTCCAACAAATGCTGTTTTGAAATATTTATTTCAGTTGTGTAGTTCAGCTGGAGAAAAAAAAAATTACAAAAGGAGAAGCTCTTTTTCAAGTTTTTCAAACAAGCAGCCTTAATCACTATAATACCTCCTTTCGCTGCGTTTGTTCAGTTGAGGCTCTTGAGATATTCATTAGTGAAGGAACTGTGGGTGCTGTTCAATCAAAGAGCTCTGCCCAGATCGCAACCTTTTCTGGATGTGTTGGTTATGGGGCTGAGCTCATTACCGCGGCGTAGCTCAGCTGAGCATTACCGAAATGAATTGCCTGTACAGCTTCGCCAGACAGGTCCCACCTACACAGTCTGACTGCTACGAGTGGCTGTCGTTCATCACAACTGTGAAGGATGTGTGGGAGAATCCATACCTGTGCCTTTGTAGCCTGGGCATGCCCTTCTCCTGAAGCTCACTGAACATTACACTTCTGTTTTGTCTGCTATTTCACTGTACTGTGAAAGCACACCTCTATAAGCCACCCTCTTCTGGTGTTCTTCCAAAAACGTATGATTCAGACCTGCCTCATTCACCTCGCAATGGATTAAAGGGGACATGTCATGGAATAAAACAGAAATGTGAGGGCTGGACTACTAGACTTACTACAAACATGGACACACAAAAGCAAATTCTTAGATTAACATGAATAATTATTGTATTTACTGCATAATTCTATTTACCGACTATTTCAGCATCTTGAGTTGTTTTACTGGTCGCATGCCTTGTGTTGTACTTTTCTGTCTTGACTCACTGCTTGTCCACAACCATTGCACAAGCGGGGGGTGATCGCAAGTAGTTATAAATAGTGGGAACCTGCTGGTGCCTGCTGCCTGGGAGCCAGGACGCTGGCAGCATCACTTGTGTCTCAAGCCAGGATGGATTGCATAGCAGTTTGGCAGGAATGGCCCGTCACCTCATTCTGCAGTGTACAGTGATCCTGTTCCTTGTCATTCATAAGCATGTGCACTGTCAGGGTCGCTGATGCCAGGAGACACCAGGAGAGGAAGAATGGGTACCAAAGGAGTGTAGAAAACATTTTACCAGTTACTTAAAGTGATCACCCGTCCTGGGTGTGTCCCCTCCCCCTCCGGCCTTACGCCCTGTGTTACCGGGTAGGCTCCGGTTCCCCGTGACCCCGTATGGGACAAGCGGTTCTGACAATGTGTGTGTGTGTGTGTTAAAGTGATCAAAAAGTGTCTTGCAACTCTTGAAAAGCTGAATATTGTACCAGCGCATTTGAGGTATATTAGCTTTCACAAGGGTACAGCAGTACAACATTTCAACCAGCAAGGATTAGGGTGAGAGTGTTCTTACACAGTACCCATTTTCATCTACATCTTCAGCTTGCCCCTCCTGTCGTTAGAATTTATGCAGAGCATCTGACTTTCTGCTCACTGTTTTTTGTCCCAGTGCTACAGAGTACAGATATGGTTCATCTAAAACAACACAGAAACACTGAGACTTTGCTAAAAAGATTTAGATCACTTTTAAAATGCTGGTGTTTATGCACGCTGGTAGTCAAGCTAAGATTAGGATCTGACATCTGAACAAAACAATTGGTATTTTAAAAGGGAGGTGGGGTGTCAGAATTTCCTGCACTTAGCTTATGGAACACATGGATCACTCAGACAAGAGGAAAAGAGCCTCACAGAGAGTTTCCATTACAAAATGTCTCAGATTCTATCTCATGGGATATCCTTCTAGTTTTATTGTTTTGTTTTATAGCTGATTACAGCTAATCAGTGACTATTAAACAGTTGTGAGTTCAGCTGAACATCACATCATCCTCAGGAAACATCCTATGAGGCACAACCTATTAGGTCCTTCTTGCCAGTGCTGTGGTAAGATATAAGTTCCATCTTCATCCCAACCCATTACTGTGACTCACAATATCAAGCTAGATACATTATTTATACCTTTAAGAATCAAGTATTTATTTATAAGGGTTAACTTTAGTTTATATCAGCTTTTGTTCTGTCTAGACATGTTATGGAATTGTAGACATTATAGTATTTTAGACAGAGAAAATCTCCTGACACTTTCCTGCTGCTGTCATTGTTACGGTGTTTCCCCGGAGCGGGTGTGCCGGACCCAAGTGCAGAGCACAGGAAGGTTGTTCAAGGGGCAATCCACAAGACATGGTTGAGGAGACAGGCAAGAGAAACCAATGTGCGAACGTACCCCGAAGGGAGAATCCAAGTAACGTAATCCAGAAGACAGGCAAGGAGTCGTGGCAAACCAAGAAGTCGAGTACGAGGAGCAGGGGGCGAGGACGAGTGAGTAACGAGGCTGAACAAGGTTCTGCAGCTTCCTATGGTCCGGGCTGCCCTTTTATGTGCCCAGACCCTGATCAGCTGCCGGTGTTGCTTGTTACCGAGTTGACGGGAGTGACAGTCATTTTTTTTTTGGTCACAGTAACATAAATTTGTGGACATATGTATTCAAGAAAGCGCCACTTTAAAAATTGTGTTTGTATCTAAAAATATTTCTTTGTTGTGAAATCCATTTCTGTCTACTCCTTGGACAAAATTCCAAAGCTCTTTTCATTGGAGCAAATGCATCTGCCGAGCTGTCTCTCCCCATAAAACACCAGGAAGTTAACAGGAAATATTCATAGAATTCATATGAGCCACACGGAACTTGCAAGGCCTTTCGCTGGTTGTCTAGTGGTGGGTTTCAAAAAAATATGAGAGGGAGGGCAAACGCAGAAAACCAGCCATCTTTTACTACGTAACAAAAGTGGTTTCAGTTGTGTTGAAAGTGCACATGTGTTAACAGGCTACCTTCGCTGTGTGTGGTGCTTATAGGGACTTGTAGCTCCTAGAACTAAGACTACAAGGTCTCAAAGAAGAGAGTCAAGGAGACTGTTTCTAATGCACAAAATGCACTAAAAATGTTGAGGGATTTGACCCGGGGTGGCATGGTGGAACAGTAAGTAACACTACTGTGTTATAGTGCTTGGGTGGTGTGAGAGGATGTGGGTTCAATTCCTGATCAGTCTGTGTAGAGTTGGCATGTTCTCTGTGTGTCTGCATGGGTTTCCTCCCCTAGTCCAAAGACATGCTGGTCAGGTTTTGCGTGTGTGTGCGTGTGTGTGTGTGTGCGTGCTCATAACTCTACAGAGACTTCACTGGAAGTTACTCTGGAGAAAAGTATCTGCTAAATAAATGTTATGTAACCATTACCATGAAAATGTGAACTACATCATCATTAAAATGTACATTATGAATCATAAATACTGTATGTTTGTCTGTGAAATAATACAAAACATAGATATTTGTGACCAGCCACAGTTCAAAACAGCATGTAAAATGTCCACATTTCATGTACTGTATCCCCCCTGAATTTACTGATATGTTAAAGCTATACAATAAAGCCCTACAGTTACATGATATTATTTAGCATGACAAATTTTGAGGACATTTGGGTTCCTTGCTTTTTTTGAACTTGCATCTTCAGGCTCTTTGAGTTAGATGTGGCCCCCAGTTGCCCTGTGCAGGCTGCAGTTTGAATTACCCACTGAAGTGAAATGAAACGAGTTAGTCGTGTGTTCCGAGCTCCTACTTGTCCAGACCACAGCCCAAACCGTCTCTCTTGGGACTGGGGACAGCTTTTCTTTCCTGTGGTTTATTGCTCTCTGTTGAGATGTCCCTGAATCATGGCAGGTGATTCATGAGTAGAGTCTCATAATGGCAGCTCATGTTTTAAATCGGAGTTATATGCCTCACCCATGCTAAAATGGAGAAAGAAGAAAATAAATTGGGTATCGTTTTATGCTTATGTTTTAGAATGCTGTAGCGAATCATGTTTGGACAGCTGCCTTTGGACCCAAAGGCTGCAGGTTCGAGCCTCATCTCCAGCTGTAGTACCCTTGAGCAAGGTACTTACCTTAAAAAGCGCTTCAGTAAAACTATGCAGCTGTATAAGTGGCTAAATAGTTCCAAGTACCTTAACATTGTAAGTCACTTTGAAGAAAAGTGTCAGTTAAATGAATAAATGTAAAATATAAAAGTAAGCTGGTTTAAAAAAGGGGGTGGGTAGTAGTGTAGTGGTCACAGTTACTTTGTTTGGACCCAGAGATTGCAAGTTCAATCCTCAAATCTGGCTGTTGTATCCCTGGGGAAGGTAATTACAATTAATTGCTCCAGCTGTATAAATGGGTAATTAATTGTAGGTAGAGTAACAGTATAAGTTGCTTTGGAGACAAGCATCAGCTAAATGAATAAATGTAAGTGATCACTATAAACTGCTCCGTGCAGAGAAGCTGTCTGCATAGTCTAATTAAACAAAATAGATGAAAGACATGCAGAAGAATTGTGTGAAGTTGCCGTGCTCGAGTTTTAGGACAATATTGCTGGCCACCTTAATCTCTTCTTCCAGAATTGTCCATTTTTCAACAACACGTATTATATACTATAAATCACTTCCTGTATCAGTCCAGCATTCTATTCCAAGTATGAGATGTTGTTCATTATTGGAAGAAAGAATCTTTTCCTGTCTTCAGAATCGTATCAAATTATTTTCTGAGAGATGAACAAATCCCCGGGGGGTGCGGTGGCGCAGTGGGTTGGACCACAGTCCTGCTCTCTGGTGGGTCTGGGGTTCGAGTCCCGCTTGGGGTGCCTTGCGACGGACTGGCGTCCCGTCCTGGGTGTGTCCCCTCCCCCTCCAGCCTTACGCCCTGTGTTGCCGGGTTAGGCTCCGGCTCCCTGTGACCCCGTATGGGACAAGCAGTTCTGAAAATGTGTGTGTGTGTGAACAAATCCCCTTCACTTAATTTCTCTGGGGCATGTGAGCTGAAGAGCAGTTCTAATGAGTCACAGACACTAAAATATATTTGCCTTTGTGAAAGTCTTACTTTCACAATAGAGGGAAAAAGTAGGCAAGTTTTCGGTGACAGCTGTCTGCCTTTTCCCAAATTTGAGGGCAAAGAGAGACGTTTGATAATGTTTCAGATTGTTTTTTCCTGGTAACCAACTGATTCGAGCATGAGACTTCAGAACATGTCTGGCCTGAAGGGGAAAGAACTGCATTATAATATACTGTAATTAGTACTGCCACTACAACTAATACTACTCATTATACTACACGGTAATTGCTACTGCCACTACAGCTAGTACTATTCATTACAATAAACTTTAAATACCACTGCTGCTACAAGTACTGTTTATGATATTATAGTTGAATTGCACTACAACCAGTACATGTATTATTTACTATACTCCCCAAGATTTATCACAGTTGCTTTAATAAGTACTACTGACAAATAATAAACTTAAAATACCACTGCTACTCTAAGTATTGCTCATTATATTACACTACCATTACCACTGCAATGACATCTTTGAAATTATTACTTTAGCTGCATTAAGTACAATTAATAAAAAAAAAACTTGAATACCATTGCCATCTATTCTTGATAACAAACCGTAATTTACACCGCCACCATATTAATCATTACAGTATGCAGTAATTGATATTGCCTTAACGAATTCTATTCCAGCTCCGTACTGCTGATTACCCCACGCCGTCATTTCCACTGCCACTACAAATACTAATTATGTCCACATTGCAGCTCATAACTTGCAGTGGAAATTGTAAGAAATTGACTGCATGTCTGATTTAAGAATTATGCCAGGAAGGACTACCGATGAGTACAGTGTTATTCCCATTTCAAGCAGACAGATGCTCTCCGGTATTTAAGTTAACCTGCTGTGTTACTCAACTTGCACAACAGTACAGTTTGAATCCTGAAATTAGCCATTAAGTGCCGTAGCAGTTAATGATACAGACTATAATCTAAAGGGTGCAGGATCAGCCTCGGGATAGGTACTCCTGTAATATCCTTGAGCAAGGCACTTAACGTTAACGCCTCCAGTTAACCTTCCCGTTGCCTGTTGCTTTGAACAAAATTGTGGGGCAAGCACCACAATAATACAAAATTTTTTGTGCAGACCTATCCAGTCCTGTTCCACCAAAGTAGTCCAGCTGACAGGGATGGTCTGTACACACAAAACCAGGGCGGCATGGTGGCATCCCTGCCTCCCCTGACACCTGGACCTGCAGCTTTCAAGCTCAGCCAAGTTGTTTTTATGACACCCTTTTCCAGCCTCAGGAAATTCTGAAGAGGTTTTAGCGCACCACTGAGCAGCAGGCAGGTAAGGGGGGCCTTGGGCACACATGGGACGTCAAATACCCCTATGCAGTGGTCATTGAGGTAAAACTGCTTCAGCCTCATATCTGAGCACTCAAACACTCATCCCATCTTACAGCTGGGTTTCACTCCCATTCAGATTTTTAACTAAATATTAATCCATTTTTTGCTGTGTTTTGTTTACTGTTATACACCATCACTTCAGACCTATTACTTTTCCGCCAAACACTTTCCAGTCTTTCAGTTTCTTCCACAAATCTACAAGAAATAACTGAAAACGAGCTGCGGCATGGTAACAAAAGATGGTAGTCTACACCTTGGTGGATTGACGGTGGAGTAAGTCTTCCATATTAATATCCTACAGTCAACTGTGATCACAAAGCCAACAATGTGTAACGCAAAGCACCTACTCCGGCTCAGTGTATTTCACTTTATTATGTTTAATTCAGTACAAGTTTTAAAGGAAGCAAAAACCTGTATGCAGAAGACATGGGTAAGAAGCGTAAAGTAAACTTGCATGGCATGCCTGTGTAAACTGCTCATCACTGCTGTCAACCACTATCAGCTTTGATCTGGACTCTGGAAAGGATCTGTTTCTATGCAGTGTTGTCGCTTTGTTAGATCTTTCCATCTTTTTGCCATTTTTAGGATGAAAGGGTGTACCCAGTGACCTGGAAATACTTCATGTTTATTTTATGTTCTGCTTGCATAAGGATTTGTTCTTTGCATACAGTGTATGCCATGTGACTTATGTAAAATGGAGTTTCCATTTTTGTCTCCTACTCATGCCAGAACATGTCTCGGCCAGCTGCGATTCATAAAAATGCACAGGCGTGAAAGCATGAATGTAAACAGAATCTATTACAGCTTTCCTCAGAGAGAAGGTTATCTGTGCCTGTGGTAGTAGGGTGTAACATTTTGGGACACAGCAAAACCCGCTAAGTTTGTTCCTTACTGGTACCTGTCACAATAAATCAGATCTGGCACAAAGATGAGGATTAAATTTATAATAAAATGAAAAAAATTCTTCACAGGTAATTTAATCCACACGAACACACTTGGGAGTCCTTGGTGAGCTATCTGCTGTCAGTTTTCTTCAGAATCATTTCCATGCTTTGACTCCAGCCTCTCCTGTCACCGCCAGCTGATCCAGGTGCCTGAGAACCATATAAATAGACCTAACTTGACAAGACTGATTTTATCTCTGTTATTAAAAGCCAGTGCGCTTTCAGTCTTAGACAACAGAGTGGGTCCTGCAGGAGGAAGGACAATGTTTGGTAGAGGAAAACACTCACTCACAATGCTGGTCCAGCCCCAGCTGTTACTCTGACAAGGACGGATGAGTACATTACCACATCTTTATCTTCTCTCATCACTGTCTGTCCCAGTACCAGGTAGCAATATGTTAGTAATGTCATATTGCATCAGGTTTGACATGGGTGCTGCTACCACAGAACCGCGCGATGGCTAGGAATCATTTATACGTCTTCTGTAGTGTAGATCAGAGCACGTGGCTGGACCATGGTCACAGCGGTGGGATTTTGACCGCTAAGGCGCCGGCACGGCTGCCTGGGCTTCTTTAGACCTCAGGCTCTTTCGGTCTCAGTGACGTGACGTAGGGCAGGGCCGTTCACTCCCCAGCCCGGCTCCTGGTCAGCACGGCAGCATCTGGCACCCGTGACTGCCGTATCTGTGACATCGGATACATGCCTGTGGCTCAGCAGCAGATGCGCGTCTGAGTTAATTATACTTCCAAACGTCTGAGCACCGGACAACGCCACAATATCCTGCAGCATTGTGCTTCACAGGCTCCTTTAATTAAATTGTCACAGCTTTTATCTGTGGGAAGTAAGCTGCTTTGGAAAACGATTCCAAGCTTGAATCCCAGGCGGATTAAATACTTAAAAAATCACTGCTGCTGAGTTTATGCATTCTCTCACCAGTTGCCTGAAGGCCACCATGGTAGATTTTTTTAGTTTCAAATAAAAGCTTGTTAGTACACATTCATCTGTAAGACTATATATCAGCGTGAATTTCACGGGGGATGGCATGTCATGATTCACCTGTTCAAAGTGCAGATGGACGTGGTATTTCTCTCATATTTCAGGGCTTTTGACAGGACCACCTGCCAGGCTCCAGGGAAAGGAGGACATAGCAGAATGGGTGGGACTCTACTCATGTGTCCTACTTTCCATACGTTTAGCTACCTGTTCTGTATTTCACTCCAGAGATGAACTACACACAAGGAGGGAAAAGACTCTCAGCGCATTGAATTATTAAAAGCTGCAGCTGCAGCTTTAAAAGTTATGGGCTGCTTGTAGCCTTGTTGAATGAAGTATGTTTCAACCTAATTTCATTTTAAGTTAACCGTTTCAAACTATGTGAATAAGCAAACAAAAACTGAACTGACATTCTCCATCATGGATGAATTTATGCACTTCTGTATCTGACAATTACCCTTACATTTATTCATTTAGCTGATGCATTTTTCCAAAGCAACTTGGAATGTTAAGGTCATACTTATTATATACTTACAATCATTTACAAAGCTGGGTAGCTTTTACGGGAGCAATTGGGAGTAAAAACCTTGCTCAAGGGTACTACAGCCAGAGGTGGGAATCAAACCTGCAACCTTTGAGTCCAAAGACAATAGCTCTAATCACTATCCTACCAGCTGCCCACTCCTCACTTCTATAGAGGATATCAGCAAGAAGGGACAATTCAGGGAGACATGAGACGAGAGTCCAGTGTTGTCAATACCGGTGTAGCGTGCACAACAGAGAGCACGGATTTTTCAGCCTGGACTCCAAAGTGGACATGTCACGTGCTCTTGTCAAGCTTGTCGGTCCTGTCTCTGTCGCCAGGTGCCCATCACCATAGACCCCCAGTACACACAGCATAGCGGGTGTCACCGCTTACGCTCCTTTGAAGTGTGATACACAGTCAAAAGAGACAGGAATAGCCAGAGTCAGAGTTGCGGGCCCTTGTTAAACTGGTCAGAAGACCAGAGGCCATTCAACACTTCTGTAGGGACCAGGAAGGTCCTCTCCACCTGCATATTCACTCTCCAGACTGTATGGGCTGCCACTGCTCCAGCAGTGGACTTGTGTAATGACAGAAAACACACATCTTGAAACAATTCTGCCAAGCTGCATTTTCACTGCAGGAATCTGTGTGCCTGCTGTGAAATGATAAAGATGTCAGCATCAACAATATTTGTGAGACATTGTCACCGAACCGAGTGTCACTTTGCTACCTACTCAAAGGTATCTCAAGTCTTTTTCTGAGACAAAACCAAAGCTGAAGGTACTTCTGGGGCTGTGTGAGGAAACAATAACACAGTAGTGTTAAACATGGCAAACACACATCAGTGGATGTCAGGGAGGTAGAGATGCTGAAGTACTGCAGAGCTCTGATGCAAACCAGGGTGAAGTGGTAGGGACTTGTCCAGAGATTTCCATGTTATGGATTTCACTGGAGAATTTGTCTCACTGGACACTTACTAAAATTAGCTTCATTTCTTACAGCTGACCTTCAGCTCCAAGTGTTACTAATTGCTGGGTTCCAAGAGCCTATGTTGAGTTTCTCTGCTTACACCGGTAAAAAATCTCACTCAGATTCAGAGTGAGCAAACCAAGTTACTAACACTGTGTCTATTTATCCTTTCTGTGAGCAATGGTGTACAGCCCTGAAGAGACTTTCTAAATTTGTTGGAAATGGTCCGGATTTTTTTTTTCGGTTTAGAATTTTTTCTGAATTTATGCATTACACCAAAGTGAGAAAGCATTAAAAATGGCGAATATTGTGCAGCATTCCAAAAAAGCTAAAGATATTAAAAAGTAACACCTACAAAAAATAAAGAATATATAAACAACAGCTGGTCATTTTTCTCAGTCCTTTAGCACTTCTCATTTTCCATAGAGAAATAAACAGTGAAAAAGGTGGTACTGGAACCCAGGACAGTGTTGCTAGGAGACAGCACACTTTAACCAGTACATTAGCTGGCTGAGCATCCCCCCCTGAACCCCCCTGCCCGCCCAACATGACACAAACCTCATCATATTCTCAGAGAAGAAAAGAAGGAAAGAAGGAGAGAACAATCAGCAAGAGCTGCTGAAAATTCCTCACTAACTTGGGGACTTAAAGCCAGAGGCCAGAAAAAGTCTTCATCAGCGCTTGCACATGCACATTACAGCATCTTACCCTTTTCCTGTTCTTCTTAATGGGCAAATTTTAAATTTTTAATTTTTAATGCCATTATAGTTTTCTAAGTAGATTTAACTCTTATGCTTTCTTTTGTTTTATGACAAATAAGGGACCGTCCTCTTATAATTTTCTAAAATGTATTTTTAAGGAGCACATGTATTTGTCTTAAGTTACTGTACATGTAGCCTACTTTTAGTTATATCACCCTTTTAATATGTAAAGCAATTCTTTTCTTATCAAGAGTTTTGACAATAACAGATTCCTTCCGTTTGAGAGCAACATGAACAAAATGTTGTGAGCTGAAAGTACAGTACATTAACAGTTTAGAATGTGTACTTGTGATCAGATAGTCAGTGGTTCAAATGTTAGAATGTGTAATGCTATCACAGCCTTGTGTAAAGTAAGGGTAAGTACCATCAGTCCAAAGTCAGCTTGTAGCGACTGCTTGCATGGTATTCATGGAGTGGGAGAGCTAGGAAATGGTTTACCGCTATCTTCTGCCAATGAGTTTGGGTTGTACGAGAAAACCAGCATGAAAACACAGGGAGAACACACAAAATCCACACCGACAGAGCCCGATTCAAGCCCAAGCCCAAATCCAAACCACAGTGCAGGATCTGTGAGTCACCAGCACTACCCGCTGTGCCACTGTGCCGTTTAAAGCGTTTCAGAAAAGGGACACAGATTTATAACTGACTAAAGCAAAACCCACTCTGGACAAATCACATCTTCTACACAGGTAAACATAATGAAAAACAGTGATGAAAGTGAATCTTACTGAAACTAGTGTGTGGAATTACAATTTTTCACATTTCCATCCAATGTAACACATGACCGAAAGAGAATCCTGGGTAAAATGACCTTAAAGCCAATTCGGCACATCAGTAGACTACTCCGTGTTCTGTAGAAACAGACGAGGAGAGCACTGTGGGGATCCTCAGCCAAGGTTTACCCCAGCTGGTCCATAGCGCCTGCGAAGGGCGATAGTGAACCTCCACACTAACCATTGTACTGTGTGCCTGATGACCGTTGAAACAGTCCAGACTGACAGTGAAGTGTGGAGGAACAGGCGGCCACAATTTCTGCCAGTCACTGGCAGAGGAAAAGCACACAGGCAGCTCAGTGCCTCCCATTGACTATGCAATTGTTTTGGAGAGAATTCAGCCATGGCTTTGTTTTCAAGATGAATGTTTCTTTCAATACAGAAAGTTGTGATTTTGCATTTCTGACAAATTCATCTGGTGCTACTGACAGAGATCAGTACGGCGTCGCTGGATTCTTAACAGTGACAGAGAAAACCCTTTTCGAAGATTACAGTTGTTGCTCATACGACAGTATCATATAGCAAAAAAGTACTAGAATGGCTTATCAAAATGTATAAACCTTTCTCATACAATATGATTATTGTTCTGAAAAATGCCATTTTGCCCAGTTATGCAATCATTTTACTTCCACAGCAGGTATTTATTCACTGCCTACTTAATCTTTTACTCATGCAGATATTGTACATATTTCATAACTAAAGAACTGTACTTCCTACCTCCTATCACATTGACAATCTCAATTGTTCATAACCCTCAGTTGAGGGAAATATGATATTGCAACAGAAACAGCAGTTTCAATACTATTATAACACTATTATTATTATTTTTCATTTAAGATGTAAGTATGATGACTATTTTTACTCTTATCTCCAAAATCATCTAACAATTTAAGCTATGTACAATGATTTATGCCTTAAAGCTGGGATAGCTGGTAGCATAGTGGTTAGTGTTACTGCGTGGAGCTCCAAATGATGCAGGTTTGATCCCCCCATCTGGGTATAGTACTGTTGAGCAACTTGCTTGCCCTTATTTGCTCTAGTGTATTCACCCTGCTATGTAAATGGGTAAGAAACTGTAACTTTAATACTCTAAGCTGCTTTGGAGAAAAGTGTCAGCTGAATG
The DNA here is from genome assembly GCF_900964775.1 of Scleropages formosus. Taxonomy (NCBI): domain Eukaryota; kingdom Metazoa; phylum Chordata; class Actinopteri; order Osteoglossiformes; family Osteoglossidae; genus Scleropages; species Scleropages formosus. The sequence continues at coordinate 12,250,895 of NC_041825.1, read as the reverse complement.
TAAGATGTACATTGGGGAAATTACCTTGTGGAAAAAAATGATGAAATATGTTGGTGTTATCATTGTTATGCATAAAAGGACCTTTAATAACACTGTTTTCGGTGACATATTTTTCGCTCATGATGAAAGACTGTTTCATGTTTCTGGAGTGACTCTTGTTAAAATCAGTCTCCAGTCATTTGTTCCACCAACGAATGTGTTTTCTTTGCACTTATAAAATGCTAGGCATCCCGAACAATGTAAGGAATGTTTCTTGGCAAAACAGCGAACCCATTTGGGATTAACACAATCTTTCTGCCTAAATGCTTTCATTACTTCTTCCACATTAGCTGCTGTAGGTAAAACTTTTTTTATTTAGAGGACAAATAATGTTCCTGCTTCAGCTCAGCTGTCATTTGTAAACATATACATTATTTATATTCATGCAGTAACAGTGTATTGACATTAGATACAAGTGACTGGTTACATTTGTGTAATAATGAAGCAGTGCTGCAGGCACTTAAATTCTGAAATATGGAAATTTTGCCACATACAACAATATAATGTACATACAGTAATAGGGGCAAGGCTGTGCAATTTATTAATGACTTTGTGTATTAGAATGTACCATTTAGAAGGCGTTAACATTCACATGACCATTTTTGTATCTTGTAGAGAAAGTTCATTTAATCAGAATTATACTTGAAACACTTCTTTTATAACAGTTCTTGCATCATTCTACTCCCTTAAGCTGCGATGCAAAAGAGATTTCAAAGACATCTGATAATAAAATTAAATTGCATTGTATTTAACATAGTAACAGCAGCAGCAGCATTAGAAAGCAGTAGCATTAGGCTATTTCAACATATGAATGGCAACCTAATTAGTACCAAGCAATCATACTACGGGGAATATGGACATGCACGACAGCTCTCCAGGATGTTCACTTGCTATTCGTCTGTATGAACCCATGCAATTTTTATGTTTAATTATGAATGTTTAACAGGGCTTTCTCCCCTGTGCAGAGAGATCAGGTGCTCAGTGTAGGTGGCATGTTAATGGAGGGACTGCCTTCAGGTCTGCGTGGAAAGCTCATGAGAATGGCTCCTATACTTCTGTATCAACTCCTCTCCTTAGAAGTGATAGCTGGAGAGTTTGCTATTTGCGCTCATTTGTGATTCCTTTCTTTCATGTTAATAGACCCAAATACTTAGTGGTTGGTGAACATGTGAAAAGAAGGAGACTCTTTTTACCGTACATGGTTCAGCCGGAAGAAGCACAGCGGCCTTTCGGTAGCAGCTGCCGAGCAAGCGGAAGTTAGTCAGAAGAGAGTGTGAACCAGCCAAATTCGAATTACAGTGAAATTTTAGTTGTACGTGGCATGATTTATACATCAGGCTGGAATGAGCTCTTGAAATGTCAGAGCGATTAGCGTGGAGGCCGGTTTGAAGCCCAACAGCTTTATGTCAACTAATTCTGTTTGATGTCTGTTTCACACACTCCCTGGAGACTGTTATGGGACATTCAAGGTGAACATTGCAACCCAGAGGGTCCTCATCTTGTCCTTGAGATTAGGGGGCGTATGTTTTCTTACTTCCCTGCCTAGATAACATTCAGATTGTCCCATGACCAGGGTCTTATCTCACAGCACCCATCGGCTATGTTGTGGGAAAGCCATTTTCTGTCTGCCGTGTGGTGCTGCTCTAAGTGATAGGGGAAGGACTATGCCCATCACAGCCATTCTGCTGCATATCTTCCCAGCTGATAGTTGAGCCTTTTCTGCAGTGAGAAAGAATTTAACACTCAGTTAGGTATAGAGAAGTAAGGTACTTTGCTGAATTTTGTTGTCCCTCTGGCTTTTCTAAGCTGTCCCTTTTGTGAGCAAGTATTTGCTTTCAGAAATTGACTTGTCCTCTTCTACATTGTGTGCGATGGATTGTAAGATTCCTAATACGCTTCCAAATTGATGGTCTGTGACGAGTTCATTTGTTAATGAAAACCTCACCCAAAAAGTCTCTTCAGAACAACAGTGTCACGGCATTGAACATTCCGCCGCATTACAGAACAAAAGTCTTGCATGCTACTCAGTCATATTGTGCACCCTTTGCAAAGTCTGTCATTGCACTGAAGACATTCATGTGCACTCTCGCACTCAGACGCAGAGGCATACACACACACAAAACATTGTTCTGACAACTCCGTACATCAGCTGGCCGGTGGTGGGTCTTTGAACGTTTCCTAGCAAGCCAGCAATGGGGGATGACAGGGGATTAGAAGCTGTTGACCTTGCACTGAACGGCTCTGCCACTGTGGCGGATCTCAGGGCTCCATAGAAACCCATTCTGACAGATGATGGGACTGTTTGCTCTGTAGCTGGGCCGTCTCAACTGCTACTGGCCCCTCGCCACTATCAGCATGGTACAGGCCCACTAAGCTGCCACCATGGTTCCCTCTTTACACTCAAACAGTTCAATTTCCCTGCATTTAAAAGGCAGCACTTTTACAGTATGTAGATCACAGCTTAGACAATAGATATTTACTCATTGAGCTGAAACTTTTCTCCAAAGCAACTTACAATTATTTACTCATTTATAGAGCTGGGTAACTTTACTGGAGCAATTCAGAGTAAGTACCTAGCTGAAAGGTACTACAGCTAGGGATGAGACTCAAACCTGCACCTATGAGGTCCAAAGGCAGCAGCTCTAACCACCACACTACACTACACTACCAGCTGCCCCCGGTAGACTCCTAAAAAATTCAGTCATCATCATTTTTGGAAATATTTGTGTAATAAAAGGTTTTTTCACATGGCATGGATTGTAGAGTACCTTAGATTCTTTTCTAGCTTTTGTATTGATTAGGAACGCTGTCTAGAAAGTATCTTCAAGTACAAGAGATGCATGCTTTTTCAAGCCTTAGTTGCACTTCTCTGACCTTTCCTTCCTTATTAACTTCTCAGTGAAGTTCCTAACAAGAATATGTGCAAATTGCATTCCTCTCTTAATCATTTATTTATTTTCAAGGTTTACAGAAAGAAACAGAAATTCTGTGAAACGCTATATGCAGGAATACATGAAGGCTCAGCACTAAAGAACACACACACACACGCACGCACGCACTTTCAGAACCGCTTGTCCCACACGGGGTCACGGGGAACTGGAGCCTACCCAGCAACACAGGGCGCAAGGCCGGAGGGGGAGGGAACACACCCAGGACAGGACGCCAGTCTGTCGCAAGGCACCCCAAGGGGGACTCGAACCCCAGACCCACCGGAGAGCAGGACTGTGGTCCAATCCACTGCGCCACCGCACCCCCTTCACTAAAGAATATTCCCCTGAAAATTCTGTATGTACGAATAATAATAGATTACATTCATGGATTGTATTTTTGGAATGTGACCATATAAGCAAGCAAGTATACCGAGAACATCTGTATACATTTTTGCAGACTCAGATGAAATGGATATTATTAGTCAATACTGTATATTTTTAGCAGGGCCACGGACTGTGTTTATCTATGAATTTGAGCCACTTGAGCATACCGCTTTTATTGACTCTGCTAATTCTTGCCCATTTTGGTTAATTAATGAGTGGAGTTTTTATGGGCCTCTCTCCCAGATCCTTTCAAACTTATGTGCAAGCACCAGTCGTGCCTGCAGCCCTTTTATCTGTTACTGATTAATAGGAATATGGGACCCTGATGCACTTGCAGGTTGGCATCTTCTTGCTGTCTATGCTCAAGGCTGTTTCCTCCCACACCTCCCACCGGCTTACAGAGGGCAACTCAGGCAGAATAAATACTGTAGGTTCAGGACACACTGCCTGGCAGCTCACCCTTTGCACAGGGTGAGGGCGCTGCATTGGTTTTATGGGCGCTGGGTTCGCCGGTTGTCCCGAACAAATGAAGACCTGGCTTTGAGCGAATGCTGTGGGGCTCACACTAATGAGACTGAGCAGCCCATAAAGGCCCCGATGTGTTTCGGGAGAGTGCAGAAACATGCTGATTTGTTTATTTGATTTTGCTGTGACATGTTTTATGAGAAGTATTCCTATTTTTCCGCCTGTTGAGATGAGTTATATTCCCTACCCTATTCATTTTTTTTCCTTTTTCTTTTTACGCAGGATCTGAGGCTCCAATCTGCTTGTCTGTTGTTTCCAGCCTACTTTTTTTCAAAGACACTATTAATAGTATGTGAAGCTCTCAGTATTTCAGCATAGACTGGATTGTAGCTGTCAGTCACCTTTCTACATTTACATTTACATTTATTCATTTAGCAGATGCTTTTCTCCAAAGCGACGTACATGTCAGAGAAAATACAATTTGTGCATTTACCTTTCTATCTGTGGAACTAACGTGGAAAATTCTCAAAGTGTGGAAATGAGTTTTAGTCACTCTTCATTTGTGTTAAGTACAGTGAAACAAGAGAAATATGACATTTTCTAACTTCTCCAACGATGCAGAGGTACAAAGACCAGTAAAGACAGTTTACAATGTTTTATTAAAATTTAATGCTGATTATGGAAGTTGTGCCTGCTTTTCTAAGATTACCTACTTTTACCTTTCTTCTGCCTTTTGCAGGCTTTTTACTGAAACTGAGATTTTTTTGACATGGTAGTTTCTTGTGCAGAACGCCTCAAGCTCCAGTCTTTTGTGAGTCTTGTTTAGCCAGTTTTTTAAAAAATGCTAATTTTTTGGCACAGACATTGTGACTGCTACAAAATGTACTGCATACTCAGTATTTTAGCCAACCTTTTTAACTAACTAATACTTACTAAAATTCCCACACTCTTCCTCCAGACTCATGCTCCTGTCACCACGCGGCTTTAGTCTTTGGCTGACTTTTTTCAGCATTTGAGTCATCCTTTCCAATTCATCCTGCATTTAACTTGTTTGAGCTGATCCGAGTTTTTTACAGAGAATTTTCCAGAAGACTGTTTGATGGTGACTTTGCCCTTTTAATTCCTGTTCCATTTTGATTCCTGTTCTACGAAGCTGATGTGCATAATACAGTTGATCTGAGGAGATTTTCTCCTGTACTGCTAGATAATTTCAAAATGACATTTATACTAATACAGCGGATCATTTTTAAAACCCCTCAGTATGCATTTTCAGTATATCTACAATTATTGTTTCATTTCATTTTCATCACAAATTCTGTGCTGACCTGCCAGTTATTTAAAGTACAGAGAGACCAGTCTAACGCCATTCTGCACTTACCAGGCATGTTTTGCTGGCTTCACAGCAGTTAAAAAATCTAGCATGATTAAAAGTAGTTTCATTCTGAAAGCCAAACCTGTTTTGAGGGAAGTATCTGCAAGCTCAACAAAATATGAAATCCTTTGAGAATATTCTAGCCAAATACCTGGTTTAGGCTAGGTGTTATTAAAAATTGTCTGACGGAGTTCCAAACCTCTGCAACAGATATTTATGCATTACAGACTGCTGTGGCCCCCATCTGGGCTGTGACTCATATCAGTAAGGAGGAGAAGCACTACAGTTAGCAAGAGCCAGAATTTCTTGTTCCTCTTGATCTACTGGGCTCTGAGGTTGGCATTTCTACTAGGTCTGGTCCTTCTGAACTGGGGAGTCAGTTAGGATAAGTGATGTATGGCTAATTCTGGGACTCCCGTTTTGCTGTTAGAGCAGGACGACAGTGCAGTCATGCCTGGACAGGTCCGGCTGTGCTCAACTGGAGATGAGGAATTGTCACGTTCTGAAGATGTTGTGGAGGATGGAAGGCTGCAGAGAATGATCAAAGATTAAAGTTCACATATTTTTAGTAATACTGCTGCAAAATTTTCCTTAATCAATCCTTTTTTTTTCTTTTCCAGTGTGGTTTGTGCATTCTGTGTGGTCAGATGCATTTCCTTCCAGTATTTAATCACCTCCATCTGCAGTCACTTACTCCAACCAGCAGCAGACCCACTGATTAATTCAATCATTTACCCACATTTCCTCAACATTTAATCTATAGAAAGAACATCATAAGCATCTTGGTTTCTCAGGTGGAAGCATATACTCGGCAAAGAAAATGCTTTGACTTTAAGTTGCAAGTTTTTTTTTCTATTGCTTATATCAAAGGGAAGCTGGAGCTAAAGCAATGAATGATGTACACAAATTATACTACCACTAACAGTTTCACATCAGTCATGTAAATTGCAGGCAGCCTGATGAAGTTATAGAGTTTAAATAGACCCAAAGTGCATCTGATCGTTCCTCAAATGTTCAATATTTAATACTGCTCTGCTGAAATTGAAAAAAAAAAAAAAACAATATGGCCACTTTTATGGAATGCATTGCAGTTTTTCCTGCCGGGTGGAAAGCAGAGTTAAATTTAGCTTTGGTTTCTACCCCAAAAAGCTTGCTTTAGTTACTAGCTTGTTATCACAGCCTCCCAGGCCAAGACTTTCGAACAGCCATGTCAGAGGACTTTCATCATCTTCTGTACTGGTTCCTCCTTGCTCCACATTTGGCTTTAGATCTTCCTTCAAAGCTTAGTAAACTGAAGCTTGATGAATTTCACAAAATGACTTCCTTCTCTAAGCATGTGTTTTATATCAAAGAGTGATTCTTGCCATTCATCTATGTGAATGGGTAAATCTTATCAGAAGGGAGGAGCTACTCCCCATTGACAATCCCCCCCCAGCAGACAACCAAGAGAAATGTTTGTCATATTTCTATGCCTCTGTTGCCTGCAGTTAATCTTTCCTTCCAGGAATTCTACCATCCAACCTCAACATGAAATATTCCTTACTATAGGGGTTTGAACTCAGATGGGGGTACCAGTAAGTCACTTTCATGTCAAAGTGCATTCCACCTCTTTGCAGCTTCCGCTGCTTTGGTATAAGCCTTACTGTTATGCTGCCATGCCTATGCTATTCATTTCTTAATCTTTGTGACTTAAACCCTTGTCAGATTAATAAACTTATACCCTTATACCCTCAGACTTATACCCTTTCACCTTTAATTCGCTTCAGTCCGTGAGATAGCACCTGACTATGTAGTTGAACCAGTTTGCTGAAGTCAGTGAGCTGTGATCTGGATCTATAAACTCTGGGTTTAGCAGCAGTGCACTCCGCTGGGGATGATGTGGCACAGATAAGCACTAGTTTGGCAGTGGTTTAGAATTTCTGAAGATCAAGTGTAGACTACCTGTGAAACCCAGTACTACGCATATGGCTGAGAATTCTAACCCCTTCCAAATGAACCCTCTGCCTGGATTGCAGAGAGGGTTTCAATCCTGCTTTCCTTCTATAACCCAAAAATGGACCCGGTCAGCCAACATTAGCAATGTCAGCTATTGCATTATTTCATCCATGCAATGACATAAGCCCTTTCTGTGCCACCACCTGCCAGTTGGCAGAGGCTGCAGTGGTTGGGAGCTGCCTAAGCCAGACCTGACACTGGGTGTTTATAGGGGAGGCGGAACCACACTGCCTTCACTGGAATCCTGTCTATGTGCATGATTTTGAGTTTCTAGTCAGAAGCTGGCTGTCCAGGCTGCACAGGTTTTTACAGTTAACAGTAAATTGACTTGCAACAGAAAATTGGGTTAGTGGCAACATTGCAGCAACTGTAAGGACAACGGTTAGAGGAGGCTTTAAAAAAGGAACATAACGGGCTTCTCCCATTCTAATGAGACTGCTCATACACGGGCTTGCACAGCATCTGCTCTGTTCTTTCTTTTTGCTTCCAGCAGCTTTGGGAAAAATGGTAATTTATTACAGCCATTGTAATGCTGTTGCTCTCTGATATGGTTTGAAGTCTATACTTTGTGATTCAGCTGTAACACACTGCAATAAGGCACTTTCTGAATGTCAGGATTCTGTCATAGAGTAGTTGCAGCGCTCGCTAAAAATAAAAGAAAACTCCAGTGATATTATAATTAAAAATGTCTGTCACCTGATTCATTTGCTCAAAAACAAACTGTCACAGACATTGGGCACTAACAAAGTTGCCTCAAGTAGCAGTTGGTTTGCATCACAAACATGAATTATCGTAGTGTTTCCTTTGCTCCAGTGAAAGTAATTGCTAGCGCTCAATAAGGGTAAGGGTGTAATTTTCCTTATCATGATGATGAATGGCTTCATCTTCACAGATCTAGTCTGAATTAGGCATGTCATTCAGTGCTCAGTGCAATTTGACTGTGACAGCTATGGTCAGGTAAGGGGAGGGAGGAGTAACGGATTCACACTGGTTCTGCTCCTAGATCAGGAACGAGGCCTCATGATTACTTTAAATAGGACGTTTATGGCCTTGATCATGCTGCTCTGTGGCACTGACAACCACAGGGACATCACAGTATACCAATCTGTCTTCTACTCTGCAATTTAATTCAGCTTACTTTCCATTTATGGCTCCATCATTTTCCATTCCCTAATCACACGTCACTCTTGTCTCAGAAGATGATATTAATCTGGGCTTAATGGACTGTGCACTCAGTCAAATTGCTTCAACATAAAGGTAATGAATGTTTCGAACAGTTGCTGCAAAAGTAACTGCAGAGAACTTTCACTCACTCATGCTTGTCACTCGACTAGCATTCCTGTACTTTGCAGGATAAAAATATGGATATTTAATCACTGTGAATAAAGATTAATTTTATAAATGTTCTGATTTTTTCTGTCCCTTTAATTTTTAACACATAATAGATTTTCTTGCCTACTGTTGTTTCTACTTGTACAGATCAATTAATGAGGTTTTATTTTCATTTTAATTGGCAGTGTTATTAGCTTACATCTACTGCAATGTGACAGATCTCAGAGCAGTCTGCAAAGGAGATGCAACATCCAAATACATTTTAAAAGCACCTGCCACTAATGATCTGCAAGGAAATACACAGTAATATTGGACATCTTTTGAGGATTACTGGAGCAATCCGGCATACATTATAGCAAGAGAAGAGTGCCTTACTTCAAAATGCTAAGCTCAGCTATCATTAGATAAATGCATTTTATCACTAGATAAAAGCCAGGATGGCTGGATGGAGGAACGCTACAGTTTTTAAGAAACTGCCTTTAAGACCCAAGCAAGGGGTGACTAAGCGCTTAACTGTAATTTCACATAATATTAACAAGTATGACAAAAATGCTAGGGTAAGTATCTACTGGTTTAACATATGAGGAACCAAGTCTTAATAATCAGATATTGGGGCCACAAGGCTAAAAATGACTCCTGTAGAAAAACACAGATGCAAGTACCCTAATGTATTTGTTCATATTGCTTTATTATTATTATTATTATTATTATTATTATTATTATTAGTAGTAGTAGTAGTAGTAGTACTTGTTTTTTGTTGTACAGTTAACAGATAAATGAATTATGATGATTATTATTATTATTATTATTATTATTATTATCATTAGTAGTAGTAGTAGTAGTAGTAGTAGTAGTAGTAGTAGTATTAGTATTATTATTTAAAAGGGCTGTAATATTTTGGCATAACTAGGTGGTGACATAGTAGCCTTGGCTTTGTTTTGATTAAATCATCAAATGGCAATACAATTGGCCTAGTTCTGTCATTGCAGTGTTTAGAATTATTAAAAAGAATTGTACTACATCAACCTTTAGACACAATATATGTGCCACAGATTATACTGGCACGGTAGAGTTACATACTCTCAGGCATTCTGTGGTTAACATCATTCAATTCAGCTGCATTGGATTCCTCACTCGAGGGAGGAATTCCCAGCTCAGTAAAACAGACATGTGAGAAACACAGAAACAAATCTGTCCTCCCACACATTGTGGGGAAACCTACACATAATTACATCAATGGGACAGGTCAATTAGGATAAGCCCCTACACCCCACCCGTGTCAGTGATGTAGTAATAGCACTGAAATTGTGCCGCAAACTCCCCAGAGGAAAGTTATCCATGTCAATAATAATTTTCAATAATTTTCAGAAACCTGCAGTTATGTCGGTATCATCTATGTGTCAGAAGTCTGGACTCCATGTATAAGAACTATGCTTGCGGAACTATCTTGTGATGTCTTATGTGCTCATTGATCACCGTAGTCCATCACATACATTATCAGTCATCTTGCACACGTCACTGCTCAGTAGTGAGTAGTCAAGACTTTTTATGGTAGCCCCATTATTATTTCAACGTGTCCCAGACGTTGAACGCTGTCATATTTTTTTATGGGCAGCGTCATGACACAGCTGTCAACGCACCTATGTATCTATCTATCTATCTATCTATCTATCTACGATCCCTGTCTCTGAATGAATGAATGAACAGTGATTAACAGTTTACTCAATATTTTAAAACAATTTGTGCTGGTTAGTGTTACTGAGGCATTTGGTATACACTAATTACTTTGCTGTTTCTGTAGCAAGTAGACTTCGGGGTAGGGTTGATTCCCCTCCCAACCCACCTCGTTTTATATCTGGGCTTGGGACTTTTTGGCAGGGTCTAAGGTCCTTGGCGAACGATTGGTACCACCCAGGGTGATAGGCAAAACTAAGAACCTACTGTTACTGCGATCAGCTCTAGGTTTGATTTAGTAGTGACGTAAGAACTTTCCCGGCATTGGGAGGACCAAAAACATAATGATCCGTCACTGGAGTTATACACAAATATCAGGAAGACACATTAAAATTGACTGACGACACCCCGCACACCTATGATCTCTACAGAAAGACCGATTACACACTGTTGATTCAAACGAATTGCGTCGTATACGCTCACTGTCCGCACCGGGGAGCGGTCACCCGACACGTCGTGATTCTTCGACTAATCTGATTGGCTGTGCCTTGTGAAGCGGCCCGCCCATTAGACCGGCTGGCCTGTCAATCTCAGCACGGTAGGCGGGGCTGGCGTTGTGAGAGTCTGAAGTGCAGATGCGCTGGAACTCGGCTGTGCGGGAACGCGCCGGCGGCGAGCCTCCTGGTCACCACACCATACGTTGTTTTTGCGGAATCTGAACATTTCGGTATCAGTGTTTGTCTCGACAATTCGAGTGTCTCTCGGATTTTTTTTTTTTTTTTAAATCAACGTTATAATGTCTGAAGCTACCGGACTGTAGGATTATGAAGTGACGGCGAAGAGGAGGCATTTTATGTGGGCGAATAGTCAGATTCATTCAGAGCCGGTATTTGTTTTAATCCAGATTTGAAGAGCTACAAATTCGCATCAAGGGTGAGTTGTACCTTCGGTACCGGCTTGACACATGTGACATGTGGCGTGTTGCTGTCAACGCAGATGATCGCAAAAAATCATGCCTCGCGTTAAACATGTGAGATTGTGAGCGTAAATGTTTCAATCACTCTTTGTTACAGCTTGACAATTTATTCTGTAGACATTAAAATAAAACGAGATGGGGAAATAATGAGGCTTCCAAGTCGAACGCAGCGGTGACATGATGACAACAGTGGCGTCCTGTGATCCCAGTGAGATGTTAGGTGTGTGCTGTGTGACACGTTTGCGACACTTCATTGATACTTTGGGCGAAAGCGAATCGGTGCGTCCTGTCATCCCCCCCGCGTTCATTTGCCGCCCCTTTAATGTGCAAAGTCATCTGCCGCTGTGGACAACAGCTCGAAACTGCATTTTAAAAGCGAAATAAAGAGTTCAGTCGCCATCCCCACCCGTCATAGGTAGTTGATGAGGAAAAAAAAAAAAAAAAAAACAAAGTGTAAATTTGTATCATTCAGTGACATACAGTGAAGTGACAGGAGCTTTTCCCTGCTGTCACTCCTCTCTCAAGACTCAGGCATGAATCAGCAACTGGTCCCATAACCTCAGTCACCTGTTTTTGTGTCTTATCCAGCAGCCCAGGGCCACTTGTTTCACCTTTTCACCCAACATTTGATTTCGGTCATTGCCATTATTAACTTTTCTTCTGCTGACACCTTTAGTTTGTCCAAGGCAACTTACAAGGTTAGGTGAGCATTTTTACAATGATTTGCGTATTTATACAGTGTTGCTCCAGTATCAATAGCGGGGGTGCGGTAGCGCAGTGGGTTGGACTGGGTCCTGCTCTCTGGTGGGTCTGGGGTTCGAATCCCGCTTGGGGTGCCTTGCGACGGACTGGCGTCCCATCCTGGGTGTGTCCCCTCGCCCTCCAGCCTTACACCCTGTGTTGCCGGGTTAGGCTCCGGTTCCCCGCGACCCCATATGGGACAAGCGGTTCAGAAAATATATATGTGTGTGTGTGTGTGTGTGTGTGTGTTCCAGTATCAGCTCAGGGAAAAATATTGTAGCCTAGGGGTCTGACAGAAAGAGTGGGATTCAAACCGGCAACCTATAGAACGTAAGGGAAATAGCCGTAACTGAAGTCTAAAACACTACCAGCTGCCAGTTTTTAAAATCGGGAGCTGTAATGTTTTTTTTTTTTTTGTTCTGATTGACTTTACTGTGGAATGTATTTTTTTAAAAAGCTGTAGATTAAATAATGTAGATAATGTTTGGAACTCGACATTCAATGATGGTATACTGTACGATCCTCTGTCATCACTATATGTTTTACTGGTATTGCAGTTTTGCAGTTGATATTAGCATTAACAGCTAAAAGGGACAAGATTGCTACTGCAGTTGTGCTCGTATCAAACAGAAACTACTGTTGAAATCTGCTTTTGCTCTTCCATGGAATAGCCCAAGTGAGATGTTTCCGGTTAGTGACATTTGAATGGACGCATCAGAGCTACAGCGGTTGCAGGCTGTAGCAAAATTCTCAGAGAGGTTTTTTGAAAGTTTTATGTTTTTACATGAGTCTGTGGAGAAGGTCAGTGGCTCGTGAATAACTTTTCTTCCATATTATCTTGCTGTTGTCTGTCAAACACTAAGATTTGAGTTTGAAAATACCTGTTGGCTTACCAAGGTGAATGTTAATGCAATCAGTTTTTGCCCATGCCCCCCATCCATGCATGTGGCACCCTGGAGGAGAAATGTCCAAAGGGCCATGACATGTGGACAAGAGCAATGTGATGCACCCAATGAGTCAATTTCATCTTGTATCGATGTGAAGGCAACTCTTCCTTTTGGAGCAGGCTTCCAGCACACAGCTCTGCATAGCGTCCCCCACCACAGTGACCCAGATCATGGGGCTCGTTGCCGCTATCAGGTTTGCGCCAGTGGAATTTACTGGTTGTTGCAGCTGAAGTCCACCTGTTTGTGGTGTGTGGCAGCCCGAGCTTAGGTTCTGTGTATACAGTGCAGCAGAAACATGACTCGTTCATACTTTGCATATTGATGTTTGCCTTGGCGCATTTCCGACATTTCTCGTTCTCTACCGACATCCTTAGGAACGGCACTGGGGGAACTCGTCTGCGGTGCCGCAGTTAATGTTACGTGCCTTGTGATGATCCCTTCGGCCCAGCTTTCCCAGAGGTCGTAGTCTTTGTTTTCAAGAGGGGAGTTCCAAACTTGTGGAAAGTGTACTTGAATAGAGGGTGCAGTATGTGGGCGATCAATTACTCTGCGTTGACTCATTGCATATTTGGAGGTCTTTTCCACCCATGCACCAGTATCTCCCTGTGTACTTTTAACAGGACGGGTTGTTTCTCTGGGCAGTGATGCTCTTCTTTCTCAACGTAAGAATGCACTCAATAAGAGCTGTATTATGCATTGTTAAAAGGAGGAGTTTCTGCATTCTCTTCAGGCAAATATCTCCAGGCCATCTTAGCGATACCGGCATGAAAAAACCCTGAATTGTTACGTTTCTGTTTAGAACGTGATTTTGTGAATTACCTGACACAAGCTGACATAAACCCTACACCGCTTTGCTGGCTTCCGTACGATTCTCGCCGGTTGCACCTCGGCACGGTTGTCATTTGTATTCCACTCATGTATGAATGTTTGGGCCATTGGCCCCATGCTGCCCCATCCTCCTCTCAGTGCAAAACCTTTTCTCACTGGAACTTGTATATATATGTGTGTGTGTGTGTGTGTGTGTGTGTGTGTGTGTGTGTGTGTGTGTGTGTGTGTGTGTGTGTGTGTGTGTGTGTGTGTGTAAGCACAGTGTAATTTTACACAAGAAAATAAACACAGGCAATGATATTTCTTTCCATGCCACACTGGTACACCGACTCGTTCTACAACTTTGCAAACAATGCCAGTGGCGTTCATTCACTGCAGATAAGTTCAGACCAGTCCCACGAGGCTGACGAGTGAACAATTCGTACGGCGGATGGAGCAATTAATGCAAAGACATCTAATGCTTGTGGATTCAGTGTTTTAAGTAGGCTGTGCCGTAGTATCAGTTTGGAGTAGTATACACTGATGTGGGCGTAGCTCAGGCTTCTAAACATGTCAAACATAAGAAGTGGAACAAAGATAGAGGCGGGTATTATTGCATTGTTTAAATACATGTATAAATTATTCTATACTCATTTACAGAATTCTCTTCCGTTATCCAATACAAAGATGTTGCTAATTTTAACTCGCTGCTCTTTTCCCGTGGATAAGATGTCTCTGAGTGCGAGATTTGATGTGTCAAGGAACAAGGCTGTATTGACTGTGGTCAGAAGGAGAAATGTTAATGTCTCTGTTTTGAAAGAACTTGAATTAATTAGTGTTTCCACATTTCATCCTTGAATAAGGCATTTAAAGACAAATAGCAGTAAATGGGTTGAGATGGTTATCAAGTTATCATTTCTGCTTAGAGATGGGCGGGAAAGAGAGTATTGAAACGGAATAAATTTCCACAGTGTTTAAAGAGAGTTGCAGCTTGGCTGCAGAAGCGGTTTGTAAAAAGCAAATGTGATGTGATGGATTTGTAAAAGATCTTTTTTTATTGCTCTGTTAAGGGGAACATGGCTAATAAAATTTCACAAGTATTTATATTACTTGAAAGTATATTTTACATTTAATTTTAGGTTCACTTTTGCTTTAATCCAAACCCTAAATGGTCCCAGTTGCACCAGTGCAGAGGTTTCAGCACAGCAAAGACAGGTAGGAATACAATGAAGGGAGAAAATTCCCCTTTGGTGTCATCACGTTTAGGGGAGAAAAAAAATGCTTTTTTGCATGCGTCCTTTTGCTTCCTGCATTGCAAGGTTTTGGCCCTTACTGCTATGGGGTCTGCATGCACTTGGAGATCCCTTCCCCCCACCCCATGTTTTGGCCGGCAGACATTCCCTGGAATGATTGCCCGGGCCCACTGTGCTAACTTCCTGTTTGTGCCTTGTTTGTATGAGTGCTGTTCTTGCCCGTGCCAGCTTAACCTCCCTCCGCACATCTCGGAGGCAACTGGGGAGCGGGCCTGGACATGCTTTCAGCGGGACACTAAATGAGTGGTGTATGTAATGCTCTGGCTTCGTTTCAGGGCTGGTGCTTTGGTTCCGGCACCCATGGAAGGCAGTTGGATGACAGTTGAGGGGACAACTGGTAGCATAGAGGTTTGAGCTACTGCCTTTGGATCCAAGGTTGCAGGTTTGAGCCCCAGCTGCAGTACCCTTGAGCAAGGTATCTTACCTAAGTAAGGCACATACACTAAAATTGCTCCAGTAAAATAATTGCCCATCTGTATAAATGGGCAAATAATTGTAAGCTTGTAACTGTAAGAACTGTAACCTTAACATTGTAAGTTGCTTTAGAGAAAAGCATCAGTTGAATGAATAAATGTAAATATAACCCCCCCCCCACCTTCCTCACCCCCAGCAGCCCCATTGACCAAACTTCTTTTCCCTCTTTCCTGCCTGAGAGTGGGCAATTGTGTGGGATACCAAAGAAGCTCAGCGGTGAAACAGGAAGCCTTTAAATGTCCTGCTGTCCTATTATGACTTGGGGGCCCCTTGCATCAGGAAGGAAAACTCAGCCTCCTCTTCAAATGAGATACATTTTAATATTTATTGTTTTTTTAAGCCGATTGTTTTGCCTTTGCCTTGGAGATAAAAAATGATCAAGATTTGAGTTGATCCTTCATGGTCTGGGATTTCATTAATCCCTCTGGCTTCTGTGTTGTCAAGTGAAACGTCAATTGAGCCTGGTGCATTTGAAATAGTCAATGAGTGGGTGTCTCCCATGGCCTGAAGCTTACGGTGTAGGAAAGCTTCCTATACTCTAATCAACACTCTTTATTTGAAAACTCATGTCGGATTTCTTATGCTTTAAAAATCCTACATAGTTCCCATACTGCTTTTCATACCTTTTAATACAAAAACATTTTTTCCCCTCCCTTTATTGGTGTAAAAAAAAAAAAAAAAAAGTATGTTTTATTGTGATCACCAGTTAATGGAAAAATTTGAATTTGATGTTCATATTTTACAACAAGTATTGATATTTCTATGGTAAAATGCTGCCACCACACAACACATTGCTCTGCACCAACAAATGGGACCTCACAAATTAAATATTTAGGACCACTTGACTCTGCTGTGTCTGAAAGCGTTGATGCATTGCTTTTGGGGCAAGTGCTGTTTGGGTCCCGTTGCCTGGGCCTGTGTCTTTAAAAGCCTGAACGGTCACAAGTAAGGCTTGTGCCCTGGGCCTGCCGTGACAGCCCTGGTGATATAATATGGGTATATGATATGTGAATTATAAATAGGGCAGCCAGGCTTTGAGATACTATCTTTGGCATGGCAGACAGACCCCAGCGCCCTTGGATGTATTTTTCATATCTCCATGTTGGACACTTAAAAGTGTAGCAAATGATTTTTTTTCAATTTGACACGACATGCCTTCATGGGTTGCTTGTGAATGTATTTGGACATGATCGGAGACATGGGCTTTTGCCGGGAAATATCAGAATTGCTGGAGCAGCAGCATCAGTGAGAGATGGACAATCCATAGGGTTTAGATAATAAAAGCCATGAAATTTCTGCTCTTGGGTGTTGGGCTCAATACCATGGGGCACCACAATATTCTCTGCCAGCATCAGACTTGAGAACAGACACAGTGAATGTTTGCGGTAGACCTTCATCAGTTCAGTGTGCCTTGTCAGTTACCCCAGTTAAGTATTCAATTGTATAAATAAAATTTTTTAGTTACTGCGGAGAAACATGGTGGCCAAGCAGCACAGTACGAATTTCCAAATAGCAGGAGACCAACTGCTTTTTAATGCATGTTGTGCTGAACATAGCCCTTTTCGCAAAGCGGCACCCAGGCTTTTTATTTCAGGTGACATGCCAATTGGCTGTGCCTTTGTGCAGTTCTCCTGTGCTTGTCAGAAAGCAGTAGCGCCTTGGTGGTCTTCATTAGTGACTGTAGGTCTCCTCTCAGCCTTCTCACATGCCAACATGGGTGACACAAGAGCCCTTCGGGTGCCCTGTTCAGAAAGCCAGTGTTCTTACCTGAAGCTGCAGAGGAAGAAGGGCAGTGATCGCTGTGGCCCCTTGCTCACAAGTCGCTAAAGAAGAAAATGTAATCTGAGCGGTTATTCTATATATTAAGCAGAAAGCTTTTGATTTCAGATGGATGAAATGTGAGACAGCTTTGTAAGTTTGTAAAGGTCATTACCTGCCATTAATGTACTACATACCTACATATGATATAAGACACTTTGTGCCAACTCATAAGCCAAAAATAGAAAATGTATATTATATATCAGCACAAAATAATCCAGTGTTTATTTACTTGATGATGATGATGGTGTGGTTCAGTCTATTGCTTGGGTCAGAATGGGATTTTGCTTTCAAGTAACAGGTGTGATGAATGCAGCTGCATTTGGTGGGGAAAAAAATAAATGATTAAATGTGGGGGGAAAAAAAACAATTTAATCAACTGACCTTATTTTAAAACTATTCTGATAGTTGAATCTGACACCCCTTTATCTGAGGGTTTTCTGACGTAAGAAATTGGCATATAACTTGTAATCTTTCCACTGAACCAACAAATCAAAATTTAACAATACCTGAACACACGTCTTTCTTCCCCTTTTTTGTATCCAGAGCTACAGATTTTTATTTTGACATGATAAAATTAGTAAGAGAAGACATTCATCTGTAGGTCAATATCAAGTGAAACTTTGAAAGTAGAACATTTATTTTCAGACACACACACACACACACACACACACACACACACACACACACACACACACACACACACACACAATGTCTATAACCACTTGTTCTAAGCGGGTTCACGGCAAACCGCAGCCTAACTTTGCAGCGCAGGGCTAGAGGGAGAGGGGACACACCCAGGATGGGATGCCTGTCTGTTGCAAGGCACCCCAAGTAGGACTCAAACCCCAGACCCTCCTAAACCCACTGCACCACCATGCCTCACATTTATTTTTGAGATGAATATATTTCTGTTGAATGGATGTTATTGCTGTTTTACTGAAAACTTTATTTGGCATGCTTGTGTTTTATTTGTCACTTTGCTCAAGGCTACTAGAGCAGGACCCCTGCTGGGTGCACGTCTTAGAACAGGATCAGTGTGTCCTGTGGCGTGTCCTTTGGAGGTTGTGCTCTTGTCTACTGATGATGACTCTTCTTCTCTTTAGATCTGCAGGATCTTAGTCCTGTTCTTTATGTGGAAGACTGTTGATGGCTCAGGTCCTGCTTCTTTAAAGGGTCTTATCTGAGTTGTCATTGTCAGAGATGACCAAGGCAGCAGAGCTGTTGACCTTACCAACCAGAACTTGAAGATTTTCTGTTTGCAATTTAAAGTGTGATATGTGGAGATAGTGAGGCTACACCCTTCCCATGAATTTGGAAATTGCCATATTGTTCCACAGTTGTACTTGCCCTCCGTGCTCATGTGTGCTCTGAAGTATAGATTATGGTTTGATTCTTTCACAAGGACCACTGGGCATTCCTGGAACTCTTTAAAACACTGAAGAAGGATTTAGTCGGGCAACTCAAATGAACCCTAATTAGGGCATTTTAGCTATGATGTCGTTTTCATTCCTTCTTGTAGCATCAGCTATAGGCAATTACCATTTTGATACAGCCAAACAGAAGAATCCCTTATGTTAAATCCCAGATCTTAGGGATTTCAATGAGCCTCATTGTGTCTCTTGCACATTCGCACACAATGGCCATCAAACATCCATAAGAAACAATGAAGCGTGACGCTGTACAGGCTCACAAAGAGGCTGACTCTGTCTCCTGTTCTTTCAGTAAGGATTATGCATTAGTGTTGTATTTCATCTGAAGACTGAAAGCTAAAGGTCAACACTGGCTGAAATCAGTTACATAAGGTATAGTTAAAATTGTAATATAGGTTACAAGTTCAAATATTTTATATGGGAAGCTCCCCACTAAAATCGCTGAGAGGAAACAATTGTATACAACTGTATATTGACATTTTTTATAGTTATTATTTTAAATTTACATATTTATTTTCTTTTTGTTAAGCATTATTTCTATCGTTATGTATTACGTATGTATTGTAACAAACCCTTAATCTGTCACATTGATAACAAGTTTGTTTCATTTAACACATTTAGTATATTGTTACTGATTATGTGAAATAAAGGTTAGAATGTGACAAATAGCACATTTGTGGAAAAACCCTGTATCTCCACCTTATTGTAATAGGGAGAACATCTCTGTCAGTGAACTCCTATATTAAAATGAGCTGATCAACTTCAAACTTACATGTAAACCTGTCCCTAATAATACATTTATGTTATTTGTGATAATTTGAAGTGTTTTCAGCCATTAATCCGGTGCTTTTCCCTATGTGGGATAGAGAACCCAGAGCTCACATCTGTGACTAGTTCTTATGGTATCAAACTGAGACAAGCTTTGATTGTCCCACATACATATTGACATCTTGCACATGCCTGCTTTAACACTGATGCTTCCAGGATTCAAAAACTGTGGACTTAAAGCAAAATGACAGGGCGTTGTCAGATTCTCAAATCCGTTACAGCTCCTGTAACTGCTCCTCTAATATGAAGACAAAAAATTCTGTTTCTCAAGCTCCTGTAACATAAAGCAGAGCATATAACATACCACATGTTGTAGCTTCATCTAAGGTGCAGTTGGAGATTAACTTTTGAAGCCTGCATTTCACTTCTCCTTGGCTCAAAAGTACAGATGATTAATATTTACCCCCATTTCAGAAGAAATTCCTTGTCTCTGTGCTGAAAGCCATATTGAGTCAGCACTTGGGAAGGCAAAAAAAAATATATATAATTATTGTCAAGTCTATATGTGGGTTAGGGGCTCAGGGTAGCAATGTTGAACTATAGTATAAGAGATTGGCACGTGTTCAAATGGGACAGCTGGTAGCATAGTGGTTAGGGCTACTGCCTTGGACCCACAGGTTTGAATCCCACCTCCAGCTGTAGTACCCTTAAACAAAGTACTTACCTTAAATTGGTGCAGTAAAAATGACCCAGCTGTATGAATGAGTAAGTAGTTGTAAGCACCTTAGCATTGTCTGTTGCTTTGGTGGAAAGTGTCAGCTAAAATAAAGTAATGTTTAACAGGCAAGGATGTCTCACTAACTGCTTTACTGAATGCTTTGACTGTGTAATGTTTATAGAAAGTTATTATCATGTCAAATGAACAGCGCTGTGCACAGCTGATGTGAGAACAGTCTTTTTTTTTTTTCCATACTGTTGTCTGTGTCCTTTGGAAGGGGAATAAACTTGTAGATTAAGGGAGCTTTTCTTTCCGGTCTCTCCTGGAACTTGTCCTTGTCATTCTTTTCATTAGCAATTCATCGCTCTCCACTTCCTGCTCCCGATTCAACGCTGACCGCGACCGGCAGACCACAGCCAGGGCTCTTTGTGTGCTGGACGTCAGCTCCATCTTTGAAGTCAGATACTGTGTCGAGTGACTGGTTATTTATTTAATTTGGCTTTTTCTTAGCGTTTTTTGCCCCGTGTTTCAGGCGTTTCAGAGTCTAACAGGGAGTCGGGCATTAAAATGTCAGTGTGCTTTGACTTTTCCCTGTCTTCCTGTTACACATTTATTGAACTTCTCAGTTTCACCATAAATGTGACAGTCTGACACAAACATTTCCACAGCTCTAAAGCCAAGAGTCCTGTTGGGTGCTGTCAGAGCAAGTCAAGGGCTAAGCCTGTGTTTCTCAGTGATTAGCGCTGCCCATTACCACACTAACTTTTGCTTTGGGGAATTTTAATAGCCCGTCCTGCCACAGGTTTCCCTGGCTGATGTTATCTCGTGGCCAATTATTGGGCCTAGAAAAGGGCTGGGGTGGCACGACCAGCAGTGGACGGTGTCAGTGCAGATGCACAATGAGGCTGTCTGTGTGAGCCTGTCCCTGGGAGGGCAGCACGTTGCAAAGAATTTAAGCTCACATCACATGTTGTTTGGGCATGCTCCTCAGGATCCTGTCTCAACTCACTTAACGGGGTGATGTTTGACCTCCAGCGCACAAAAAGGCCTTTGTTGGTGGACCGGAGATAAACAGGGGAATCGCTCAGCCGCAGCGCTGTCCCTCTTGAAATATGCCTTATATTCATGAAGTATCTTCTGTTATCACAGTACGTCTGGGCAGCTAGCCACTGCTCACATGATGTTAGACTGGTAAAGATGAAAATGTTTAACGGAAAAGGCAAGTTTGGTTACGAGTTCAGTTTTTGAGATGAGTGTGAAATTTCAGCAAATACAAATGTTGACGTTGACGTGTCTCGGCCGAGATATTCATCTACATGGTCTTACATTTCTTGCATCAGTGCTGCGGACTAATTGGTTGTGATTGGATTACAGCTCCTACTCTGTAGGTCTTCAGTAAGTTCTAGCTGAGATGGATGCTCACAGTTGAGTGTGAGTGTGTATCACAGGGCAGGGTGGAGGTCAGTTGGGAGGGACCCATAGGCAGCGGGCAACCTTCCGCCGTGGCCCTGTCACCATGGTGAGATAAGACAGCTCCCATGAGAAAGCGCCTTTCAGCCATCCAGCCTTGGGAAGAGCTACCCACTCACTTTCCACAGCCTAGATAACTTCTCTCGACATGACTTCATACTTGCATTTGAATTTGGGTAGTCTAGGAGAGATAAACACATTATTAATAGCTATTTTCCCTTTTGAGTTTTAAATTTATTTAAGAGGATAGCTAAAATTCTGTCTGTTTCATCACACGTTTTCCAAAATGCTGTATGTGAATTTGTGAAATAGGCCAAGAGCATATTGATGAAATGGGCTTCTGAGTTCACTTGTCTGAGACTGATATGAAAAAGATTACCTCAGCTGCAACTGTGATGGATAATTTTCCATACTAACTACATTGTCATAACTTGCTTTGAGTCAGACCAATTAAAATGCCAAATGTTGGCATGATCAAATACACTTCACTGTAAAAACTGTATAATATCTTTTTTATTTGCTGAATAAATTAGAAAAAGAAGCTGATGTGAAATGGAAACCATGCGTACCTTTTAAGCAGGCTTGGTTTACGGGAATGTTCTCTCAATGTGACTCAAGTCAGAAGTATTTGCCCTAATTCTAGGCACTGCATGTGGAGAGGAACTCAGAAATAAGCCCATCTGACACTGAAGCAGCGATGACTTCACCGAGTTCACAAATAAAATTGCTCTGAAAGTCCCTCTCATGCAGAAAATGCCTTTCTAGCCTCCGGCGCTGAATAATAGATGGAGTTAAATTATTCAAAATTGTATAATATTTTAATTACTGTTATCGGCCGTTTTGGTTGTTTACCTCAGTCTAATAAAAAAATAAACAGATTAATGTTTGGTGCTATTAATTACAACTGAACTTCAGTGCTTCTCTATCACAAGCACTGCATCATGTAAGCACATGTATACAGATGCTCCTCTACTTATGATGTTTCGACTTACGATGTTTCAACCTTACGATGATATGATAGTGATACACATTCGGTAGAATTCGTACTTTGAATTTCGATCTCTTCCTGCACTTGCGATATGGGGTATGATACTCTCTCCTGATGCTGGGCGATGGCAGCGAGCCGCAGCATCCACTTAACCACGCTCTCAGTCTCTGTAGCGATCACGCAAACGAGCGTCAACAACCGATACTGTATTGAAAGCGTTTCTTTTTTTAATTTGTGTTTTTGCATCCCATCATGTGTACTGAACGACCATGTGTGTCTCCTGCTTACATTTGCCCAGCTGTAGGTTATGCTAAGTGTTCTGAGCACATTTAAGGTAGGCTAGGCTGTGATGTTCGGTAGGTGCGGTACTGTCTTCTTTTTCAACTTACGATTTTTCCACTTATGATGGGTTTATCGGAATGTAACCCCTTTGTTAGTCGAGGAGTATCTGTAATTTATTTATACCTATTTGTTTACTTATTGAGCAGTTTTCCAGAGGCTTTGGAAACAAACGGCGATGAAACGTGGACTTTAGCGTACAGTGATTTTTGCGGTTGTTTGTTTGCTTCGGTAGCCTTTTCCAAGGCCATCGTGACATTTTTATGGGCTTTTCTTGTTTGGTCTCATAAGTACTGTCACACTAACACCGAGCAGGGACTGTGTGGAAAGCATTTTTATAAAACCCTTCATATCATAATCTCCCCATCTGTGTCAACACAATCTCTCTGTATTTTTATGGCTTCCACAGACCACAATGAAATGTTTGCAACTCACACTATGGTTTTTGATTTGGAATCGATGACAGGGTACCTGCACAAATTATTCATGTGAATTACCCTTCATCACATTGTAATCCACCTGTGACAGTGAACAACTGAACAGTCTACCTGCTCCGTGTTTGAATGGCACTCAGCCTGTACTTTCTGAATAAATTAATGAAACAATCTCAGGATGAAATAAAACAATATTTGCAAAATGTAAAGACAAACAAAAACTAAGTTATGTTTGAGTTCAGTCTGGAACGAACGGATGTCAGTATGCATTATCAAGAAGGATTTTCTATTACTAGTGAAGTATTGTACAGGAACTCGGTTTATGGCAGTCTTTGAAACTTTATCGGACTTGGATTTTTTGCCTCCACTACTGCTTAGAAAGACCCACAAGAATCTATAAAATAATTAGGGGTTTAGTCATGCTCAGTAATTACTCAATTTAATATTAAAACATAGTGGATTGTATTCTGTTTTAATGCATGGACTTGTCTTCAGCTTCTGTGTTTCATGATGCTGCCTGTAACATTGAACTGCACATGTGCCATTGAAGCAGAGCAGCATAATATGATTGAATCATAATTTGGGCTTGTTGGTTTTCTTCCTCTGTCTGAACCTCTGGTTGGGTTGTTTTCATACACATCAGGCTGACTTTTCAAGCTCGTAATTTGTGACCTCAATCATGGCTGAGGTACCCTCTTGACTTCTCTCCTAGAAGAGGTCTGGACCACTGGGGGCCATCATGACATGCAGTTGCTGCACGTGCTTCACGTGAACGGTTAAACAGCTACTCGTGTGATGTACATTGATTCATATGGTGGAAAGAAATTAACTGTACTTATGAATCACACGGTTGCATCTAACTCTCTCTTTCTGCTAGTGTAATTTACACACTGTATTTTGTACATCGCTTTGGAGAAAAGCATCTGCTAAATGAATAAATGTAAGTGTGAACACTCAGACACCTCCTCAACTGTCTGGAAGTATCGGAACAAGAAAGCTGGTGAATTTTTCTTTTTTTCTTGGAAATGTCCTGAATCCCACTAAGTTATGCAGTGACTCGAAGAATGCTGCAGTTATTATTTTTCAAATGTTCATTTCATTTCAGTGAGGGGTCTGCAAAAACATGGGCTGCATCTCCAACCCAGTCCTAATGTAAAACGCCTAAGGTTGAGGTACTAGAGATGAAAATGATGTGAAAAGCACCAGGTGTATGTGCTGTAACTGTGATGTAATAATTACCATGGCATGCAGGTATACCTTCTCTCTGCATTCCAGTGCTGCCACTTTCACTGCTGTAGTAAGAATAGCCTTCTGCTCTTTCGTGGTGTGATGGGCTATGACCCTGCAGGGAGCCTTCGTGCCAGGAGGACCGTGCTCACTCAGGGGTATTCAGCTCAGCTCTCTCCTCTCCGCCCCCCCCGCCAGCTCTGACACGTGAAGCCGCTGCTGGCTGCGAGGAGTTTGCACGTGCCTTTAGTTTCCATGGTGAGCATAGCGTGGCCTGATCGCACCACATGGCACCCTCTCACCTGACTCCACCAAGTTAATGGTGTGAAACAGGCCTGCGAGGTATGCACAGCTTTTCCTCACATGTTTGAGGAGTGCTTTGCTTGGCCGTGCGGGTGGCCTGACATAGTGGGAGGCTCCCTCCTCCTCCCACAGTCTCCTCATACACTGCGGAAGGAACGAGAGGGTCTTCTCGTTGTATTATTTGTCACAGAGGAAGCCCTTGGAAGAAGGATTGCACCCAGTGTCTGGGTGCACAGAAGAGACATGCCAATCACAGATAATTTTACAGATTATGCATCGGTGTAGTTTTGCAGTTTTGTACTTTCTCTCAATGCTGAATACTTTGGGATAATTGATTCCTAAGAATAAAATTTTTCCAAAAGCATGAGTAAACTGGACAGAACTGCTTAGCCCATCCTTGGCTGAATGGCTGCAGTATGCGCTGGTTTGCTTTACTGATTGCACTATTCTAGTACTTCTTTAGGTGGTTAGTTTGCCTGATGTAAACCACGCAGTTTGTTTTCTCGTACAGTTACTGGATTGCAGCCTGTCAGGACCAACTACACACACACACACACACAGTGTCTGAAACTGCTTGTCCCGAGCGGGGTTGCGGTGAACCGGAGCCTAACCCGACAACAATGGGCGCAAGGCTGGAGAGGGAGGGGACACACCCAGGACAGGATGCCACTCTGTCACATGGTACCCCAAGTGGGACTCGAACCCCAGACCCACCAGAGAGCAGGCACAGGCCAAACCGGCTGCGCCAGCACACCCCCCCAGGACCAGCTAAATAAGGATAATTTATTATTCGAATGAATGAATGAATGAATGAATGAATGAATGAATGAGCGAGCGAGCTTTATTGCCAAGTATGTTTGCACATACAAGGAATTCATCTTGGTGACAGGAACTTCCACAGCACAGACAAAATGACAGTGACAAGACACATAATAAAAGTAGAGTGGGCTAATTAAAGATTAAAAAAAAAAAAATATATAGAGTATAAAGTACACAATATACAAAATAGACACTAGACATTATATGTTTGTACAGGTATGTTATATACATGTTATATACATATGTATGTATGTGTGTGTGTGTGTGTGTGTGTGTGTGTGTGTATATATATATATATATATACACACATACACGCACACAATGCAAGGGAAAGTAAATGAGAGATATGATGTGAAAAATAAATATAAATATAAATAGCATTGTTTATTGCACCAGCTAACTCCCTAGGGGGCATTTAGCTGTACATGAGATAGATGGCCTGAGGAAAGAAGTTATTCAATGTCTGATTCACAATTGATAGATCAGGTGTTTTATGTATTTCTGTGTGTATTCTGTCTTTTTCTCCTGGTACGGTGCTACCTAGTCGTAAACCCTCGTGTAGACTTATGTCAACTTTCACACTGAAGGCCTTTGCAGAAAACTTGTTCAGGCTTTTTTGGAGCTCTCAGCCAAACAGCAAAGCCATGAGCTTGTCATGTGTTTGGAGTCCAAACCCACCAAGCCCACAGAATAACTTTTTTTCAGAGCTTATTGACTGCCTCACCCCTGCGGAAATGGACGCTTGACATTTTTCTTCAATGTCTCGTCGCACACAAGGATTCATTTCACACAGATGTGGGCTTTGGGTGTCACTGGTTAATTCAGAAGTGTCAGTCACAGTGGCAAAATGTCTGGAAAATGCAGCATGTGTCACGTGTTCAGCCGTCTTGTAAGCCCACAGTCTTGAGTTTTTTTTTTTTTTAAATTATTTTACAAATCAAACATATTTCTTCACTGTGTATTTCAGGCCTTGCATTTCAGTAAGACTGCTATCCAGTGTTTGCACATGCTCGTGATAACTCTTTTGGGGGATGCCTGTCCTTGCTCCCTGGGCAAATATTCTCAGTGCAGAGTTTGATGTTCTTTTTTTCCTTTCCCTCTTTGCTGTCCAAATTTTGAACTTGTATCTGTGGAAAATATATTGCAGCTGAGGAGCAAGCAGTGATGATCTGAAGCTGTTTGGCTGTGATTACTTGCTGCGTTTGCTGACAGCACAGCATTGCAGTGCGAGGTCTGGGCTGCCGGTCGGCCGGGTGGGGAAGGAGGCCAGCACCACAGCTGGATCAGGAGCACAGCTGGAGCAAAGGGGCGCTCTTAGAGCACGAAGGAAGGCTGTAGCCCAGGGCCCGGACATGCTGCGCTCAGGAAGGAAGTGTCCAACCTTCCCGCAGCACAAATAAATGAGGTAATCAATCACAGATGCTGCACTGCTGGCAACACACAAGCACTGGTGTCCTGTTGTGTCTATGTGAATACTCCCTCTGTCCGATAGCGGGGACGACACACCAGTGATGTCCCTAATGCAAAGTGCATAACAACAATTAGGGCCTTGCATAGGCTTTAGGGAAAACATCTTGAAAAAGGCACAATGCAACACTTGCATTTTTTTTCTTCCAGTATTTACTGAAAATGTTTTACAATGGAGCCAGTCTTTATAAATATTACTCTACAATAAAGCAGTCATGTAGCAGATGAAGCTGCGGGTCACACTATGGCATGATTACAAAGTCTAGCAGCAGAAATAGACATATTGATGTCTTTCACACATTCACATGCTGTTTACTTTGACATTCTGGACTTTTTGGTAGAAAACAGAAATGCTTAGTGTACAGCTTTTGACATTACCAACCAATACTCAAACTTCAGAAAGCAATGTGACAGACAGGAAAAGCATAGAAGTTTTGCAGTTCCTCAGGATGTAAAATCAAAAGGTGATATATATATATATAGTAGATTAATGTATAACTTTTGGTGATATAAGTAAATATCACTAAGGCACTTTGTAACAGTAAATAGGTGACTTTAATATGAATTACTTGCAGTGATTTCTCTATTAGACAGTATGGTATTTTTATTATTTCACTTCAGCCTACATTTATCAAGAGTATAGCAGGAGGAATGGGATTTGAACCCAACACTTCTCAACTACAAGCCAACTGTTCTAATCACTACACTGCCTACTGCCAAGGACACACTCCTGCCAAGGAACAACTAACATTTTTATTTCCACATTGAGTAAATTTGACAAGAGTTACATGCTGAGACCATTAAAGGTACTACACAGGTATCAAAGTAAACTTTTCAGGGTTGATTTTATTATGTGCAGATGTGCATTGTGTCAGGGGCGCGGTGGCGCAGTGGGTTGGACCAGGTCCTGCTCTCCAGTGGGTCTGGGGTTTGAGTCCCGTTTGGGGTGCCTTGGGACGGACTGGCGTCCCGTCCTGGGTGTGTCCCCTCCCCCTCCGGCCTTACGCTCTGTGTTGCCGGGTAGGCTCCGGTTTCTCGCTACCCTGTATGGGACAAGCGGTTCCGAAAGTGTGTGTGCGTGCGCATGCGTGCGTGCGCGCGCGTGCGTGTGCGTGTGAGTGCGCGCGTGCGTGTGCGTGTGAGTGCGCGCGTGCGCGCGCATTGTGTCTATTGTGGGCAGATAATGATCCGTCCAATGGAAATAGGTGCTTAAATGAAAATTGTGAAACTTAATCTGTTATAGCTAGTAGTTCAGTGTAGGTTTGTGGTGGTTCAAAGCCTATCCCAGAATCATATGACATGACACAAGATGCACGTAGGAGGAGACACCAGGCCATTGCAAGGCAATTACATGCAATCTCATGCTACAGGCAGTTGAGTCACCTGAAACACATATGTTTGTACTGTGGGAGGAAACCAGAGCACCCTGACGAAGCCCAGATGAATATGGGGAGAACATGTAAACTCTGTGCAAACTGAGCCAGATTTGGACACATGTCAAAACCCAGAGCCCAGGAGCTGTGAGAGCTGAGTTTCACCTGTCGTGCGATTGTGTCATCCAAACTGAAATACAAACGTAGTACAAAAAAATAGTTAAATATATGGAAAACCTGCGTGTTGATTGTGTCTTACTATTCAACATGCTTAGGAATAGTCATCATAGCACTAAACTACAGTGTGCACTTCTAAAGAGGGAAGAAAATGGTTAATTGGCAGGTTCTACAGAAACTGGAAGCTTTACTGTTTTTCATGCTACCAAAATAACAGCGGGTATATAATGCCCTTTCAGGTTGCCCTTTTGGTATTGCATGGTACTGGTGGAGGAGGAGTGAAGAAATAAATTTAGTTTTCAATAGAACAATTGTTCTAATCTTAAAGGGATTTTAAAAATGGTCTTTTTTTAAATCGAAGGAAAAATTGGAAAGGAAGTGTCAATTAACGTCAGAAAATGTGCTGCATTTCTATTCGTGAGTGGGGTGTGTTGTGAGCTGCGAAGGGAATAAGGTTTCTTGCTGTCAGTATTTTTTGTAACTGTAAATTTATCCCTGAATTTGTTCCAATTTATAAAATGTTTTTTTTTTGTATATTTAAAATATATATAGCTACATTTTCAGGTAGTTAGCAAGCTTTCTAAGAAGGCAGATGTGGAGATTGTTAGATGCTTCCACATTGGCCATTGGCAGTCCACCACAGGTGACCTTGCTCCTCACCTGGATCAGGACCGAGGAACAGTAGAACATCGCTGAGAATGTGCGGTATCATCAGCTCTTATGGTTAATATTGTTAGTGTTGCGTGAAATTAACTGCCCTTCAAAGGTGATTTAACCAAAGGTGTAACACAATGGGGAAGGGGGGTAAAACTTGAGTACTGCTGCTTGTTTTTTTTGGCATCCTAGTACCTGACAATTGACTGGATCTATTGTTCTACTGGGAGTGAAAAGATTTGGCCTGTTGTGACTTTTTTGCCCTGTTCTGATATTTGATATAACTAAAGCTTGTTGGTATAGAGGCGCACGGTATTATAAAATAAGGGGCTGTATTTGTACTGCTGTAGAAGACAGCTGGTAGCACAGTGATTTGAGCTGCTGCCTTTGGACCCAAAGGTTGCAGGTTCGACCCTCACCTCCAGCTGTAGTACCCTTGTGCAAGATACTTACCCTAAAATTGTAAATTCAGTAAAATTGCCCAGCTCTATAAATGGGTAAATTGTTGTAAGTACCTTGAAATTGTAAATCGCTTTGGAGAAAAGTTTCTGCTAAATGAATAAATGTAAATATAAAACAAAATCTGTAGCTGCTGTGGCAGGAAAAAGCCAGAACCTGGCATTGGAGCCAGTTCTTAGACATTTGATCAGAGACAATGTCTCACGGTAGTGGCTGGGGGTCCTTATGCAGCTTATGTCCCCTGCATCTGCATAGCCCTCACCTGTTTGTTTTCCCTGCTCATGAGCTGCTGCTCCTCTTGCTCCTCTTGCTGGCTTGTGCAGTGTAACCCAGGACCACAACAGTCAGAGTTGAAACACGCCCCGGGAAGTCGCTGTCAAGTTGCTGGACTCGTGGTCGGCACCAGGGAGCTATTCCTGCACTCCAGAGAATGACATTCAACCCTTGCATTTTGAAGAGTTAGACCGTAAATACGAACTAATGGTTTGTCAAAACCAGAAGCTTGTATATGGAAAAAGTAACATTTTTTGCTTGCTCTGTGCAAACATTGTGCAATTTGTGTGAAGCAAGAGATTAATAAATATGTGACTTTTAACAAAAGGGGGTAATGTGTGGAAGCTCTCTATTGTGCTTGTATAATGCTTTTCATTTAGTGGACCTCTGATATTAATCTGCTGGTATTTTAGAATTTATTTAGATATTTCTTCTGACCTGGCGTTTGAGTAATGGATGTGGAATAAATGATATTTACTCCTGAATGAGCACCCAGAATTTAAAATCTGTCACTTTCAGAGTAAACGGCAACACAATGGAAGGGAGCAGACTTGACACTTACACTCCAGTCTGGAAGTGGTTTGGAAGGACTGGTTTTGTCTGGCGGCTCAAAAGTTAAGTGTCTGTTGCAGAGCAGTTGTTACTAGAAAAGACTACTTAACAAATTACTGTTTGAACAGGTCTGTAGTTAGCGTGGGACATGTGCTTCTATATAGAAGTTGAGAAAAAAAACCAGTGTTAGAAATCAGTTGTTCAGAAAGTGAGCTTCACACTCGGACGACATTCGAGGGTTGCACGTCTGGTTCCAGTGTCCCTCTTTTGGAAATCCTGCAATCTTCTGGGCTCCTGAAGGTCCTCTTCCCAGAAACAGCAGAGGACGGCAAGAGGACTTGGATTCCGAAACAACACCCTTCCGCCAAACACCCACAGCATCTGGTGGAAGGGGTGGCATTGGCTGCCATTAAACAGAGGATGTTGCTGTAGTTTCAGGCTGTGCTGAAGCACCTCCCTGTTGGGGAACAAAGTTCTCTCCTCCCTCTCAAAAAAATAAATACAAGAATTAGTCATGTCATTGACTGTCCTTAGTGGTCGACCCAACCCAAGCATTAAACCTGAAGCACAGACTGGATCTGGAAGAGAGTGGTAAAAACAATTCACTTAAGTAGATGCACACGGTAAAATGAGGAGAGGTAAAGGAAAAGGAGGTAAAGGAGCAATTTATTTGAACTCTGCAGAACAATGCATGCTTTACATCAAACGTACTTTACTTATTTGGTTGTGTGCAGTAGTCAGTAAGTTCAGAATTACTGAAGATGTAATTCCTGCAAAGGAATGTGATACATCCTTTCGATAACACAGCTCTGGGTTTGGCTTTTTCCACTACAGTCAGTGTTGGAGCTTTCTGTGTGGCGCGAGTGCACGTCACACCTGCTCCATCATCATGGTTGTGCTTAACTGTTGCTGCGATCCACGGTGGCACCGGCTAGACCTGTCGAGACAGAGCGCTGGGTTGCTGATGGAGAGCAGCATGGACATCAGTTCCTGACACAGTTGGTGGCTGGGGTTTTTCACAAAACAGGAAAGTGGCTCTGGTCTCATACCCACCGCTGGCATCCAGCAGAACCCTAGAGCTCAAGTTTTCATGCTAAATTCAGATCAGGATGATTCAATTTTTTTCTTAAGTTGTTTAGGTTGCCTCATGATATGGGAAGTTAAAGGAAAACTGAAGGAAACAAACTGGATTCAGGAAATTATGGCCTAAAAGACAATAACTCAGACATAAATTTTTGGATTAAATCAGACCCGGTTCTTGGCTGTTTTGGCTGGGGGCAGTGAGATGTAAAGGGTGGGTGTGCCTTTAGTTAGTCGGATTATGAAAAACTGCTCTTGGAGGGATAGAGTGAAAATCTTTGGGGCGGTGCCTGCCATAGCCCCCCTCTAGCACCGGCTGTGGATTAAATGCAGTTTAATGAGAACCTATTGTTTACCTAAGCATTTAAGTGTTGTTTTTTTTCCTCAGAACATTTTAAATAAGGTTCAGTTTCAGAATTAACAATCTTGCGTGGGTTTGTGTTAAGATGAAAGTTAGCGAAATGAGATGGGCTAGGTGGGTATCAAATTTTGGGCCAAAGGAAAGTTCTCCATGGAGCCCAACAGTGCCACCACAGGCTATAGTCAGTACTCCAGCCTTCATTGTCTTACAGCAAGTCTGTTAGACAGCAAGCTGCTTTATCCACAGTACAAACTGTCTCAACATGCTGATCACAGTGTACTGCCATTGTTTGCATTTCAAGGCTTTTAATTAAAAAAAAACACAGGCTCTACTTTGCCCATGAACCTCTGAATCAGTGTTTATTTGTACAAAATGAGAGGAAACCCCTTTCCCCTAGGACTGCTGGGGACCTTGGACAGCCAGCTGGTGAGATCAGTGGAAGTGAGAAGCTGAAGTATGTGTGCTTTAAGGATACATTGAGTTGGCATCGCCTGAAACTTTCCTAACTACTCGGATGAGGAGCAGTATGGAGATCCTCAAATTACATGTACCAACGAGTGCGAACTCTTGGATGAGGAAATGAACTTGAAATCTCGAGGACGTGCATGTTTCACGTGGTGGTGCAGTGGGTGAACAACTGGACTTGAAATAATAAGGACACACATGTTCCGGAGTCATGTACCCTGTGAAGAGGTGCTGACATAATTGCTGTGTCTGGTAAATTATTAGGAGATAAACCCGTTTGATTACTGGAACCCTTTTGGCCTTATTGTCGGGTTGCTCCGTGTCCCTCTGCTATACGGTTAGCTGTTCTCTCCGCTATCCTCAGGTGGGGTAGGGTAACCTGTGCGTCTTCACCCCCCGCCGAATCCCCATCCCCAACCCAGCCCCCAGCTCCTACATGTATCTTAGGCCTGAGATGTGGTGAGGATTACACGGGAACAATGGTGGGGCACACATGAGCGCAGTGCCGACGTTGCGCGAGCCGTGTTCCTGCCCGTGGCTGCTGCCGCACCTCAACCCCCGCCCCCCCCAAACGAAGGGTTCGCAAAAAAATCACTGCCGGTACCTCACTTTACCACACAGTCACCTCCTCCGTACCTTTGACCGTGCTCCAGGACCTGACCACGAGCGTGGAGACTCGTGCTAATGTTAAAACCAATGCAACAACAATGTATTAGGAGAAAAAGCACAAAAGTTTTCATAATAAAGCAGATCCAAAGGAGCCGATACACAGCGTTCCTTGTAAACTGTTCCACAGGAAGTGGGAAAAGCGAAATTCAGTCCAGCTTCATCTCTCGTGACCTTTTTAAAACATGACTCTGTAGACTACATGGAAGAGAAAGGACAATGAGAAGTAGCTCTTGCTTCTGCTACGGTGAGCTGCCTTTTCCACTTGCAGAAGGGTACGGTACACTCCATTTTCGAACTGGGCTTCAACACGCACATGCTGTTGGTTCTTTTTACAGCGCCTCTCAAATGAGTTCAGAAGTGTGGCCCGTCTCCAGGTCTAGCCAGCCTTTTTCCTGGCCAGCGGCACTTTACCAAGTGTTGGAAAACACCTTTACAGTTATGTATTTGGCAGATTCCTTTCTCCTAAGCAATGTGCAACTTGAGGTGAAAAAAAACAGTTTTTAAAGCACTGTTTGTTTGTGTAAAATCTCCATTTTACTAGCGCACATTGTTTAAGTAGCTACCTATACAAGTGGAAAAACAAATAGCACATATGCCTATAATAGTATCAGATGGTGCTGGGCTAATTTTGAAGCTCTAGGAAGATCAACAAAGAACTGCATTTGAGAGAGATGAGTTTCGAGACCTTTCTTGAGTTCTGAGAGGGATTCAGCATTTCTGAGGGAAATGGGGAGTTTGCTCCAGCATGCTGGGGAGAAGACAGAACAAGAGTGGCCAATGGTGAGAGGTGCAGGTGTATAGCACTCTTGCTGGGGTGCAGAGAGTGATCAGGCCTTGTAGGTATTGGGTTGCAGATCCTTTGACCATCTAGCTGGGTCTCAAACTTGTTCTGGGCAGTTACAGGAAGCCAGTTAGCTACTGAGCTTATCCCTCACTCAGCTGGTATGATGACTTCCTGTTTGTTACTATGAAACACTCATGAGCTCAGGTATAGCAAAATCCAACATGGACTCTGGGCCAGGGCTGGTCAACCCAGAAACACTGGTCGATCAGCATGGAAGTCTTTAAGTCAGTCATTGTTGCATGTGAGCCAGCTGATCTGCAGTCAAGTGGGGTGTTTTTCAAAGTGTTTCCTCATTAGCTATGAATGCAAAGTCATTGTGAGGTTACGGCGCACAGTTGGTCAGGAGCAACCCACCTCTTCTCGATCCACCCAATCCCTGAGAGATTTACTGGAGGGAAAATCTCAGTCCTGTTGTCACACAGCGAACAGTGTAAGGCACACATATTTATAGCTTATTGTCCAATGCTTTAGAAAGCTGAATAAAAATAAAACAGATGTCCTTGCTATCTTGTTTTTCCTGTTTTATCTTGTTCTTGTATACATGATGTCTGTTTTTAACTGTGCAGTGCTGTACTTTCCATGGGTTTTGATGGGATGGCTGATGCGGAACGCCAGCATGACAGCCCCACCCTGTGGCCAGAAACTGTAACGCGCTCCTTTTACAGGAACAACAGACTGGGACGGCCAACCTTTTACTTCCAAGGAGTGCGATCTTCAGTTGTAGCTCAGGAATGGCAGGTGGTGTGGTGTGGTTATCTGTTCATTTCTACCCACTGAATTGACCGACGGTGATTAAATTAGAGTGCAATTATTTAATTGCTCAAATTCTTTCAACCATTGTTCATTCCAAGTTCTATTTCCAGTTTACAAAGTTAATTTAAGGTAGATTAAAAAAAATATGCAGATGTTGTGAGGATTTTGTTTGTATCAGTTACCAGAAATAGCATAACGGAGACTGCAATATATTGCTATAAACTGGAATACCTTGCAGTCAGTTCATATGCATTGTCTAGTTGTAAAAGACATCTTGTTTCTGATCTCGACTTCTGTATAAGGGCAGTGCCAGGTGTACTAGTCCAGGTGAGTGTGGTCATCTAAGAGGAGGGCTGAAGTTTTCCCCTGTTACACCTCATGTAAATGTGCAAGGAGTGGCAAACAGTTTCAATGATGTAGGTTAAAAAATTTAAATAATGCAATAATATTAGAAGTATAGAGTGATATGCAAGACTGGATTTTAACTTTAATGACAAGCTTTAAGA
The DNA here is from genome assembly GCF_900964775.1 of Scleropages formosus. NCBI lineage: Eukaryota > Metazoa > Chordata > Actinopteri > Osteoglossiformes > Osteoglossidae > Scleropages > Scleropages formosus. The sequence goes on along the minus strand of NC_041825.1, from coordinate 12,215,496 downwards.
ATGTTTTTTTTCCTCCTTCAAATGTTCTTTTTAAGTTCTGCTCATCTGATGTTGACTGCACTGATCACATATGTAGAGTGCTTCCAAAATGTTCTGTCTCCACTTATGTCTTTAGGCTGTAGGTGTGTCCATCGTCACTGTGATTGCATCCATCTCGTGGTTGTCAGTCATCCATTTATTCTTTTTCAACCGTTTCTTCACTGAGTTTAGCCATAGAGAATCCGTTTTTGTGTCTCGCTGAAGGACTGAGCACTTGGGCTGTGATCCTGTGGTTTGATGTGTGTCAGTGTGTGACAGCTTTGGTTGACACCTCTGCTGCACTGGGGGTGTCTCTGTGTCAGAGAGGATTGACAGGCCATACGCTGTGACCTGTGGGGCGGTGTGTGTCACGTTCTGGATGTGTCAGCACTGCACCCCCCTGTCCCCTGTGGTAGCCTCTGTGTGTGTCAGCACGCCTCCAGGCCTACGTGGTCCCGCCTCTCACTATGCGTTTGTGTGTTTCTAGCTGGCAGCCGTGGGTCCGCACAGGGAACATGGCTGAGCAGCGCCATGAGAGCAGCAGCAGCCTGCAAAGGAAAAAGCCGCCATGGCTGAAGTTGGACATTCCCAGTGCGCAGCATTCGCTGGACGAATCCCACACCGTTGTCCAGGTACCGCCCCCTTGCTTCATGACACCCCTTGCACGGTGTCCCCATCTACCTGAGGCACTCCTGACTGAACCGCTTATTTAACATGTGCGACTACAGTCTTTTGGAATATGAACCTTGGTCGTCTATCAGCAAAGCATTATGATGGGGACTGAAGACATTCAGTGAGACTGTCAAAAGTGTCATTTGGTGGAGATCCAGCTCCTGAGTCTGTACTACTGAGGACTCAATAACAGATGAATGTGCTGTACAGGCTGCTTTACTTTGACACTCATGTGTAGTGTTACGCAGGCAGAGCCACGGACACACACACACACACACACACACACACTCAAACAGAGCCGTGGAGACACATTTCAGCAGCCCTGTGTCTCACACACAGACGTCTTTCTTGTCTCTTGCTATTTTGCGGTGGTCACGTTCATGTCTCCCACTGCTGTATGCCGCTCTCTCTCCTCTATCCGACTGTTCCACGCTGCTCTCTGTCTCATATCACGCTTCTTTTGCAGCCGGTGAAGCCGCAGGGTTTCTTGCGCAGCCTCAGTGTGCCTGCGGAGAACACACACCCGAGCTCTCCACTGTGCGATCCCCGTGACTTCCGTGACCCCCGTGACCAACGGCGATCCGCCCTACAACGGCAGCCCTCCATCACCCAGACCATCAAGAGGTAGAGGGAGTTTGCTTCGCCGCTGCTTCCCAACCACACAAACATGCAAACATCCAAACAAACATATGCATGAAATAGTTCACACTCATCCCCCAGTAGTCAATCTCCAGTTATGTGGTTTTTCACATATCCAGTCTGAGATGATTAATACCTATCATCATTAATTGGTCCAGTCTGGTCCATTTGTCCAGTCTGCCGCATTCAGTCCAGGCCGTGACGTTCGGACCACTGTGATACACTGAGGCAACAACTGAAAACTATGGCAAGGGGCTGTGTGAGAGACACTGTGAGAGACATTGTGCTTTAGTTTTCTTATTTTTCATTTAAATGTGACATATTGTGTTTGTCATTCTCAAGCCAGTCTACAAACACTATCACTGAAAATTTACTTTAAGAAATCAATAATTTAATTTTTTTTTTTTAAAATATAAACTGCATCACTCATTAATGAAATTTCTCCACATCGCTTGCAGATATGCACCATTCAAAAATGCTTTGACTGAATGAAAAATGTATTTAAATTTGTTTCTGAAGAGCAAACCATGAGTAAGTAAAAGTCCATAAACTTTTAATGTTCCGCTTTTTCCTCATGGCACTAGTCACCATTTAGGGTGTTTTTTTTTTCTCATGAATATGGGATGAGGTTAGAACAAATTGGAATTTTTTGCCCATAAAAAAATAATGCATAAAGTAATTTCATTATCCAGTTTTTTTTTTTTTTACTGACTCTATTTTCAGGAAGGAATTAGGACCAGATAACAGGAGATTAAGTATGTTTGTTTCTCATACTAGTTTTGGACCTTCTCAAATGTGTTAGAGCAAATATGAAACGCTGGCATTCCTCACCATTCGCTTTTACGAAAGGGAATGAAAAGCTAAAATATTTACACTGTCTCTCACTGGCTCACTGTTTTCACTTCCACAATGAATCACAGTTCATTTGGCAATATTAAGTACAAGAGAGACTACTGTAATTTTTACATCACTCTGCATGACGGACATTCTAGAATAATGGACAAAGATGTATTTTTTTGCATGTAAAATGTGTGTGTGTGTGATTGCATGCCTGTGTTATTACCCCTACATGTGACATCCAGACTTTGATGGTGCCGATGAGAAAGCGAGTGTTTGTTCATCATTCAGTGATGCAGTGTTCAGCAAACACCCCCAGTGCGTAAGGATCCACACTGTAAACCTCCGGAGACAAATGTTTGTGTGCCGAGTTTGACAGCTGCTGCTCTGTGTGTGTGTTTCTCTGTGACGGTGTACCTGTCCTTACTGGCGTCTGCAGAACGGCGTTTTTTGCGAGTTGCTGTTTAGTGCATGAGACCCTCTCGCACGTATCCATGGAAACGTCCACACGCATAGACGGCTGCCTCATTCTCAGCTAAGAACTGCCTGTTTGCTCACTTGCTTCCCACTGAACTCACTCTTTTTCTTCTCCTCCCTTGTTTCTTCTATCCTTCCTTCCTGCCTTCCTTCTGCACTGTGCTCTTCACATGTGATGGGCCATTTCCAGCAACAAGAAGGTCCGCTTTGAACGGATTAACACGGTGCCCATTAAGGGGCAGCGGGCTGCGCGTCACGTTCCCAGCAGACGCCAGTCGCTGTCCAAAATCGTCCTCAGGTACTGTGAGGGATGGCCGACCCGACCTGCACCACCTAACTGACAGTGGAGAGAAGTGGAATGAGGAGGAATCGCCTTTAAACTTGACCCTTATCCACTTTGGCAGCAGACACCCGTCACTCCTCTCTGCGCATTTCTAGTGTCACTTTATTTCACTCTCCTAAATTTTGCATGCCTTCCTACAGCTCTGTCCACCTCACTCATGCACTTTTAACAAGCTGCTCCCTCTTCTGGTTTTATGCAAATTCTAGCGTGAGTGTTGGGACAGATGCTCCATAGATAAACACATGCACTTTGTTAGAGCCATTAGGCACATGTCCACCTTTAAGCCAAGCGTTACACCTCCTGTTTTATGTGTATATTATATCTGCTGACAGAGAATGGGGTTTCTCTGTGTGCGTTACTGTTATTTCTGTGCAACCTTATTACTCGTTCAAGAGTCATTCATAATTAACAGATCTGTAATACTGTCCATACTTCGAATGATGTTGTTATTATAACCTTTTTTTTTGTATAATGACAGCGACATATGTTGTGCTTTAATTACTGTTTGTGGAGGGTGGGTGGTGACGCAGTGAGAGCACAATGGAGCCCACCCAGTTATCCTAGACATCTGCTCCGCTTCAAAGGCTCCCGGAATCCACCTGCGCCGTGTTTGGTCACATTTCCAGCCATTGTTCTACAGTGTGTCAACATGCTTGTCTTCAGTGCATCTGTGCTGTGTGCGGCTTCAGTCGATCTCGCAGCCGGCAGGGACGACAGCCGGCGTGGCGATCGGCATCTCTTTTTAAGAGATCTGCTTTAACATGTTAAGGAGCGGCGTCCCCGTTTACCGCCCACCGATGAGGCCCTGACCCGTCGACGCCTGATATCGGATGCTGCGTGACGCGGTGGCCCTCCAGGTGTTCCAGCAACTGCCATGTTCTATTTATAGCTGTGGGAGAGGTGGCAGGGGGTGGCACAGAGGTGACGTGCTGGGGCCTGTATAAGCAAAAGGAATGTCGGGCACAAAGCGGACACCGACTAGGGCCCGCTGTCATTTTTAAGTTATCACGCCGCTCTCAGCGCACACAAGGACCTGCCATCGTTCCAGGAGCCCACCATCGACACCGTGCAGGTAGGGAGAGAGCTGCTGATTGGGAGGGAGAGAAAAGGGTATATGTGCTCGAGATATTTTCCACGCTGAATGGAAAGCCCCAGACGAGGGCAGATTTCTTCAATGTAACCCCTTTTCGAGACTCATGCTTCTTGGGGCGCTGCTGATCCTCACTCTATTGCTGGAATGCAGGGTCTCCACTTGTGTTTCCCTCTCTGGGGAAGTGTTTGGCCATTTCTGTGGTCACATGAGCTGGTTGTGGTCACAGATGCTTGTCAGAAGGACCTACACTGACCAGACGCAGTAGATCAGATCAACGGCTGTATGTGAGGCGTGGTCTCTGCTAAAGACATCACAGGCTGTAATTATATTTAATTAGGGTTATGGTCCAGGTATTGTAAAGGGGGAGCCTGACAGTGCAGATTGTACATTGGTTTGGATGTTATGGATCACGGTTTTGCTTTTTTAAATTGACACTAGAATGGTGTGTGGTGTGTTGCAGCTGTCTGGGTTGAGCAGGAGGCACACAGACAGCAGACAGCCGAACCCGGTGTGTTGATACAGTGGAAGGCATTAATGGTCGGAGGCTGCTCTGCTGCCCACCTCGCATACCCACTGAATGGACGATGTGTCAGTTAGCCGGTGGACTGAGGGCTCAGATGGCGAGCAGCCAGCCTGCGTTTTCCTGTGCTTTTTCAGCGCTCTGGGTCGTGTCACAGCAAGCACTCTCTCACTCGAGAGCTCGGCTCTCCTCCTCCTGGTGAACGCCAGCATGCTCGTGGGAGCACTGTTTACCTCACCTCCCAAACAAGGCTTCGGCGTGAGGAGCCTGACGGGAGGCAGCTGTATCGGGATCATGGGGAAAGCTGCTCCCGAGAGCAGACCCACGGCTGAATCACGCTGCCCAGAAGCCTCCCGGATTCGTCCTCAGTGCCGTTCTCCTGAGGAGTGCTGCTAGGGCTGTGCGCAGCCCTCACTTGAGGTCGTCACAGTTCTCCTGGAGGGAGAGCAGGGCTTTGCCCCGCCTGGGAGTGAGAAGCATGACCTTCTTAGCCCCGTGGGATGAGTTTGACTGGTAAGATGATTTGAAGGTCTGAAAGGAAGCCGGGACATTCTGGCAACAGAGTCCAGCTGCTCCCCCTACATCCAAGTTAACAGCTGAACATGGGTTTTATTCAGCTGGAAGATGTTGTCTTTTAATTTCTCATTGGTTTTGATTTATTTCAGTTTTTAAATGTGCTGTGTTCACTTCTGCATCTGCTCCTTGGTACTGCCACTCCCTGCACACGAGTGTGCGCGCGTGCGCAGTTTAGTTTCGGTTGTCTCGGGAGCAGGCAGGCCCGCGCTTTCTACGCAGACAGAAAGTGCTAAAACAGTTTGTAGAAAGATAGTCACCCTAAATACCAGCGTGTCGGGCAGCCTCCTCCAGAGGAAATGGCCGCTAATTAATTTGCTCTGAGACATCATTAATAAGCTGCTTTGACTGGGCAGCCACTTTCCAATGAATGAGGCTCTGGAAGACTCTCCAGGCAGCTGCTGTTGACCATGTTCCCGTCTGGGCACAGACCTCCGATCATCTCTTTGGCTCCTATCTTGGCACGTGAGCCATTTGGTTTAATACGTTCAGGCATGGGGCTCCTCCTTATCCTTAACAATTAATATAATGATATTTCATAAGCGCCTTGATACCGCCGCTCCGAACGACTTTACCGCCAGGTGTGGACGCCCTCACCTCGGGCTGTGCTAACCAGGAGCATTGTACGTGGCGGGGATGTAGAGTAATAATGCCCTGCCTTCTGTTTCCCATTCAACGCAGTCAGCAACTGGGAATCTGAAGCTGGTTGAGGGTCCTCTCCTGTGTTTAATGGGGTAAAGGAGCTGTTATTTTTCACTGTGTTGTCGACACTCGCTCTACCTGTTGTTGTGGTCTGTGATCTGCTATAGGAAGGGACTGGATATGTAAGTGTGTGTGTGTGTGTGTGTGTGTGTGTGTGTGTGTGTGTGTGTGTGTGTGTGTGCATTAATGGTATTTGTCTGTTCGCTTCCTTATAAAGTTCCCGGGAATCTTCTTGTACAATATCAACCTTTTTTAATCCTCAGTTCTGCGCTGAACGTCTGGTAGTTTAACTGATGCCCACATGAAACGTGCAGCAAAAGAGCACGACAATGAGGATTTTACACACCCCCCAGCTCCCTTTTTCTTCTCCGCTGCCATAAAAGGCTTCCTTTGGGTGGCCTTTCTGTAATGATGTAGTGGCTGGCTCTGTTATTGCTGAGGAGCTGCCTTCTCCAAACACTGCGAGTGTCCTCACTCACACACCGTGACTCCCTCTTCTGAAATTACACAGCTCAGCCTCACCCTACACACACGCACACACACGCACACACACTTCAGCCTGCCTGGGGCACTAATCCAACGCAAGCCAGCCCTATATGACGGCACACCTCCAATGCAGTGGGACAAAGAGCACCAACCCTTGCCGAAGGACCGGGGTACAAATAGGAGTTTACAGAGCTGCTGTTTGGAGAAGGTGGATAGCCTGTTTTCTGCATCAGGGATAACAGAGAGTTGGTAATGCTCCCTTTTTTTTTTTTTTCTTTTTTTTTTTTGTGACTTTCCTTCTCTCAGTCCTGGTGACGCACTTGATCCAAAACCCAACTGTGGGTTGAGCTATAAAACTGGAGGCTGTGGAGAAAACAGTTGCCAGGGACAAGCCTATAAAAATGACATAAGTGATGATAATCAAAAAGGAGCAGTGTTACTTTTAAGTTTGCTTGTTTTCTTGCAACTTCTGGACGTTAATGCGATCGGATAGCGGAGTGGTTTAAGAACTAAGCTTGTGTGTTAGCGGTTACATTTCGGGTTCTTGAGATGTAGCACCAATTTCTCTGTTTTCCTGTAGTTAAGTATGTTGTGCAGAGTCATTAACTAAATATGTCCACCTCTGTAAATTTGTTAAAATGAATAACTTTTCCAAATCCATTATATAGCTACACCATTTAAATGCGTGTTAGCCACCATTCGGGGCAGCCGGTAGTGTAGTGGTCAGAGCTGCTGCCTTTGGACCCAATGCTTGCAGGTTCAACTTCCACCTCCTCCTGTAGTACCCTTGAGCAATTTATTTACCCTAAAACTATTCTGGTAAAATTACCCAGCTGTATAAATGGGTGAATAATTGTAAGTAGCTTAACATTGTAAGTTGCTTTAGAGAAAAGCGTCAGCGAAATACATTCACGTAAACATGTTGTTAATATACAGTAAATGGGGCAAATAGTAATTATTTATTAGTAAGAAATATGCTATCGTATCCTTCTTGACACCTTTGCCTCCTGAACTCATGAAGAGCTGAAACAGGCCCTGTAGGTCTGCTGAGATTCAGTAGCATCTTCACTCATCAGCCTGGACCTGACAAGGCTGGACTCTGGTTCGGAGGATGGCCGGAGCAACACGTGTCCAGCAGGTCACGTTGTCTGGGTGGCAGGAGCTGACTGCACTGCACCGATCTTGTGATGGCAGGGGCACGGCAGACTGGTTCGGTGTGGGCAAGGACAGTGATGCCACGCAGAAATGGCAGAGAAAGAGCATGCGCCACTGCAGCCAGCGCTATGGCAAGCTGAAGCCCCAGGTGATTCGCGAAATGGACCTCTCCAGCCAGGACAACCTGTCACTGGCCAGCACTGAGACGCCCCCGCCACTCTACGTTCCAGCGCACCAACATGGCATGCAGAAGGTACAGAAGCTCCGTGCCTTTGGCTTTGGCTGCTCGTTTATAATTACATGGACTGTGTTCTCTGAATGACTGTAATTTTGGTTTAGCTCGTAGAAACAGTTCCAGTAATTAATTATGCATGTGACTGTAGAAGTGATTAATAGTTGTATGGGAATTACCAGAATCAGAAGGAGGATCCAATTAGCACTTCGCTCAAGGGAGATTATTTCTATTGCATGTGATTATACAAATTATGCATTTTCTTTCGTACTCATATTTCTCAAATTAGGATAATGCAGTGCGAGATTTTCTTGTTATTGTAAAACTTAATGGAAAAAGCCACTTAGAGGTCAAGGGTAAATGTGAGTAAAAACTGGGTGTGCCACCAGGCTTGTTTTCAGACTGCCTCGGTTCTGTCTCTCTTGCCCCCCTCTAGATTGTGGACCCCTTGGCACGGGGTCGAGCCTTCCGCATGGTGGAGGAGGGAGATGGCTACAGCGTCCCCCACACGCCCATCACCCCTGGTGCTGCATCGCTCTGCTCCTTCACCAGCTCCCGCTCGGGATTCAACCGCGCGCCTCGCCGGCGCAAGCGGGAGTCCGTGGCCAAGATGAGCTTTCGAGCCGCTGCTGCACTGGTTAAGGTGGGTACCCCCTAAAAGTGTACTTTTTTAAACCACTTCCAATAATCACTTTTCACTGAAGACTGTTTGACCAAATAATAGATCATTTTACCTTCTCTTCGCCAGTTAGTCATGTCTAGTGCCTCTCCACCTTTCTAAAATACACCTTGTCGTTTGGTGTACTTTTCATTGGAACAGTTCTAGCCTGTTTTGTGTTCAGTGTGTCCTTGAAAAGCCTCAATTTTTAAAGCTTTTGTAGGGATTTTAATACTTCTGATATAAATAAATAATCAAATTATTTATCATAGTGGTAGTCATCTTAAAATCTTTCTCAAACAGAATCATTTCCTGGAATGAGCAATAGGCTCTGTGGGTTCTGGCTTGTGGCTTCTCTTGCACCATAAGTTGTAGTCTGTCATATGAAAACTAATTTTGCAGCCTTGCCTTCAACGCATCATATTAGATTACTACACACTGGTCTGCTGAGAACAACAATAACAGATGGGCACTGTAATTCCTTTTGGAATCTGGTAAAATATTTTCCTATTGGTGTGTCTAAATATCCTGGGACTCCAGACTTGTCGTGTTCCAGCTGTGAGCCCGTTATAGGTTACTTTCAAAATGCTATTTCCTGTTTGTTTAGCAATTGCTGGAATTGATGGATCACAACTGATATTGTTCTGAAACAGACAAATGAAAAAGCACTGTTAATTTGTTACATCAACCATGAATCTGTGCTTTTAATAGCGTAACAGGAATGAAATGTTTTATATTTTTTAATATTTCGTTTATACATCATTACATTTTAATAATATGTTTATAGATTATCCCTGCTCTACACCACCTACATAGAATGTTAAACGTCTAATTATAGTGAATCAACGTAAATACCGGGACAATTTTTCCCGATTTTAAAGAACTAAAAACTTAATTAATGTGGACCAAAGTGATATAAGTAAATTTTCAAACAATATGCAAGCTTGTTCAGCTTTTCTTGTCTTTCTTGGAAGTACCTTAGATTCTTTTTGGTCAACACTGAGAAGTACTTGGGATGAATAAACAGAGAAATATAGAAAATTGGAAAACACTGTTTAAATCCACTTGTTCAGAAACACACGAAGCAAGAGATTAGTAAGAAAGAGCAAACAAATTCTGTGCACACATAACATGGAATGAAATGTTTCATCAGCTGCATTTTATATTTTACTGTTCTGATGTAGTCATTACTGTATTTAGTAACTATACATACATATTTTACTGATGTAATTGCTATTTTTGGGTGAATTTTTTTAAAGTATTTTTTTATCATACTGTACGTATATTATGATAGCACAGTGATGGTAGAAGCAAGAGGCAAAACAAACATGTCTTGCAGAAGACAAAACTACTGAACTCTAAATGATATTTGCTTATAACTGCTTCATGGTAGTGAGGGTGCGGTGGCGCAGTGGGTTGGACCAGGTCTTGCTCTCCAGTGGGTCTGGGGTTCAAGTCCTGCTTGGGGTGCCTTGCGGCGGACTGGCGTCCCGTCCTGGGTGTGTCCCCTCCCCCTCTGGCCCTAAGCCGTGTTGTCGGGTAGGCTTCGGTTCCCTGCGACCCCGTATGGGACAAGCGGTTCAGAAAGTGTGTGTGTGTGTGTGCGCGCTTCATGACATATTTTCCTGTTTTTGGAAAGTGAGAGCTATATGTTTTGTGAAATTGTTTTTTCCTTTGACTTTGGGGATGTACTGTCACTTTAACTGAGTTGTGTGTTCTCACTTAGTGCCTAGCTTTCTGTTAGCTCATATACTGGTTCTGTATTCACAAGAAAACATAAAAGACAGCATTTGTAAATAAAAAATATTAAAGAAGCCACACACCTTAGATTTGGAGTTAAAATGCATTTCTCTGTAGGTCAGGCAACATATCTGCAAAACACTACACATTGAGTCACCATTAGTTGGAATCATCTCGATATGAAGAGGTGTCAGATTGCTGTTTTACATTTATACATCGATATACATTTTTTACATTTATTCATTTAGTCAACACCTTTCTCCAAAAGGACCCACAACTCAGAACTACACATTATACTGTTTAAGCTTGTTCATTTATGAGCAACTTCAGAGGTGTGTTATTGAATGTGCAGTGGCCCTTTGCTGATAATTTAATGTAGTTTATTTGTGATTTGTTTATTTTATGTGCAGCTGTCAAAGCACTTCCCCTCTTAGTGAAACTATTTCTTGCCCAAAGTCTGTTTACTTGATCTTAGGACATTTTGTAGAAACTTTCAATGAAATGTCTTTCCATTTTTGGTGCTCTTGCTTTTTTGTTTTGTCAGCATTGAAGCAACCCTTGTAACTAGCATGAATTCATGCTGTGTTTGTAAAATATTGTTGTTGTTGTTATTATCCTTGTTTCTAAATAAGCCGTTTGGCACAGGGCTAAGGATGGTGTGAATGTATGTGATGATGATGACGGAGATGATGAAGTAAAGCAGTGACTATTCTTTGCTGTTAGCTTGGGCCTGTGTGTTCCTGTATGTGTACGAGGGCATTTTGCAGTTTTTTCACTCCTTTCAGGGCCGATCTCTGCGGGAAAGCACCCTGCGCCGGACTCAGAGAAGAAGCTTCACTCCAGCCAGTTTCCTTGAGGAAGATACTGTTGACTTCCCGGATGAGCTTGACACCTCTTTTTTTGCTCGGGTAAGGAAAGGAGTATCGCTTTCTTCACTGTCACTTCTTCCACTCTGGTGTTTCAAAGTGACATTGGTCATTTTTAACATTGTGCAGTCAGTATGTTCTAAGACTGGCTACCTCGTGGCACTGTTGTGCTGTGTTCGTTGCAGCCCCGACAGTCCTGTACAGTGGCCAGTCTTCAGACATGTTGACTGTAGCACATAGATGCTTCCTGTGCATGTAGGAAATAAAAAAGATAAATAGCTACGTAAGTCACTTAACACTCTTCTTAGGAAATGGCAATGTGTGTGTGTGCCCCTTCTGCCAATGGTGAATACCCCTAATTCCCAGTAACACCTGCACGGTTCTCCACAGGATGGTCTGCTACATGAAGAGCTCTCCACGTATGCCGACGAAGTCTTTGAGTCTCCGTCCGAGGCTGCCATTAAGGAGGCAGAGGCCAGCAGGGTAGTGGAAGATGCTGACCTGACGGGCAGCGCGTTGGATAAGACTGAGCTGGAAAGGAGCCATCTCATGCTGTGAGTCCCACCAACACATAAATGCTCGCCCATGCACACACACACACACACACACACACACACACACACACACACACACACACACATTTGGCTCAGTGTCACAGCAGTGATTACACACTGACCCAGTCTTTAACTTAATAAACGATTCCTTCTGTACATCCTCACTAAAACTAACTCCCCATCTCTCCTCCAGGCCCCTGGAGCGAGGCTGGCGCAAGGGCAGGGAGGGTCCCATGGTGCAGCCCAAGGTGCGCCTCCGGCAGGAGGTGGTCAGCGTGAGCGGGCAGCGGCGGGGCCAGCGAATCGCCGCTCCGGTCAAGAAGTTGTTTGCCCGTGAAAAGCGACCCTACGGTCTTGGCATGGTGGGCAGGTTGACAAACCGCACCTATCGCAAGCGCATTGACAGCTACGTTAAGAGACAGATCGAGGACATGGACGACCACAGGTACTGCTCCGCACCACCCCTGGAGGAGAGGATATCTTGTTTCGTTGTGCTGTAGCTCAGCATGCGCACACACAATCTGAACCGCTTGTCCCATACGCGGACGCGGGGAGCCGGACCTGGCAACACAGGGCGTAAGGCTGGAGGGGGAGGGGACACAACTAGGACAGGACGCCAGTCCGTCGCAAGGCACCCCAAGCGGGACTCGAACCCCAGACCCACCGAAGAGCAGGACCCAGTCCAACCCACTGCGCCCCCGCACCCCCCTCTGTAGCTCAGCGTCATTGCTTATTTTTACGCACAGTAAACAGGGCAGTGCCACATTACTGTATGTTAGCAGACAGGAGGTAAGCTGTGGGATGCAAGAAATGTCATTGCTCAGAATTTGAAGTCTATGTTTGTGTTGTTCTGTTGAAGGCCCTTCTTCACATACTGGATCACATTTGTACACCTTCTCATCACAATCCTTGCGGTGTGTATCTACGGCATCGCCCCAGTGGGCTTCTCCCAGCATGAGACGGTGGACTCTGTGAGTACGGCTCTTCTTTGTTTATAAGCCATTAGCCTGAAACTGTCAAGCGAAACCAGCTGCAGTATGCGCCTCTGCCACAACTGAACTGTGCCGAGAGTTGTCAAGTATCGTAGTTTTCTCACAGCACGTCTCTCTTGGCGGTGTTTTTGTGTTTTACCTTTGATGGCGTTCCTTGTTTTGAAGGTTTTGAGGAACAAAGGAGTGTACGAAAATGTCAAGTTTGTGCAGCAAGAAAATTTCTGGATTGGTCCTAGTTCGGTAAGGGAAGAATTGGAGGAGTTATTCCAACTCACAGCAGCTGTTTGTTAGCTTAGCCGGTCTTAGCTGATGTAGCGTAGCTAATGGAGCTAGCTCAGCTCCAAAGTGACTTCACATACTTAGCGTCTTGCCATTTATACACTAAAGGTATTCTTATTAACTCTTTCAGGGCCAAATTAATACTAGCAGTAGGAAAAATCTGTGCCAGCTGGTGCTTGATGCTAATTTGCAACATCTGCCTGGAGAGCAATTCAGGACTGCAACAGACTGGAGTTGGGTTCTATCAGTGCAGTATTGTTTCCTGTCCTGCAGGAGGCGCTCATCCACCTGGGAGCCAAGTTCTCCCCCTGTATGCGGAAGGACCAGCAGGTGTACGACCTGATGCAGGAGAAGAGGAACAGTGAGAGAAACTCAGCCTGCTGTGTGCGCAACGATCGCTCAGGCTGTGTGCAGACATCCGCCGAGGAGTGCTCTGTACGTCCTTCTACACACTCATATACTCAGCAGTACACGTTTACACACTGTATATACACTTAAACACGCATATTTGGTACACTCACATGGAGAAACACACACAACCACACACGCATGCATGGACAAAGACACCAGCACCTACAAATGGATATTAACACATGCATACCTGGACACAAATTTATTATAAATAACAAGTTATAATTATTATAAATAATAAAGCGATGAAGAGGGCGCGGTGGCGCAATGGGTTGGAGGTTGGACCGGGTCCTGCCCTCTGGTGGGTCTGGGGTTCAAGTCCCGCTTGGGGTGCCTTGTGGCGGACTGGTGTCCCGTCCTGGGTGTGTCCCCTCCCCCTCTGGCCTTACACCCTGTGTTGCCGGGTAGACTCCGGTCCCCCGCGACCCCATATGGGACGAGCGGTTCAGAAAGTGTGTGTGTGTGTGTGTGTGTGTGTGTGTGTGTGTGTGTAATAAAGCGATGGATGCATTATTTTTAAACTGTAGTATATTACATATTACTTCAAAGAAGTAGTAATCGGTCAACCCTTCCGTTTTTATGGAAAGTTACACGTTATGTTACTCGTTAAATCTGAGACATAGGTAAGAAGGAGACAAGGATTCAATTAATATTCATGTATGTTAATATTATATTCAGCATTGGTGCTTGTAAGAACTGGTGAATAAACACTCTTTGCATGGACTTTGACGCAAAAACAAGCACAGAACAGGGCCAACTCAAGGAAATCCTGAAAACATTTTGAACAAATTAGGCTTTTGTTACTTTTGCCACACTAAAGGTGAGAAGTAAATAATTTGCGAAATGAAGATCCCTATTGCCAGACGTTTCATTGTCTGTACAGTTGCCATCCCTTCCTGAGCAGAATGTTGGATGTGTGCAAACCATTTCGCTGCCCTTCGCACATCGACCTAGTGGACAATGTAAACAGAGTTCTGGCTGAAAAGCTCGTACAGAAAGCCAAGTCAGGCGTTTAGGAAAAACAGTTCTTATTATTACTCAGTTGACAGAAGTAGTACAGTATACAGTATTTTTTTTTCTGTTATGCTAAAAAGGAGTAATATAATAAATAATACTTTATAACACAGTACATTCAACATACAGATGTACACGCACAGCACAACAGAAACACATCCCACAGCAGTCACACAAGCTGGGCTGTTTAATCCCATAACATGTTTCCCTCCCCCTCGAACTAAGGCCACCCTTGCAGTGTGGGTGAAGTGGCCACAGCATCCGAGTGCCCCCTACCAGAATGGGAAAGTGCGCCAGTATGGATCCGTTTGCCACCAGGACCCCAGGTATCATGGGAGCTGGAGCCTAACTTGCATCCCTTTTACTGCCACTTTATGCCCACCATATCACCAGGCTGTTGCCGTGATAGCCCGCCAGACTAATTCAGCATATGTGTAGCACCAGCTGTGCACTCCAGCTTCACTCGCCCATTCACCCCCCTGTGTGCTCCTCCAGGATTTGCCTCGAGCCGGCCTCTGTGTCCCCTCACGAATGGCCTGAGGACATCACCAAGTGGCCGGTGAGTAGAGCCGCATGCTGGTGGCACCAATCTCTTAGCAATGATTGCACAGCAGTCATTTAGGAATCAATTGAAAGGAGCTGTGTGTTTTCCTCTGTCCAGATCTGCACCAGGTACAGCACTGGAAACCACACCAACCTTCCCCACATCGACTGTGCAATCACAGGCCGGCCCTGCTGCATCGGCACCAAAGGGAGGTGGGTGCGACCGTGACCCGCATGGCAAAACACACCACAACACACCAGAGCCAGCCCACATCCAGTCAGTCCTTTGACACCAGCCAAGAAATGTTCTGTCAGTACAGAACACTTGTCATGTAACATCTATAAGTGCATTTGCCTAGAAATTAACTTTTCACAGTGCTCATGTTACATGGACAGGTATTTTTGAGTAGCTGCTCTTCCGTGTGCAATAGACTGTGTGTATGTGATTTTTTTTCGCAAGATACTAGGTTGCTTTGGTCACGTGTGGTTTCTCAGTAAAGTTATTACCAATGGGTGAGCCCCCCCCCGATACTCCATTTACCGCCTCTAAGTGTGTTTTCTCACCTGCTACAGATGTGAGATCACGTCACGGGAGTACTGTGACTTCATGAAGGGCTACTTCCACGAGGAGGCAACACTTTGCTCCCAGGTCAGCACTCAAGGGCAGACCTCCTTTGCTGCCCCGCTTCTTCTCAGTGCCCCCTGGGGCCCTGTCCTGAGAGGACATGGTGCGGCACTAGTGCAACATGCTATCAACGGAACCAACGCTACAGCTTCGTAAAGAGGGAGATGGCAGTGAGAAGACATGTTTCCTTTAAACTAAGGCTGTACAGGTAGCCTTCATGACCATATGACAGGGTTCCATTCCGACAGCCTTGTTATGCATAGACTTCATTGAAACTCACATTTGCATTTATTTGTTTAGCTGATACTTTTCTTCAAAGCAACTTACATTGTTAAGCTACTTACATTATTTGCCCAATAATACAGCTGTGTAATTTTACTAGAGCAATTTAGGGTAAGTATCTTACTCAATGGTACTACAGCAGTAGGTGAGATTTGAATCCAAAGGCTGCAGCTCTAATCACTACACTACCCGCTACCCCCCTCAGAAATCCCCTTATACTGTATTATATGATATTTAAACAGTTATCACACATTAATGCTACATTGTATAATAGGGGTTTGTAATGTTTACATAGAATAATAATACAAACTCAGTACAGGAGGAGGTGTGCGGGGAGAGGGAAGTCTGGGGGGCTCTGCTTGGATTACTGCCCCCGCGACCCGGTCCCAGATAAGTGGAGGAAGATGGATGGATGGATGGAGTCAGTACAGCATTTTATTTTCATGCTGCACTATTGTTCTTGCTTTCATTTGTTTCGCTTTTTCTTTTCAGCACCAGCAGAATATTGACTTTTTCACTTGCTAGCCAATTTAAATAAAATTTAACTTGAAGGGATTCATAAACAAAATGTTTTTGCTAGCGAAACAGTTACTGCTAGACACCCACAATGCTGACAGAGACCCAAACAATGAGAAATATGTAGCTGGCTGCATGGCCGCAAGGCACATCTTATCATACAGCAGATGGAACGGTCATCCTTAGACCTTATAGCCAAACGTTGGGTTTCAGAAGTAATATATTAAGGTTATAGGGATATTATCAGTCGAGGGCTACCTATACTGTTATTACTATTGGTAGTACACTAGATCCTTGGTTTACAAACAGTGGCGTTACCAGTTTTCAAAGATACAAGCATTTTTGGGGTTGTTTATTTTTTAATGAGGTTTATTTTTATTTTATGTTTTATTTCTTCACTTACGGTTTTTTAATCTATTTTTTAATTACACTTTTTGCCCGGCAGGCCAATAGATGGCAGTAAAGCACAAAGAGAACAGCAGTGAGGGACTGCCTTAGTTCAACTCAGCTTCCACTAGTACTTTGCTGAAGAAGCATGCTGTTACCTTGGAGACAAACATTGACATAGACTGTTCAAAGCTTTGAGAATATGACGAGCATTTCACGTGTTTATGGGATTGCTCAACAATCACCACTGTAATTTGAAATTACGTTTAATTTAAAATGTCAGTGTTTTGCAAAAGACCAAAATCAGTAGTCTTACAAAGTATTTTTTATTTATTGTAGCTATATTTTTGATTTTTATGGAACCTAGCCTAAAGGGAACAAACAGCAGGACATACGTATTATTAAGCTTGTGTTGATTGTGTTAAAAATGACAAAACAAATGACAGACTTCGCTAATGGTTGTGTGGGGGAAAAGGAATTGGTGAGAAAAGTGCAGTAGTGTTCATGTTGATTCCTGCATGTGTATTATTCCTGTTTTTTAGATACCTGGCAGCATTATTGAGGATGGACAGGGGGTGGTGTGATGTGATGATTAGTGGTAACACTGATGACGCATGAGGAGCTGACACATGTAAACAACACATTGCAGAGCTCTGACTAAAGTATGTTGAACGGAATCACAGCTGAGGGCAGGGACAAGGAGGGTACACGCTCTTTGGCTTTCTTAACTAATTTCTTAGGCTCGCTGGCTCATTACCAGCTCCACTGTCCCAGTCTCCATGTTCCAGACAAACCCTTCAGACCTCAGCCAGGTCATTTCTGCAGTTGACAGCTGTTGCAGGCAGCAGTGTCATCACTACGGGTCACACCAGGAGAGGAGTGCGCCGCGCGGACACAATTAAAGGATTTCTCTTTAATCCCATAAAATGAACTACTGGGAGAGCCTGCAGCCCAGGGTCTTCCACCATCCTCTGTGTTGTATTACCAAAAATTGTTGGCACTCTGGGGTGGAATTTAGTAATATGCAGTACATTCAGTAAGCTTCATGCTTTTCCAGTGGGGCTGCATATACAGTATATTTATTGGATCCCAACTTGTAAGACTGCAGCGTGAAGTCAGCCTTCACTGCATACAAGAACTTAATCCAAATTGCTGTGGATTAAAAGGCAAAAAGAACAAGCTGTGTATAATATGAAGTGAAAAATGTAAGTATTTCAGAAAATGCATAGTAATAGCTGTTATGTAATGGATTGCAGTGATTGTGCTGGCGAGCGGCACAGAGCAGCGCAGTTGGGTGATGACTCTGGATGCCGTGGTGTAGGATCTTTCACAGTGGAGCTCTGACATCATTGCATGAGCTGTGATATGGTGACTAGTGGTCCATCTGTTCCAGGTGCACTGCATGGACGATGTGTGTGGTCTCCTGCCCTTCCTCAACCCGGAGGTGCCAGACCAGTTCTACCGACTGTGGCTCTCTCTCTTCCTGCATGCTGGGTAAGTGCGCTGTCAGCCTGGTCACCGGGGAGAGAGCACAGATTTTTTTTGTGTGTGTGTCTGTATGCCTATGTGTGTGTATGTGCGTCATATCAAATCCCACTTCCTGCTCTTGTACCTTTGAGCAAGGCCCTTACTGTATAAATGGGTAAACAAGTAATTTCTAAGCGAACCTAATCATGTAAATCACTTTTCAGGCCTGCGCCAGCTAAATGAATAATATATGTCTTGTATCAGAATGTTCAAGACGTTGTTCAACTCTCCCGATGCAGAATCCTGCACTGCCTGGTGTCGATGTGCTTCCAGATGACCATCCTGAGGGACCTGGAAAAGCTGGCGGGCTGGCTCCGCATCTCCATCATCTACATCCTCAGTGGGATCACAGGCAATCTGGCCAGCGCCATCTTCCTGCCCTACAGAGCTGAGGTGGGGTGAGCCACTGCTCTTCGCTCACAGTCACAGCTCATCATGCCGTACCACGGTGTACTGTATGGCAACCTGAATTTGGGATGGTGCTCTTAAATATCCTGCTGCTGAAGAAGGGAGGCTCACTTAGGATAACTTAGCCAGATGGATTAGACCCAGGTCGCCTGAGGTCATGGTTCCTGCTGGACACACTTTTAGTGTTAGGCATTGTTTTTATTTTTTTTATTGCTTTCGTGAACAGCACAGGGTCACAGAAACATACAAGCAGAGACAGAACAGCAAGAAATTGCAAATATGTCCACGTACATTGAAGTCAAAAGGGATGGTTAGGGATGGTTCTTATGATGCTTTCCGGTGGCGCGGCTGATCGTTTACCCCTGTCCCATGTCCCAGGTGGGGCCGGCAGGCTCCCAGTTCGGCATCCTGGCCTGTCTCTTTGTGGAGCTCTTCCAAAGCTGGCAGATACTGGCGCGGCCATGGCGGGCACTGGGCAAGCTGCTGTGTGTTGTGCTCTTCCTCTTCGCCGTCGGCCTGCTGCCCTGGATCGACAACTTCGCCCACATCTGCGGATTCGCCTCGGGCTTCTTCCTGTCCTTTGCCTTCCTGCCGTACATCAGCTTCGGCAGCGCAGACAAGTGCCGCAAGCGCTGCCAGATCATTGTCTCCTTGCTCGTGTTCGTGGGCCTGCTGGCCGGCCTTGCCGTGCTCTTCTACGTGCATCCGGTCAAATGCGAGTGGTGCGAGCTGCTCACCTGCATCCCCTTCACGGACAAGTTCTGCGAGAAGTACGACCTCAACGCGCACCTCCATTGAGAGCCGGTGCTGGCGTGTGCTTGCATGTGAGGCCACAGGGCCGGTTCCCACCTCCTTCATACCTCTGCACACTGACACTAGTGTTTTTAATAGCTCTTTAAGCCTGGTTGTTGTTCCCCGTTATTAGATCTCCATATAACTGAGTACCTCCTCTTCCCCTAGACGTTTCTCTTCTGTTTTCCTGCCATCTAAATATTCCAGTAATTAATCCTTTGGATTTATTCTGATGGTCTGACTAAGCTCACAAGGGACAAAGCCCCATGTTTCCCTGTGTGTTTGAGAAGAAATTGAGAAGGTGCACTGCTGCAGAATGCGGGAGCAGGTCCCCTGTGTCCATGTGGGACCGAACACCACCTCTGCTCACCGCTGCCTTTCTCTCATTGAGACAGCACTTCACCAACCAGGTCTGGGTTTTTATTATATCTCAAAGACAGACTGAACCAGGAGGGCGAACGAAGTTAAACAATCTAAAATACACCTTTGGTGCCTTGTTGATAAATGTACCTACTACTGCCATATTTTTGTTACGCCATGTTACTGCATAAGCGGTGATGGAAGACACTGTGGTAGCGTTTTAGCTATCAGCTCTTTACTTGTGACTATGAATACAGTGATTCAGAAGGTCAAACTGCCCAGTGGAGTATCTGTGTGTTTATTATTGCCCCAACCTGTGTGTGTCCATCTGCCGTCAGTCCTTTTGCAAGGTGTTTCAGGCCTTTATGCAGGGTTCTTTCTTCTAAAAACCGATGATACTTTTCTTGAAAAATAATTCACAAGTCATACATTTGGGTGATCATCCATTACTGAGGTAATACTCAACATTCCCCATGGTCTTCAGTAATCCTGAACACGACTGAAAGGTACCTAGACATGTGGAGTTGGGTATGTTACCTTTTAGATGACTTAAGTTGGCCATTCAGATGTTTTTTTCCAGCTTGGTTTCATATGTTGTATCATAAGGAAACACTTGTAGAAGAGGAGCCTTTTACACTGGACATTTTAATTGTGACTGTATGGTGAGATGATACTGGAGGATAAGCAAAGTGAGGGCCTACTTTGACTGGTTTTAGATACTGCCTCGCAAAACCAGGCCCTGATTGCTTCCCCCGCCTCCTCACCATATGGAGGCACTAGATCCACTATTCTTTCTTTTACTTGTTCTTTCACTCACTTATACATACATGCTTTATAATATTGTGTGTGGGGGGGAGGAAGAATTAGTAAGATGAGCAAAGGGTGAGTCATAAATGATGACCACTTAAACTGTTTCTTTTAGTTACACTCATTTGACCCTGATTAATTCTCAGAATGAGAGCTGTATTGGATAGTGTATGATTTTGGAATGGCCAGTAGTGTAATTGAGGAAATAATTAATGTCAATACGTGAAAGAAAATCGCTTATGTCATCTCTAGCGATATGCGCGCGTCTCAAGCATTTATGGCACAGTCGCAGTTTGAACACACTGACGTATGCGCAAGGTCATGTAATTTAGTTCCGTGTGTCACCACGGGGTGGAGCTGTTCCTTTGATGTATGAATTCCAAAAAAGAACCTTCGTTTCACATTTCAGAATCAGAATCAGAATGAGCTTTATTGCCAAGTATGTTCACACATACAAGGAATTTGTCTTGGTGACAGACACTTCCACAGCACAGACAGAATGACAGTGACAAGACACAGATGAGAAGATAGAATATGTGAATAAAGGATAAAAAAAAAATATAAAAAATATAAAGTACACAATATACAAAAATAGTCACTAGACATTATATGTATGTACAAGTATGTTCTATACAAATGCAAAAGAATCTGAGTAAGAGATATGATGTGATAAATAGATATAATTATAAATTTCAACTGAATCCATTCAATAACCGTGTCACAAAATTAACAGTAGAACTTATTTATGCTGTATAACGTTTCATATTTCAAAAGTACATGACCCAGAGTCACAATCTGTTTAAAATACAGTGTAAAAATCCCCAGCTCTGAACAGATCTGAATTTTAACAGTAATTTGCATTGTAACAATTTTCAGCAATCAGTCACTCAGGCTTTTTTCCCCAACTGATTTAGAACCTTGTTCCAAGATTAAAGACTAATTGTTCCTTATTATACTACACCCATCCATCAGCATGCTTTCCTGGCACTTGTGAGGAAATTAAAAGCCTTAACAGGTTTTCACATTGTCCATGATGACCCTGCCTTTGGTTGCAAAGCCCACCATCTGTGAGGACAAGGTCACTGCAAAGTGTCTCGCCTGTAATGGCGAGGGTCTCTGTTCGGGGACTGGGACCGCCAACGTGCCCCAGAATCAGTGCATGGTGGTCCTCTTTAATTGCAAGGCTGTCTTGTACTTTAAAAGGTGAATGAGGTATTATGCGCCATTTTAATGAGTTTGCTGTTAACGGTCAAATAGAATAAGGAGATTGTACACATTAGAAGATGCACATAGTAATGTGGTACATAATAGGGTATTCAGTCAACTGAAAACATTGAGATAAGTGTAACAAATATGGACTTGTATTGGTAAAATGATTTATATTTAATCTGAAGTCAATTATTTATTTGTTTTTTCATATCACGTCTAGCTCAAGTGCTTACTCAATATGAATCTAACATGCTGAGCTACACAGTTTCTATTAGTATTAAAAGCCATAATATCAAATGTGTTATTTGAAAGTGGGCCCCATGTTGGAGTGAATTCAGTGTAAGTAACACAAAAAGACATTGTTCTGGTTAATTTTGTGAAATATACAGATACCTTGAAAAACTGAAGGTTTCAAAACACTAGTTGATCATCTGCTCCCTCTCCCTACCTCCATACCTCGTTCTTTCCTTGCTTTTTCAGCTCATGCATCATAGAATCCTCCCACCTAAAGGCAAAAGTAGGATTTAAATGGACAAAGGGTGCAGTCAGCAATAGCAGTCCACTCTATTCCATTGACTGGTAGCCCACACCTTTTTGATTAATTGGTTAAAAATAGTTTGCCCTGACTCTCTTAACTCAGAGCAACAACAATGCCTTGAACTTCTCTGTGTATTTATTTAACATGTGGGAAACTAATGTTATAACATTATTATTATTTTATAATAACAGTTAAACATTCTGTAAACTATTATGTTAATGAAAATGAAATATCTGCACTCCATTATTACTGGCAGTTTTTTTTTTTTGCATTTTAAAGAAGCCTCACGTGTTAGTTTCATCTGTAATAATTTCATATCATATTTTACTTTAATTCTGTCAGTTCAGAGAAGCTGTTTTTATGCTGCTTTCATTCCAGCTAAGCTCTAAATTAGATTTGATTCTGTTCACTAAAACCAATTCTAATAAGCATTACTAAATGATGGTGCAGATTGTTCTGTTTCCTGTCAGTTTGATCCATTATAAGGACAATCTGATTAGGACTTCCCTCAGGAGTCAAATTCAGAAGTATGAAAGCATGAGCATCTAAGACAATTGACACTAACAGGCATCTTTGCTTTTTCCAAAAGCTCCTAAATTCTGCTAAAAGATGACTTGGGGTTTATTTGCTAACTATGGGCAGGGTGAACGGATGAGGGAACGAGCATTTTCGTTTTTCATTATGCCATGTTTATTTCATCTAATGTAAGCCGAGCAGCTCTTGCAGGAACTTGAAGCAGGATCCCCACAGGTCTGTTGTTGACCAGGTTTCCAGCTTCTTCGGGATTCCATTTATACCTTTTAAACAGGCATTCTTTGGCAAGCATTATACAATTTCCTTGGTAACTTCCTTCCTGGCTATATGATATTTTTGCTCATTTACTCTTAACACCTTTGCTGATGTTTATTGTACAGTACCTATAAAAAGCATTCCCCCCCGACTTTATCATGTTTCAGATCATTGAACCACAATGCCTTTAATTGAGCTTTTTTACACTGATCAAAGAAAAATACAAATTTCAAAGTGAAAACACATTTCTACTAATCTATTTTCAATTAATTTTAAAAAAATGTGACAAAAATTACAGGGTTTATAAGTATGTTCACCGATTTAAGCCAACATTTATTAAACCTTTGGATTGACACCATGTGCAGGAATTATACCCTTGAGTCTATTTGTATAAGTCTATCATTTTTGCACATTGTGACTCTAATTTTTCTTCATTCCTCTTTGCAAAACTACTCATATTCTGTTAACTAGGAGGAGGACCTTGAGTTAACTCCAATTCCCAATTTACAGTTCTCCTGCAGATTGTAGCAGGTGTTCCTCCTTGGTTTCCCTCTATTCTTCTACATTCATTTTGCACTCTTGTCTTAGAGTCTGCCAGGCTCTGCTGCATCGAAGTCTTCCCATGCCATGATGCTGCCACCATGCTCCACAGTAGGGATGGTATGTTTCCGTAAGTGTGTAGTGTTTAGTTTAGGCCAAACATGGAATATTGTTTATGCTAAAAAGCTCAGTTTCAGTCTCTTCAGACCACACAACCTTCTACCATTTTTTTTTAAGTCTCCAGTATATGTTTTAGCAAACACTAGCTGAGAAGTCACGTGAGGTTTTTTTTTTCTTCTCAACAATGGCTTTCTGTTTATCATTGTCCCATAACGCAAAGACTGGTGAAGCAGTATTTTTCCATGGGCACCAGTGAACAATTCCAGATGAACTAAAGGCGACAGCAGTATTTCACTTCCACATTTTACCTTGAACCATGTCATGTCCACTGTGTCCTTTGGGATGTATGCTGATGTTCATATGGATCTTCTTTAGCTGCCATCATCCCTAGGAGTTGGTGGTTGTTGTGATACTGTCTCATGCGTATTTTAAGAACCTCTTTACATAACCCTTAAACCAAACAAGTCTAAGGAAGACCAGCCTTTCCTTGTTACAGGACAGCAGCTATCCAAGTTTATTTCATTCCTGTTCTGTGAACAGGATAATATTGGAACAGCAGGGTAATTGTACCACAGATAAGCTAATAGAAACTAACAGAAGCTGACCACAGTTCTAGGTAAGGGAGCTGTATTTTGAAATGACATGAACAAATGACATGAAGTGGTGAGCATCCTGAAGCTGCACCATATGTGATTTCACTCTGTGCCTAAATGTCTCGAATGAGTTCCACCCTTTGAATACTAATTATATTTTTTCCTTTTTTTCTTCATATAGGATAAGCATAACAATGCAAAGGATTAAAGACTGGTAGTTTACCAGTAGGCTAATTAACATTGCTCTTCAGCTTGAAAGGATGCTCAAGTATCCTCCTGCAGCATCTAAGCTCTGCCTGTAGGATTATGGATGCCTTGATATACATGTGAATGTTTTCCATTTACATCATTCCTTGTAGCACAGCTGTTGTCAGCACGTGTCCCTTTTCCCATGCACTCTCAGGTGAAGACAAAGCAACAGCTGCATGTCACTCTATGTCCACCCTCTGTGGAGGAGAAAGGAAGCAGACCTTGCCTCTGCCCCCATGGGGTATTCCCTCTACCGAACCAGACAAAGACATGGTAATGTCATTAGAAGGAAGCTGTGCTGCTTCCCTCTTAGTTGGTTTAGAATCAGCACACTGTCATTCATGTTTGCTCTGCCGTTGTGGGTTACCAGAGCGAGTCAGTCATTCATCTCTGCCTCACTGCCATCCCAGCCCTCTGGTGCTGTTTTCACCGCCTAAGGTGAACGTGTGCACTCACGTATGGTGTGCTGTGGAGAGTAACCAGCTAGTTTACCAGTAAATAAAATAAAGGTCACACTACCTACTTACTGTACAAGTCCATTTTTAAGGCTCTAAAAAATACCAGGGCTAGTATTGCAAATTGAAGTTCTGTTCCTAGAGATGTTCTCAAATTGCCTTTGGAAATTGTTCCTCTTACGCACCACAATAGCGTCTATCTCCCACAACCTGTAAAAGTAGAAGTCCAGGGACTCCATAATAACTCCATAATATGTCAGCCATTCTTAAAATATTTATAGTATCTGATATCATAAAGGGCTCCATAAGCCATCTGATCTCATGAATTTATCTTCTTAGGTGGAATACACAGATTGTTACCTAAACAATGCCTCCACGCAGATAATGAAGGAAATTCTCGTCTCTGTGGTACAGATTAACTAATCCACCCACTGACCTGTGACACACACACATGCTTTTTGGTCTTCAGAGCTACATTCTGAAGACCCCCAGGGTTCATCAGGGTCCATCACAGTTCATCTAGGTTTGGTGCAAACTAGTTAATGAGCCTGAACTTTTCCCTGAAGCTGCAGGCTATTCTGCAAATAATAATTCTCCAGGTTTTGAGGCAACCAAAAAGTAAAATTTTTAATTATGTTAAGTTTTTTTTCTCCAAAGTAACTTATAATGACTACCTTATAATATTCTTTAACCATTTATGCAGCTGGGCAATATTTCCTGGAGCAATTATATCGTAAGTACAAAAGAGTTTTACAGCACTCAGTGGTATTCAGACCTGGGTCCCTCAAGTACTAAGCAGTGACAGTAACCACTAAGCTACCTGCTACTCTGAGTCATTTATGAATGCGCTTTTTACAAGTCGTTGATGCATGAATGCAAGCAGAAAAGACTGGAGTGAATATTCTGTTAGATTGACAAAAAAAAAAAAAAACAATACAAAGGGCATTTTACAACAGTATTAGAGGTTTGCTGTAACTAAGATGATTTTTGTTTTCTTTTTCCCAGTACATGACATACTCAGTAAGTTCCAAGACTGACCATTGTGTGATGCTGCTGAGCTCTTTTTATTGGTTGCTGACAACCTCAGTGCAGTCACCCGGCAGTCAGTTATAGAACTTGTTTACTATACCAAATATACGCATTTAAATCTATGGCAACAGACTGGAAACATAAGCTGCATATAGCCTGGATGCAGCACCAATTCCAATTTAGGGTAGCCATACACATCACTCATTCACACATGAGGGGCAATTGCAAATTTACCTGAATTGTATGTCCTTGGACTGTGGGAGGAAATGCACAGAGACACAGGAAGAACATGTAAACTCCACACAGACCCGGCCCACATTCTCTCACCTCACCTAGGTGCAGTGAAGCACAGTGCTACTCGCTGCACAACAATGCCACCCCTAATCAATTATGAAAAGATTAATTACATTTTGAAATTGACCACTGTGGCAAGGGTGTGTTCACACTTTCAACTATAATCAATACAACTAATTCCCTGAGCAAGCAGATGTCACAAGTTTCTCCTTAGGATCATCAGAGTTTGTTGACTGCGGAACCCTGGGTGTTCACTCCACCCACCATGAAACAGGACCCCAGCAGCTGGGTGGCAGGTGCTCAGTAGTCTCTGTGTCACTAGCAACCCATCATGGTAAGCACGGATCACATGCACTCCCGAAGGGTGGGGGATCTCTAGGCACTCAGTGAAGAGCGCAGGGGGAATGAGCAGCTGGAACAACTGATGTAGAGTCTTCCAGACCTGAACAGATGCAGTCAGTTGTGTCAGTAATTTTCACCATCTGCTTTCACTCTGAACAGAGTGCAAGGACAGCAAGGTTTTAGACTTGGAACTGCTGAGTACAAGTGCCCCACTAGAACTCATCCTTGGGTAAAGCTTATCTTCCAGATGAACTCCACTGAACTGAATCTACTACTCTGATCTGTCTGATAACATTGTCACATCCTATAGGGTCCCGTTCTTGTTCACCCACATCGTTGTCTGCTCCAGTCCCCCAGCTGGACAAGGCACAGAACTCCCTGTCCAAACTTCCAACTCATTATTAGCCCCGAACCCTGATACATGGTGCTCTGCTCGTGACAATTAACAAAGTGATAGCTCCACACACTAGCTGGCTCCTTGTTAGAGGTACTTAGAAGGATCCCAATGTTTTCCAGTTTTTCAGAGATTAGATATCTGGACGAATTTATTTTGTTTGAAAAGGGGTGGGACCAATATTCTTTCAGGGGGCCCAGAATTGCTAAGTACACCCTTTGCCATGACTACAGTTCTTTCAGGGAACACACACAGAAAGGTCTAGTTGTTTTCATGTTGAAACATAATAGACCACTACCACCATGAAAGATGGTAATTCATATTATTTCATTTAGCTGACACTTTTCTTCAAAATAGCTTACACCAATAGGTTTGTATGCTAGTACGTATGAACTGTTCACTAGCTGATGTCTTTGTCACCTCTGACTTACACTGTTAGGCACAATTTACCATTTACCCTTTTATATTCAGAGCACTGTAACCCACACTAAGGGCAATTCAGAGTCACCGGTTTGCCAGAAACACATTCTTTGGACTGTGGAAGGAAACAGGAGCACCTAGAGGAAACCCAAATGAACACAAGGAAAACAAGCTTTTCACAGACTGAGCTGGATTTCAACAAAATTTGCACCCACAGCCAAGACTATGTGGCACTAATGCTGTGCTGCTGTGCCACACTGATTTACTTGACTGATCTTATACACACTCAATTTGTTTATCAAAATATTGTACTGTACTATACATAGTGTTCCAATGTGCCATATACATTGATATTGTACTGATATTATTTTAGTACTGCTGGCTTCCAAAAGGAAACAGTTTTAACCTCCTGTTGCTCTTTTTAAAGTATTAATCTGTTATTTATTTTAACAACAATGCTGCTTAAATCAAAGTATTAATTATTAATCTACCAAGGGATAGTAAATTGTGCAAAACAAACTGAAGCTGTGGCTGAATGACTTATGAAGAATTTAGTAACAGTTATAAAATCAGCGTTCTGATAAATGTTGTAGCAACACGGAAATTTTGCAAACCATCTTCATCCCTTGTTGGGCTTTATAACCAATTATTCAAATTTTTCAATATTTTTTTTAGCTTTGTGAGGACATAGCACCTCAGAAGAACATCAACTAATTTTTTTCCGGAAAAGGGTCCGGCTAGTTATATTTCTTCACGTTTTGTTCTCTCAGAAACTTTGCGGGTACATTTGACACAAGTGTTATTCATGGAACGACTAATGACCCCCCTGTCTGACAGGCAATGTGACAGTTCAGAACGGGCGCCCCGCACTGAGGAATGCCCCATTGTTCCTGCTTGGAATGTATGTGTCTAATCAGTAATCGGCACAAGTGCGAACTTGCCATCAATGAAGGCGCGGCCCATATCGCACGGCAACCACAAAAGGCTTTTTACTGCCCGGGCGCTTGAGGAGCGCAGAGCAGGAGCGACTCTGCGGGGGATTAGAGCCGCTCAACTGCCGGCGCAATCAGTGTCAGCACCTCCCTTGTACCAGCAGGCTGCCTCGCCTCAGTGCAACGCAGCGATCGCTTCTGATAACAATGGGGACTTTGGACAAATTTAGGGTTGGCCAACGGTACATTCCAGTGGCACTTTTCCCTGTGCACTATTGCCGAAGGTGGCGCATGCTTCATTTTTATAGGCATATTCATTGTACTCCAGCTCCAAGTCGATGATCCCATAGGCAAAGTTATGATGGGTAATCATAGAAAAAGAACACACACAGCAAAAAAACATCACATGGCCAGTCAGATTACCACTGTTAAACTGTGGAAATTGTGCAAAAGAACAAATTCCACCTAAATCTGCAATATAGCTTTTTTACTTAAAGTGACCAGTTAGACAATTCAAATAAGTTACATACAGTTCAAAAGTATTTTTTCGTGGGCAGGATTGGAGAACAAGTTTTACAAATTTGATTTTGCACCATAAATCAAAAACAAATCCTAACTCGCCAGTATGAATTTGCATGTTCTCCATGTTTGTGCGTGTTTCCTCCCACGGTCCAAAGATGTGGTTCAGGATGGGTGGTATCTCTAAACTGCCCTTCGTGTGTGACTGTGTCTGTGTGTGTGACATTGTCCTGCTGTATAAATGGCTGAATGACTGCAGGAAGTTTATTCAGCGTATCTAATACTGTAAGGGCTTTGGATGAAGATGTCTTCTAAACACTGTTGTATGTCACTTTGGAGAAACGCTTCTGCTAAATGAATAAATGGAAGTGTGGCAAAATTCTCCAATCCTTTACATTTGGCATCAAGGTGGTTCTGCAGGTTACACATCAAACTGTGGTACGCAATTATTTTCTTTGAAGAAGCAACATATGATTTTAAACATGTTGTTCAATCACTCTCATGACCTCCAACTCTGACAGTCCTGGTGCAAGCAGTCCATATGTAACAGTAAAGTCATATCCAGCAAAACATTTACACTGCATTGATGGGAGGGTCATGTGGTGGAGGCCAGAGTATAAATTCTGAAGTTTGTTTTTGCCTCTTTAGTCTGCTAAAGAGCAAGCAGTGAAAGCTATGTTTCTGGATAACATGCCCAACACTTGTAACCACAAACACACACACACACACACGCATTGACTGAAGCCGCTTGTCCCAAGCAGGGTCATGGTGAGCCGGAACCTAACCCAGCAACACAGGGCATAAGGTTGGAGGGGGAGGGACACACCCAGGATGGGACGCCAGTCCATCACAGGGCACCCCAAGCAGGACTCAAACCCCAGACCCACAGAGAGCAGGCAGGGCCAAACCCACTGTGCCACCACACCCCCTCACTCCTTACTAGAACATATAAAACAACTTCCCAATGCTTCAGTGAGATATGGGCATGAGCCAGGTTCTACCAACTGTTTGAACATTGTCAGTTTTAAATGTCTGCAGCGTTATCAAAAAGAAGCAGGCGCTGGGTGTCTCTTCAGCATGACACGATTAAAATGCTAACAGAGCCATATGAATAATGAACTTAATATTCATCATTTTTTCCAATATGCATTTTGTAATCCTTTGATATATATTTGACCAAACCACTATTTATCTGCACAGTATGATGTATGCCTTTACCAAAGTGATGAGGCAAGAGCAAATTACCTTGCATGCCAGGTGCTCTTATGACCAAAAGCATTTGCATTAAGAAATAATTGAACTGAATAAACACACAAGCCATAGTGGGAAGTTATTTGCCATCAGTGCTATCTTAGCTGGAAGAAAATGAGTTACAACCTGTTCACACATATCCTGACAAAAGCAAACAAATGCAGTTTCCAGCTTTCATTAAAGAGCATTATTCATCCGTGTGGAAAACAGAAATCTCTCGGCTGAAACTGTAAAAAAGAGTGGATTTTAAATCTATAGTAAACAGTCCCTTTCCAGGATAATTCAAAAGCTGTGCTGTACTTGAAAATACCAACGCGACTTGTTTCTGCTGGAACCTTTGACCCAGCCATTGTAGCTATTTGCATCACCGCAGAATTTTGACGTTTTGATGGAGACTTTCCGAAAATCCACATTTCTTTATTGCTGTTTGCAGTTTCTTTACTTGGCAATCATCCCACACTCTGTGAAGCATCAATCCATTTGCTTCTTTCCATGACAAACACCAAGATAACATTGTAAAATAATTATAGTGGCCCTCATCACAGTCATTGAGTTGCCAAGGCTTCAGCGCACAATATTGTTATTTATATATTTATTGAACAGGTGTTCCCCAAATAGAGGGTGCAGTGGTGCAGTGGGTTGGACCGGGTCCTTCTCTGTGGTGGATCTGGGGTTCGAGTCCCGGTTGGGGTGGTTTGTGGCGGACTGGCATCCCGTCCTGGGTGTGTCCCCTCCCCCTCCGGCCTTATGCCCTGTGTTGCCGGGTAGGCTCCGGATCCCCGCGACCTCGTATGGGACAAGTGGTTCAGAAAGTGTGTGTGTTTGCCAAAAACTCTTAACCAGAACAATACCCAAGAAAAGACTCAAAGACAAGTAATTTCAGCTGCTAATGGAGAGCAAGCAGCTTTTACATTTATTTTAATTCCACAATTACGATAAGTATGAAACCAGTATAATGTGGGTTGATAAGGATTATGAAAAAATAAATGTTCAGAGACAGTGATCAATGCACCAACACACATAAATATGTAAAACAGAAGACGCTGTGTTAAAGCAGCCGAAGGCATAATTGTAACAAGAGGAAAGAGACGGGGAGTGTGTCCCCACTATGTTCAGGTAAGTCAAGTGTATCCCTCCCAATGTTTACAGTATGTGTATTTAACTCCATTGAGTACAATTGCTCATTTTTCATTGATTCTCGCAGGAAAAAGGGGATGTAACAATTGTATTTGTACAGCTTGTGTGGACTGATCACTTATGATGAGTCAAGTTACTAACATATGTTATGCAGTGCACAGCAGCACCAGCAAAGAGCAGACTGTTAACTCAGTAGCCTTCTGACACCTTGGAGGAAAAAAAATGTGCGCAAGTGTTTGTGCTCAAACAAGCTCAAGTGCATTGTAAGTGAGAAAGTGAATAAAGAGAAATTCTTGGAGCAAAACCTAAGGAGAGTGTATCGTGTTGCTGGTATCAATGGCAAGAGCAGGTTATAAGCAAAAGAAAATGCATTCCGGACAAAAATTTCTTTTTGGGATCAGGAGTGGTATTATTCCAAGTGTAGCTGCTGTGCTGCTTCTACTTCTGTTGAAAGTTAAGACTGACCAACTAAAGAGCTGAAAGACCAAATATATATCAACATTCATGCAATATGAATGATAACATAATGGAGTAAAGACTGGAGGTAGGGTTAGGGATGGAGATAGGCTTAAGGCTGGAGCTAGGGTTAGGGTTGGAGAAGGGTAAGTGCTGGAGCCGGCCTAAGGCTTTCGGCTTCTTGCGGGGCCGGCGCTGTGGTGTCCGCAGCAGCTAGAGTTCAGCTGGGAGCTAGGGTTTGGGCTGGAGGCAGGGTTAAGGCCGGAGCCTGGGCTATGGCTGGAGATAGGGTTAAGGCTGGAGCTAGGGTTAGGGTTGGAGAAGGGTAAGTGCTGGAGCCGGCCTAAGGCTTTTGGGTTTTTGCGGGGCCGGCGCTGTGGTGTCCGCAGCAGCTCGAGTTCAGCTGGGAGCTAGGGTTTGGGATAGAGGCAGGGTTATGGCTGGAGATAGGGTTAAGGCTGGAGCTAGGGTTAGGGTTGGAGAAGGGAAAGTGCTGGAGCCGGCCTAAGGCTTTCGGCTTTTTGCGGGGCCGGCGCTGTGGTGTCCGCAGCAGCTGGAGTTCAGCTGGGAGCTAGGGTTTGGGCTGGAGGCAGGGTTAAGGCCGGAGCCTGGGCTATGGCTGGAGATAGGATTAAGGCTGGAGCTAGGGTTAGGGTTGGAGAAGGGTATGTGCTGGAGCCGGCCTAAGGCTTTCGGCTTTTTGCGGGGCCGGCGCTGTGGTGTCCGCAGCAGCTGGAGTTCAGCTGGGAGCTAGGGTTTGGGCTGGAGGCAGGGTTAAGGCCGGAGCCTGGGCTATGGCTGGAGATAGGGTTAAGGCTGGAGCTAGGGTTAGGGTTGGAGAAGGGTAAGTGCTGGAGCCGGCCTAAGGCTTTCGGCTTCTTGCGGGGCCGGCGCTGTGGTGTCCGCAGCAGCTAGAGTTCAGCTGGGAGCTAGGGTTTGGGCTGGAGGCAGGGTTAAGGCCGGAGCCTGGGCTATGGCTGGAGATAGGGTTAAGGCTGGAGCTAGGGTTAGGGTTGGAGAAGGGTAAGTGCTGGAGCCGGCCTAAGGCTTTCGGCTTTTTGCGGGGCCGGCGCTGTGGTGTCCGCAGCAGCTGGAGTTCAGCTGGGAGCTAGGGTTTGGGCTGGAGGCAGGGTTAAGGCCGGAGCCTGGGCTATGGCTGGAGATAGGGTTAAGGCTGGAGCTAGGGTTAGGGTTGGAGAAGGGTAAGTGCTGGAGCCGGCCTAAGGCTTTCGGCTTTTGCGGGGCCGGCGCTGTGGTGTCCGCAGCAGCTAGAGTTCAGCTGGGAGCTAGGGTTTGGGCTGGAGGCAGGGTTAAGGCCGGAGCCTGGGCTATGGCTGGAGATAGGGTTAAGGCTGGAGCTAGGGTTAGGGTTGGAGAAGGGTAAGTGCTGGAGCCGGCCTAAGGCTTTCGGCTTTTTGCGGGGCCGGCGCTGTGGTGTCCGCAGCAGCTAGAGTTCAGCTGGGAGCTAGGGTTTGGGCTGGAGGCAGGGTTAAGGCCGGAGCCTGGGCTATGGCTGGAGATAGGGTTAAGGCTGGAGCTAGGGTTAGGGTTGGAGAAGGGTAAGTGCTGGAGCCGGCCTAAGGCTTTCGGCTTCTTGCGGGGCCGGCGCTGTGGTGTCCGCAGCAGCTAGAGTTCAGCTGGGAGCTAGGGTTTGGGCTGGAGGCAGGGTTAAGGCCGGAGCCTGGGCTATGGCTGGAGATAGGGTTAAGGCTGGAGCTAGGGTTAGGGTTGGAGAAGGGTAAGTGCTGGAGCCGGCCTAAGGCTTTCGGCTTCTTGCGGGGCCGGCGCTGTGGTGTCCGCAGCAGCTAGAGTTCAGCTGGGAGCTAGGGTTTGGGCTGGAGGCAGGGTTAAGGCCGGAGCCTGGGCTATGGCTGGAGATAGGGTTAAGGCTGGAGCTAGGGTTAGGGTTGGAGAAGGGTAATGTGCTGGAGCCGGCCTAAGGCTTTCGGCTTTTTGCGGGGCCGGCGCTGTGGTGTCCGCAGCAGCTAGAGTTCAGCTGGGAGCTAGGGTTTGGGCTGGAGGCAGGGTTAAGGCCGGAGCCTGGGCTATGGCTGGAGATAGGGTTAAGGCTGGAGCTAGGGTTAGGGTTGGAGAAGGGTAAGTGCTGGAGCCGGCCTAAGGCTTTCGGCTTCTTGCGGGGCCGGCGCTGTGGTGTCCGCAGCAGCTGGAGTTCAGCTGGGAGCTAGGGTTTGGGCTGGAGGCAGGGTTAAGGCCGGAGCCTGGGCTATGGCTGGAGATAGGGTTAAGGCTGGAGCTAGGGTTAGGGTTGGAGAAGGGTAAGTGCTGGAGCCGGCCTAAGGCTTTCGGCTTTTTGCGGGGCCGGCGCTGTGGTGTCCGCAGCAGCTAGAGTTCAGCTGGGAGCTAGGGTTTGGGCTGGAGGCAGGGTTAAGGCCGGAGCCTGGGCTATGGCTGGAGATAGGGTTAAGGCTGGAGCTAGGGTTAGGGTTGGAGAAGGGTAAGTGCTGGAGCCGGCCTAAGGCTTTCGGCTTTTGCGGGGCCGGCGCTGTGGTGTCCGCAGCAGCTAGAGTTCAGCTGGGAGCTAGGGTTTGGGCTGGAGGCAGGGTTAAGGCCGGAGCCTGGGCTATGGCTGGAGATAGGGTTAAGGCTGGAGCTAGGGTTAGGGTTGGAGAAGGGTAAGTGCTGGAGCCGGCCTAAGGCTTTCGGCTTTTTGCGGGGCCGGCGCTGTGGTGTCCGCAGCAGCTGGAGTTCAGCTGGGAGCTAGGGTTTGGGCTGGAGGCAGGGTTAAGGCCGGAGCCTGGGCTATGGCTGGAGATAGGGTTAAGGCTGGAGCTAGGGTTAGGGTTGGAGAAGGGTAAGTGCTGGAGCCGGCCTAAGGCTTTCGGCTTCTTGCGGGGCCGGCGCTGTGGTGTCCGCAGCAGCTAGAGTTCAGCTGGGAGCTAGGGTTTGGGCTGGAGGCAGGGTTAAGGCCGGAGCCTGGGCTATGGCTGGAGATAGGGTTAAGGCTGGAGCTAGGGTTAGGGTTGGAGAAGGGTAAGTGCTGGAGCCGGCCTAAGGCTTTCGGCTTTTTGCGGGGCCGGCGCTGTGGTGTCCGCAGCAGCTGGAGTTCAGCTGGGAGCTAGGGTTTGGGCTGGAGGCAGGGTTAAGGCCGGAGCCTGGGCTATGGCTGGAGATAGGGTTAAGGCTGGAGCTAGGGTTAGGGTTGGAGAAGGGTAAGTGCTGGAGCCGGCCTAAGGCTTTCGGCTTCTTGCGGGGCCGGCGCTGTGGTGTCCGCAGCAGCTAGAGTTCAGCTGGGAGCTAGGGTTTGGGCTGGAGGCAGGGTTAAGGCCGGAGCCTGGGCTATGGCTGGAGATAGGGTTAAGGCTGGAGCTAGGGTTAGGGTTGGAGAAGGGTAAGTGCTGGAGCCGGCCTAAGGCTTTCGGCTTCTTGCGGGGCCGGCGCTGTGGTGTCCGCAGCAGCTAGAGTTCAGCTGGGAGCTAGGGTTTGGGCTGGAGGCAGGGTTAAGGCCGGAGCCTGGGCTATGGCTGGAGATAGGGTTAAGGCTGGAGCTAGGGTTAGGGTTGGAGAAGGGTAAGTGCTGGAGCCGGCCTAAGGCTTTCGGCTTCTTGCGGGGCCGGCGCTGTGGTGTCCGCAGCAGCTGGAGTTCAGCTGGGAGCTAGGGTTTGGGCTGGAGGCAGGGTTAAGGCCGGAGCCTGGGCTATGGCTGGAGATAGGGTTAAGGCTGGAGCTAGGGTTAGGGTTGGAGAAGGGTATGTGCTGGAGCCGGCCTAAGGCTTTCGGCTTCTTGCGGGGCCGGCGCTGTGGTGTCCGCAGCAGCTAGAGTTCAGCTGGGAGCTAGGGTTTGGGCTGGAGGCAGGGTTAAGGCCGGAGCCTGGGCTATGGCTGGAGATAGGGTTAAGGCTGGAGCTAGGGTTAGGGTTGGAGAAGGGTAAGTGCTGGAGCCGGCCTAAGGCTTTCGGCTTCTTGCGGGGCCGGCGCTGTGGTGTCCGCAGCAGCTAGAGTTCAGCTGGGAGCTAGGGTTTGGGCTGGAGGCAGGGTTAAGGCCGGAGCCTGGGCTATGGCTGGAGATAGGGTTAAGGCTGGAGCTAGGGTTAGGGTTGGAGAAGGGTAAGTGCTGGAGCCGGCCTAAGGCTTTCGGCTTTTTGCGGGGCCGGCGCTGTGGTGTCCGCAGCAGCTAGAGTTCAGCTGGGAGCTAGGGTTTGGGCTGGAGGCAGGGTTAAGGCCGGAGCCTGGGCTATGGCTGGAGATAGGGTTAAGGCTGGAGCTAGGGTTAGGGTTGGAGAAGGGTAAGTGCTGGAGCCGGCCTAAGGCTTTCGGCTTCTTGCGGGGCCGGCGCTGTGGTGTCCGCAGCAGCTGGAGTTCAGCTGGGAGCTAGGGTTTGGGCTGGAGGCAGGGTTAAGGCCGGAGCCTGGGCTATGGCTGGAGATAGGGTTAAGGCTGGAGCTAGGGTTAGGGTTGGAGAAGGGTAAGTGCTGGAGCCGGCCTAAGGCTTTCGGCTTTTTGCGGGGCCGGCGCTGTGGTCTCCGCAGCAGCTAGAGTTCAGCTGGGAGCTAGGGTTTGGGCTGGAGGCAGGGTTAAGGCCGGAGCCTGGGCTATGGCTGGAGATAGGGTTAAGGCTGGAGCTAGGGTTAGGGTTGGAGAAGGGTAAGTGCTGGAGCCGGCCTAAGGCTTTCGGCTTCTTGCGGGGCCGGCGCTGTGGTGTCCGCAGCAGCTAGAGTTCAGCTGGGAGCTAGGGTTTGGGCTGGAGGCAGGGTTAAGGCCGGAGCCTGGGCTATGGCTGGAGATAGGGTTAAGGCTGGAGCTAGGGTTAGGGTTGGAGAAGGGAAAGTGCTGGAGCCGGCCTAAGGCTTTCGGCTTCTTGCGGGGCCGGCGCTGTGGTGTCCGCAGCAGCTAGAGTTCAGCTGGGAGCTAGGGTTTGGGCTGGAGGCAGGGTTAAGGCCGGAGCCTGGGCTATGGCTGGAGATAGGGTTAAGGCTGGAGCTAGGGTTAGGGTTGGAGAAGGGTAAGTGCTGGAGCCGGCCTAAGGCTTTCGGCTTCTTGCGGGGCCGGCGCTGTGGTGTCCGCAGCAGCTAGAGTTCAGCTGGGAGCTAGGGTTTGGGCTGGAGGCAGGGTTAAGGCCGGAGCCTGGGCTATGGCTGGAGATAGGGTTAAGGCTGGAGCTAGGGTTAGGGTTGGAGAAGGGTAAGTGCTGGAGCCGGCCTAAGGCTTTCGGCTTCTTGCGGGGCCGGCGCTGTGGTGTCCGCAGCAGCTAGAGTTCAGCTGGGAGCTAGGGTTTGGGCTGGAGGCAGGGTTAAGGCCGGAGCCTGGGCTATGGCTGGAGATAGGGTTAAGGCTGGAGCTAGGGTTAGGGTTGGAGAAGGGTAAGTGCTGGAGCCGGCCTAAGGCTTTCGGCTTTTTGCGGGGCCGGCGCTGTGGTGTCCGCAGCAGCTAGAGTTCAGCTGGGAGCTAGGGTTTGGGCTGGAGGCAGGGTTAAGGCCGGAGCCTGGGCTATGGCTGGAGATAGGGTTAAGGCTGGAGCTAGGGTTAGGGTTGGAGAAGGGTAAGTGCTGGAGCCGGCCTAAGGCTTTCGGCTTTTTGCGGGGCCGGCGCTGTGGTGTCCGCAGCAGCTGGAGTTCAGCTGGGAGCTAGGGTTTGGGCTGGAGGCAGGGTTAAGGCCGGAGCCTGGGCTATGGCTGGAGATAGGGTTAAGGCTGGAGCTAGGGTTAGGGTTGGAGAAGGGTAAGTGCTGGAGCCGGCCTAAGGCTTTCGGCTTCTTGCGGGGCCGGCGCTGTGGTGTCCGCAGCAGCTAGAGTTCAGCTGGGAGCTAGGGTTTGGGCTGGAGGCAGGGTTAAGGCCGGAGCCTGGGCTATGGCTGGAGATAGGGTTAAGGCTGGAGCTAGGGTTAGGGTTGGAGAAGGGTAAGTGCTGGAGCCGGCCTAAGGCTTTCGGCTTCTTGCGGGGCCGGCGCTGTGGTGTCCGCAGCAGCTAGAGTTCAGCTGGGAGCTAGGGTTTGGGCTGGAGGCAGGGTTAAGGCCGGAGCCTGGGCTATGGCTGGAGATAGGGTTAAGGCTGGAGCTAGGGTTAGGGTTGGAGAAGGGTAAGTGCTGGAGCCGGCCTAAGGCTTTCGGCTTTTTGCGGGGCCGGCGCTGTGGTGTCCGCAGCAGCTGGAGTTCAGCTGGGAGCTAGGGTTTGGGCTGGAGGCAGGGTTAAGGCCGGAGCCTGGGCTATGGCTGGAGATAGGGTTAAGGCTGGAGCTAGGGTTAGGGTTGGAGAAGGGTAAGTGCTGGAGCCGGCCTAAGGCTTTCGGCTTCTTGCGGGGCCGGCGCTGTGGTGTCCGCAGCAGCTAGAGTTCAGCTGGGAGCTAGGGTTTGGGCTGGAGGCAGGGTTAAGGCCGGAGCCTGGGCTATGGCTGGAGATAGGGTTAAGGCTGGAGCTAGGGTTAGGGTTGGAGAAGGGTAAGTGCTGGAGCCGGCCTAAGGCTTTCGGCTTTTTGCGGGGCCGGCGCTGTGGTGTCCGCAGCAGCTAGAGTTCAGCTGGGAGCTAGGGTTTGGGCTGGAGGCAGGGTTAAGGCCGGAGCCTGGGCTATGGCTGGAGATAGGGTTAAGGCTGGAGCTAGGGTTAGGGTTGGAGAAGGGTAAGTGCTGGAGCCGGCCTAAGGCTTTCGGCTTCTTGCGGGGCCGGCGCTGTGGTGTCCGCAGCAGCTGGAGTTCAGCTGGGAGCTAGGGTTTGGGCTGGAGGCAGGGTTAAGGCCGGAGCCTGGGCTATGGCTGGAGATAGGGTTAAGGCTGGAGCTAGGGTTAGGGTTGGAGAAGGGTAAGTGCTGGAGCCGGCCTAAGGCTTTCGGCTTTTTGCGGGGCCGGCGCTGTGGTGTCCGCAGCAGCTAGAGTTCAGCTGGGAGCTAGGGTTTGGGCTGGAGGCAGGGTTAAGGCCGGAGCCTGGGCTATGGCTGGAGATAGGGTTAAGGCTGGAGCTAGGGTTAGGGTTGGAGAAGGGTAAGTGCTGGAGCCGGCCTAAGGCTTTCGGCTTCTTGCGGGGCCGGCGCTGTGGTGTCCGCAGCAGCTAGAGTTCAGCTGGGAGCTAGGGTTTGGGCTGGAGGCAGGGTTAAGGCCGGAGCCTGGGCTATGGCTGGAGATAGGGTTAAGGCTGGAGCTAGGGTTAGGGTTGGAGAAGGGTAAGTGCTGGAGCCGGCCTAAGGCTTTCGGCTTCTTGCGGGGCCGGCGCTGTGGTGTCCGCAGCAGCTAGAGTTCAGCTGGGAGCTAGGGTTTGGGCTGGAGGCAGGGTTAAGGCCGGAGCCTGGGCTATGGCTGGAGATAGGGTTAAGGCTGGAGCTAGGGTTAGGGTTGGAGAAGGGTAAGTGCTGGAGCCGGCCTAAGGCTTTCGGCTTCTTGCGGGGCCGGCGCTGTGGTGTCCGCAGCAGCTAGAGTTCAGCTGGGAGCTAGGGTTTGGGCTGGAGGCAGGGTTAAGGCCGGAGCCTGGGCTATGGCTGGAGATAGGGTTAAGGCTGGAGCTAGGGTTAGGGTTGGAGAAGGGTAAGTGCTGGAGCCGGCCTAAGGCTTTCGGCTTTTTGCGGGGCCGGCGCTGTGGTGTCCGCAGCAGCTGGAGTTCAGCTGGGAGCTAGGGTTTGGGCTGGAGGCAGGGTTAAGGCCGGAGCCTGGGCTATGGCTGGAGATAGGGTTAAGGCTGGAGCTAGGGTTAGGGTTGGAGAAGGGTAAGTGCTGGAGCCGGCCTAAGGCTTTCGGCTTTTTGCGGGGCCGGCGCTGTGGTGTCCGCAGCAGCTGGAGTTCAGCTGGGAGCTAGGGTTTGGGCTGGAGGCAGGGTTAAGGCCGGAGCCTGGGCTATGGCTGGAGATAGGGTTAAGGCTGGAGCTAGGGTTAGGGTTGGAGAAGGGTAAGTGCTGGAGCCGGCCTAAGGCTTTCGGCTTCTTGCGGGGCCGGCGCTGTGGTGTCCGCAGCAGCTAGAGTTCAGCTGGGAGCTAGGGTTTGGGCTGGAGGCAGGGTTAAGGCCGGAGCCTGGGCTATGGCTGGAGATAGGGTTAAGGCTGGAGCTAGGGTTAGGGTTGGAGAAGGGTAAGTGCTGGAGCCGGCCTAAGGCTTTCGGCTTCTTGCGGGGCCGGCGCTGTGGTGTCCGCAGCAGCTAGAGTTCAGCTGGGAGCTAGGGTTTGGGCTGGAGGCAGGGTTAAGGCCGGAGCCTGGGCTATGGCTGGAGATAGGGTTAAGGCTGGAGCTAGGGTTAGGGTTGGAGAAGGGTAAGTGCTGGAGCCGGCCTAAGGCTTTCGGCTTCTTGCGGGGCCGGCGCTGTGGTGTCCGCAGCAGCTAGAGTTCAGCTGGGAGCTACGGTTTGGGCTGGAGGCAGGGTTAAGGCCGGAGCCTGGGCTATGGCTGGAGATAGGGTTAAGGCTGGAGCTAGGGTTAGGGTTGGAGAAGGGTAAGTGCTGGAGCCGGCCTAAGGCTTTCGGCTTTTTGCGGGGCCGGCGCTGTGGTGTCCGCAGCAGCTAGAGTTCAGCTGGGAGCTAGGGTTTGGGCTGGAGGCAGGGTTAAGGCCGGAGCCTGGGCTATGGCTGGAGATAGGGTTAAGGCTGGAGCTAGGGTTAGGGTTGGAGAAGGGTATGTGCTGGAGCCGGCCTAAGGCTTTCGGCTTCTTGCGGGGCCGGCGCTGTGGTGTCCGCAGCAGCTAGAGTTCAGCTGGGAGCTAGGGTTTGGGCTGGAGGCAGGGTTAAGGCCGGAGCCTGGGCTATGGCTGGAGATAGGGTTAAGGCTGGAGCTAGGGTTAGGGTTGGAGAAGGGTAATGTGCTGGAGCCGGCCTAAGGCTTTCGGCTTTTTGCGGGGCCGGCGCTGTGGTGTCCGCAGCAGCTAGAGTTCAGCTGGGAGCTAGGGTTTGGGCTGGAGGCAGGGTTAAGGCCGGAGCCTGGGCTATGGCTGGAGATAGGGTTAAGGCTGGAGCTAGGGTTAGGGTTGGAGAAGGGTAAGTGCTGGAGCCGGCCTAAGGCTTTCGGCTTTTTGCGGGGCCGGCGCTGTGGTGTCCGCAGCAGCTAGAGTTCAGCTGGGAGCTAGGGTTTGGGCTGGAGGCAGGGTTAAGGCCGGAGCCTGGGCTATGGCTGGAGATAGGGTTAAGGCTGGAGCTAGGGTTAGGGTTGGAGAAGGGTAAGTGCTGGAGCCGGCCTAAGGCTTTCGGCTTCTTGCGGGGCCGGCGCTGTGGTGTCCGCAGCAGCTAGAGTTCAGCTGGGAGCTAGGGTTTGGGCTGGAGGCAGGGTTAAGGCCGGAGCCTGGGCTATGGCTGGAGATAGGGTTAAGGCTGGAGCTAGGGTTAGGGTTGGAGAAGGGTAAGTGCTGGAGCCGGCCTAAGGCTTTCGGCTTTTTGCGGGGCCGGCGCTGTGGTGTCCGCAGCAGCTAGAGTTCAGCTGGGAGCTAGGGTTTGGGCTGGAGGCAGGGTTAAGGCCGGAGCCTGGGCTATGGCTGGAGATAGGGTTAAGGCTGGAGCTAGGGTTAGGGTTGGAGAAGGGTAAGTGCTGGAGCCGGCCTAAGGCTTTCGGCTTCTTGCGGGGCCGGCGCTGTGGTGTCCGCAGCAGCTGGAGTTCAGCTGGGAGCTAGGGTTTGGGCTGGAGGCAGGGTTAAGGCCGGAGCCTGGGCTATGGCTGGAGATAGGGTTAAGGCTGGAGCTAGGGTTAGGGTTGGAGAAGGGTAAGTGCTGGAGCCGGCCTAAGGCTTTCGGCTTCTTGCGGGGCCGGCGCTGTGGTGTCCGCAGCAGCTAGAGTTCAGCTGGGAGCTAGGGTTTGGGCTGGAGGCAGGGTTAAGGCCGGAGCCTGGGCTATGGCTGGAGATAGGGTTAAGGCTGGAGCTAGGGTTAGGGTTGGAGAAGGGTAAGTGCTGGAGCCGGCCTAAGGCTTTCGGCTTCTTGCGGGGCCGGCGCTGTGGTGTCCGCAGCAGCTGGAGTTCAGCTGGGAGCTAGGGTTTGGGCTGGAGGCAGGGTTAAGGCCGGAGCCTGGGCTATGGCTGGAGATAGGGTTAAGGCTGGAGCTAGGGTTAGGGTTGGAGAAGGGTAAGTGCTGGAGCCGGCCTAAGGCTTTCGGCTTCTTGCGGGGCCGGCGCTGTGGTGTCCGCAGCAGCTAGAGTTCAGCTGGGAGCTAGGGTTTGGGCTGGAGGCAGGGTTAAGGCCGGAGCCTGGGCTATGGCTGGAGATAGGGTTAAGGCTGGAGCTAGGGTTAGGGTTGGAGAAGGGTAAGTGCTGGAGCCGGCCTAAGGCTTTCGGCTTTTTGCGGGGCCGGCGCTGTGGTGTCCGCAGCAGCTGGAGTTCAGCTGGGAGCTAGGGTTTGGGCTGGAGGCAGGGTTAAGGCCGGAGCCTGGGCTATGGCTGGAGATAGGGTTAAGGCTGGAGCTAGGGTTAGGGTTGGAGAAGGGTAAGTGCTGGAGCCGGCCTAAGGCTTTCGGCTTTTTGCGGGGCCGGCGCTGTGGTGTCCGCAGCAGCTAGAGTTCAGCTGGGAGCTAGGGTTTGGGCTGGAGGCAGGGTTAAGGCCGGAGCCTGGGCTATGGCTGGAGATAGGGTTAAGGCTGGAGCTAGGGTTAGGGTTGGAGAAGGGTAAGTGCTGGAGCCGGCCTAAGGCTTTCGGCTTCTTGCGGGGCCGGCGCTGTGGTGTCCGCAGCAGCTAGAGTTCAGCTGGGAGCTAGGGTTTGGGCTGGAGGCAGGGTTAAGGCCGGAGCCTGGGCTATGGCTGGAGATAGGGTTAAGGCTGGAGCTAGGGTTAGGGTTGGAGAAGGGTAAGTGCTGGAGCCGGCCTAAGGCTTTCGGCTTCTTGCGGGGCCGGCGCTGTGGTGTCCGCAGCAGCTAGAGTTCAGCTGGGAGCTAGGGTTTGGGCTGGAGGCAGGGTTAAGGCCGGAGCCTGGGCTATGGCTGGAGATAGGGTTAAGGCTGGAGCTAGGGTTAGGGTTGGAGAAGGGTAAGTGCTGGAGCCGGCCTAAGGCTTTCGGCTTTTTGCGGGGCCGGCGCTGTGGTGTCCGCAGCAGCTGGAGTTCAGCTGGGAGCTAGGGTTTGGGCTGGAGGCAGGGTTAAGGCCGGAGCCTGGGCTATGGCTGGAGATAGGGTTAAGGCTGGAGCTAGGGTTAGGGTTGGAGAAGGGTAAGTGCTGGAGCCGGCCTAAGGCTTTCGGCTTCTTGCGGGGCCGGCGCTGTGGTGTCCGCAGCAGCTGGAGTTCAGCTGGGAGCTAGGGTTTGGGCTGGAGGCAGGGTTAAGGCCGGAGCCTGGGCTATGGCTGGAGATAGGGTTAAGGCTGGAGCTAGGGTTAGGGTTGGAGAAGGGTAAGTGCTGGAGCCGGCCTAAGGCTTTCGGCTTTTTGCGGGGCCGGCGCTGTGGTGTCCGCAGCAGCTGGAGTTCAGCTGGGAGCTAGGGTTTGGGCTGGAGGCAGGGTTAAGGCCGGAGCCTGGGCTATGGCTGGAGATAGGGTTAAGGCTGGAGCTAGGGTTAGGGTTGGAGAAGGGTAAGTGCTGGAGCCGGCCTAAGGCTTTCGGCTTCTTGCGGGGCCGGCGCTGTGGTGTCCGCAGCAGCTAGAGTTCAGCTGGGAGCTAGGGTTTGGGCTGGAGGCAGGGTTAAGGCCGGAGCCTGGGCTATGGCTGGAGATAGGGTTAAGGCTGGAGCTAGGGTTAGGGTTGGAGAAGGGTATGTGCTGGAGCCGGCCTAAGGCTTTCGGCTTCTTGCGGGGCCGGCGCTGTGGTGTCCGCAGCAGCTAGAGTTCAGCTGGGAGCTAGGGTTTGGGCTGGAGGCAGGGTTAAGG